>NC_141694.1:1232133573-1232733573 GCF_964263255.1 Lissotriton vulgaris | reverse complement strand
CCTCTGTTTTGCCTTTTCTGCTTGTTTTCTGCCCTCTGTTTTGCCTCTTCTGTTTGTTTTTCTGCCCTCCATTTTGCCTTTCTGCACTCTGTTTTACCTTTTCTGCTTGTTTTTCTACCCTCTGTTTTGTAATTTATGTTAGTTTTTCTGCTCTCTGTTTTGCCTTTTCTCCTCATGGGCACGCCCACCTTACCCCCCAAAAAAAATGATCGGCCCAAGGGGTCAGGCCCCCAATTCCTTTCAGTGGCTTGGGGGGGGGGCTGCATGCCCCCCTCTCCAGAAAATAAATGTCAGCTCCAGGGGCAATAGTCCTAGAGGTCCTTTCATTTCTCTGGGAGAGGAGGTTGCATACCCCCTCCCCATTAAAAAAAAGGGATCAACCCCCGGGGATGTGGGGCAAAGGGCAATGAAATGGCTCGAGGAGGTCCACACGCTCCCTTGCCAGATTTGTTTTTAAAACAGTTAACATGAAACGAGTGGAGCACCTGCTCATTTCCCATTCACTGCTCCAGTTGGGGACTGCCCCATTAAACCCTGCAAGGGCTTTTTTGAAAATATTTTTGTGCTCCTGGTGGTGCCCCTACATGGGGCAAGGCACCAACAAGAATTTTGTTTTAATGTTGTGGAAGGCTGCAGAGAGTGCAGCAGCCTCTCAAAAACAACATTAAAAAAACACAGTAAATTTCCTTGGTCATTGAATCCGTGACCCAGGAGAGCTTACCATATTTTCTTAAGGCACTCTTAGCTGGAGCTGTATTCTCTTCAGTTAGAGTGAATGGGCCTCTTGTGGGTGCTTCTATGACTGCATTTTGAGGCTGAAAATGTTACCAAAAAGACACAAAGACATATTAATGGTCTTTTTTAAAATGGCTTAATAGAAAATATTTCAGGACAATCACTTTTATTGAACATTGCTGTATGTCAAGTTATAAAATATTTTATTATGGTTATTGGTGACCTTTAGACAAAGTCAAGAGGTCTGCTTATTATGTGTTGATGTGCTTGCCTCTTCATAAAGCCGATAGGCCAGCTTTTTATATTTTGGTGTTCTAACCCTTTGACAAAGTTAGTAGGTCTGCATTATTAAAAAGACATCCGTTATATTGATAAATCACATAGTCAGCCATATGCACCCGCGAGGGTTGGCCCTGCATCCAACCCCACACCCCTCACAGCCGAAGGACGAACACTTTGGGCCGATTGAGCACCCACCCACACCACGCACAGTGATGGTAATTTTAGTTTACATTAAAAAACTGAAATTCACTGAACAAAACATGGTTAAAATGACTTTATTGTTAGGAATGCTAATAATATCTAACTTTATAATAAAAAACCCTTAGAAATTTACAGAAAAAACAATGGTTTAAGGGACTTTATAGTTAGGTGAAAATTTCAGAAATACATACTATTTTAAATTCCTCTAGCCACTGAAATTCAAAGGTTATAGTTCTCTTCAGTAACTATGATATGTCCTAAATTAACTATAACTTGTGCACCTGCCTTGCACTCCTAATTACATTACATATTACATCACTCATGGCATGTTCTACGACATCATTGATAATATCGCTGCAACATCTGGAATTACATAATTAATGACAACACCGTGCATTGCAGGGGTCGGGGGTTTGAGGTATAGTTACTCTAGGGCATGAGTTACTTGAGTTAACTATAATTGATGGATTTCAGTGGTTTTATTCTTTTAAAACGGTATGTTTGAACTGACATTTTCACCTAACTTTAACGTCCCCTGAGCCTTTCTTTTTTCAGTGAATTTAGCCGCTTTGATGCGGCGCACATTTCGCCGCTGTGCGGGCGAATTCTACGCGTGTGTCAAGTCGGACGGCCCCCGGCCCTCCGACGCACAAACCCACTCTGACGCACGGAAGAGGATATATATATATATATATACATATCGATACATACATATATATATATATATATATATATATATATATATATATATGTATGTATATATATATATATAAAACACGAGTTGCCTCAATTAAGAACATCACACCAGCAGGGGTTACCGCACACAGCCACCGGTAGCAGAATCATGCAGTCTTCCATCCAAGGTACGTATGTGACTGCCAAACGCGTTTCGAGCTGGTTACGCTCTTGATCACTGGCTCTCCCCAAGTTATGCACGAACTGCGGTTTTGGAGTGGAACACACGTTTATTTAATTATTAGTCCCGCCTACATGGGCGTCAGCAAAGCAAGGCATCATGGTTCATGTAGTATTGCCCATCGCTGCTTAGACCAATTAGTTCCTTCAAAGACCCGGTTGGGCACCGCAGTTCACATTGGAAAGTTCACAAAATGTTTACCCCAGTGGACACGGGCTCTTGGAGGGCTGTCGATGATTCCGCCAATGAAAATCCGGCGGTTAGGCCCCCTGCTCTCCCTGCAGCGCTCGCCGTCGAATGCCAAGGACCCGCAACATAGCGGTGGTACATCCTCACGGCCAGGCTAGCCGTTGAATACAGAAAACACGAGTTGCCCCAATTAAGAACATCACACCAGCATGGGTTACCGCACACAGCAACCGGTAGCAGAATCATGCAGTCTTCCATCCAAGGTACGTATGTGACTGCCAAACGCGTTTCGAGCTGGTTACGCTCTTGATCACTGGCTCTCCCCAAGTTATGCACGAACTGCGGTTTTGGAGTGGAACACACGTTTATTTAATTATTAGTCCCGCCTACATGGGCGTCAGCAAAGCAAGGCATCATGGTTCATGTAGTATTGCCCATCGCTGCTTAGACCAATTAGTTCCTTCAAAGACCCGGTTGGGCACCGCAGTTCACATTGGAAAGTTCACAAAATGTTTACCCCAGTGGGCACGGGCTCTTGGAGGGCTGTCGATGATTCCGCCAATGAACATCCGGCGGTTAGGCCCCCTGCTCTCCCTGCAGCGCTCGCCGTCGAATGCCAAGGACCCGCAACATAGCGGTGGGACATCCTCACGGCCAGGCTAGCCGTTGAATACAGAAAACACGAGTTGCCCCAATTAAGAACATCACACCAGCAGGGGTTACCGCACACAGCCACCGGTAGCAGAATCATGCAGTCTTCCATCCAAAGTACGTATGTGACTGCCAAACGCGTTTCGAGCTGGTTACGCTCTTGATCACTGGCTCTCCCCAAGTTTGGCAGTCACATACGTACCTTGGATGGAAGACTGCATGATTCTGCTACCGGTGGCTGTGTGCGGTAACCCCTGCTGGTGTGATGTTCTTAATTGGGGCAACTTGTGTATATATATATATATATATATATATACAAAAAAGAAGGAGAGAACTCTGGGTAGTTCTCAAGTTTAGGTTGAAAGCAGCTCCTGTTAGAGCACTCTCAACACCAGCGACACTCTAGATCTGCTCACCTCAAATGTCTGTTTTTCTATCAAAGTTTTTAAACATAGGATTAGCACAGTGCTATCCACGCCAAGATAGAAAAGGACAAAGTCTTTTGTCATTTACACAGCAAAGTCTTTAAGCATAGGACTAGTACAGTGCTGTCCTTGCCGAGCTGTAAATGACAAAAGCCATTTACCACTCCAGGCACAATATTACAGCTTTGGATTGGTAAAATACCATCCAAGCCAACTTGAAATGAATAAAAGCAACCCCTCACATGTGTTTCGCTGTCATTACAGCTCTTCAGAGAGGTTTAGCTTTGGCCAGACACAAGGGAGCACCCAGTATAAGTCAAAACAATACCCTTGCAGGTATAGAGTGATGCATAAATTATGCAAAAAAGAAGAAGAGAACTCTGGGTAGTTCCCAAATTTAGGTGGAAGGCAGCTCCTGTATAGAGCACCCCCAACACCAGCAACACTCTAAATTTGCTCTCCTCAAATGTCTGCTTTTCTATCACAGATTTTAAGCATAGGATTAGCACAGTGCTATCCACGCCGAGATAAAAATGGACAAAGTCTTTTGCCATTTGAACAGCAAAGTTTTTAAGCATAGGATTAGCACAGTGCTATCCACGCTGAGCTGTAAAATGACAAAAGCCATTTACCACTCCAGGCACAATATTACAGCTTATATTATATATATATATATATATATATATATATATATATATATATATATATATATATATATATATACACACACATATAAAACACCCCCTAAAAAAGACATGCTACATACATATATATATATATATATATATGAGAGCCTGTAGCACGCCTTTAGCTATGGTGGCAGCACAACAAGCAGCCAGGAGCAGACTCTTACAACGAGGTTATCCAGCTAAGTTGTTGGACTCTGCACTAGCCACGGCTAATTCTAGGGATAGAAAAGAACTACTAGAAACACCACAGGGTAGGAGCACGACAGACGAAGTGACACAGCCTGGAGACAGATTGAATCCAGAGGCCAATGTCAGCACGACGGTACAATGTAGGTTTATATCCACTTACAACAGACAAGCCAAGGCAATAAAGGGCATTTTAATGCCCAATGGCCTATTGTGCTTACAGATACTGTACTTACCCAAACACTACACATAAGACCTAACCACACGTACCGAAAGTCTCGGTCTATGCGTAATGACCTGGTCAGAACTAGTCCAGAGTTGGATATAAACAAAAATTGGCTCACAGCTAGCCTGGGTTTCTATAAATGCAGCACATGTCGTGCATGTACGTTCGGCATTAACACCAATCGTACACTACTGGCTTCTCGGATGTCCCAGTAAAATTAAAAGGACATTATACATGCCGCACAGATCACGCGGTATATGTGTTACAATGTGGCTGCGGACTTCGCTATGTAGGGAGCACAAAGCTACCAGTCCAACAACGAATATTACAACACCTTCGGGCAACTGTAAATTCGGGCAGTACATACCCGGTGGCCCGCTACATAAATGAAGAGCATGCAAGTAATCTTAACATGCTCCAATATTTTGTCATTGATAGTGTCCCTGTCAACAAACAATGTGGGTATCGTAAGAAGAGATTGCGACAACTTGAGACAAAGTATATACTCAAGCTTAATTCAAAGACTCCCAATGGATTAAACATCTGTGAAGATATACATAATTTTCTTTAGAGTTGCATCTGCAGCTCAAGATAGGCAATGGTAGTATATAGAATCAGATAATATCTTCACACATTTTTTTAAATCCATGTCCTCGAAGTAGATTAAATGTGATCTGTAAGATTAATCATAGAGTTCTTCATTGGCCCCGAGCTGACCACCTTTTGGGTTTCTTCCTGTCCCTTGACCAAACTTTTCATTACATTTTTTATTATATTTTTCTTGTTGATTGGCTTTAGTGTTTCTATATATGTTGTCTTTACTCGCCTTTTATGTGTGACCCTATATATCGAGTTTGAATAAGAGGAAAGAACAATTCCTCAGGCAATGAGAATCCATAGGTCCATGTGGTGAGTTACAGTTTAGGAACACTGATTCAGACCTAACGCCCTCCGCTAGCACAACTCAGTGTATGATATACACTTGTTGGTTCAGAATGAATACATTTTAAAACTACACTCTTTTGCACGGAATCTTCACTTTGCACATATTGTTCGTTTGATACTGCGATAATATTGTTAGTTTTTGGGCATTACCAGGCTGTGGGTCACCAATAGGTACCCGATACTTAGACTAGAGATTTATACCCGGTTAATTCGAGGTTATAATCACAAGATTGAATACCCAGGTAGCATTTAATAAATGTTTTGCATGTGTGCATATAATTGCTTTTGAGTTTATGTTTAATTACATTCAAGCTATCTTGCCTCCTGTGTTAGTAACATATAACATCTAGTCAATTATTTAATAATATCATTATTTTGACTATTATTATTATTTTGGTTTACCCTACAGCCTGATTGTAGTTGTATTTGTACAAGAAAAAAACATTCTGCTTTTCAATCAACATAAAGTTCAAAATTATGATGAGCTTTTAATGTCAAAGGCACTCAAATCTACAATGTGAGAAAAAAGTTCATTTGTAGTTTTTTATACGCAGTATGTCTTCACTTTTTATTGTATGTGTAGTTTCAACAATCACGTGATCACCTACACCAATGTATTTAAATGTAGTTGTCTGAGCAGTCAAGGTATGTGAGCAAGGCTACACGTTAGCCGAAACGCGTCATCCTGTCTGACAACATCTCACACCTGGTCAAAAAAAAGTCACTGCAGCCAGCAGTGAGGAAGTTATTCTGGAGTCCGTGTTTTTCTCCTTGGGGTGGACCGAAGCACCGGAGTGGTAATTGGATATATATATATATATATATATATATATATACACACACACATACATATATATATACATATACATACATATATACACACACTTATATAAAATGAGCTGTTAGGACATTGAATGTGGTGTAAAATACCACAATGTAAAACAATGCGTTGTAAATGTCAACACGTTGTATTACGTGTGTGGTAAAGCATGCCTTGTAAAACCATGCATTGTAAGAACTGATATTCTAAAATTGTTCCCTTGATTCCCCCTGATGTCGCGTGTACAAAACTGACTGATTTACCCTTGATGATCCCCTCTTTTATGTATAGAACGTATGTATTGTCCTAGACTTAAAGGCTACTCTATAAGGTTAGTGGTGATCAGAGCTTCATGACCCTCTTTCGCCTTCAAGCCGCTCCTGTATTGCGCCTCCCATATACTCTTCTTCCTCAATACTTTGTAAAACCAAGTGCAACTGCCTGCCTTCCAATACTCATCATAAAGTGAGGGGAATGAGCGACCTTCTGCAGTTCACTGGACTGAGCAAGCCCATTCCACCAGCTAGCATGTGATGCGCCTTGAAATGACCAACATTCAGACCGGCCTACACACCTCTTGCAGTGGGGATGGGCTGCCTGCCCCACCATGAATAATGAGGCAAGGACTGTCTGGGACAAATACACAACACTAGGACAGTTTCACCGGAAGCTGGCTTCTAAAACAATGTAGCTCTTTGACTATGCAATACAATTTGTGCTCAATGACTTTCCTATCCTACCCCACCCTCAATGAGTAAGCCTGGACTGTTCCACTTCACTACACCCAGAAAGGCACCGCCTGAGAAATAGATACTTGGCATTTGTGTGAGCTGGTGTTTGTATTTCCTGGTGCAGCGTTAATACTCCTTACAGGGCTCGCCTAGCTGTCCTTGTGTTGCACAGGCCGTGCAGAACTGGTCTGAAGCAACACAGACCATTAGGAGCTGCAGCTCTCTTCCAAGCAGTATAGGCCTTTCGCTATGCTATGAGTTTGACTTTAATAATCTAAGATCTTGCTATTGGGAAAACAGTCTTTTTGGCATATTTCCCCATTCTTTGCGCTGGGAATCTGTGCCCTTATTTAGGAACTGTCTGCAAATTCACAATAATACCACGAGTTGCCAATTGCACCCAATTACAGCGCTCAATGTTTCTTGTATGAAAGCGTTTTATCTTTAAGTTAGATCATGGGTGCTGAAAAAATCTTTCGTCTTGTTCTAAAACACATTTTTGTACTTCGGACATTCTCTTAATAAAAAATCTTGTATTCAGACTTCCACAATAGACGTATTCTGCTAACATGGACCACTAGGATGGTCTGTTTAAAAGGTAAGTGCTATGCTTCTGTTTAAAAGATATGCATCTTTTTTTCAAATTGCATTACTATAACACTGATATGACTGATGTCTGTGTGCAGATATACACAAAGCAGCTGAACAAAACACGTATATGCGAAGGAGTGAAGGGTATATTTGTCCCCTGTGCTTTCAGAGTATAACATTTAGGGTTTCCCTGCAGCCCTCATTCTTTATAAAAATGTAATGTGGCATTTAGTTAGTAACTTTTGATTGAAAATACTGTTAGTTGAAATTGTACAGCAAACATTCAGAGGTGATGGTAAATTCCTGTTAGCAAGTACTTTTCTACCATTTGCAAGATGTACAATATATTTGACCTAATCTCAGCTGAGATACAATCCAGTGTCATACACATTTCAGTCTGGGACTGCTCTCATGTCACACCTCTCGGTGGTTTGCTCTGCACTGGCTACTGGAAGGACTTGCCACACAGTGCAGGACGAGAGGCAGATGGGAAACATCATTTACTACGAAGGCATCCCCACGCATAACGTTTACCACGGTACACTTACCACGCAAACATTTTTTCAACGTGGGTGCCTTCCACGACCGTCTTTACCACGCAAGTACGTTCAGCGTGGGTTGGGGGAGACGTGGTATTCCGTCCAGTCATTCTGGGGGGGCTGGGGGGGGGCGCTGGGGGGGTTGGGAGGGTCTCCCCCAGAAAAATAACAACAATTATGGAGCGAGTTACATAAATAAAAAAAACGCTCTTTAGTATTTATGAAGTAAAAGGAAAGAGCCTCCCCCAAAGACGTGCAGTGTACGTCAAAAAAGCAGTCCTTTTTTTATTTTGGAAGACGTGTTTTGACGCTTGTTTCCATGGTGGATGGAAGTAAGGGCTGCTGGAGAAAGACGTGCAGGTAAGACGTTTCTACGCGTGGTATAATCCTTCGTTGTAAATTCCAGCGTGGTAAAGCCACTTGCGATGTAAATTTCGCGTGGTAATGCCATGCGTGGAACTTGTAATCGTGGAAAAATCACATATTCGAGGCAGACATCACCATGGTTTGACATCTATGACTGAATACATTACCCTCAGCCCCTTCCTCCCATAAAAGGGTTGCAAGGGAGACTCAGTGTTGCCATGCCCTGCAGGAGGCCTCGACACGTCTTTGCTCAGGGGATAAGGTTCCCTATGAAGCTCATGGAGGCCTACTGGAAGGGTTGAAACTGGAGGCAGGGTAGTGCTGTGCATTACCAAAACAGCTTGTCTTCATTTTGGATTGTGCTGCATGGGCTGCTAGGGTAGGATTTATGCCAAAAAGCAATGTACCAGGGAAAGGCAAAGCGTCACTGCCAAACTAGAGAGGGCTTCCTGAGAGTTATATGGAACAGGACGAGCAACGGCGACCCGGGATAGCCGCACTTCCCTGCTGTATTCCCTGTGTGGTAGATCAAAAGGTATTTCGGGTTGGTGTGCACATGCAACTCCTGCACCTGCCATTCTTGGGTACCAACTGCAAAGCAGAGAGAGAACTACACCAGAATTTGGAGTGGTGCACAACCCAGGTGGTCCGTTCAATAAGTATGTTCACTTGTAAAGTTGTGTCAAAAATCAGTCCTTTATTTTCAATGTCATCCGACAAAACTGAGTCCCAGCCAACGCATTTCGTTCATTACACAATGAACTTCATCAGGGCGATCAATGTTAGGTGGGACAGCAGGAGAGAAATGTTCTTTCTACAGCTGTGTCCTGTGGTCGCGTGGTGCGATTCCGCTCCGTTAAGCTCGTCTGGAATTGTTGCAACCAAGCGTCAGTACCGCCTGTTGTCCGTGGTCGTGGATGGGTTATGGCCTCCTTGAACTTAAAAGTTTTACCCTTTGCTGAAAAGTTTCCATCTTTCTGCAAGAAATCAGTGGAGAAAGGTGCCTCATTCTCAGCCTATCGTCTTCTAGCATTTAGGCTCTAGGGCTGCAGCCCACAGGACGTCACGGTTCAATGCCCGCCAGTGAGGCCTGAATGTCCCTGTCGATTGGCTCTCCTGAGGGTGAGGCTGCAGACGGTCCTGAGACAGATGACTTTGATACATTTCTTGGATTATTGCTGCTGGCCAGATGCGAATGAACAGTGTGGACCTGGAACTGAGTAACTGGACCTCTCCTACAACTAAAGGATGTGGAATGGAGTCTTAGGGGCTAGACCTGGCAATTTGGGGAGTTTAGTTCAACAGAGCAACATTGCCAGAATTTGTAGGAAAAAAATGCCGACTTTTGGAAAACATTCTAATGGAAGACCGGGTGACAACCTACAAACCCTTCCTAAAAGAGATGAAGCCCCCCTCAAATAGATCCAGCCTTTCAGCTTTCACTTTATGAGCATTGCTTGTATAACCTACTACCAGGGTGAATCAACATTTATGCACTATTCAAACAGGTGCTTCAGAGGCAATGTGTGGTTTTAAGAAAATGTTGCCACACGAAGACCTAAAAGTGCCATCTTGGGCAACATGAAGCACAAACTATATAACATTTTTAAATTGCACCCACAATAATCTCCAGCCCTTTATGAATAAACTAGTAGCCCGTCCCGACCTTGTCCGGGAGCAACAGGCTTCCCCGACCCCCGCCCGCCCCGACATTGTCCAGCAGCCCGGGCCCCCGTCCGGCCCGTCCCCCGCCTGCCCTGACCCCCGCATGCCCCGACCCCCGCCTGCCCCGACATGGGTCCCCTTACCTCAGCCGCCGCTCCTCCCGCCTGTCTGCTGCTCGCACCGCCGCTGGCCTGTCTGCTGCTCCTCACGTCACCGCTCCTCCCCCGTGCCATGTCCGCCGCTCCCTTACCTGAGCCGCCGCTCCTCCAATCTGTCCGCTGCTCGCACCGCCGCTGGCCTGTCTGCTGCTCCTCACGTCACCGCTCCTCCCCCGCACCATGTCCGCCGCTCCTCATCGCGCTCCTGGACACCCCTCCTCCCCACGCTCCTGACGTGAGCATGCACGTTGCGGCCGGTGCTACTTCGGAGGGACTACTTTTTTTTTTACTGTACATTTTTTAAATAACGTTTTTTCTAAAAATCTATATAGCCTATAACCATCCACACACCCTGACGATTCCAACGGTGTATCGGGTGTGTGGATTGGCGCTGTGGTTCCCGAGTTTATCCGCCTCAAAGGCTAAAAGTTCTTCCTTTATTATAGTAATATAGATGTGCTACAACACAGATGGTGCAGTCTCATTTCCAGTTATTTTAATTTAGTTCAATTATATAAAGATAATCAAGCATGGGTTATCTTTACTTGGAAATATTTGAATGTGAAAAAGGTACCCATTGAACACAAATAGCTTCAGATGAGGTTCTTCGTGCTATGTCTTGTCATTCTAAACATTTTCAAATTAGCATCCAGTTTTGGGTACTTTGAAGATCGAGGATGAACTGTAACCTCACACAGTTTCCCATGCTGGAAAGCAGAGGACTATAGCACTTTTTTAAAGCAAAGAGAAGTTTAATTGACTATAAATCATTGGTGCAAAATTTGTGAAAAAGAGAAGAAAAAAGCGAATAATAATTGTGTGCAGGGGTCCAAAGGAGCCCACCGGCGATGCTATCAAATGGCAAGATTGCCGAATGCCGGCATTGTGCAGTCTTGATTCCACCTCATGCCTCTTTCTTTCAGCACCCTGTACTTTCTGACTTTTTGGCTCAGTCTTGCACATTTTAGATTATTTCATCTTTGCTTTCACTCTTTGTCACTGTTTTCCTATTTTTATGTTTCCTTTTTATGTCTCTAGCTCTCTCTCTCTCTCTCTCTCTCTTACTTGCTCTGTGTGTGTCTCTCTCTCTCTCATTCTCTCTCTCTGTCTTGCATTCCATCAAAATCCGATTATGAAAGGTACCAGTTACAGAACATTAGCATACATTCTAAAATCGTCTAGCTTCAATTTGACTGAGCTTAAATGTTTATGTTGAAGGTGTTATAAATATGGGTAATGTAATGGAAATAATTAATACTGTCTTCGGAAGATGGAGTGCCATTGGATTTTAATCTATAAATCGACTCTGGCCTGAATAATACTGTATATTCATTTACATTTCGTTATGACATTGGGGCATTAAAAGCCTCTCGCATTGGTGCCAGTAGGTGGCGTAATGAGACCAGGAAACAAGTTGTGTTAGGAAACCCAACTGCTCATGCTAGTGTATGGCTGGCCCGCTAACTCAAGGAGTGTGTATGTCAATCATCTCCCTTAGTGGGCTGGGAACCTCCCTGGTGCATTTTGCTGGGCCGGCCTTTATGGCATTCCTGGCAGCTTTACAATAGGTGGTATATTTCTTGAAGTGGAACTTGCCCGCTCCGTGTAAAGGGCGGGCCCTAGGCCCTCATGCTAGAAATGACTGAGACGCAGGACACACTGCTTACTCTGTGCAACTGGCCCAGAGCACGTGGGCTCGGCCTCTTTTATTAGTACTGTGTCACATGACCAGTGACATCAGTGGTGGGTGGGTGTTCAGTGTAGTTACAGGCTCAGCACTAGAATGCTGACTTATGCTGGGCATTACATCCCTCCCCAAATTGGTTAAAAATTAAACCAAACGTGAAAAGTCCAAAAACCTGTGGGGGAAAGAAAACACAGAAAATAACATTGGACTTGCGCTTTCAAAGCGAGTCTCTTTGGCTGCTTGCAAGCCGCAGGAAGTATAGTTCTTGCGTTTTGGATTAACAGTTCTTGGTGGCACGGTTCGCAGTTGTTCGGAGGGTTCATTCTTTGTCTGTGCTGTCTGTCCGCTGTTCTCAGCCCTGCCTTTGCTTCGCTCCGTTGGTGATGAGAGATAGATGGATGACACAGGTGTCAACAGTCTTCTGGTTCTGTTCTCTCTTCTGGCTTCATGATGTTTCCGGGCAGGCTTTAGTGCTGACTCTTGGCAGGTGAATAGAGTGGGTGCAAACATCCCTCTCACTAGGATGCCCCTCTCGCCGGTTTTCTTCTGCCACAAGATGTCCGGGAGGACCTCTTTTCCAGGTTTCCACTGGACTGGTGTTTTTGGTCGCGTTGCTCTACCATAGCCTTCGGGCCGTGAGCAGGGCGCTCCACGAGCCTCACCGTCGTGTCCTAGTTCTACCTGAAGGTTGAGTTGTCGACTTTCTTCATTGCTCGCGAGACTTTCATCCCCTTGGGTCCTGCAGACGTGCTTCTGTAGATCTGTCTCCCGTGCGGGACTTGCTGCCACCAGAGTTCCTTGAGGCCTCTGCTTCTTGGGTTGCCACGGGTCGGTGTGGAGTGGTCAGTTCATCAGCCGGATGTGTGAGCACTCTCGCCGTCCAATCTTCCGCTCAACCCCAGAGGTAGATGTCGCCAACAGTCTATCTTGCTCTCTTCTGTGATCGCCATGTGAATGGATGGCTCGTAGGTGGTTGTCTTTGGTCTACGCTGCCAATGCTCTTGCCAGGCTTGTCTTCCATTGCACTCAGGTGTTCCAGTGCCTGTCACTTTCCTTCTTTCCGCAGGGGTGGCTTCTTTCTTCTTTTTTTAGTGGCGGCGGCCACTCTGTTCTTTCTACCTTCTTCTTAATCTGACAGTCGTGCCACTCTGATTACTTCTTCCTTCTTTTCTTCTTAGTGGCGGTGGCCACTCTGTTCTTTCTCCTTTCTTCGGTGGCGACGTGCCACTCCGATCTTCCTCCTTCTCTTCTTCTCTTCTCGCGACGTACCCTTGTCCCTTCTTCTTTATCTTCTCTGGCCAGGCTTCCCCATGCAGCGCGCGCACTCTGCACGTGTCTTCCTGGTCTTGTCCTAGTCCTAAAACACTGTCTGTCCTAGTCCTAAAACACTGTCTTCTAGTCACTCACTTCCAGGGTTAGCGTCGCAACCTTCACATCTTCTTTCTGTCGGTTTCGTTAATTTGTGTGGTTGAAGTTCGTGGGTCCAGGTCCTCGGACCACGCCTTGTCTGAACTTCTTGGACCTCGTGCTGGTCCCTTCTGCCGAGGTCTGGCAGGTAGGATTCATGGTGCTGAGGTTCTTGGACCTCGTGCTGGTCCCTTCTGCCGATGTCCGGCAGGTAGGCTTCGTGGTGCGACCATCTGGCTGGTCGGATTCGTGCTTTGCGACCAGGCTGAGTGGTCAGGTTGCTTCTGTGTTGAATCTTCAATGCTGCGGGTTGACTGCGCAATCATTTTCTTTTCATTGCAGTCTAATTGCTTTGGTGCGCAACTGGGTGCGATCTTCGGGTGTTATATTGTGACTTGCTGCTTTGGGCTAGTGCTGTCCGCACTGCTGCCCATTTGCGTCATGCGCTTTCGCAATTCCTGGTGCTGGGTTCTAGAACCATCGTTGGTTTGTGTGGGGGTGTTCCTACTTTTCACCATTCTGCTGCAGCGATGGCCTGTGGCCACTAAGCATCGCTGTCTTCTCTTCTGGCGTGGTGTGGATGTTTCTTGGGTGTTTGCTTCTGGAGGGTTGCGTCACCACTCCATGGATCTTCTCCTGGTCGTGCTTCTTCTGTTTGGTGCTGGTTGCGATTCTTGTGATCTTCTTCTTGTGGGCGCACTTGCTGCGTGCTTCTGAGTGTCTTCTGAGGAGTTCTTGCACTTCTGTTCCTGGGATGTTCTTTGCGCTTCTGTTTCTTCGGATGCTGGCTGCATAGCTTTCCTCAGTGGCTTCCTCCGTTCCATGCGCTGACATGTACTTTCCGCGTCCGGGGTACATCTGCGCACCATTCCTTTTGCGTCTTGCTTTTGTTGTGTGATGCTTTGTGAACTTCCTTGGACATGACAGCGGGCAGGTTGCTGCCCTTCGTAGTCTTTCCGCTTGTGCAGTGTTACATTTGACGCTTTCCTGCGCACTCCTCCAGTACGCTTGGTGCAGGCTTTGCAGCCTCCTCGTGCTTCTTTTTTCTTTGTGCGCTGCTGTGCTTCTGTAGAGATGCCTTGGTCTTCTTGCTGTAGGTCACAGCAGCCTGGGATTGCTTCTGCCTGATTTCCCCGGAGTTCCTTAGTTTCTTGTTCCTTGTAAATCAGTTCTGTGATAGTTCCTTTCCTTTAGGGGCATAGGTACTCAAAGTGGCCACTACATGGCTGTGGAGTTTCTCGGCAGGCCCTGGTAGTCTTTCCTTTCGTTGTGTGCCTTCCTCTTCTATGGCCAGTGCTGGGTTTTCATGCAGTAGGGGGGAAATGGGGCACCAGGACCACCATAAGTGTCTCTCCCTGCCCTCTGTTCGTCCTGCATGCACGGGTGTACTTGTGCTCACACCTGGGGCTCTTCAGCCTTCAGTGCAGGCTCCTCACGCTCACTGGCTTACGGGGACACGAGCTGATCAGGCAAGTGTGTGCCGGCCGTTTATTGTCCATGGGGGTGGGGGCTGGTGCTGCTTTTACCGGCCACGGGCCGGGCGCTGGCTTTCTCGTTTTTCATTGGGGGCTCTCTCGCTGTGCAACCGCACTGCTTCTGTCTCTGGGCTGCTGGGGGGCTGACTCCGGTCCGATGTGGGCATCGCGCATCTCAATCTTGCACTCCCCGCCCGCAGCAGCTTCTTGGGTCTCACGCTGCGCGGGGCGGGGAAAGGTCGTTGCTGCTGCCCAAACTTGTTGGTCTCTCTTTCGCTCTGTACCCGCCCGCCGCAGCCTTACCGATCCTCACGCTGTGCGGCGGGGAGGTGGTCAATGTCCGCTGGTCTCCGGTGAGTCTATCAACATTGTGCTGTGCAGGGGGTGTTCACTGACGCCGTCGCTGGCTGCGGGCCGGGTGCTGGATCTCACCTTTCCCTTCTTCCACCACCGTAGCCACACGTGGCAAGGGGTGGGGAGATAGCGCTTTGCGGGTGGGCTCCGCTTTGAACTTTTAGGCGCCAGGCAGCTCTCCTCACGCTGCGGGCGCTCTACTTTTATGTTAACCCCCCTCCGCTGCACTTCACACACGATGCGGGGACGCTGCAGGCAGGCCGCGGGTGGGCTCCACAAGCCGTGCTTTATCCCGGGGGCAATAGCGGCCGATGCCGTGTCGCTGTAGGCAGGCCGCGGGTGGGCTCCGCGAGCCTTGCTTAATTAAGATTGATAGCTGGTGCCGCTCTCATTTTAGGGGGAACAGTAAGTGTTTGTGTCTCATAGCGGGTGGGCTCCGCTTTTGGTGCTTTACATTCCGGGGCTCACCTTCGGCCGACGGGCCTGTTTTTACACGGGTGGGCACCGCGATGGCTTCGCTTGTCTTTTCAGGGCAACGCCACGGCAGGGCGGACCACGGCAGGCTGGAGAGGTGCGGGGTGGGCTCTCGGTCACCTTCTCCTTCTCCAGGCCCGGGGCTCGACCACGCCCCACGGGCCTCTCGGCGGCCGGCTCGATTCTTCGTAGGGGGGTGCTCTCAGGCGGGCATCATTCTCTTCCCCTTTTCATTGAAGTTTTCATTTAGCTGGCACGCATGGGCACAGCTAAACCCTCGTCGCCATTGTAAAGGGCGGGCCCTAGGCCCTCATGCTGGAATAACTGAGACGCAGGTCACACTGCTTACTCGGTGCAACTGGCCCAGAGCACGTGGGCTCGGCCTCTTTTATTAGTACTGTGTCACATGGCCAGTGACATCAGTGGTGGGTGGGTGTTCAGTGTAGTTACAGGCTCAGCACTACAATGCTGACTTATGCTGGGCATTACATCCGGTCATGTACTTTCCCCACTGATGCTCAAAGCTGCGGCAGACAGACTGCATGAGCAGCTCAGTGTAAAACACCGAGCATTACCGTTTTAAAGACCTGTTCAATACTTATGATGAATTTGCCATTCGAATGTTTGAAAAAAAAGGCAGCCGGGCCAGCTTTAAAAAACTCTATGGCAGGCAGGATGCCATTCCCAGCATTCATTCTGTCTCCTGTTCTATTGGTGAGCACGTGGCAGCAGACCCGGCTCCTGGAATTTTTATCTGCCTCGCCAGAGTGCCTTCGGGTGGGCCACGGCGGGCCCAATTCTTGGTCCTTTTGGAGGTAGCCTGCCAGGTCTATATCTACTTCCAAACAGGCACCAAGATACAAACGGTTGAGCCTGTGTATACACAGAACATATAGAGGGTAGAGTAGTGGTAAATGGAGCCCAGGTTCGTTTTAGGGTTTAGGGGTGGATAATGGTACAGGGATGTAAGCATTTTGTGTGTTGTAGTCTTAGTTTGATTCTATCAAATTAAATAGGCAAACACTGAATATCAATGATTTGTGAGTTTGAAGTGTACGACTGGAAACAATGTCCATGTTAACATGGAGGGAAGTTGTCATCCTACACAAAAAAAAAAAACTATGTAAAAACACACACAGGTGAATGCTTCTTGCACCTCCAGAAAGCTTCCTAAATGGAATGAAACCTAGACAGAGCGTCTGGGATTGGGATTGAAATCACCAACTCTCCAGACTGTAATCCTCATGACTTTTGCACAGGAGTTTGGGGACGCCATATCACGTGGAACTGTTGAAAACGCAGTTCCACCATCTCAGACAACAAGGAAGATAAGCAAGAGTAGGTTAATACAACAGAAATCTACAAGAATTGATGGGAAAGCGTAGAGTCAAAAAGTGAAGATGCGCAGAACAAAATCCTAGAGATCAAACGCTGAATGACCAAAAGAAGTGAGTGAACCCAGAATAACAGCGATCTACCTCTAAAGAGCTCCTATCCCATGAGATTAACCCGTTTACCGCGGCGGCAATCCTGCCGCGGTGCAGGGCGTTCCATTGAGTGGGCGGGGCCGCGTTGGCCAACGGATGTGCGCAGCACTACCGAGGTAGTGCTTGCGACGGCTGTTGGTCCACTTAAAGGGTTAAGAATGCCATTTAAACATAATTTCAAGATGAGGCCCTTCAACAAAATGCCACCTTTCTTCCCAGACCGAATGGAAGCTGGTTGCAGGCAGCATAGCATGCAGCCATCTGGTTCATAGTAGCTCTCACAGGTTCTCATTTAGTCTATTAGTGCAACTACACAAAACACTTTGCAGTGATACTGACTGTGGAGTAGAGCCAACAGCAACTCATCAACACAAGCACCACGCCTGCAACTGGCTCGAAGGTCCTCCTACATCAGCTTTAAGGTGTTTGCCTCTTTCACAAGTTTTGGTTGCCACTTAATGCAGGCGATCAAACCCTATGCCCCTAAGCAAGAGATAGGCTCCTTCTTCCAGATTCGGGCAACCACCCCCAATATACAATTATGTACAAATGGTGACCAATTTTGATGCATGAAATGATCTGTGCATTTCCACTAATCAAAGTCCAAAAAAGCTGATTAAAACTTGTCTGTTTTACATATGATGGTATGTTAAAGTTTTCATTGATAACCTCCTATTTTCCTTTTGTAATTTACATGTGAGAGCTTTGTCCAGAGCACCTTAATCTTGCATATTTCTACACTGGGTAGAGCTTAGAATAGAATGCTCCGGGGTGTAACCAGGCCTCTGCAGCCTTTCAGTGTAGGGGGGCACCCCAGCCCTCATGGTGGTCCCTCAACTGTTCAGAGAGACCCAGTCCTCCCAAGAACAACGAATATATGTGGGATATGGGCAGCTCAGGCTCCCCTCATCACATTCTGCAAGGGTGGGCCGTCATTTTAGGTTACACCATTGGGAATGATCTGGCTCCATCCAGGCGATCCCAACACACCAATCTGCCAGCCCCACTGTAGTCTTAAGAAAGGTGAACTGTGGTCTCACATCACAAGACCTACAATAGTTGAGGAAGAAGTTACAGTGTTCATTATAATATTAAACTCAAAACACAACCGTAAAAAGCCTCACCTCCAGACCCTTTATCTCTGTCTGCTGTGGCGTAGCCCGCCTGGCCCACCCTCTAGAACCAGGCCCGCGTGACAGACGTGATGGTGTCTGGCTACCCACATTAGCGCCAGTCAACAGAAGCAAGTTGAATCCAATGAGCCATTGCCCCCTGAAAGGGAAATGCACTTTGGCAAGATTGTCTGGCCTTGCAATTTAAAGCCATCTTTTAAATTTAGCTGGATAATGGTCTGTCCAACAGGCACCTAAAGGTATCTCAAATTCTATAAGTAAGTAGCTAAGAGGAACCCCCAACAAAGTGTTCAATTCTGTGTAAGTAAGAATTAGATTTCAAAACGTTTTATTCCATGCATTGATTGCTCGGGTTTTTTACATGCAATTTTAATGACTGATTCCTCCTTACTCGTCCCATTACTTACATAACGAGGGAATGTGCCCATCCACCAATACTGCTCGCCACTTTGTAAAGCTGTTTTCTCTTTCTGTCCCAGGTCTTGGGATTACCCATAAATTCCCTCCCTCCTCCCAGTTCTGGCTGTTCTCCGCCAAACCCTCAGCGAAAAAGGCTGATGAAGGAAACAGGGCTGGAGGGAGGGTCCTAAGTAAAGCGACGCGAAGATAGAATCTGAAAAATAAAGATTACCAGTAATGAATCGGAGCATCACCTCCTCTTCTCCTTCCTAGTCCCATTCTTTACTTAATGAGGTGTACCCAAGCTAACACTCTCCTTCATCAGCCAGATGTACGCATCAAGAACAAGACAGAATAGAGTAGAAAGTATTGTATTCAACAAACAATTCCTACTCTGATGTATTTCTTTCATAAATTTGTATCTGATACAACTAATTACCTGACTTCTAATACCCTAAGAACATGAAAGAGAAAAGGAAAAATGTCTTTAAGCTGACATAGACCCGAAAATAATCTTACATCCAAAGGCTAACTCAGACTCAGCAACATGCAATCTATAATATGAAATACCTGTAGAAAGAGAGGCCCCTGTTGCAGCTCTGCTAATATCTCAAATAAACCCCCTGCCCCTTCGACCCAGAACGCTGCTATTCCTTTGGTGGGATGAGCTTTTATTGTCTGTGATATCTTCCTACCCCATTCCTGATAAGGTGAAGCGGAAACTGATCTAATCCATAGTTCTAGAGTGGACCAAGATCGCTTACCCCCAATTTAAATAGCTGAACTTCATCAAGAAGATATCTGATAACCAATAGTCCAATAAACTTTTAAGGATATTTGAACAGCCCTTACTACATTCAGGAGATGAATTAGCAGATCATCATCTGAAGTATCTGGAGGTAGAGAAGGGTGGACAATCTGCTCCCTCCGAGTGACAAAACTACACAATCCTTAAAGACCGTAAGGTAAGGGTGTCGACAAACCAGAGTTCTCAATTTACCTAATCACCTAATTCGGCCAATGGATGGTTAGGGCATCTATCCCCACACCTCATTAATATCAAAATCTCAACAGAAACCTCAGGAGTTAATAATCTTGATAGGTCATGAATAGATCTAACAACAGGAGACCCCCACCTCCTGCAGAGCTCTTGAAAGGTTGAGGGGCTGAGTACAAAGACTTGGTAGCTTGGAAAAATTCTGCTCAGATAGTCCCCCTGAGTGTTTAGGACTCCCGTATGTAAATGGCCCTGAGATCTAGTAGATTATATCCCGCTCAAGTGCAAATATGTTGCACTATCTCAGAGAGGTGGAGTGTGTGCCGTACTACCGGTTCAGGTAGGACATTCCTTCTGTATTGTTGGTACACATCACTATAGCTCTCCCATAACAAGGGTGCAAAGACCTGAACTGCTCTCAATACAACGGTCAACTCTTTCCTGTTGGAGGATCCCACCGATTCCGGATCCAGGCAGAGACCTGGAGTTGTTTGGTCGAATGTCACTGCTCCCCATTCCCTGCTATTGGCATCTGTTGTTCAAGCCACTGGGTTGAGATAGGCAAAAAGAGTTCCCATGTCCTAGGCTGGATGCTTAATCCACCATGTAAGACAGCCCTGGACTGAGCGAGATACTGGAATTAAATCCTCACAATTTTCCTGGGACGGCACTCAAGGATTTAGAATATGAAGTTCCACTGGATCTAAGTGGGGACATGCCCATAAAACAACTCTCCGAACTGCAGCCTGTGAAAGTGGAAAAGAAAGAAATAGGGATTTCTACTTCCCTGAAAATCAAAAGGAAAAAAACTAAGATGGAATTAATAAAAGTTTACCATATTTCTATGGACTCCGAGCCATTCTCGTGGTAAGGCCTTCTGTCTACTCATCAGCCTCTGTAGCAGGGCGCTAAGCTTGATCTTCCTGGACTCCGGAAGGTACACCATCCCCTGTATCGAATGTGGATTGTATGTACTTCAACTTTTTAGGTGGCTTGAGTAGTAACTTATGCCTGTTTGTTAAGAGTCAAAAATTCTGCAAAGCCCAAACAATTCTGTGCCCCCTATTGCCTGGGGTTAAGAAGGGGACTGGATCAGGAGATCGTCAAGATACAAGTGGATTACTGCCTACTGGGCATATAGAAGTCCCAAGATTGGAGCCAGAACTTTGGTAAAAACTCTGGGGTAGGTCTTCAGTCCAAAAGGTGGCACTTAAAACTGCCAGTGCTGGCTCCTGACACCAAACCTGGGAAGTCTCTGTTAGGCATATTTTTTGGGACATGTAGTCAGTGATCCTTTTGAAATGAGTGTTGGGATATACCAATGCATATACCTCAAGTTTATCATTATTACCCCGAGATCTAACTTCGAGAGCATCCCAAACCCCTCTCCACCAAGGAGATCGGCGGAATGGCTTCCTTGACTTCCAGGAGGGAAATACTGCTCCGAAGGGCCTCCCTTTTATCTTTTTCCCAGGTTATGAGGTCTGAACATGCTGTAGTTTTGGAAAATCTGGAAGAACTCCTATGTAACATTCAAGAGAAACAATTTGTTGAACCCACCCATCCGAAATTAAGTCTCTCCAGGTTTGATAGAAAAACCATAGCCGACCTCCCACTGGACCCATAGAGATCCCAGGATAGTCAGGATTGCTGTTTTGTATTTCCTTTTCCTCCTGCCTGATGAGAGGAAGAGCCATATTGATTCCTTGTGGGCTGGAAACAACATTTCTTCTGATAAAAGCCTGTCTCCTTCTTCCTATAATGGTCAGACTTCTGCTGTTCTCCCAAGACTTCTATTACTGGCAGAAAGGATGAGTATCGTTAGGGATTTTTGTAGAATTTAGTCAAGCTCTTCACGAAAGAGTATAATATCTGAGAAAGGCATTCTCAGGAGGCAATTCTTAAGATCTGCCTCACCCATTCAGTTCCTGTGGTGTAATGGATGCCTAGAAGAAACTAAGCCCAAAAAAGCCACAGCCGATGCCTGACCCCCTTATAAGCATGAGGGGAGGCACTGGAAATCCTCGGCCAAGGACTAAGAGGTATATACTTCATAGCTCTCTGCCTTCAAGGCAAGACTCAGGCACACATGTGCTCTTTTCCGGTCATCTTCAACTTTCTAATCTACAGGATCTGAAAAGAACAATCCTCATTAAGGAGAGAGAGGTTTTCCCATTATATTTAAATGTGGTTGTTCAGTGTCTCCCTTAGCCAAAGGGTAGAACCTCCCCTTGAATCCAGGAACTGAGATTCTGGGGGATCCTTCTATTCCCTTTTCGAAAGATGTTGGATCACAGGAATCACAGGCACCTTGAGAAAGGAGTGTCTCTGGAATTGTAAGACCCACTCCCCACTTGTGCTAGGCTGATCCTCATCCACAAGCAGCTGACGATTGAAAGAGAGATACAAGACCACTGGCCTCCGGTCCTGGTTTAACATATATTTCCCTCTAGGAGTCGAAGTATCATCAGGAACACCTGTCTCCTCTTCATCATACTCAGGAGAAGCCGGTGAGGATCAGAAGAAGGAGATGATACAGATAAACAGGGTTCATCTGAGGACGGACGAGAACCCTAAGGTGATGAACTTTTCCTGCAATGGCGATTATATGTCACCGATAAGGACCTGAACATCTCCTGCGAATCCTTATCACCAACAGAGGGCGATCTAGAGGCCTGCCCGTGTTTTTGACTCCATGTAGACATCGCTCAGTAGAAAGAGAAGAAATAAATGATTTCCTTGGTATAATTCCCTAATATAACCACAAGTCGTCACTGGTGAGGTAACACAAACATTCAACAGCCCATATCCCACTTAAATACCCATCGGCTCCAGAGTTATGAGGCAAACCATTGCCTGACCCAAAATAAAAAAATATTGCCAAAATAAATAGACCCCTTACTTCCTATTTAAAGGCGAGACTTATCAAGCCTCTGTAAGTTCCCACGGGCGGGCGGGGCTTACTCTGGGGAATGCATATCCATACACCAGTCCATGTCCCTCACAAAAGTGTGCCTGCACAAAGGTAAGTAAATGCAAACATTAATGATATATATTGCCTTTGATTTCGTTTTTTTGTCCTCTTTTCCCCTCTATAAGAAGAAACAGGATAATACCCTCAATAACCAGAGACGTTCTAAGGCATGCGCAAAGTGAGCACTGGCCCAGAGCCCCAGCGTTTCAGGTCCTGATGACCTTGTATAATTCTTAAACAGATTGTTTTAAAACCCGTTTTCTTTTAAATTATTTTTAATATGGGCAATGTGTGGGACTCTATTATAGACATTTGGCAGATAAATGTGTTGTTTATGTTTTTCAACACATGCAGCATCCATAAAAAAGTTTTTTTAGGTCACAACAGGACCTCACATATGAGAATTGGGATGGGGTTACAGCTATTGTTTGCAATAATATTCATGAGCTGCTGCTTTATTACGATATTGAAAACACATGTCACTATCCACGAGTATTAGATGTTAACACATTTAGAATTTGTATTAGTGTGCCTCTGAACTGTCGGTGACCCTGCCAAAAGGGAATGAAAGACCAGGGATTGAATCATAAATTCAAAGCTGTTCTGAACAGGGCCCCCCAAATTACTTTTAGCCCAGGGCCCCCAAAATCCTTAAGATGTCCCTGCTACTCCTCCATTAAGGCAGAGGAGCGTCGCCCCACTGCTTCAACTGCAAGCTGAATCCAAAAAATAAAATGATAATAATGTTTGTTATTATAACTTTGTTTTCTTTATTCAGCTGAAGCCAGGCAGGCGGGGCTGGGCTCCCCACGTCACAGGGGGAGGAGTGATGGCAGCACCTAAAGAGTGCATGCTGGTTTGGCCGGCCAGAGACGGCCGGCCAAACCGTCATGCATACTCTGCATTCGTCCACCCAGGCTGCCTTACAGCCTGGATGGGGAACATGCACAGCCTGCCAGCCCCTGTCCTAGCGCTGAACCACCGCAATGAGACCTATCACAACGCAGCTGTAAGGCAGCGTTGTGATTGGTCAGGTTATTCTGGGAGATTATGAGCTTCCTGCCGAGTACAGACAGGAGGATGGAGGTAGAAGAAGCAGCGGCCAGTGGGATAGGTAAATGCTACTTTTTTATTTTTATTAATTCCCTTCCTCTATCGCCCCACCACCGCTGTTCGGTGGCAGCCGGTACTGGTCCCTGCCAATGACGAGCAACTTAGAAAATACTTTGCTACAGCAGCCATTGCATACTTATTTCAAACCTCCCCTCAGCCCCTCATACAGCCAAGAAGATGGTTGTGGTATGCGGTGCCCCAAGGGATCAAAACCTAGCTTGATCGTGGTGCTGCCTTAACAAACAAACTGCAAATGTATCATATAATACTGCGCACAGCCACAAAAAACACTGGACGTCCAAGGCACGATCAGCAACGGAAACATTAACATAAAAGCGTTGCTGCCAGCAGCAGCAAAATTAACATAGAAGTAGTGCTGCAAGCAGTGGCGTTCAAATTAAACAAAGCGCCCTTGCAACTGTGATTTCAGTGCAACAAGCTGCACCGATGCAGCTGCATTTCCTTGAATTCCATGAGTAACTCACTTGCAGCTGTTGAGGAAACACAAGAAGAGAGCTTAAAACTCCCAAGACGGTTCCATTATCACTGCAGCCCTGGCAAGTACCATGCATCAGGGGTTAGACTAACGCATTTTAGTGTGGTGTCCTCAGCACAGCAGTAAAATACATTAGTCATGCTTTTATAGCGCCTCCCTGACACCACCAGCACTGCGGGGCACAAATAAAACCGATGAGAAGAACGGCATTAACAGCGCGAGTGCACTGCTATCAGAGTGCACACTGTGCTGCAGCTGCCTGACAGGGCCGGACTGGGAACCAAAACCGGCTCTGGCAAAGTGCCCCGCGCGGAGGGGGGGGGTTTGGGGGTTGGGGGTGCCGTCGAGCTCTTTGCTAGGGCTGGGTTTCTGCCGATTATGTTACAGGGACGATTTTGCTGCAAAAACGGCCCTGTAACAAAAACTGCCCCCAGGGGTCCAAAATCGGCCCCCACTCGTGCGGCGCACCGGGGGATTGCCCGGTGCCTGCCACGGCCAGTCCAGGCCTGCTGCCTGAGACTGATCCTGCATAAAATGGCTCCTCCATTTATTCATAAATTCAATGGACATGGCTGCTATAACTCACGTATAAAATGATGGCACCTCTGCCCGGAGGTTCGGGTAACAAGTGACCCATCATAGCGGCACATCACCACTTAAACAAATACAACATCCTATCTGAAGTACAAGTCCTGTCGGGCCCCCAGGAAGACATCATTGCAAAACAAGCAGGGCTCAGAATCAGATCAACAACTTGACTTGCTGAGCCTGAGAAACCAGGTCACGGACTAGCTCACTCACAGCAACTTCTACTGCCGAGAACGTTTGCCTGATCTGCCCCTGGTCAGAGCCCTGAGGTCTACGGACCGTCTGACAAACTCGAGCAGAGCACTGTCTGAGCAGAGCAGCTGTCAGCAGTGGGAGTCCCCCAGTGCAACTTATAATAATAATAATAATAAAGTAGCTTATAAAGTGCCTGGTTACGCCATCCCGGCGTGTCCGCGCGCTGTGGAGAGAAACCGCAGGCAGCATTAACACCTCCCCCGCCCACAACTTAGCTTTATAAGTTGTACAGGTGAGTTTTAAGAAGACTTCTGAACTTGGCCTCCGATCTTTCTAGTCTGAGGCACATCGGGAGTCTGTTCCAGCTTAGAGCCGCTACGACTCCAAAAGATCGGCCTCCCATTTTAGCTCTTTTTACACAGGGAATCGTCAGCTGGCCTGTCCCTTCTGAGCGTAAAGCTCTACTCGGCTCATACCTATGTATCAGGTCTTGGAGATAGGATGGAGCTTTATGCCATAATATACGATGGCATATTAGGAGAGATTTATACATGACCCTCTTCTTGACTGGTAACCAGTGTAGAGCCGCAAGAGCAAACTTAGAGGTTGCTCTTTTTGGGAGTCTCAAGACTAGTCGAGCGGCCGCATTTTGAAGAACTTGCAGACGTCCCAGACTTTTTTTTGTAGCACCTAAAAACAGGATATTCCCGTAATCCATACGGGACGTCACAAGTGCCCTGGTCATGGTGCGTCTAGCTTCAAGAGGAAGTAGATCTAAGGTGTGATTAAGTGTTTTTAGCACCCCAAAGCACTTTCCCACTATGCAACGAATGTGGCCCTCATAGGATAGTCTGGGATCAACCCATATCCCCAGATTCTTTGCCTCCTTACAGGGAGTGGGAGTGGGACCCAAGCATGGTGGCCACCAATCCGCTGTCCAGCTGAGGTTAACCCCACCAACCACCAGCACCTCGGTCTTGGCGCCATTTAACTTCAAACAGTGCAAGTTCATCCATGAGGCCAAGGCCTGCATGCAGGCCTTAAAGTTGGATGCCGCAGTTGAAGGTGCTTGAGACAGGGAGATCAGCAGTTGGGTGTCATCGGCGTAGGATACTTACTCCACTCAATACGCTTGTACTACTTTGGCCAGGGGGCCATGTATAAATTAAATAGAGTTGGACTCAGGGCAGAGCCCTTAGGCACTCCCTGTTCCAACGCCACCTCTGTGGATCGAAAAGAGCCCCGTTGAACCTGAAAGCTTTGGCCCGTAAGGAAGGATTTCAGCCACCCCAGTGCGGAACGTGTGACACCACCTCTGTTTAGACACTGCAGCAAGATGGAATGAGCTACAGTGTCAAACGCCGTACTGAGGTCTAACATCACCAGCGCCATGGTGTGTCCGGCATCCGCCCCTTGTCTTAGGGTCTCAGTAGCTGTCAGAAGGGCCGTCTCAGTCGAGAATCCTGACCGGAAACCCGATTGGGAGGAGTGCAGGATGTTAGCCTTCTCTAAGTGTGCCATCAGTTGAGAGTTTGCCACTTTCTCAGCCACCTTGGCTAAGTATGGCAGTAGAGAGATTGGCTTAAGGTTCTCAAGTACTTCATGGCTAACATTAGGTTTCTTCTTTATAGGAAGAACTACTGCTTTCTTCCAGTCTCCCGGAAGCGTTTGGGAGACAAACGAAGTCTGAAGTACATGCCTGATGTAAGGTTCCAGAACCAGCAGGCTCTCTCCCAACCCCTAGGGGGTGCCGGGTCCCGAGGGGAACCAGACTTAACACCAAGACAGATGCTATTTAGCCCCTCTGGGGGTGGGACCATAAAATACTCCAGGCAGCTTTCCGTATTGCTTACCCCGGTCACTTCCTCAAAACATAACCCACTTTCTGTTTTTTTTTTAAAAGGAAGCGTAAATATCCCTGACCTTCCCTGCAAAGTATTCTGCTACTCTGTTGCACTCCGCCACCGAGTCATTATCTGGGGCATTAGAGCTCACCACCAAAGAAATCTCTTTAAAAATCTTAAAGAGTTCTTTCGAGGAGTTCTCTGTCTCCTCAATACGTTTTTTATAATGGGTGGCTTTAGCTCCTCGCACCATAGTTTGGTACTTCCTCTGTGCCTCCCTATAGTTTCTCTTCATTTGTGAGCAGAAGTCCACTTGCCATCTACGCTCAATTTTCTTGCAGTCAGATTTTACAGTCTGCAGATCGGGCGTAAACCAAGGAGCTGACTTATTGCCTCTGCTGTCGGCCTTAGATAAACACATTGGGGCCACTGCGTTGAGGGCACTAAGAATGCGTTCCTCTAGCTTTTTATTCGCACAACTTAGTAACCATTAGTACAGCATCAACCCTAGGCAGCATTTTACCAGCAAAGTTAGTAAGTGGCCAGTTACAGGACAGGCAAGCATTAGAGAGTCTGTGATGATTGAGTAGTGATCAGATAACTTGGGACTGTTTACAATGAGGAAAGGAGCTAGGTTGCAGATCTAAGTGCAATAAGGTGTTCCGTAGCCAAACATGGTCTGGCAATTTTACTCTGTTCAGTGATGTAATTTATCCAAGGTTCTGCAAGCAGATGCAGTGGTCAGATCAGGTGTAAGATTATGTAGAATATGAGTAGATTGTGGTTATACAATTGTTTTACAGTCAGATCAGCTTACAGAGGGCGGTAGGATAGTGCCTTTAAATTTCAGGTGCTTTGCAGCAATTTCAGGATCTTTTTATAGCTTGTCCTTGCTCAAATGTGTACAATTCCTTATTTTTATCTGGGTCCATGGGCTTTATTGCTTGACTTAGCTCACAAAAAAGGTCACTCTGAGTGTAACATATTTAGTGGTTGAACATACCTCATAAGTACACTGAAACCTTGAAAATGTTACACAAGGGTAATCTGAAAACTTGGCTGCTATGTCACCGTAGGGAGAACAAAAGAAAACAATAGCATGAGCATAACTGAAACACTCCTATCTTGTCATGTATCTAAAATAGGGCGGCCCCGGAAACCCCTGGAAAGAAAGGAGTTGTCCCTGCAAACTCTTCAGATCCCTCACGGAAGTGATAAGAGCATTACACAAGCACCAAGCTAATAGGTCTCACCTAAGCACAAGCTGTTGGATTTGCCAATATGTTTTAACCATGTTGCACACTAGAGTGGAGTGGAGTGAAGTGGAGAGTCATGGAGTGGCTTGGAGTGAAGTGAGTAGAGGGTCGCAGAGTGGAAGGGGGTACAGTGGAGTAGAGTATCATAGAGTGGCATACAGTGTCGTGGAGTAGTGTAGAGCAGAGAGGAGTGGCATAAAAGGAATTGCGTAGAGTACATTGTTGTATAAAAGAGTTGCTTAGAGCGGAGTAAATTGTCATAAAGTGGAGAGGCATAGAGATGAGTAGTGTAGGAGAGTGAAATGGCATAGAGAGGAGTAGAGTATTGTAGAGTGGACTGGAGTGGGATAGAATGTCACAGAGTAGAGTGCAGTGGCGTAGAGTAGTATGTCTTGAATAGAGTGGAGTAAAGTGGCATAGAGGGAGTTGTATAGAGTGGAGTGGGGGTAGAGTGGGGTAGAGCGTCATAGAGTGGAGTATCTTAGAGTGTAGTGTCATAGAGTGGAGAAGAGTAGATTGGAGCAGAGTGCAGTGACGTATAGTGCATTGGTTTAGAGTAAAGTGATGTAGAGTGCATTAGCGTAGAGTGCAGTGACATAGAGGGTGGAGTAGAGTGCAGTAGAGTAGAGCAGTGCTGAGTAGATTGCAGTGGCCTAGACTGCAGTAGGTTAGAGTAGAGTATTTCAGAGTAGAGTGAAGTGGTGTAAAGTGCATTAGTGCAGAGTGCAGTGACATAGACGGTAGAGTAGAGTGGAGTAGAGTAGAGTAGAGCGGTGCTGAGTCGATTGCAGTAGCTTAGAGTAGTTTATTTCAGAGTAGAGTGAAGTAGTGTAGAGTAGAGAGGTTTAGGGTAGAGTGGAGTGATGCAGTATAGAGTGCAGTGGCAAAGAGTGGAGTGCAGTGGCGTGGAGTGGAGTGGAGTGGAGTGGTGCAGAATAGATTAGAGTGGTGTGGAGTGTATTGGTGAAGAATGCAGTAAAGTGGTGTAGAGTTCAGTGGTGCAGAATAGAGTACACCAGCTTAGAGTTCGGTGGCATTGAGTGCAATGGCATAGAGTAGGGTGGTGCAGAGTAGAGTGGTGCAGAGAGTAATGGCGTAGAGTACAGTGGTGTGGAGTAGGATAGAGTGGCATAGAGTGCAGTGACGTAGAGCGCAATGGTTTAGAGTGGCGTAGCATGTGGTGGCATTGAACGCAGTCTTGCAGAGTAGAGTGCAGTGGCGAAGAGTGCAGTGGCGCAGAGTAGAGTGGTTTAGAATAAAGTTGCATAGAGTAAAGTGGTGTAGAGTAGAGTAGAGTGTGTAGAGTAGAGTGGTGCAGAGAGCAGTGGTGCAGAGTACAGAGGGAACAGATGAACGTAGAGTGCAGTGACATAGAGCTCAATGGTGTAGAGTGGTGTAGTGTGCAATTGTGCAGGGTAGAGTGGTATTGGGTTCAGTGGTAGAGAGTGCAATCTTGTAGAGTAGAGTTGTATAGAGTGCAGTGCAGTGGCAGAGAGCAGAGTGGTGCAGAGTGGATTGGCAGAGGGAAAGTAGTGCAGAGTAGAATAGAGTGGCTGTGCAGTGGCGTAGAGTGTTGCAGAGTAGAGTATAGTGGCATAGAGTGCTGTGGTGCAGAGTAGTTGGCATGGAGTACAGTGGCATAGAGTGCACTAGTTTTCAGTAAAATGGTGTTTAGTGCATTGGCTTAGAGTGCAGCGGTTTAGAGTGGCATAGAGAGAAGTAGCAAAGAGTAGAGTGGCGTAGAGTGGCACAGCGTAGAGTGCAGTGGTTTAGAGTTCAGTGGCATAGAGTGCAGTGTTGCAGAGTAGACTATCGTAAAGTGCAGAAGTGTATATTAGAGTGGTGGAGAGTGCCCTGGCATGGAGGTCAGTGGCATACAGTGTAAGGTGTAGAGTGGAATATGCATGGTGTAGGAGCACACTGCCATTACAGACAACACATCTTCAATTGATATGACCATTACATTTGCACATACATACAGTTTTACTGATAAAAGTATACAGCACACAAACGATAATGTGTGGTAATATCATCGTCCAAGTGTATTGATTTGTTTTGATCATATTAAAATATTTGTTTCCACCACACTTCAGAATTGCCAAAAGATTTGCTTAATTTGTGCTTTTTTCTAATTTTGATATATTCTAACATATCTTCACAGTTCATTTACATTTAAATGTTATTGTGTGCTAGAAAAACAACTAACATATTACAGCCTTCCTCAAGCACCCCTAGTAGCCAGCATGATTGTAACATAAATCCTCTCACTTTGAAGTCAGAGAAAGAAAAGTAAACACTAAGCTTCCTGGAAGACAGAGCCTGACATTTGACCTCTATCTTGAAAGCACAACAAATATGACAAGATAAGAACAAGATTTAAAAGCCTATTTACAGAAATCCAGTACTGGTGGAAGAATACAGTAAATAGGGTTTGGACAAGGGAAGGAATGAACTCAGTTGTTCTGCTAATAACAAACAGAGCAGACAGATGAAAGCAAGCACATGTGAGTTACAAACCACAACACCAATGGTAAGTAATAGGTGGAATGCAATCCATGGGAAGCTTTCCAAATGTCCCCAAGATGCCATTAGCTGTATGGTCGGCTCCGACTTAAAAAGAACCGGCAGCACTGGGAGTAGAGAATGTATTTATGGGTAATCCCTAGAGTAGGAATAGAAATAAAAAACAGCTTTAGGAAGTGGTGATCAGTATTGGTAGATGGGCACATTCATTCAATAAGTAAGGAATGGGCAGAGGAAGTAGCAGAGGAGGCAATTTAAGTTTTTCTCTAAAACTGCTTGCTTGTTTTGGCTTTACTAAGTTACTGCTGCTTCAAAGGATGAAAGAGCATATGCTGGCAAAACAACGGTGGTAACGTTACAGGGAACCGTTTTACTGCCAAGCATTCTTGTACCCGAAAATGTCCAGATTTGGAGTTGAATCCTAATTGGCTATAGATGCCTACATGGCAACACACATGGTATGTAAATGTAAATGTCAAGGTATTTGTAGAGCGCGCTGCCATCAAGTGGTTTCCTGGCACTATTACTCATACCACTGTGGAACCCTTCCCGGCTTTCCCTGTGATGTGTCTACTCCTGGGCACCCCCTGGGTGAAGCCAGGCATCCTAGCGCTGTTGGGGCCGGTGTGGAGGTTAAGCAAGCTATTGCCCAGAGTTGCAGAATGGGGCCCATGATTAGAATAGGCACAGAGGCGAGAATTGGCAGGTCCGAGGAAATTGAGCCCAAGACCCACCGAGGCAGGAATTGAACCCTGGTCCCGGGCAGACTACTGCATCAGGGTCTGCCGCTGTAACCATTGAGCCACACTCCTCCACTTTATATAGGAGGCACCTGTTCATTTCAAGCCAGAATCGCTTCTGCCTAAAATGACCTGCACTTCTCTGTAAATCAGTGGGGAAAATAAATTACCCCATTGTTTTTCAGACTCCTCCACTTTCCTGTTTTCAAATGATAGCAGGTATGTAAATTACCTCACTGGTTTATGAATTGTCTTAAAAACGGAAAATCTAAAGTGGGCTATGTAGACATTCTAGTAATGCTGTGAAGTGAAACAATGTGCAGTGATCTTGTTATTGGACATGTTCCAAGCTCTGAAGCATTTAAACCAATTCCAGAAATTAGCAGAAGGCTTTCCAGCAATACGGCACAACTCCCACCAATTTCTAGGAAATTCCCTGGTGTTCTCAGCAGCCTGTTGTTGTCTCCAGTTATTGCATCGTTTTTTTCCAGACACCTGTCAACTGCGCAGGAACTGGTGGTGGGTAAAACTAATAAAGGACCTGCCATTTCACTAATAATTTACAGGGTGTTATAAATCAGCTCTAAGATATTTTAATTAATTACCAATAGACCTTACTAAATGTATAGGTCTGGTTTAGCCAAGACCTTTTGATTTTAAATATATGTATTATAATGGCTTTCAGTCAGACCTCTTCACCAATTGGTATGTTATTGTGTCATTCACATTTTGTTTCCACTTACTCCAGCATACTGCAAAAGGAGGAGGGTCAGCCCACTTCATCAATTAGCTGTCTTGCACTTTGAGTGACAGAATTGTTTCCTAATCACGTGTGCAGAGTTGCTCGAAATGGAAGGCCCTCAGGTGTCAGGGCTGTAGTGCAGGGCTACTTGGCTACTCCTTTATTGTAAAATGTTTTATTTTTGTGTGAACATTGCATATGTTTACAAAAGCTAAATAAATACAAGAGGCATACTTACTGTGAGATATTGGGTTGCTGGTTGACTGGGATGGGAGCCCTGGTCAAGCAGCAACATCAATCTGTGTCAGGGTGAGGCACAAGCCATCCCTAAATTAACCTGCGCTCAACCCTCTGGTAGCTTTTCACAGATCAGATAGGCTTAACTTAGAGTCAATGTGCAGAGTATTTGTGCAACACTCCAAACAGTAATATAGTGAGAACCACACAAAAAGGATCCCACCCCAAGTCTGAAAAATAGAACTTTCTTTAAGAAATAAAACAAGACCAAAACCTCAAGAATCCATTCAGTAGGACTGGAGATATTCCAGTTTAACGATTTTATTGAAAATAGCTCTAAAACACACAAAGCGCTAACTGTGAATATCTGGTCATGTAAGACCAGGACAAAGTCACAAGTTCAGGCTGACCACGATGGGGTGCAGGCCAGCTACCAGAACCCAGTTAGGCCCGCTGAACAGAGTACCTTAAATCGTGGTTTGAGGGGTATTATGAGGATCTGTGTCGGACATGCTTTGCACAGACGAAGAGATGCGATTCCATTGATGGGGCTTGAAATATGAAGTCCAACATTGTGAATGTGGTACACAATCAGGGCGATACATCACTTTTGAAGAGCTGAAAGGCTACGATGTGGAGTCTGTCATCAAGACTGCCATCTATGAGGGATGTGAGGGCCTGCACTGAGAATACATTGCGCAGTGACAGTTTCAATGGGGCTCCGGTGGCAATGCGGGCTTTGTGACTGGTCCAATCCATGCAGCAGCTGCGATGTGTCGTTCTGCTTGGATTTGCGCTGTGCAGCAGAGGAGATGCATTGGATCTGCTTGATTCACAGAGGCTATCAGAGCACATTAAGTCCATTTCCAAGAGTACATGACTGGGGTGGCACCATTTGGCAGGGTAGACCCACAGATGGAAGAGTACAGGTGCAGGTGCAAGGTTGTTGGAAACTTGTTGTGTCCCTGAGGCTTCAGATCAGGAGGCCAGCCAGCTAGCTCTTGGAGTCACTCTGGGTTCAAGAGATGCAGGTCTAGTCCTTCTCACCCAGGCACGAGTGTGGCAGGCAGTAGGGCAGCACAGCAGGGCAGAAGTCTTTCAGAGCAGCAGTCCAGCAGAGTGGAATTCATTTCAGCAGCACAACAGTCCTTCCTGGCAGAGTATTCACAGGTCCAGAAATGTACTGATGTGTTGGAGTCTGAGTTCCAGTATATATACTCTGTTGTGCCTTTTGAGTGGGGAGAAGCTTATAGCGGTAGGCCTTTGTAGTGCACAAATGCCCTGCCTTCCCGGCCCGTCTCCAGACTAACTATGGGGGTATGCAGCCCTTTGTGTGGAGACAGAACATAGCCTATTCAAGTGTAAGTGGGACTGGGTCCAGCTCCTCCCTCCCATCCTGACAGTGATGGCCCATACCGGCACACCTAAGCTCCGCATTGGGTGTGGCTGTCTAGGAGGAATATACAAATCCCAACTGTCTCCCGCACCCAGTCATATGATCCAGAGACAGGCTGCAGACACCATATGGCTAAGGTAGGAAAATGCCAACTTTCAAAAAGTTTTGTTTTAAAAAGATAAGAAAAGCAGAATGCACTCCTTCCCTTTTTGTTTAAAAAGTTTATCTAACTCAGTGGAACAATTATTCATTGTGATTGCGTGCGAACATACTGCGGTCTGTCCCAAAAAACGCAATTCTAAAAGATTGTCCAAAACCCACATATATTAAAACCCACTGCAATTTAAACCTGAAAAAATCATAACCCTAATCACCACCTTCTCTTGTTTTATCCCCTGCCAAAACCAAAAATAAATACATACTACACGGTGAATACAAAATGTGGAAGCAAATTGGTAAACATATGTAACAGCAAGCCCTTTAAATGCATAGCCTTCCGCACTTAAAAACCACAACTTCAATCACCCACTGCACTGATATTAATAATGGCCATCTCCAAGGTGTACTGGAAGATATAAACAGATTAGTCACCTTAAAAAACCACGAATGGCGGTCTCATCGTAACATGCAGCTCACATTGTTTTTATTTTTATGTGTAGTAACGTTTTTTCTTTTTTACAAAATAAAGCACTGGCCAGATATTCAGTTATTAAGTGGTTTTATGACCTTCTGCTGTTTTTCGAGTGTCTGACCCGCATCACCTACTTAGACAGAAACACTTAGACAGAAACAGAGGTATAAGATTACAAGCATCAACAGAGTAATTAAAGGTAGGATTCTGCCATACTGCTAAAACAGTGAATATATGTAGGCATATAGATACATGGCAGCAATCAAGCGTACTCCTAAGATGCAAACCCTACTTAAGTGTACCTAGCATGTATAATGGTGTAAAGCCAAGAATCCCCAACGGAAAAGACAACCCCATTACCTGATGAAAGGGAACAAAGGACCCCAAGGTCCGCAAGGATGTCAGATCACTGCCTGCTGGAGTTTCTGAGTGCAGGGACTTCAGAGTCTCATGTCAGCATGGAAGCTTCTCCTCTGGTTGCCCAGTGAAGATGTGGCTCTTTTATACCCGAAAGGTACCCTCAGGGGTTCTACCTAGATATGAAATGTTACTGTGGGTCTGTCGTTCAAAGATGACGATAGCACTGACTTTTCTACAGAGTTATTATACAGAAGATGGTAATCCTGCTGTACGTGTCCTAGGCAGGGATGTAAGATATGATAATAGGAATCCGCATGCATAATAAATGAGGCTAGTTTTTTTTCAGAAAACCACACGTCATTTATTTGGCACATAACTAGGTGAAAGGTCAGTGCCCGAGCCGGTATGTAGAACAAAGTAGGACGATCGTGCAGCTACCTAGGCCTATAATGGGGTACCTTGGGGCTCATAACACCATAGCGTCACTCCCCTGCCTTTTGGCTAGGTTTGTGCTATAGAAAAACCATATACATACATATACTAAATATGCCTAAATGTCCATCATTATGCCAAAGTCACTATTATACCGCAGCTGGGCATGACACACTACACTTGAGTATGCATACACACATACATCCAGATGCACAAATAGGATCTTCTTTTAGCCCATGACAGACCCCACTTTATCTCCACATTTGGCTGCTTATCTCATTAGTGCCCATCAACCCCTGGTTTCCACTGCTCCTCCTGTGCCTGGCCCTGAACACTCTTCAAAAGTATCACTTATGGAGGAGGGCCTTTAATACAGCCAATCACCATGCGGCTCGAGCTTTACATAGTGTTCGCTTCTGTCACGGATCTTGAACTGTCAATCACAGTGTCTGCTTGACATACGGCTTGCCGTTGGCTTTGAAGACTTGATATGCAGCACTCGTCTCGTGAGCTGCAACCTGTATTTTTTAGGCCCCAAACTGCACGGAACCCAAACCTTGCAAGTGCGATGGGACCAGCATGGACTGCAGGATCATCACGCATGCACAGTTTTTTTGCCCTTTTACTTTATGGGTTTATAGCTGTTTGGCACTGCCTCTGACCCTTCGAGTGATAGGTAATATTTGAAGTGGTTGCACCGACGAAATGCTCCCAAGGGCAGGCGCCAGTGTAGAGATTCGTAGCTTAGTAGGATTTCTCAGTGGGTTAATGCAATTTGTATGGAGATCCTTGCATTTGCTGCTGGGCAGCACAGCCAGTCCCGGTCGAATAGTTCAGTGAATTGCTCGCCCATTGCAATATTGAACTGCATTCTTCAAAGTAGAGGTGTAAATCCTCACGTTTTAACTCCTTCTTTCCTACTTCTGTGTTAATAAGTCCCTTCCAGTTGGGCAGTATTTAATACAATTATTAGGGACAAAAGGGAATTATGTCTGCATTGTGTGCTACACGGATGTTGAGTATTGTTTCAAGTTCAATACTTCATATATAATATATGTAGGACAGAAGTTGTCATCGTTTTTCTCAAACAGGTTTCAACATAAGTTTCTTTCTCACATTCTATGACTATCATTACATGCGTTTTCTTCACTTTTTCATTGATATTCTTGGCTTCATTTTTTATTGCTTTTAGTGGATAAACTACTTGTATGTTTCGGTTTATATCTACAAGTGAAGTAGCTTGGCAAGTTCCAGCTGTGTTTCCCTGGATTGGTGGCTGCTGAGTCTGGAGGCTAAGATGTGGCCAAATTCACAAAGGCTCCGTTTTTTATTTCGAACCTTTCTTTCAACCAAGACACCGCATAACACTTTCCATGCTCATGACGAGCTGAGCTCGTCAATGTATGACATTGTTCTACATTCTGTCCATCAACTGTGTTTTTTGCGATTTTTGCCTTGGGCATGACAGGCACGAGGGGGAGTGGTAGGTGCACTGTTATCAGTGCGCATGTGGGTTTGACAGTCCGTCTCAGGATGGCCAAACTGACATGCACAATGAAGCTGTCTCCAACCCGAGCTGCATTGCCGGGTTGGAGACAGCAGGCAGATGCTCCCAGTCTCTCTGGGAGCAAAAATCCAGGCCACTCAGGCCAATCCTGATGCTGCTCTCATGCATGTTTTTCTTTTTTGTCTTGTCCCCTCCCCCCGCCACTTTTCCCTGACACCAGCCGCAACTGCTAACTTATTGCGCAACATAGTTCAGTAGCCAAAGTTGCTGCACTGTATTGTGCCAATAGGAGAATGCAAGGCAGCAGCATATCTATTAAGATATGGCGCTGCAGCTGCTCTCTGCCCCAGCGCAGGACCTCTTTCCGGATGCCTAGCTCCTCGCATAACCCCTGGCACCAAAGTACAAAGGTGTGTGTGTGATGTCTAGCATAGGAATCTGGCAGTGGCGAGTCCTGCTCAACTCTAGAAGCACTGGAGCAAGGACTAAGTCAGGCTCACTGCAAATCTACTGTTGAAATCCCAGCAGGGATGGGTCAGAGGAGACCACCACATCTCACAGCTGCCACTGAAAGTCTAGAAGGGGTGAAGCAGAGTCAGTAGCAGATCAAAGTGCTGTTTCTGACCCGATGTCACTAGCATTTTGGAGGCCCCTACCAGGAGTGAGATATTGTTCCTTTAGTCCAAGCCCAGTTGGTCGTCTACTGGCCCATAGGTTCCCAATTACTAATGGCTCCCTCTGGGTGAAGTGTTTACAGCACCTAGCGCGTACCATCACCCCAGGGTGAGGTATGTACAAAATGTGATAAATACCTATTTCTTTTTGTTTATACTTGGAAATGACGCATAACATACCTAATCTGTATTTAAATAAAGAAAGAAATAATAAATAAAGTACCTAATTCTGCATGTTTTGCTTTTTCCACCAATACGTTTCGGCAGGTTTGACTTCTTAAGGAGGAAAAGAACTGGATGAGATAAACTCCTCTTTGGGCAGGTATCTGGATTTAACTCACAGCTGGTAACAAAGGGCTGTTCCAGGCTTTGCGAACCTTCAAGGGTGCGGCTACAGCATATCCTTCTCATGGTCTACCATCAGTTCCATGGGCAGCACCACACAAGTGTCTGTGAAAGGAGAGGATAAGAGTTCGCAATCAGGCCCCGCTGTTGTGCATTATTTGAGGAAAGGTCCATGTTGACAGCTTTTAACTTTTGGAGACCTTGATTGGAGGGGGCTCTGCAGGCATTTGGAATAGGGTTGTGGGGAAGCAAGGGTGTTACTATGAATAGTGTAGCAGGTGAGTGACACAGAGGCCCACAGTACCCCATACATTCCATGTTTGTTGCCAAACTATGGGCCCATTTTCCTTTCTTGTATTAGGACCCATGGCGCCCTTGCCACTCTATTTTGGAAGTGAAGGAAGAGAGGTACCCTGAGAGGAACTGTAAGCCCAACCAGAGATGCTAGTTTAGGCAGTGTTATGTGATGTGCCTGAATCTTAAAACTGCACTTGCTCAAATTCTCAGCAGCAGTTGCAACTATTCACTCTTGTACATTTGTGTGGCAGGTAACGGGTAGTCTTTCCGAGAAAAACAGAAGCAACTGACAGGCTCGTACATCACACAATTGTGAACAAAAATCCAAACAGAAATTAACAATAAGAATGGAACAGCCTCGCACTATTGGCACCAGGAAAAAATCCAGTCACGTGCAGTGTTGATTCCTCCTCTTGCCTCAATTCTTTTCTGAGTTAATTTCCAAGTTATTGACTGCTTTAGCTGTTATTTTAGCTGTGGGTTTCTATCACGATCTTTGTTGATAATTGTTTATTGTAAAATGTTTTTAACTGTTTATTTTTTATGATGTGCATTGTACTTTATTGCCTCAACCATTTATGGGCTCTGTCCCGAAATTAACAGAAACAAAGTCATTTCAAAGTTAATTTAAGGTACATAGAATAATAATCTTTTTACTACTTGGTTTTCTTGTTTGTAAAGCACACATTAACATTGAAGAGGGATTTAACAGTTAAAACAAATCTTTGTTGATTTTAAGCGTAAATTATGCAGCCACCCTGTGTGTGTGCGGGGGGTGGGGGGACGGTTGCATTCTTTCTTCATGTCTGTGTTCCTCAGTGTAAGGATCTCTTCTCCAGTGCCACTGTGTTTTACCTTACCCATCAACGTCTTTATAACATATTAGAGTATGCTTTCTTTATAATTATGTGTTTAATTGCTTTTTTAGCTAGCCTAATCTGATGACACAGTACACGCAGCCGTTGAATGGTATGCTATTTTATACATTCTGTGATGTTGCGTTTTACTATACTTTAAATCTAACTGCATTTCCTACGCCACCGCAAGCCCACATGAAAACATGGGCAATGTACCAACATCCAGGATAGCTGGTGAGATAGTTAATGAAGTTGGCACTTGCTGCTAAGATCTGTTTGAATCACAGGTTCTACACACTGTGTAATGAAGAACGTCCAGTTTTTCAGGTTTGGGTGGCAACAATTGAAAACTGCAACATGGGGCCTCTTGTGGATCATTTCTACAGTCAGGAGTTTATCCCAGTTCTAGGGCATCTTTTGAGAAACTATATCCCTTTATGTGCCATCCTACTTTTCAGCAGACGAGCCAAAGAGTGAATGGGAGTCCAGCGTAATCACAACTGACCCCTTATGGAAGGCGCTGTACAGAAGCATGCTCTCACTGTACCAATGGGGGAACATCCTTTACAACGTGGATTTTACACCGCAGTTACCTTACAACGCAACTTTTACAACGCAAGTTGTAACAACGAATTGCGCTGGGGGCGCTCCAGGATAGTAAATAGTTGAATTTACTATCCAACTCCTTCCCTACTATCCACGGGGACTGGAGTTCGAATAGTAAATTAAACTATTCACTATCCAGCCCCTAACAACGCAAGTCGTGGTAACGACTTGCGTTGTAAAACAGGCGTCGTAAAGTACTGCGATGTAAAACATCGCGTTGTAACGACATACATCCGTACCAATGAGGAGCTTGAGCCATGTCAGAGGGAGGGAGGCTGTATCCTGAGCCTGGCTGAGATAGTTTAAGTTCCTGAGTATGTCATGGCTTGAATAGGGCTAGACCACAACCCGATTCATATTTTAGTGCTCAAACTTTTTTAGGTTGAGCCTGGGCAGCGCATGTGCTGCTCTGCGAGGCATGCTGTATTCAGGTTGTGACTTGAAGCTCCACCCACTCTCCGTCCATATTTTTCATTGGCTTGTGTCATTGTCCACTGTTAACTGTGGCTTTTCATTGGTCAATAGGCTTAGTAGTCCCTCCTTAGTAACGCCTTGTCTCTTCTTGTAACCTCCCATGAGGACACCCTATGTTACCTGTGTTGTTACTCGGTAGGCTTTAATTACAGCCTCTGATCACTACTTTTTCAAATAGGTTTGTCCTGCAGGACACGCTCTCTCCTAATGCTTTTTAATGTTTTATGCGGTCCAAAAGGGGGTGGTGATGAACGGAGCATCTGAATCAATCAAACACTCACACCCAGTCAAAAGATCTGGGTTTAATCCATCACCGTTCTTTAGCCCACTCTGCCACCCCATATATATATAGCCATGTCTGAACTGGGGTGGCAGAGTGGGCTAAAGAACGGTGATGGATGAAACCCAGATCTTTTGACTGGGTGTGAGTGTTTGATTGATCCATATGCTCCGTCCATCACCACCCCCTTTCGTGCCGCTTTTAATGTTTTATAGCACGGGTGCCGAACGCATTTGCAAAGCAATAGGTCTTGCATTTGCCAGGTTTTCAGCTATTGGCATTGTAAATGACAATTACTTTTATTTATCTGTTTTGAAAACAACACATAAATAAAAGGCTTAGATTGTCATTTACATTGCCAATAGCTCAAACTCTCGTAAATGCGAGACCTATTGCATTATAAATGCTTTTTCTAATTGTTCACAGTTTTCAGATAAATATACTGAGGCTAAGGACTCTAGGAGAAAGTGCGGGTGCCAGTACTACAGCTCAGAATGTGTGTCCCTTAGAGTCAACTACTTAACCATTGAATCATATCGCCTTCCTGAACCTCAAGGGCCACAATCCCAATCACAGACAAAAATGTCCACACGCAGCTGTCTGACCAGACTGAACAACAACGTCGATACCTTCTTTCTCCCCAGTTATATGACATGTATCTAAGATTACTTGCCTGCTGCCCAGTTTGTCACCTACCCCCAGCTCCCACATTGCCTCCCCCTGTTAGTGGCCCAGGGACCACCTCTAACCTAGTATGGCACCAAGACCACTGCACAGGGCTAATCGTATTTAGACCCTCAGCCTTTTAATAAATGTTTAATTTTTTTCCGAACTGTGAAGTGAGCACAGGCAGCAAGGATTTAAAGTTATTCGTGAAAGAAGTCACACTTGTGTTCAGTATATTCAAGCCAGTCAGAAGTGGAGGGCAGGCAGCCTTTGCTCTTTTCCACGTGCCGCGCACATATTAGTTGCTTCCCTTGTTCTGTTTCAACATGTATTTACTTAATATAATAAACACAATCTTATGCCAATCCTTCGTGGTGCAGCTAACGCTGCAACACCACTAGGTGGCACCAAATACCGTGGCTGGTTTCTCTTTCCCCGGCGTGCTTGTTTCTTTGAATTACGCTCTGCTACTTGGACGATAAGCAAATACCGGGCCATAAAAGGGATCGGGCCCCGGCCCCAGGCCTCACCACAGCATCTGACATGCCTGGTAAGGATGCTGTCATTCGAACTCAGGGCACAGTATTGAACAATGGACAGCTTCTTACTACTTAGACGCATCTCCTCCCTGATCTCACAGCCTCACTCCACTCATCGGAACCTCACTGACCCCAGGGTACCTGACCAGGAGAGACCATAGTACAGCATCCCAGTCACAGAAATTAGGAAGCACCCTGCTCTGTTCACTCTTTCTAAATATTCATTCGATGCATATCAGGGAAGTGAGGCCTAGCCAGGCGATGCATCGATTAGCCCAAAGTGTGTTGAAAGAGCATGCTTCTTCCCCATTTATTAGGTCGAGGACCGTAGGCTGCGCTTGCGCAGTCTCGGTCAGAGATTTAATGTTTCTTAGTAGAGGGGCTTGTTATAAATGACCTGAAGTCAGCAGTCTGCCGCCTACCATGCCTACACCATCAGGATGCCTTCCTTGCCTAGCATTTGTCTAAATATTCACACTATTTTTACAGATAAGGAAAGTGATCAGAGGCCAGTAGATTAAGGTATTTGCAAAAGATCACACAGGTGGGTGGAGTGATGATTCTAGGATTAGAAATCGTGTCACCTTCTGCTTCTGATAACTATCTAACTCCTGTACAACATCGTTTCTTCTTTGCTTCATAGACCACGCCAGGTATGGTCTGGCGACCTCCCCTTCACCAGGCTACCTGACCTCACCGGCAGCATTTTTAGTAGCCATTGCTAAGAAAAGGGCTTCGTGAGTTAACTGTTCGCTGCTGACTTCTGCTGTTATCTGTGGCCCCGAGTTTGAGTCCTAATAAAGCCAGCTCAGCCTTTCATCCTTCCATTGTTGAAAGCCTTCAAACTGGGTAATAGTATCTTATCACATGTGATTTCAGCTCACAGAAAATACAGCAGTGACAGAGCAAGTGCTACATACATGTTATATTATGTTATGTTATGTTAGGTCCACTTTTAAAGCGCGACAAATCACCCGGGGGCATCTCAGCGCTTAACCTAGTGACTGAGAGAGGTGTCCAAACTGAGAAGTCTGAAATAGAACAGAAATGTTTTAAATTTTTTCCTAAAAACAGTATATGAGGAGCATTCGCGCAATGCAATGGGTAGTTGGTTCCAGTACCGTGGAGCAAGGTACGAGAAGGCTTTGCCACCCGTGTGCTTGAGACGTATTCGCGGGACTTTTAAGAGAGCTAAGGAATTGGATCTGAGGTGTCGTTCAGATACTTGTTTTGTGAATTTTTTTGGGAGATAGAGGGGACCTTTGCCGTTTAATGTGTTGAATGTGAGGCAGCAGATTTTAAAGTTAGATCGCTTCTTCACAGGTAACCAGTGTAGTTCTCCCAACAAAGGGGCTGAGGGAGAGCCTGGAGGACGATTTAAAATCATTCTTGCTGCAGTATTTTGGATTGCAGGCAGTTTAGCTAGCAGCGTCTCCCCGAGTTCGGCTACCAATGCGTTCCCATAATCAAGGCGGCTGATCACCATCGTCTGTACAAGGGTTCTTCTGTGTTTAATAGGCAGATAAGGCAGAATCTTACGTAGAAGATGTAAGCTGTAGTAGCAGGAGCTGATGTGGCCGAAATGGAATCTTTCATGGAAAGAGTTTGGTCCAATTTTAGACCAAAGTTTTTCACAGATTGGGTAGGAGTGTGGGTGACTTCCAGCTGGCGTGGCCACCAGTCCTCAGTCCAGATGGTAGGGGCTTTCCCCATTAGCATGATCTCAGTTTTGCTGGGATTTAACTTAAGACAGTTCTCCATCATCCAGTTTGAAATTGTGAGCAAACCCGCCGAGAATCAGGTTTGCTCTGCTTTTATATTATGGCCAATTGGGAATATCAATTGGGTATCATCTGCATAGGAGATTATTTCGAACTCTAGTGGTTCGACAATTTTAGCTAATGGGGCCATGTATACATTAAATAATGTTGGACTTAAGCAGGATCCGTGTGGAACACCCTTATTGAGACAAGCTTTCTGAGAGAGGTGGGGTCCAAGCATTATCGTTTGCCATATGACCTTTAAAAAATTCTGCAACAATTTCAGGGCTGTGCCTCGGATACCGCATACATATAGTCTTTCCATGAGCAAGGAATGCGAGATGTATCGAATGCCGCAGAGAGATCTAGAAGGATCAGGACTGTAGATCCTCCTGCATCCATTACTTGAACATGAACATGTTATAAGGTCTGCTGACCACAGTCTCCATTCCCCGCTAGGTCCTCTGCGCCTACCCGTCCTCTATGGGTTTAGACGTCTAATGACTCAAGGAAACCACATTTTCATCTGAGGTTCTCTCATCCTTTAACCACATAGTATGTAGGTTCCAGTGAGTTAATTAATGGATGGGTGGATGGATGTATGGATAGACGGATGGATGAAATGTGTAAGATGCACGGTGACCTCAGACCAAGGTGTCCTGGTGCTAGGACATCTGACACAGACTATTACTTCTAACCAGTGGCTCTCTCAGTCTGCAGTAGAGATGATGTTAAGTAGTGAGGACGCAGTGGACTCTGGAGAACCAAACCAGAGCATCCTATATTCAGGATGTAAGGCCCAGTGAGTATTGGAAAAGCCAGCAGGTCTGGCCTGGGGTAGCTGGCTATGATGGTTACACTTGTATACACATTATGCGAGGCGTAAGTAAAAAAAAAATAGTAGGTACAAAATATTGCCAAAACATGATTGCCATATGCTTGCACTTAAAATTTTAATTAAATATATATAATTTTAATGAAACAGGATTAGTGCTTTCTGGCAGGAAGGTGTATTTGGACCAGATCTAGAAACCTTTCTTAGTTTTAATGCACAATCCAGGAAATTATGATTGATATCGGTGCAGGTAAAAGGTTCTATTGTCTTTGAATTGCTGTAAATTGAAGACTTTGTTTGAACTTATGAGGATGACCCAAAAGGTGGCGGTCCTGCCCATCCTGCTCATTACTCCTTCCCCAGTCCCACTCCCACTTCATTTACAGAATGGGGGAAGGCAGTTTTCTTGATGGCAGAGCTGCTGGCAACTCTACAACGGCAGATTATTTGAGGTTGCTTGCCCTCCACCATTTCTGATGACTTCCCTTCTGTGGGAGACCGTTTGAGGGGCTGTGCTGGTCTCACACAAACAACAGAAGATGTCCATGATGCCTTTAGAGAAAGAGGCCGTCCGTCGCCTCATAGGCCTTTCATGTATAGCTCCTTGAAATGTTCCCCATTTGGGGCAATATTTCCAGGCGTCAAAAGGGGCAGAGTGGGGCAGAGTGGGGGCAGTCAGAGTGGTACCTGGGACTGAAGTCATGTGGAAGAGGGAATCGAGGATGATAGCCCAAGGGACTGGAAAAAAGGCTGAGGTTGTAGCCAATACAAAATTGTTCACCTCTGCCAGCTCCTACCAAGAAGGCATGAGCCAGTGTGAATGAAACATATTCGCCAGTGGGACGGTAGACTGTATGTACACTAAGCCTTGGTGGTGAACTCTGCTTTGTTTGTGGAATTTGTGGAGTTTTTCACGCTCCGCTGAGCTCGTGGAGTTTTGAAAACTCTGCTCTGCGTAGTGGAACAGATTTTTCCTCATTCGCGCTCGCTAACAGTTAGTTGGCGAGTGCGAGCCAGTAAAATCCAATGCTAGACCACTTCCCTGTTAGATTTCTGAACACGGGCGGTCGTGGATGGTCGCTACAGCTACAGCTCGCACTGAGAAACCTTCCTTTTGCATTGAGGAAAGCTGCAGCTTGAATAAAACTTCTGCTCGAGCAGCAGTAACACTCTCTTGCACTGTGCGAGATGCCACCCTGCACTAAAAATCAGTGTGAATGCCGCTGGGTTACCTACAACTCCGCTCGCAGAACTTCACGTAGTTTGGCTGATTTTTTTGTAATTCGCAGAGTTAACTCCGCAAACTCTGCCCAGGATTAATGTACGCCAGTCCTCACCATTGTTGAGGCTGGCAGTGACTCTTGATGTGTGTCTGGAGGTTAGTCAAATTCTATAATACGCTATAAATTTCAGTCAGTGGTACAAATCCAACCATGAGGACAAAAATTATGTTTGTGTAAATTCTGCTTATGAGTTTTCACCGCTAATACTTTTATGTTTCTGTAAAGTGGTACTTCATAACATACGTTGTTTATTGCCCCTCCATTTGAGCTCCATCACACATTTGTAATTCCAGTAACCCTTCTTGGTCCAACTGAAATGAATAAATGCCTGTATTCTCCATCATGCTTTTTTGTTCACTGTCTTAAACTTCATTGCCTAAAATCTAATTGCTTTTAAAAAAAAGACTGGTGCTTTGACTGCTAAAACAGTCAGATCTGCAGAATTTTGAAAAGTGGAACTAAGTTTGAGTCTTGGAGTTGGCTGAACATCCCTCGATTTTAGGCAAATCAAGTATCTCTCCGTGAGATATATATATATTGTTTTTTGTCTGGGATGGTTCAGTAGAGGAGGCTCAAACTTGGGTCAGTGTTCTTAATTCCAACAATGTCAATTTGCACTTTACCTCGTCCATCAGTGCAGCTAGCATCTATTTTCTGGATGTAGAAATTTATGTGGCTAATACCAAAGTGGAAAAAGCTGTATAGAAAAGATACAGCTGGCAATTCAGTCCTGCATTTTTCTAGTTTTCATCTTAGGCACTTATTACATAGCATCCCCTATGGGGAAATGCTACGAATAAAAATGATTTGTAGCAATCCATCAGACCTAGTGGAGGCCCAATTTCAATGCAAGGAAATATTTCTTGCCAGGGGTTACCTGTTGAAAACTATACAAGCGGCTATCAACAAAACATCAGAATTAGATAGGGAAATTCTCCTTATTCCCAAAAATATCAGGGAACCAGTGGTTAAAGAAGACAATAACCCGAAATCAGTGAGATTAATTATACCCTATAGTGCCCAAGAAAAAGCAATCACAAAGATCATTAATAAAAACTGGGACCTTGTAAGAAATGATCCAGTGATAGGTATCGATATGCCACTACAACCTAGTATTACCTTTAGGAGGGCAACCTCCATGTATAACAACTTAGTATCCAGTTGCCCCGAATCCACTTCAGCCAGCAAATGGCTAAAAGCATCCAATGGCTTCATCAAATGCAATTCATGCAAGGCGTGTGAGTGTGGTGTAAATAAAAAAAGCTATCATACAGCCTTCAGTGAGAAAGAAATCAAAATTTCTAAACCACTTCACTGCAAGACAGAATATGCTATCTATGTTTTAGAATGTACTTGTCCATTAAAATATGTGGGCAGCACAAAACTTCCTGCCAATAAGAGAGTTTTGCAACGCATTCGGGCAATTGTCAATCAGGACCCGACTTACCCTGTCGCCAGACACTTTTGAGAGGTCCACATTAACAACTTGAAGGACCTCTCATACTACGTAATTGACACCATCCCCAAGACCAAAAAGGGTGGTGACAGGGAACAGAAAATGCGCAAACACGAGACACGCTACATTCTAAATCTTAATAGTAAAAACCCGGGAGGCTTAAACACCACAGAAGACCTACACACATGCCTATGATAAATAATCAGTGATTGTTCTTCCGGCCTGTTTGGTTTTGCTCCACAAGTCCTTTTCCATTTTGCCCTCAGAATGCTCTAAAAATGATTTATACATATTCTGTTTTTAAATACCACACCTTAAGTCATCAAGAATCATGAATCTCAATCTAATATACTTGATTTTCATACATGTTCCAAGACCCACCGACTACTTCTCTTAACCAAAAAACATGTTGGTTTTTTAACTTTTAGTCACTTTATGCACCTTTATTTCAATCATGATTCTTTATCTTATTTACAATGACGACCCATGAATTTCTACATAAGACTACACCCCTGACAATATTGAGTGTTTTATCACTATATCATGGGAATTATGTTGTAAGTCCTGTAGGGGATAAAAACCCGCATTTTAAAGCTTTGAATTACAATCAGTCCAGTATGGCAAATTTACATAGCAGGTCAGATAGATTGTGACACTGCATTCAATCACTATATTATTGGTAACTTTAATGCATTTATGAAATTATTATCAAATCAAAAACATTGTGGATAAAACGTGTTTTTATGGCTTTTTAACATGAGCACTTATATATATATTTTTGTACTTTATATATTTTTGTACTAAATATATTTTTTCACTATTATATAGGAAATATATGTATTTTAAACTATCTTTATATCAATGTGTTAACCCATGTATTTATACAGTGATTTATCATGTTTGCCTTGTAAATACTGGAATAGAAAAACTATAACCTATTCTAACTATCGTCTTGCGAATCTAAGAAAAGATTTTCTTTATGTTTATTATTCACTGCATAGTCACGTGCAATGGTGCGGCTTTTTAACTGGTTTACATTTTGTTTGGCGTTGTCATGTGATCAAGCTACTTCGGTGGTGAAACGCGTAATGGCCGATTAAACGCGAAAGCATTTTGCACTAAACCTGGGTCTGTGTCTGCTTGCTGCGAAGCATTTCCTGGAGGCGGTGTTTAAGCAGTGATCCGAATATATATATCTATATATATCTATATATATCTATATATATCTTTTATTATCCCAATCCTGACTTGGCTTCGAAAAGAACAGGCACCGACTCCGTGGATGAAGATCAAAGGTTTTTATTACCCAATATAGACGATCAGACGTGTTTCGGCAGACAGGTCCGCCTTGTTCACTACATCAGATACACATATATATATATATATATATATATATATATATTTCCCAAACACAAGCCCACCAGCCGTTGCTTCTCTTTGCCGCGGGTGCTCACTCAGCGTATGGTGGAGTACGCGAACAATGCCACAACTACGATTCCTCCATGAGTGGAAACGTCCTCCAAAAGAGCAACCTCTAGAGCCTTTAGATGTTGTCAAACTTTATAATTTATTATATCGTTCCTGCAAAACAAATTATCGACAAACGTGTTTCGGCCTCTTCGCCTTCATCAGTGTCCTGATATATGTATATTTTATTTTATTTTTTTCCTACTGCCAATTGCCAGTAGGTAGTTGTAGTTAGAATGTAATTTCTATAGGAATAGCATTTATTGCTTTCCCAATAACTTTGGTGTCGTTTGACGAATCCTCGTGAAATTTTCAAAACTAATATGACACTCACTCCAGCTGTTGTCTTGAAAGTTTTTGGGTGATCCGTCAAGCACAGGCTGAGAAAAAGGGGGGTTCCAAAACACTTTATCACTATCATAATTCCTATAGGAACTTTAAACACAGCTATAGCCTGAACTGCTGAACCGAATTACACCAGATTTGGCAGGAAGGTAGATGTTTGTACAGGGAAGTGCCTTTAGTGATTTGTTGTACATTCATTCAGTATTTGCAGCGTTATTAACCAAAACCCAAATTTGTGTATATATATATTGAAGCGGTTCCTCCGAGGGTCCGACAGACCCTGTGCTCAAATCTGATTGGCTGCCAACACTTTAAACCAGGAAGTGTTGGCAGCCATCTTGGGACTGTGCTTTAGCAGAGCCCCCCAAAAACATTTAAAAAAAGAAAAGTGGGCAGGGTAGAAATACCCAGACCCCCTAGGCTTTTTGGGGTGGGGGGGGGGGGGGTCCCACACGGACCCCGTAATGCCAAAAAAGCATTTAAAAAAAGAAATTATGTGGAACCCGGGCTAGATCCGTGGCTCCCGCTGCAAGTTTTTTTAAAAACGAAGCATGGACTCCAGAGCTTCGCCTGTAATCGGCTCCTTGGTGGACCAGGTCCCCAGGGCATTTGCATAATAAAGAAGGGGGTGCAGCCCCCCCTAGAGCTTATTAATGCCCGAGGGACCACCACCTCCCCAGGACCACATTCCAAAGGCATATCAGGGGCCTCTTGGACTCCTCCCCAATGCCCCAGAGATTACCACCACCCCAGGGGTGAAGAATTGTTATTTTGAGGGCCTCTCGGACCCCGTCCCTGGGGACCACCACCTCCGCCGGCGCCATGATAAAGTTGTATTGGGGGGCCTTAGGGATCCCAGGGGCCCCGGGGAGGTGGCAGGCCCTACAAGAATAAAGGAGGAGGTAACCGTGCGCCCCTCCTGGAGCCATAGATTTCACTGGAAACTGCCATACCACAGGGCCGGCTCCTCCTATGTCCTGGGGTGCCCACCCCTGGGACATAGCTATTTGCTGTGGCTTTGTGGGAGCACCACAGCAAATGCTCCGCTTCCAACAACCAAGAGCATTAAAAATGCTCTTGCTTGCTGGAAGGGGAACATAATTGCTTTCACACAGAGGGAGCTGCCATTCCAGCATAATGTGTGTATATATACATGTAGTTGGTTACTCCTATTGTTCGATCCCCAGCCAAACCTTCTTAAAGCCTGTTTTTTAGTATAAGGAGGCGTGCACTCGCTCTGCATGACTATTGTTTAACAGTGCAGCTCACATCTGTATATCAGTCATGCCCCCTATTGCACCTTACGTGCACTCGTCCCATCGTGCCTTCTCCTTGTAGTGTTGGTATATTTTGGCTATTTGATCTCAGATAGGGAATGGTCTCAGTACCTTGTATAATGTTTGCTTTCATTCATTTTCATGCCTGTTTTCATTACAGCAATGTCAGTGAATCTACACACTTTACCTTTCCATCTCAGCTTTGCTTATGCTGGCTTTGAATTTTATTTCCCATCCATGGTCCCATTCCAATGTGTTGTGTATTTGTTAGCAAATTTTTTCAACATGCTGTAACGAGTATACAAATGGAAACTTTGCACTTATGTATTGCTTTTTTATAGACAGAAATCAAATAAACACGTTTTACCCTGATAAATAGTAATGGTATTTTATACAGAACAGAAAGGAGGTCAGCCAAACAGCTGATACAGAAGATACACTAACCCTGCTAGCACAGCTGGCCTACCCTATTTACAGTTCCCAGACACTTCTGTAAGTTTAAAAATGGTGTTAGGCCTGCTATGCCATGGCGATATTTAGACAGTCATCTTTTTTTTATTTTTAAGAGACGCATACAAAGTGGGAGGTTGTTTTAAAAAATCGTATCAACGTTTTTGCCACACTGGTATTTTTTTCTCCCAAAGTTTGGTAAAAAAACGACAGCGGCCATGTTGCCCTAAAGAGGGTGATGATGATGATTGTATTTATAAAGCACGAGCGACTACCCAGAAAGAGTGCCTGGGCACTAAAGAAACAGCGGTTTACTGAAAGAGCCAAGTTTTCAAAGCCCTATGAAACATACTGTGATTGGGCTTAGCTGGTAGGTATAAGGGAATAAATAGTGTTTCAAAGTTTAGGGACCAAATAGGAAAAAGCCCTTGCAGCTATGCAAGCCTAGTTAATGTGAGGAATTTCAAAAAATGGAAGGGCATCAGAGGATCTTAGAGGTCTGTTGGGAGGATCTCTCTTGTGCTTGGTATAGATTATCTCTGGACCTTGCTGGTAAAAGTCTCAATAAGCGAGCCATTTGCCAACAAGCATCACTCGCTTATCTAATGGAAGCCAGTGCCAGGCCTGAGTGACCTATTTATTGTTTGGCAGCTGGTCAACACTCTGACCGCCAAGTTCTGTATACGTTGTGTTGGAAATGGGTCAAGGTTCCAGCAGGATGGCCCAACTACAATGCACTGCACTAGTCCAGGCAGGAAGGAATAGTAGCCTAGACCACAATCTTACGACCCAGGCTTGACAACCATGGCAAGTGCCTTATGGAGCATTCTTAGATAGAAATAAACAAGACGTAGACACAGCATTGACTTGGTTTTCCAAAGGGAGCTCGTTGTTAGTAACAAAACCCATATTGAATATACTCGTGTTGGATGGGCTTTCTGATGCTATTTCTGCTTGCTGTCCAAGGGCTGTTGCGGTATTTCTGACTGTGGAGAAGACAGCAGGCATTGCATTCCCTCGCCTGGAAAGGAGTTGATAGAACCAATATGTTGGTAAACTGGGCACCCACCAAACCCCACTACTCTTCTCCTCTAAATAAGGCCCTTAGTTAAGAATATAAAGCTTAAAGAGATAGACAAAAGAAGCAGTAGAGGCCGGAAGGACTTGTCAAGCTCATAATGCCTACTTTGTACAGCCTAGAAAATGGCTTCATTTGCACTGTATCTTTCACCGTCTTTGGGTCAGATGACCCAGATCCACTGCAAAAGCATCGCTTCGGGAACACACATTACTTAATGTCAAATGCAGAAGATACACTAGAAAAGACATCACGTATAACTGTACTTTTCTTTTTTCAGCAGTTGAAGAGCCTGGCTCAGCGAAGATGTTCAGCCCCGTCAATTGTTTTCAGCAAAGCATTGAGCAAGCCCTGGTCATCAGGCAGGTAGGACGTGTTTGTTATATTTTTTTTTAGAATGGACTACCATTTTCAAATGAATATTATTGAATGGAGATTGTATGTCTATAACTGTATGAAGTGGTAGCTATTTTCCAGAGAGTTAAGTAAATCTAATGTAGCACCCAGACATTAAAATGCTGACTTTGAAATTAAAATATAACCACGCGAATGGTGGCTGTGACCACCAGGAGGTAACTATTCATTTGTTTTTTTTACCCAATGAACTAAAGGTTTGCCCACTAGTAGATGGTTTTGAAAGGGAGTAACTTTTGGGAACTGCAGTCCTTTAATACTCAGCTACAGTCACTGTCAACAAATGCACATGTTGAGAAAGGAGCCAACGAGAGCAAATATCAAGATCTTCAGAAACTGTAGCAAAGTAACTTCTGATGTGCCAAATGTTCCCAAACTTCTCAAGAATGGTCCTCGGACATCAGACCGCAGGTTCAAGTGGAGAAATGGGGGTTCCCCCACTTCCAGTCCAGACCAAAGACAAAAGAACAACTCCAGTTGGGCTTGCTTGTTTTCTTTCATGAAGAAGCAACTGCCTCTTTTCCTTGGATCTTAAACACTCTTTTTTCCCCAGAAAAGTAGATAAATAGTAGGCAGGCTTCCTCCACTTATATGCTGCAACATTTGTTCTTGTTGGTCCATGAGAGGTCAGCTATCATGAGCCTTAGAGTGGTGCTTTTGAGTCAGAGATTAAAGGGAAGGTGGGTGTCAAATACTCTTAATTTCTTCTCCAGACAGACAAGTAGAATGTCTTTCTGATGTCTTCTTAGAACCACATAATCAAAAGAGAATGGACACTTGTAACTACGTTACAGTAGATTAATTGGATCACCCTCTTAAACGCTATGTTTACTTTGCGGTTTATATCGTTTTTCCGCCCCACATATGCGTTATGGCATTATCATTGGGTGTCCTAGAACCAACAAGCAATTGCATTTGAGAGTGTAAACAGGGTTTTACTAAGGGTCACCTAGCAGTGTCTAGCATGAATCATTAAGCAAATCAGGTCAGATAACCCAAACATTCTCCTCTTTAATTTCTCAACTGGTTCCCAGCCCTGAAATACTGTAGAATTTACTGACTTGCAGTACATTGACTCCCTTGTTCTGCAGCCTTGGAAGATGGCAGAAGGAAGCCTTGTTCACATTTCATCGTCACCAATCAAAGAATCATGGCTCCTGTCTTACCTTGCGCTTCAAAGAAGGCCACTGTTGTGGCATCGTGTTTAATCCTACTTGGCAAACCATAAGTCAGTTAACCTTTATTGGCACTGGCCTTTGAATAGAGACAACCCTCTTCTTCTCTGACAGGGGGGAGTTGGAGCTCAGGAAGTCTTTTGTTGCTGGAAAGCCCCAGATCTGGGAAATTGTTCAACAGGATGGACACAAGTCAGCCAACATCAGGAACATCACAACAACGGAGTTGGGACATCGTCTAGGTTAATCTGACCATCTTCCCTGTTTAGAGCAGATAGGCTCTTTTTCATTTTATTCAGTTCAGGATCGCTATTGAAACTCTGGTGGTCTTAAACTGAAAAAAAATTAGTGTGACTCCCCACACCCAGGGTGTCAGGGTCATTAGTTTTTTTGTGTTTGAAAAACAAACTCATGCCTTGGTAGCTGGTTTTTTAAAACTAAATACAATTGCTGAGCGGCCATCTATTAAATGGCAGTTGTGCTGTAAACTTTTAGTTCTGTCAGAGGTGTGCTCATGGAGATCTTTGCAGGGCCGATCTAAAAATATGGTAGGCCGTATTCAAGCCACAGTGGCGGAGTTAATGACCTCCACTACCCTGATAGACTATATATGGACCACCCCCACTCCAATCCAAAACAATCTTTCGTACTCCAATCAGCCTCACTCCAATCCAAAACAATCTTACCCATTCCAATCCAAAACAATCCACCCCACTCCAAGCCGCCTCACACCAATCCAATCCACCTCACCCCATCCAATCCACCACACTTCAGGCCAATCCATTCCATCTCAATTCAATCACCCCAACCCAGTCAAATCCAATCTGCCCTCACCAATTCACCCCACCCTACCCCTCTTCAATCCACCCCACCTCAATCCAATCCATCTAAATTCAATCCACTCACCTAAATCCTGTTCACCATACCCCAATCCAGTCCACTTCAATCCAGTCCACCTCAATCCAATCCACCACACTGCAATACAATCTTCTCCCCTCCATTCCACACCACGCCAATCCAATTCACCCCACTCCAATTCATCGTACTCCATTCCTACCCACTCCATTCCACCCCACTCCATTCCACCCCACTCCAATCCACCTCACTCCAATCCACCCCACTCCAACGCACCCAACTCCAGCCCATCCCACCCCACCCACTCCAATCAACCCCATTTCATTCCATCACTCTCCAAGTCTAATATACTCCATCCAGTACATCCCACTCCAATCCACCCCGCTCCACTGCAGTCCAATCTACCCACTCTACTCCAGTTCACCCCACTCTACCTCAATCCAATCCACCCCACCCCAATCCAGTCCATCCCACTTAATCCAATCCATCCAGCCCACCACACTGTAATCCACCCCACTGCACTCCAATCCAATCCAGTCCACCCCACTCCAATCCAATCCACCCCACTCCAAATTACACCCTCCAGTCCAGCCCAAGCCATCCCCTCGGCTCCACTCTAATTTACCCCACTCCATACCACCATACTCCAATCCAATCTACCCCCAAAAAATACAATCCACCCAATCCTATCCACCTCACCCCATTTCAATCCACTCCACCCCACCCCACTCCAATCCAGCCCACCCCTCTAATCCACCCCACTCCACTCAATCCAACCTAAACTACCCCAGTCCAATACACACCACCCCCCTCTGCACTCTATGACACTGCAGCTCTACGACTCTCTCTGCCACTGGACCACTGAACTCTCCTCAACTCTACAACACTCTATTCCCCCACTCCACTCTATGACACTCCATCCAACAAATCCAATCTATGACAATTTCCCTCCCCACTCCACTCTAGGACACTAACGTTTAGCCATGCTGAACAGCAGCCACACTGGTTTACAATATGGCAAAAACACATTGGCAAAGACAGTAGCTCTTGTATAGGCGACACCTGTTGGCTTTGCCAATGCTTATTATTTGATCTAATTGTATATGATTATTTCCCCTGACTAATCCAATGTTTTATGTTTTGGAGCCAATTCACAAAGGTGTGTAAAAGTATATAAAAGACCGCTACAGGTGTACTGCTTTACACACTCCGAAATTACTTTGCGAACAGTCCCCCTCGAATCTGCAACAGCTTTGGATCAACCTAGGAGTTTGACTGCATACAGATCATAATAACCAAAACCCTGAGCACATATTTGATAATATTACATTTCAAGTATACAATATAATGCACAAATCTTTTTCGTAGTCTTTATTTTCGTTAGTTTGCCCAGTCAACACTTGTTTCGTCGTATAGGGAGTTCCCAACGACTTCTTCAGGGATACAGTATTACAATAAATAACTGGTTGTAGTGTGTATCCAACACACACATTCCTTGAGTATCAGTGACTTTTATGCTTAATAACATCAACATCAAAACTGTGAATTCATGGTGAGGAGTGAAAACCCAAAATTCATTGTATAAACCAGCCTGTCAAGCACAGCCGCCAGTATTTCATCAGCAATTACATCATTCTATAAACATAAAGTCAATTAGACTGTTGTGATATCAATGTTTATAATAATTTGATCCATGTGGGACGTAGTGCAGTTCTGCAGAAACTTTAAAGTGTATACTTGGTCCCCTTCCCTGTGGGTTATATCACCAATCTTATTCTTGTGCATATGAAAAATATCACTGCATCGGTATGCAGCATACCTTTTTTCCTTTTCCTAAAGGTCAGAATTCACATAAATAATACAATGGCACATATCAGCACATGAACCCAGTCCAATGTAGAAGATTATGTTTTCACATACAATGCCACTTCTCTGTTTCTCATACCTCAACACCGGTTCTACTTCCGTCCCGGTAAATCTTCATCAAACTCCCCACATAAGTAAAGATCTGTATATCAATAATATATCATATCAGTGTTTCATCCCTGCTTTGGCACTATCTCATTAATCATTAATCATAAAACTATTATGATATGATGCTGTAAGGTTCTCACCCTTGTAAATTGTTGGTGCATATTCCACAATATACTTGGTCATTCTTCACTATTATCAATTCTAGAAATCCAATCAGTAATCTATACTTTAATTTTCCTCCTACAACGAGGCAATCGTCAGCGTGTACGGTCAAAAACATGGGCCCCTTAAAAGCTATCAAAAAATGCGGGCCTACAAGCGAGTACAATTCTCTAAACTTCTTCCCGGCATGCGATCCCACGCCGTGTGCTGTCCGATGTAGTGGAAGCAGATCCTCTGCATTGACCAACGATATAAAGGCCCACCTTGGACCTAGACCCAGTACAGTGAAACACCTCCTCAACACAGGCGCCATCTTAGAAGAGTATCCAACTATATTTACCGCATTGCTGTAAATTACTCTAATGGTGAGATGCTAAGTATCCACAAGAAATTCTTATTGTTGAACAACGTTCAATGACAGATGCATTACCAGAAATAATTGCCATATTGGACAAGGTGTAATTTGTAAGTTTTTTTAAAACACTGCTATTCTGTGTAATCCCGCTATTCTGGGTAAGCAACCTATTGAAAGATAGTGCCATCATATATTTACCGCCAATTTGTCTACTATTATGAATAAATATGTGACAGGTGTATGTATGCACATGAATTACGTCAATGGTAATCCTAAAGTAAATCTGTGAAGGATCTCAATATCATATTATATAGTTTGCTCACATGCAAGAATCCTAAATTACAGGTGTATATAAATCTGCCAACGGCGATCATATCGATAATGAATTGAATCCCTGTACATGATTAGTGCTCATCATAACATATATGAAATAATATGATTGACCACAAAAATCTATGTACAAACATGTAACCTTCAATGGCTCCCATAGTTAGAGTAACAATGCCATTCAGTTTTATCAAATCAGAAGGCATCACGTCCCACTCAGCTACATCCTATTCCTCAACTTGTTTAATATGTGAATATTTTTGCACAGTTCATAATGTTGGAACATTTGGGATGTTTTGTGTCTCAAAGTTAATACCCTGTTTGCATATCATTATATGAATCTACAGAATCATTACGGGACCAGATAAAATTCATACATCAAATTTCTTGTGTACACTATCATCCCAGAAAATATTGTAGTTCCTGGTCTGTATTGAGACCCTCCTGCACAGCTCTAAGACGTATTATCCAAGTAGCCTCTTTGCATCTCAAATTCAGTTCTCTATTGCCCCCTCTGGGGTCCAGTACAACATGATCCATACCGAAGAAGGTGATGTGTTTATGTTGGCCCTGCACCTTACATTCCATCACATGTGTAGCCATCGGATATCTCATATCCTGGTGTTTTAGAATTATGATGTGTTCACTTATCCATTCTTTGAGTGTTTTATAGTGCTTCCTACATATATGCACTTGCATTTACACTCTAAAATGTACACCACATATTTCATGTTGTAATTGATATTGAATTGTATATCACAAGTCCTTCCGTCAGACCCCTTAAAAAAATGTCTCTTATCACTAGCCCATCTGCATACCCCACAATTACCATATTTGCAGATTCCAAATGTGTGTTGCTTTAGCCAATGTGATGTCTGTCTAGACCTATGATAGCTAGGGCTTGATTGTGATTTTAATTTCTTACCCCGTCTATATGTAATGCTGGGTCTCTCCAAGTTGAATTCCTCCAATGTTTTATCTGACTGTAAATTCTCCCAATGTTTACACATGCTACTCATTAGCACCTTTGATATTCCATTGTAATCTGTTATTAGTCTTGTCTTCTCAGTCACATCCCTTTTAGTATGTCTATCTTTCAGAGTATCTGTTCTTTCGATTTTAAGAATCTTACGTTCCGCTGTCCTGATAGTCCGTGTGTCAAAACCCCTCGCAATAAAGCGTGATTTCATATTTTCCATGCATATTGAAAAATCCCCATCAGTACTGTAATTTCACCTTGCCCTGGTTAATTCTCCAAAAGGAATGGCCTGAATTTAATGTTTGGAATGTACACAGCTCACATGTTGTAAAGCATTACATGATGAAGGTTTACGATGAAGTCTGCTCTGTATTTAATTGTCCTGAATAAATAACTCCACATCCAGAAATACTATGTCAGTCATGCTGTATAGGGGAGTGAACTTAATACCCATGTCATTGGTGATAAGGTAATCACAAAATAGTTTCAATTTATCCATAGGTCCTGACCAGATCATGATGCAATCCTCTATGAATCTTCCCCAATGTATAATAGAATCACACCAATCAGTGCCCCTTGGGCCCCAGATCCACTCCTTCTCAAGCCTTCCCATGAAGAGATTGGCATCGGAAGGTGAAAATCTGGAGCCCATGGCCACTCCTTGTTTCAGTCTTTACCAATCCTAAACAAATAAAAACATGTTGTTATTCAGAATTATGTCAGTCACGGTTATCAACATCTCAATATGCTCCCACTGTGTAGATGCCGCTTCACCAATTGTATTCCGAAATGATTCCCTGTTCCCACACTACATCTGCCAGGAGACTGAGAATGTGTTTTGTGTCTTTATTGTAAGAAAAGGAAGGTTGCGAACAAGCGGTTGTGGAAATAAATCAACATATTGGGATAACTTCTCAGTGGGCCCTCCAATGCTGGATATAATGGGTCTACCTGGTAGAAAGGGCATGTTTTTATGTACTTTGGGTAAAGTGTATATATAGGGAAATCGTGGTCTCACCACCTTTAAGTACATGTATTCATCATTGTCAATTAAACAACTGTCATACCATGATTTGAAATGCCCATTTATCTTATTCATCAGTTGCCAAACCAGATTACCACCCATTTTCTCATAACATGCTATATCAGACAACTGTGTTAAAATTTCTTGTTCATATTCATTCAAGTTCCTAAGTACTATATTTTCACCCTTGTCCGCTTCTTAGATAGTAATATCCCTCACTTGTTTCAACTGTCCCAGCACTAGTATTTCTCCCTTAGTCAAATTGTCCTTGAATCTGGATTTGTGTATCAATTGCCTGTCATTATATTTGTTCAGATCACTTATTACTAATCTGTGGAATATGTCAATAGTATTACCACTGGGTAAGAAAGGGGTCCATTTTGTCATTTTCTTTAACCCACTGTAAATGGTAAGGTCTGTGTTAATATTTAGATCCCAAAAAGTAATTTCCTATTTATGGGATCATGTTGTAAATCCGTGATGGATAATGACAATTCTGAGCCATGTACGTCTTGTATAGTCAATGCATCAGTCACACACTCCGATGACTTAGTCTGCTGTACTTTATTCATCATGGTGTTCAATTTGAAGAATTTCTTAAGTTTCAAATGTCTAACAAATTTAAACACATCAACTTTAAGTCTACAGAAATCACCTTCCTCCCTAGGACAAAAGCCCATCCCCGTCTAAAGTCACCTTGTCTGCCGAGAGAGCTTTGTTTGATAGGTTGATAACCTCCACTCCACCATCCTGAGTAGTGCTCAGTTCCTCTTCTCCCAGGATCTGAGCTTCATTCCTCTCCTTTCTTCCTCCAGTCACTCCTCTCTTCCACTCTGTTTTTTTGTATTTTTTATTTGTCTCGGTTGTTCCCTGTTCCCTATTTTTATCCTTCTTACCTCTCTTAAAAAAAAGTTTTTCTGTGAGACCCTGTCCAGATCTACCAATCCAGTTTCTACTTCCCTGTCACTGGTGAATAGGGTATTCAAAGATGTTGAACTAGAGTTAACAGAGGCACCCCCTGTGTGGTGTTTCTCTGTTCCCTCGCATCCCTAGCAATCATGTTGTCATATTTTTGGGCGAATGTAAAAATTTTACCCTCCTTGTAATCTATTTCATCCCTTTTTAATTTCGGAGCCTTCCTTTGTTTAATTTCCTCCTGGTGTTTCTGAATTATCTCATTTAAGATCACATAGTTCTTTTCTGTGGCTACCTTCAGATTCATATTTCTAATCTCTGATTCTAAAGTCTCAATCTCTGCATGCAGATTAGTCGCTTTTCTTTCTGCATTCTCAATAAGAATCCCCATAAATTTCTCAGAATTTGAGATTAGTTCTTTTTCCCACAGTAACAAGAGATCTTGTGAAGTTCGTCATATGTGGGAATAATTTGTGATCTTAGGCCTCTCAGAATTCTGTTTAGTCTCATATATTGTTTTAGTGTGGCCCCCTTCCACCACTTCTAATTTCCATTATTCTTTAGTCTTTCCAACCGTTTAAATTTGTCTCTTAGACCTTCTCTACGTTGTTGGTTCCCAATCTGCAGTGATATGCCTACCGTGTTACCTCTTGCTAGAATATTGATAATTCTTTCGCTAGTTTGTCTCTATGCATTTAAGGAGGTAGGGTGATTCCTCCTTCTCTTGGAGCACAACAATATAGAGTATTGTCCAAGCCTGTGCCAAGTGAGCGCCAGAATTCAACCTAGTAGATCACCCTATTTTGACTAGACTTGCATACAGAACAAACAGTCCTGAGTAAAAAAATCTGTCACTGTGAAACACGCCTACCAATGTCTGTGTTTAGTGATTTCTGCCTCCTCCCCCTCCAAAGGGGAACGGAAACTAAATGAGCTGTACATTTATGCTGATTAGTTTAGTCATCACATATCTGGGGGCTTCTGGCGGCTCTGTGGTCAGCCTGCCAGTGAAAAGAGGCTTACAGTGGTAATTAGTAGGAGGGCACTTAACAGTAACAGACCTAGAGTGGGCAGAGCAGAAAAGGTTAGGAGAGAGCACAAGCCTGTGTGTGTGTGCTCGCGCATGTGAGGGGGGGGGGGATGCTAATAATGGGAAACATGAGAGGTAAAAGAAGGGGTCAGTGCTCACTGGAAGCAAACAACTGACTGTTTATATTCCAGATAAATGGTTCTAATAACTTAAGAAATCCTCCAGCTCTTGCAGAACCTATTTACGAAGTGTTTTTAAAAAAAGATGATCAACTTTTATACGTTTTCAGTTGGTATATTTCGAATTCAGAACAAGCATATATTTCCTTCTGTACACCCGCCTGACTTTAGTATCCCAAGTCAAAAAGGAAGATCATCCTGGAGCCGTTCTGAAGTCATCCGATGACGTCAGCCAGGCTATTCCTGCAATTATCTGGGGAAATCATCCCAAGTCATCCTGAAGTATGCCTACAGGGAGGAATATTTAAATTAGATGAGTGTAGAGTCATCAGAGAAACTACTCCAGGATTAGTTCCAGATTACTTCGGTGAAAAACATGTGAGTAGCTTGTATTACTGCAAGATAATTCCAGGATTAGTCTGGATTACTCCAGGATGAATTCCCGATTACTTCAGTGGAAAACATGTGATGATCTTATATTACTGCAGGATGATCTCATGATGATTTCAGGATTAGGCTGGATTATTCCAGGACGATCCTAGGAATATTTCAGAATGGGGCTGTAATATTACAGAATGATTTGTGGTGACTTATGAATGAGAATGTGTCACTCAAGGATGATCCCAGGATAACTTTATAACGGGACTGCACGAGTCAACAATTACTTCTTAATGGAGATGTATTATCAGAGGATAGGTTCTGGCCATGTTACTGCATGGTTATTTCAAGATGAGGATGTATTAATCTGCGGGACCTGTCACTGTGCGCAGGCCGGTCTGCGGGACCTGTCACTGTGTGCATACGCTGTGAGCCTGTGCCGGAACTCACTGCTCTTGCGTACCTTTCACCCGAGTCCGGTAGGAGCAGTCTTCAGGGAGGAAGGAGCCTACGGTCCGCCGAGGGCAGAGAGTTGCTGAACAGGATTGGCAGAAAGCAAAGTTAAAAGTCCTGAAGAAGCCCATGTTTGGGCAAAACGCGTTGGCTGGTTCTATCACACGAAGCACATCTGAAAATAAAAAGACCAGAAACGTTTATTTGCAAATGCCTTTAATTGACGTGTTCATGTGTACTTAATTGCCTATGTCTATATATTGCCTCTCATCCAATCAATTTATGTAGTCAGAGCATCTTAAGAGTTACTGAGTGATACCATTACTAATCAGTGTTAAGAAGCTTAGAGGTGGGGCGTGGCTTGAGGCGTCAAGATGGCGGTCGCACTCTAAGAGTGCTCCGGACCCCCTCCGTCATCCGCCTCGCATCGGCCAACTTTCTCCAGCCATCGATACCCCAGAGTCCCGGGATCGCATCCTGAACCCTACCTGCATCGCCTTGATCCTTTTGGGGACCTGCCTGAAGCCTGTGCCGTCCTCGCCCGCCCTCTGCTCTGGGCGGCCTTCATCTCCCAAAATGGCGGCTTCCTAGGCCTGGCCTCGCGGCCGGGAGCCCAGGCTGATATCGTCCGCCCTGCCCCCCCCTGCAGCCCTCTCGGCGGCAGACTGGGTGTGTGGACTGCCCTTCTGCCCCCGGGCCGGTGGAGGAGTGTAGGCCGGCTCTGGAGTGAGGTGGAGGCACGTGGGGAGGGGAGCGGCGCACACGGCCCCCTCAGCGATGGAGACACCCGGTGGAGAGTGCGGCTGGGCGGCGCTGGGCGTGGCGTCTCCTGATCGCCGAGCCGTGTCCGGACCTGGGCTGGCCCGGGAATATGGGCCCGAGCCTAGCCGCCTTGGGACCCTGGTGCGATCGCTGAGACCCGGGTGACGGGGCCGACGGAGTGGTTGTGGAGAGGCCTGAAACCGGAGACGTCCGGCGCTGTAGTTGGTGGAGGTGAGGAGGAGAGGGTTTTGATGTGTGGGCCCCCGATCCCCTGAACCCCTCAGCGGCTGTGTCGGGCTGCGGCGACGCGGGCTGGTGGGGCTGCGGCTGTGGCCGAAAGCAGGCTACAATGTTGTGGAACTGACAGGCTGGTCGGACTGCCCTGGGACCTGGCCTGGCTCTGGGTCCGGCGTAGGCCCCGCATCGGGCATCAATATCTGCCCCTGCTGGAGCGCTCCTCCCCTTCTCTCTGACCTGCAGTAACTCTTCGCGTCCCCCGTTGCCTAGGGGGTGCGGGGGATACGGGTGTTGAGAGACCCGCGACGGGGGGAGGTAGCTGGCCCGGGACGTTTCTTACGGCAGTGGAGGCATTCGGCTGCTGGCGGCAGGGACTGTAATAACATGGCCCATCTTCCTTGCCTGTCTTGGGGCCAGGGAGACGAAGTGCCCGACTCTGGGGGCCCGGCAAGCTTCCTGGTCCGCCTTGACCCCGCGGTCTGGAAGGCCCTTCTTCATCCAGTAGCTGCGGGCCGTGGGGTGCACTATGGCTGGGGGAGGGGCAGATTGGCTGCTGTGTCGGGTGGCGCACGTGTGTGCCTGTCCCCCCCTTCCTCTCCCTTGGAGGCCTAGGACCTTACGGTTGCGGCCTGTGGGAGGCCCTGGGGCAGTGAACCCACCGGGGCCACCCCGAGGGCCGCCATTGCCACGTGGAGTGGGGTTGCCTTGAAAGCGGCCGCCCCCCTTCGCTGTAGGGGAGTGGGAGGAGGATAAGCCACCATACCGGGTGGCAGGGGGTTGCGACGGCGGCACCGGTGCGTTCCCCCCCTCAAATACCTTCACCTGCCTCTTTGGGACCATGGGAAGAAACCGCGCTGTTCAGGCCACGACCTCCTTCACCCAAACAAGAATGGACCAATACACCAAGCCTGATCGCGACCCTGCCGTCGGGTCCGCGGCCTCGCCTGGGGCGGCCGGAGGCGACCTCTCCGCTGTCCTGCAGGCGATCAGTGCCTCACAGGCCTCGGTGGAAACCAAGATCATGGAGGTGCGGGTCGATGTGGCACTGATCCGATAAGACCTTCGTAATGCCATGGCCCGCATTACAGAGGCAGAGTCTCGTCCTTCCATGGTAGAGGACGACGTGGGCACTCTCAAATCCCAAGTGGCCCGCCTGCAGATGTAGACCACGGACCTGCATCAAAGAGCCGGGGATGCAGAAAATAGGGCCCGGAGAAACAACCTGCGCCTCCTGGGTTTTCCGGAGGAAGTGGAGAAGGGACATACTGATGTCTTCATCAAGGCGTGGGTCCGGTCTTGGATCCCCAAAGAGAAACTTTCCCCCTGGTTTGCGGTGGAACGTGCTCACCGCTCCCTTTCTCCCAGACATCCTCCTGGAGCTCCCGTTCGCCCCATTATCCTCCGTATCTTTGATTTTCGCGACAGGGACGCCATCCTGGAGGCCGCCAGGGCGCTAGGTTCACTGCACTTCCAAAACTCAAAAATTATGGTCTTCCCGGATTACTCCAGAGAGGTGCAAACTCAACGCCGGTCTTATGACGAGGTCAAACAGAAACTCAGGGCCATGGTCCTCCGCTACGGACTCCTTTTCCCAGCTCGGCTTAAGGTGTTTTTCCAGAACAAGACCTTCTTCTTTGACACCCCGCAAGCGGCATGGACCTGGCTTACGGAGGAGCGCCCCCTCCTACCTCGTACGGCCCCCTCCCCTGTCCGTAAAACAGCGATTCAACCCGGCCAAGAGACACCCAAGGCGCAGCGGTGCCGCACTGGATGTAGAAAACGAGGCAACCGCCGGGGGGGGGAACTCTCAGTCGCCGGGGGCACGGTCCCGACACTCCCCGATTCAGACCTCGAGCTGAGGGCTTCTTCCCCGGCCCTGGTGTCTTCACTTATCGACATGGGTAGCATCCCACGACCAGACGTCAATCGACGGAGGGCCATGTCGGACTCGGACCTGTCTGGAAGCCCTGTGATCCATGGCTCTGGTGGGGAGGAGGGGGTGTGATCCGTTTTGCGGGTTGCCTACCTCCACTCCCCTTCGAGGCCTGTGGTAGCGGGCCGTCCCCGGCCCATCGGACGGGGCTCCTCCCTGGCTCCTCTGGATGACCCGGCCAGGGATTACCTTCACATTGTCCTCCTGAACCTGTACCATTCTGTGACTTTTTGCTATCCATTCCATGTTTTGTTAATGTGGGCATGCATCCGTATACATGGAGGGGGGGTCCTCCACAGCCATGCTCCTGGTTGACTGTTGCTAATCGTTTTAGAGTAGCCTATCACCTCTTGGTGGGGTAGTTAGTTGTTGGGGTTTTGGGGTGACAGATGCTTTCACTTCAGAAGTGTAGGGTGGGGGGAGTTGGGTGGGACGGGAGGGACCGGGGACCGTTGTTCCTCGACAGTTTGTTTTGTTTAGCAGCCTACGGGCCGCTGGTTGCAGTTCTCTTTGGTAGCTATGTCTCGCAGGTAGGTCCACAGCTGACACGCAGATCACATCCTCCACCAGTTTGTTATTTTTGGCTGCCTATGGGCCGCCATCGGGGGCGGTTGTTGGCAGTCGTGCTTCCTCCTCCCTTGGTTTTCACAGTTGACTAGCAGATCACCAATTTCCATTTTTCTGAGCCTGCATCTGGGTGTGTACCCTCCTCCGGCTGGGCGTGGTCCCATGTAGATATCCGTCCCTCCCCATTCCATTTCCTCCTATGACGCACACTTTGACTGGACCTATCCACATCCTTTTCTGGAATGTTAATGGCCTCTTAGACCGCATCAGGCGGACTGCTGTCCTCCGCGCTGCTCATCGCCACACACCGGACATTCTCTTCCTCCAAGAGACGCACCTCCTAGGTACACAATGCAACTTCCTAGCCCGCTACAGCTTCGACAGGGTCTGGCACTCCGGCTTTACACGGGGCTCCCGGGGGGTGGCTATTTTACTTAGGAAAGGCCTTCCCTTTACCCTGGCTACCGTCAAGACAGATGTGCAGGGCCGCTATGTGGTAGTCTCGGGCACCATAGAAGGACGCCCCTTGAGCCTCCTAAGCCTTTACATTCCCCCTGCACTCCTGCCGTCGACACTTCGCCATCTTACACAAGTGATCTCCTCCCTCCCGCAGGGACTTATGGTGGTTGGGGGAGATTTCAATGCCGTTCTGCAGCCCCTGCGTGATATGACGGGGACCCCGTCCGAGGCCCGTGTCACCTCTGCTAAGATCCTATCAAGCTGGTCCTAGGCCCTGGTTCTCTGGGACGTGTGGCGGGTTTGGAACCCCCGTGGGGATCGATACACCCACACGTCGGCAGCCAACAATAATCACTCCCGCATAGACCTTCTCCTGATGCCGGCCACAGACTGCCAGCTGGTTTCTGGTGCCGCGATCCTGCCCTGGGGATCTCGGACCACTCTCCCGTCTCCCTCCGGCTAGGATTTCCTTTGACCGGTCCGTGAGCGATTTGGCGGCTGAACGCCTGCTTCTTGCAGGACTCTGAGTTAGTGGAAACACTTGGTCAGGAGCTCCGTCACTATTATTCCACAAATGCGTGCTTACCCTCTCCCCCCAGGGACGCTGTGGGAGGCTGGCAAGGCCGTTGTCTGAGGAGTGGCCAGAGGGTTGGTCCACGCAAAGTGATCGAAGCAGATGGCCCAGCTTGCACAGCTGGAATCCCGGGCGGCGCAGCTAGTGGCTGCTCAACTCCCTGGCGATCGGGAGATTCTTCCCGGAAACTGGCAGCAGTTCGCGAGGAGATCCGCTGGATCTCGTTGGAGTCAGCCAAGATGCTCTGGCGCTCGTCGGTTGCTCGCGTTTATGGGTGGGGGGATAAGAACTGTAAGCTCCTCCACAACCTTGTGTCCTATGCCAAAGTCAACTGTATTATTCCCGAGGTCCGTTCCAATACTGGAGCCCTCCAAGTGACGTCCGCGGCCATCGCTCAAACTTTTGCTAACTTCTATGCGCACATCTACACTGATCATCCCCCAGACGCTCCTCTGGCTGATCTGCTGGATGGGACTGGCAACCTATTGCCTTGTCTCTCTCAGGAGACTGCAGAAGCTCTGGACCGCCCCTTCACCCTGGGGGAAAACCAGGACGCCATCTCGCTCTTACACCCCGGTAAAACGCCTGGTCCCGATGGGTACCCTCAGGAGTACTATGCAGCCTTTCGTGATATCTTGGCCCCCGAGGGGACGAACGAGGCAGAAGTACATACGCAGCGCTAATCCGAACATATCCAGTTCTGGAGAAGACTAAAGAAATGGTATGCCCGTTCTAAGAGGTTTTTTAAAATTTTACCAGATGCACGAGACCTGAATAAACGCCTGACAAATTCAGAGCAAGGAAACCCAAGACAAGGAGCCCCTATCCGGGGATAAAGAATACCTACCATAGATGCACGTGACTTGAATATACGCCTGTCAAGCACAAAGCAAGGAAAGCCAAGACAAGGAGCTCCTATCATAAGGGAGAGAAGCCCATACTATTGATAGAAGCTAATGGAAATTTAAAGCTATCGACATCCTGATACGTCCCCCTCATGATCTAAAAGAAAACAAGAAGTCCTGAGGAAGGTGCAACCAAATCCAGAGTACAGCACCGAAACGCGTCGACGCACTGTTTGTCTTTTTCTAATAGAATCCAATGAGGGCCGTATAAAACTGTAGATGGGCACGTCATTCCTCCACTAGAGTTTTACAATAGCAAAACGGATTGAGGCCATTGGATCAGGCAAATGATAGTGGCCTAGATATCTGGTTGGCCACATAGAAATTGAGGGGTTTTTGTGACTATGTGTAGTCTGTCGTCTATTTATAGTGAATATGCTTTGATTGTGTCTTTGTTTATCGTTTATAGTTGTATTATGCTCGTGGAATACTGTTGAATAATATTATTGCTTATTTTTAACCCTCCAAAGTATCTTTTTACTTGGATTTTAAATTGTGGTGCGAAAAGTATATGAATTTACTGTTTTTTATTGTTTAAATTGATTGAAATTTTAATAAAAATAGACTGTAAACGATTCTATTTCAGTGTGGAAAACCTATTTTTGTGTTAGTTTAACACCCATGGTAGTTTGTGACCTTTCCCTTGTATATAGGAAAGGCTAATAGTTACTAGTCGACTATTCGACTCCAGGGATCTCCCTCTTTGGCTAATTGTCCCCCATTTGCTGGACCTCTGCCGTCATATGGCGGAGACTGGAACATTCCCACCTGAGTCGAATGTGGCCACGATAGTGGTTATTCCGAAGACGCAGCCGCCCTCCTTGAGCTGTGTGGACTACCGCCCGATCTCACTGATCAACACGGAGATCAAGCTCTTCGCCACTGTTTTGGCTCAGAGACTCCAACCCCTCCTGCAAGACCTGGTCCACCCCGACCAGTACGGGTTCATGCCGGCTAGGGGCACTCGCCACTGCATCCGTCATCTCCACCTGGCTCTGGCCCACCGTGATCGGCTAATCCCGTACCTAGCACTGCTTTTTATAGACTTCGAGAAGGCCTTTGATACAGTGAATTGGGATTACCTGCAGGATGTGCTGGACAGGATGGGTTTCGGTCCCTCGTTCCGCCATCTGATTAAAGTTCTCTACACTAATCCCAGAACCAGTGTACTCATTAACGGAGAGCTCTCTGAGGCCTTCCCGATCCGGAGGGGCACGCGTCAGGGGTGCCCCCTCTCACCACTCTTGTTCGCATTAGCGATGGAGCCCCTGGCAGCGCTCATCCGGCAGGACCCACTTATCCGGGGTTGGGACGGAGGCCTGGGACTCGAGCCAAGTTAGCACTATGTGCAGATGACGTACTCTATATTTGGCGAACCAGGAAAGCTCTGGACCCAGGTACCGGAAGGTCCTTTCCGAATTCGAGCGGGTCTCTGGGCTTTGCCTTAACGCGGCGAAGTCCACTCTGGTCCCACTGCATCCCTCCAGAGAGTGCTATGACTGGCAGTCAGATATCCCCCTTAGGAGACATTCTGTCAAATACCTTGGCGTCTGGGTAGCTCTTCTACCGGAGCTTGAGTGGGCCTTGAATGTTAAGCCTTTGGTCGTCAGGATGAAGGTGGATCTCAAGAGATGGCAGACCCTCCCCCTAAACCCCCTGCGCAGAAGCGCGCTCTTCAAAATGATGGTCCTCCCCCGTTTCCTTTACATATTACAGAACATTACTATCCATCTTCCAAGTAGTTGGTTTCGCGAGCTTGCCGGCGTCCTCACCCGGGCTCTCTGGGGAGGCGGGAGACCACGCTTATCCCTGGCACACTGTCGTATTCCCCCCTTTGATGGGGGTGACCAATCTCCACCTCCACTACCTAGCCACGAAACTCATCATCCACGACTGGTATGCGAGCGGCTGGTACGACCCTGCCTATCGCGTGGAATTCAGTATGTCGGACTTCACGCAGGTCTAGGCGCTTTTATACGGTAGTCCAGTGCCACAGGCCCTACGTCACGTGAGGTGGGACCGGAAACTCACTCGACAGACGCCACTTTGGTATGGGTCCTGGAGGCGGGAGGTCTCGTCCCTGCAGGGGTTTCGACGGTGGGACCTCATTGGCGTTTCAGTGCTCGGAGTTGTTTGGGTGGGGGACCACATCCGCTCCTTTGCAGACCTGCAGCAACTCCACGCCCTTCCTCACATCCAACTCTATAGATACCTGCAACTTAGACACACCCTCTATACGCATGTCTCACCTCCTGTCTCCCTTCCAAAGTTCAGCCCGCTGGAGGCTCAGGTGATGATGGGGAACCTAGGCAGAGGGGGAGTGTCCCGCATATACCGGTCCCTGGTAAATGATGGTCACGCTTCTCCAGATCCGCTCAGGGCTCGGTGGGAGGGTTGGCTGGGCCCCCTAGAAGAGGCGGACTGGAGGGATGCCCTCATGGCGCCAAAAACCCTGACCACATCCTCCAAGTTGCGCCTGGTCCAACTGTATTACCTTCATGCGGCATACCTCACCCCGGCGCGTCTATTTCAGGCCCGGTTGAAGCCCTCTCCAGCATGCGCACGATGTGCTTTTGCCCCTGCTGATTTTTATCACATGGTATGGTGCTGTCCGGCGCTGGCGCCGTTTTGGAGGGGGGTGGAGCTTGAGCTTACGCAGGCCCTGGGGTGGGAGGTTCCCCATGATCCAATGCGTATGCTGCGGGGGGTGTTTGATGGCAATCAGTCCTGACATGTTCCTTCCAATGATTATTGAACTGCAACCAATTAATTTTTCCTGTTGTTATAAATCCAATAAAGTTGATTATCAAAAAAAAAGAAGCTTAGAGGTATGAGTGGCCTAGGCTATATGTCGAAGGTTTAGGAAAGTGGCAGGGGAAGATGTGAGTGGTGTTAAGAGGCATATGAGTTGTTTTAGGTATAAGGGGCAATAATCACACTCGGCATCATTATAGACACTGTCTCAATCCTGAGCTTCTAATCTACACATTTTTGACACATGGTGTAATAGTCTAATTAGTTCAGTGGAAGCAACTCAGGACTGCAAGTCATAAAATCATACAGGACTGGAAACCGAATGTAAAATGCTATGGAATAAAGTAACATAACTAGTTTCGCCCTGGTTGGCTGAGATTAATTTAAGCATTTCATCCATCACTTTTTTTGTGTACATCATTGTGTCGCCCAATGTGAGACAGGTACATCCAGGTGTTCTGCTATACCTGGCTGAAGAACCCTAACTTGGACAATACCGGTCCTGGCTTGCTTGTGTTCCGGTTCAAGGGGTCCTGGCTTGACAGTTCAGGCTCAACTGTTCCCACTAGTACAGGGTCAAGACTGATTTGCATATCGCTGGGCCTAACTGAGGTGCAATGGTGTGCAAAATGAAGATGGAATGGGGTGTGGCCCGAGTAACTACCAGTGGCTGAGATTAATTCAAGCATTCCATCCATCACTTTTTGCATACTCGATTGTTACAGGAGACTGACTGCTGTCTTAGGGTCTGCATATTGAGGACGAGTTACTGCGTCAGAAACATGAAGATATACCATCCATCTTACGACCAGGTAAGATAGTCAGAGACTCTGGCTACTGACACTGGTGAGTGAGCCCAGGTAATAGATACATTGCAGTGGAGCTTCTTGATATGTAATGGAAAGAAGCATACGGAAGGTATCGAAGAATACAACAACCATGCAGGTCTAAAGACTACAGAAAAAGGGATGGAGACAAGGTGGAGTTCTCATTCACAGTCAAGGCCCAGCCGAGTGGCACTTACCCTGAAAAGACACATGACATGTCTTCTAGCCACCGTATTACCTGTGCTCTCCAACATCCCGCAGTCCCATGTCTCTTTGGACTACATATTTGATTTTTGTAATGGAAGCCTTTTCTTCTTTCGAAACACTGCTTTAGCTTTGTATTGAAAAGTGTGGGAGGTGGAAAATATTTTAATTGAAACAACTTTTTTTTCTTCAGATAATCATAAGACCCACAAAAAATTGTCGACTTTACTGATTCTATAGACCATCCCGTCACATACCCCTTTCACCCCTCTGTCAACTAAATCCCTGGCCATTTGCTACTTCCTTTTGCCCATTCCATAATCAGTAAATGCTCTCTGCTGCGAGTAGTTCTGCTAAGTTGAAATCACTCGCTCCACTCCTACCACAGTCTCTCCCATCGTCGAAAAAGTGCTTTGATGCCTTATCAGGGGTAGTAAGCGCTATATAAATGCAATTACAATACAATACAGTGCATGAACTATCATTGTACTAATGTACCAGGCCAGTATTGCAACGTGTAAACACTTTCTGATGTGGGGGTAGGAAGGAATCGAGATATACATAATACAACAAGTAACATTACACCTACCACAAGCAAAAGACTACTGGCTTTGTCAATAGGTGTTAGTTGCATAAGATAAATAAGCAACAACAATGGCATCTTTATATAAAATAGTTAAAATGCTTCAGTTCGGAAAAGGTGAGACTGAAAGAACAGTAACGAGTCCCTTTAAAGATAAATCAAAAGCAGTGAAGGGAAGTACTGCTGCCAAGTTAAGATTATTTGGTTTCACTCGGACGGTGAGAGGAATGATAGAGAGCACGAAAGGGTCTCGTCTCAGCACCTGCTTGTTAGAACTGCTGCCGGTGCCGAGCACCGGCAGGACCCGACCCACTTAAAGCCCTGCGTATACCTGTATTTTCAGGTATTTGCGGCGAGCTCGACAGAAAGGCATTGGAGTGCTTTAAATTAGCGGAAGGACATTTATGCCAACCATCCCGATTTCGAGCCTAATCTTTCACCTCCCTATTGATTGTAAACATCTGACCTTGAGAATCCGCTGGTGACAAACAATTAGTCGTCAGCCTAGCATTCTAAGCCTTAGCCATGACTCTGTATAGATTTAAATGTGGGGCGTGCAGTGGCTCATGGGCAGGGACGGAGGAAAGGTACTCAATGCAGCCATGGTGCAGCCTGTGCCTCCGTTTGATGGGACTTTAGTGACAGGCAGTGAGTGGTCCGATGCATCGAAGTGTGCTGCGAGTAACTTGCTGTTCCAGCCTACCAACTGCCTGCTGCACTCTGATTCACCATGACAATCAATCACACGTGTCCATCTAAGCCACAGTGCTCTCTGTCCTCTTGCCAGAGTAAGGGAAAACAAAGTATTGATCCTATGGGGTAAGGCAGTGACAGCCCACAGCTGTAGGGGGTCCCTCAGCAGCATAAGTGGGTCTTTCTGAGACTGATCTGTACTGGGAACAAAAAAAAGAAACCCCTAATTTTCTCTGCGCAGGAGTCAAACCAAAAAGAAGCAGTGCTATGTCTGCCTTACTACAGAGAAATGTGCACTTCAGACTCCGAGATTTTCAGATCCAATAAAACAGGATCCTGAAATTTTTTTTAATTAAGATTTGTTCTTTATATCTTGGTACCTTCCTGGATTTCATACACTGGACTACAAGTACCAGAATGCAAAGGAAAAATCTGGACAGAACAATATACCAAAGCTGTCCCAAAAGGCGGGAAATTCAAGGCATGACCCCGCGCTCTCCGGCACCTGCACAGGAAAAAAATAATTCTAGGTGTGTGCACATATTTCTTAAAGGAAGTTTGCAAACAAACTGGCATTGACTGTGCAATACCGTGCAAAACTCGAGAATGTTCACTTAACCCCATTCCCTGGTTCTGCGCACAACCAACGTCCGACGCAGCCCCGCCCACTCCGTCGAAGGCCCGCACCGCGGCGAAATGTTTGCCGCGGTAAACGGGTGAAGGAATAGCACGGCAATGCCAGATGCTCATCAACTTTTCATTCCATTTGAAGCTGCAACACACCACACTTCTGAAGCTAAAACATTGTGTGATGATAAATGAACTCAGCAATGAGGCTGCAGGAAAAAGAAATAAGAGCAGAGATAAGCCATAGAAAGAAGGCAGAGTGAAAGTTAGGGTAGAGAGACTGCTCAATATACAGCATACTACACTTTATTTACTGGGGCGTGAAGATCCCATTAGTATGAAGCAACATTTATTTGTACGTAAATGAAAACTTGTAAATTAGCTAAACGGTGTTCATTGTTCATTAATCAAAAAATAATCCTTAAATTATTAACAAGGTTTATTTTTTGTGACAAAAATGAAACCAAAACAGAGAAAGGCTCTTCAATTAATAAGCAAGCCCTCATCAAACCATCAGGGCCAGTTTCATTATGTGCGTGCCTATGAAGTAAACTGATAGTTATCTTAAAAGCATCCTCAAATCATCAGGAACCATCTCATCTTGAGACCTCATCGACTGCTCATCCTCTGACCATCAGAAAGAATCACATCTTGTGGCGTCATCAGATACTCATTTTCAAGTAATCCTCTAATCATACGGTCACTTTTCTAAGCTCTGCTTATGACTTAAAGAGCGTGTTCATTTCTGATGATGCGAAAATGACTTCTAGAGTAGTTGGATGATCATTCAATGACTCTGGGATGGCTTCTAAAGTAATCCTGTTTGACCTGGGATGGCAGAAATGTGAATGTGCAAAGTTATTTTTTTTCTCCACTGGTGTAGAAAACTCTTCCCCGTTCCTCTTAGTTAACAAGCATTTACAATTCAACTGTGTCGCCTTTGCAAAAGTTAGAGCTATTGGCATTGTAAATGACAATTTTGTTATTTATGTGTTGGTTTTGAAAACAGATAAATAAATGACATTGTCATTTACAATGCCAATAGCTTAATCTCTCGCAAATGCCTCACACAAACACACAGAACCATACACACACAGAGCCCCCCACACACACCGAGCCCCAACACACACAAACAGAGCCACACACACACACAGAGCCACACACACACACAGAGCCACACACACACAGAGCCACAAACACAGAGCCCCCACACACACAGAGCCCCTCACACACACAGACCCCCACACACACAGACCCCCCCACACACACAGAGCCCCACACACACACAGAGCCCCCACACACACACAGAGCCCCCCCACACACAGAGCCCCGACACACACACACAGAGCCACACACACACAAACACAGAGCCACACACGCACAGAGAGCCACACACACACAGAGCCACACACAAACACTCACACACAGTCACACACACACAGAGCCACACACACACAGAGCCCCCCACACACACAGAGACCCACACACACACAGAACCCCGCACACACACAGAGCCCCGCACACACACAGAGCCCCCCACACACAAAGCCCCTACACACACACAGATTCAGAAAAGGGGGTGGTGATGGACAGAGTATCTGAATTAAACAGAACACTCATACCAAGTCAACAGATCAGGGCTTGATCCATCACCGTTTTTTAGCTCACTGCACCATCCCAGCTCAGAACCTGGCTACATGCAAATTAGTCTGTCCCTGGCCCAGTGCATCATGGGAACAGGGCAGACCAAACTACCCAGCCAATTCTTATACTGGGAAGGAAACAAGCTTCCGGGGACCGGCTTCTGGCATTTCAGCCGTCTTCGGCCCGGCTTGCTTGAATCCTGATGGTGCAATGAGCAAGGGACTCACATCTGAGTATACCCTTCCACGCTTATGGTGGACAAAACGATTCAGAAAAGGGGGTGGTGATGGACAGAATATCTGAATTAAACAGAACACTCATACCAAGTCAACAGATCAGGGCTTGATCCATCACCGTTTTTTAGCTCACTGCACCATCCCAGCTCAGAACCTGGCTACATGCAAATTAGTCTGTCCCTGGCCCAGTGCATCATGGGAACAGGGCAGACCAAACTACCAAGCCAATTCTTATACTGGGAAGGAAACAAGCTTCCGGGGGCCTGATTGGCATATAGCCAGGTTCTGAACTGGGATGGTGCAGTGAGATAAATAACGGTGATTGATCAAGCCCTGATCTTTGGACTGGGTAAGAGTGGTCTGCTTAATTCAGACACTCTGTTCATCACCACCCCCTTTTCTGAATCCTACACACACACAGAGCACCACACACACACACACACACACACAGAGCCGTACACACACACAGCCACACACACACACACACACACAGAGCCCCACACACATACAGACCCCCCCACACACACAGAGCCTCACACACACAGGGAGCCACACAGAGAGAGACCCCCCCACACACACAAAGAGCCCCCCCCCACACACACACAGACACACACACAGAGCCACACACACACACACAGAGCCACGCACATAGAGAGCCACACACACAGAGCCACACACACACACAGAGCCACAAACACAGAGCCACACACACAGAGAGCCACACACACTATGAGCCACACACACACACACAGAACCACACACACACAGAGCCACACACACACACAGAGCCACAAACACAGAGCCACACACACAGAGAGCCAAACACACTGCGAGCCACACACACACACACAGAACCAGACACACACACAGAGCCACACACACACAAACTCTGACACTCCTGTAGAACCAAGAAAAGTCCACCTCAAGGAGGAGTGGGGGCTTGGCGGTGCGGGAATCACCCGAGTCTACTCTTACCCTCCTTATATAATAAAGTGGACCAGAAACCTTAGTCTGCAGAGAGAACCACCTTTATTACAATGGCCTGGGCTATTGAACAGGGTCCCAAGCTAGTCAGAGACAAAACCCAGGAGGCTGCTGCTTTACTCCACAGTGAACAAGCCTTATATACATTTTTATTCCACTCTTTTGACATTCAGCCCATTGTTCAATCAGGGCGGTGTTTGTAGTTGATGACCTGATCAAGGCGGTGTTTGTAGTTGATAACCTGATCAAGACTCTGCATTCAGACCATTGTTCAATCAGCTTGATCAAGGCTCGGTCAGTCAGACCATTGTTCAATCAGCTTGATGAAGGCTCGGTCAGTCAGACCATTGTCCAGATGACCTGATCACAGCGTCAAGGATGTTTACCAAGCAGGGAGCAGAAGATGAAAAAAAAGCTTTTTACACAGGGCGTAGGTGTCTCATGGCTCCCTGTTGATGAATTGGTGAACTGCAAAGAACAGGGGGCTTGGGTATGTGATAGTTTTTTTTGCGTCAGCAGAAATGGAGGCTGTAGGCAGGGTTTTGTTACGAGATAGCAAGAAATGGAAGAATGTTAGGAAATTAATAGGACCTAGTAAAAACTTATTTTCTTCACTCCAAGCCCACTCAAATAAGCCACAGCGCAGAACACACTGACAGAATTCTTCTGGCAAGAGGCAAACAATTGCAAAGCTGTGCCAGGAGGGCGCACACAACGGCAGTATCACCCTGCCGGGATTCAGCGTTCATTGACAGCCCTTCAAAGTGGAAACTTATACTGAGAGGACAAAGCTGAAAGTTAGATGAAAATGACAGGGTCCTGATTGACAAGGGCACGAACTGACCTGGAATTCTGGGACACGATTTTGGTACTGGGTAGGACAGACACATTTTTTTGTGGCCCTCTTTTTGTGAATTTCAATACAATTCATATAACCCAAGACTACAACTCCCAGAATGCATTAGCTCATTCAATGAAACAGGAGCACTGTGTGCCCAGTGACAACACGGGTCATCAATCCACCCTTTAGTTAATCAGTGCACATCTTTGAAACTAAACGTTCAGTTTCTCCATAAAAAAACAATGCAGTACACATGATTGTCCACCATGCTGTATTTGCATCCACTGATATAAAGTGGTATTTTCTTTTGACCTGACCATTGGTCTCATGCCACCTCTGTGCCAACAATACTTCCACCTCACCTCCAGTCATACATCTCGGACTGTCTCAATTCTACCCGAACCTCATTCATGTTGACTTCTTCTCAGGGCGGATTTAATTTTTCCCGAGCCCCCCTCGTTCCATATCACCCTGGGATGTGCTGTGAGGGAGTTCAACAAACGGCACATTCCAAGCTCACACCTGGGGCTGCCCTGGTCGGGCTCATCCCACGGTTACCTGTGAGTAGCGGCCCTTCACAGCGCCTCGCGCTTTCACGTGCTGTGCTGTGATGCTGCACAAAAACGTTTTACGCTGTGAGGCGGGGTTATGCAAGCACGAGAGTGCGGGGTCATTTATGAAATATTATGGGGGTGTATTTCCAATTTTCGAGGTTCAGTTTTACTTCCTGGACTCTCCAATAATGGTTTAAACTGCCCGATCGCATCTGCGTTCACAGGGAAAAGCTTGTGGTTGTGTTTGAGCGGAGTGTAGCAGAAAGGTCTGTAATGCCCAAAGTCAGCCTGTTGGGTCTCTCAAACAGACCTTTGAATAAAACACACCCATGAGTCGCGTGTTTAACCCCTGTAATGTCTTTAAATGCACATTAAACTCTTCTAGACAGGTATGTAAATAACCACAGTCTTGCCCCTTCAGATGGTGCATCTGTGTGCCCCCTTTAGTGCCCGGTAACAGACAGCAAGCAAGCAGGCGACGAACCCCAGGTCCCCAGCGTTCATTTCGAGAGCCCCAAATCTGTGCTCCTGTAATGTTAGTAAATAAATCTCGCTGGCCGGAAGGGCGTCACACCCCTCCCCTGGCCAGAGGGCAGACCGGCAGTGCTCGCTGGCTCGCTCTCCCGGCTGCAGCGAGCAGCTTAGGGCTGATCTCCACGCGTGCCCCCCACTCCGAGCCCCTCCTGCTTCCTCTCCCAGTGCATGCACTCACCATAGTACAGAGGGAGGCCAGCTTACGGACTGTCATTGGTGTTTACATTTGGTATAGACCACCAAAGCACACTGCAAATGTAACTCACGGTTTTGCACAGTTGCTACACACTAAAGCAGCATCACATATTTCCTTGGATTACCGCGTACTGACTCCTAAAAATATCGAATGTGCCAAAAATAGCACGGAACTGGGGTATACAAGTTTATGCCAAACAAAACTGATTGAAGGTTTTGATACATTTAGGACAATCATTTGTTTTTATTAGGAGGGATGATTTTGTATGTGTTTGGCCCACGCTATGGTTCTGGTTTGTGGACAGACACAATGAAGTTCCACTGCGCTGTGCGATATATTGTTTACATATAGTGTAAGGATGGAAGACAACCACAAAGCTTGTAGAAAACACCACAATTTATTTTTCCCGATGTTTAAGGGTTTGGACTTGGCGTGCCCGGTTACACCTACTATGCACCTGAAGTGTTATGATGGCTAAAAGAATCGCTCGCTATGTAGTGCTGTGTGGATATGTCGCACGCGGTCACAGCCTGTCAGTCATTCGGCTTCCTGCAGAAATCTGCAGCAGCCGCAGGAACCTAGCACAATGAACACGCAGATACGTCACGGGGGCAGCAGGCAAGCAGGCACTTCAGAAGGTGGGTTCATTAAAAGAGCTCTGGGAAAAGCGTTGCGCACTCGAGCCCCACTGGAAGACGCGAGCTGCCGATGGCGGTGACCTCTGAGTGCAAGCCACCGAACTATAAACAGAAGGGCGCGGAGAGCCATTGGCCGCGACGAGGCTTATTTACTGTCCCGAGCTTCTCTCTTTTTTTTTTTTAATTTACCTAAATAAGTGTGCTTGGCCCGGGCTGGGCGACTGCCCGCCCCCGAAGAACGCGAGGCGGCCGCAAGGCGGGCAGTACACCCCCCGCGCATGAGCTGCTGCTCTGAAATATGGTACACCTCGGAACACGCAGTGGGATTTGGCTCGTACCGCGGTATACTCCTTACTATTTTTTTGCTTCCACTTTGCACATCTCAGACGCCAGTGCTGGGGACTCCAGTTTATAACAACAAACAAGGTGAGAGCTTTAATAGTGTCACTAAGACTGATGATGGATGGATGCTAGTTCAAGATGAGACTAGGAAAATGTATATACAACTCCGGAGTGCCCTGTACCAGTCTGCAACAAGCGCTCGCCATAACGGTTTCCTCTCTTTCTGCCCTCCCTGTGACACTGGCTTGGCCTGACTTACGTTTGTGGTAAAAGCTTTCTTATCTTCTTTATGGGGGGAAACAGATGGCCCCATAAAGAAGATAAGAAAGGTTTTACCACAAACGTAAGTCAAGGAGCCCAGTCTGAAAAGGACGGGCTTAGTGAGAAAGAAGACCGTCACTAGGACCTCTTCTTCAATGGCTGGCCACCGTTTAGGACGCCAGCCAATGGAGAAGATGGGCGGGGCTTAACCTTGCTAGTGAAAGTTCCTCTATCTCATTAAGTCTTGTCAGCTCGACTGCGCATGTGCGCAGTCCTTCGCAGGCCGAGACCTAAAAATGGGGGTGTTTTCCCCCTAGCCCTACTCTGCAAACGCAACTATTCCTACATTTTATAGAATAATTTTTATACTACCTCAAGCCTGTGAATTGCTATATAAAAGTTTGCAATTACACCCAAACTGAAATTTGTAGATTATATCGCACAATTTTGAAACCGCCTACAAGAAACTCCGCTCATTACATATCCCTGCATTCAGGTTAAAAATGGCAGGGTAAAAAAAAATCTGTAGCTGGAAGAAAAATACGCCCACAAATGTCTCTGTTTAGTGATTTCTTTCTCTTCTGCCACCTCCAAAGGGTTGACGGAAACTGAATGAACTGTACATTTATGCACAACGGATTAGTCACAGACATCTGGGGGGGTTTTCCGTGGTCAGCTTCCTGTGTAGAGAGACGTATACACAGTGGTGAGAGGTAGGAGGGTTACTGTACATTAGGCCTGCAGTAGGCAGAGAGCACCTTTTGGTGTCAGACTTTAAAAATGTCATGCGAGAGACTAGAGAGTGTGTGCGCGTTTGTGTGTGTGCACGCTGTGTTTATTGTTATATAGTGTCAGGGGTGAGCGTGAGCTCGTAAAATATTAAAACGAGGTAAAAAAAAAGGAATCAGTATTTAATGGTAGCAAAGAAGTGTTGGGTATCCACAGTAGTTGTACATTTCCAGGACAACCCCTCCCTCTCCTTTTTTAGGCCGGCTGGTGGATTGCTCACATAGGGCCAAATGTACAAAGACCTTTTGCAGTTCTTAATGGGCCACATCGCAATTTCAGCCCGTTAAGAAAAATGCAAACCAGCCTTTTCCTAAGCACAAAGGCCTTTAGGCAACCGCAAAGTGCGATTTCTACCCAGTTGAAATCGCATTTTGCGATTTCCTAAATAGGAAATCGCAAATAGGGATTTCCTATTTGCGATTTTCTTAGCACATGTACAAAGCATTTCGTAAATGCAAAATGAGCATTTAGGAAATACAATTAGCATCAACTCAAAGTCAATGGTAATCATATGCAATTTGTAAAAAAAAGCACCACTTTTTTGGGGGTGCATTACAGGGGGCCTTATGCCCATAGCCATCCTTGGTTAAACATTTCCAAAATAGTGAATTCCTAATTGGAAATCATGTTTTTGGAAATGTATAACCGGCCCATTGGTACCCACTACATGGGATTTTCTAATAGCTGGTCCTACATTCCTATGGAGTCACTATTTAGGAAATGCAAAAATGAATTTTCGTACTGCTGGATCCAAGTGGATAATCCAGTTGCCTAAAGTTGGACAAACTCTTGCAGAAACTCCTTTCCCCCACTCATCCATGAAAGTTAGAGGTGTTTCCATTTTCAGAGTATATTTGCAAGTGTTATCAGACAGTGACTGGAAATGTGTTTTGATGCCCCAAACCTCAGAGGTTGTGTGTCTGTCACCTGGTATACTGAATAGCCAGCTCCACTGTCACTTTCCTTTCCCAGACTGTTACCCTAAACTCACAAAAATAGATAATCAGTAGATGTAATATTACTATAGTTCAACTTTACCTTATTCTGTGAATCAGAAAATGAAAGTTTTGTACACCTAATTCAAATTTACATGTACAAAAACGATTAGGAATCGGGCCCCAGTGCCTAATGTCGAAATGTATAAAAATATTTGTGATCATTCTACAATGTGTTACATTTAGCCATCTTGCTACAGTAGCTACTTATACAGAGAAATCAGAATAACCGGAAACAGTACATGAACATAATCCTCAGCTCTGGACGTGCAGTAGGCATCTGCTTGTTCTGATGGGGCAACGGAGAAGGGTGATGCAAGACTTGATTAACTGTGATTGATTATTCAATTCAATGTAATTCAATCTTTATTGTTTAAGGTAATTAAAACCATAAAAATATGCCAAAAATACTGAGTGATTGCACCACTTAATATACATTTTTTTTTAAATGACGATTTAGGTTCCCAAGAATACATACGTTTAAAAAAAACTATAGTGCAGGGTTCATTTGATGCAGCATTGACTTAAAGTGCTATAGTGCTTTCCCCATCAGTCTGTTTCCTACACATTTTTCGCATTGAAGTAAACATTTTACCAGTTTACAATTAAGCTGTGGGTCATTCAGGTCAAGACATCGTAATATTGCCAATCTGCAAGTGCGAATACCTCGATTCGCACTTGCAATGTGTTTTAATAGTATTTGTGATGTTACTTAGCACAATTTTCCACAAATGATCAGTGAATATGTGGATAATAGGATACAAATAAGTTGGAAAGATAAATCAGTGAATAAAAAAGTATTGTGAGAAATATATAGATGTTTTTTATTATTATAATTTTTGGCACAACATGTATGTTTTGAAGTGCGCAATATTACTGGATGTATACAGATGTAAAGATATAGGGTTTTAGTGGTTATTGTTCTTTGTTCTGGGGCCAAGGTGCAACACTAGACTTCACTAATATCTCTCCTCATGGTCAGGACCCAGGCTACAAATATCAAATCCTATTAGTGTATCTCAAGTTCTACCCAGTGGTGTGCGAAATTTGCATAATTTGCTTTTGCATAAGTACTCAAAATTACAGATAAATTATGTGAAACTGTGTAATTGCACAATATGCAAAACTAGCATTTGGTGCTGTAATCCAGCATAATAATTAATAAAAAAACATCTTGCAATGTAATGTTTATATAGTGCTTACTACGACTTGTGGGGTGCTGGACAATAGCTCCAATGGGTAGCATGTGGTTGGAAGATTGTTGTCCTTGTTTTGATCTCATGTGGGAGGCGTTTTCTTGTCCTGCATCACCCCGGAGCCTGAGTTCTTTGTAGCATCGCTGAGCTGCTTCTATGGGATGATTTTGTCAATGTGAGTCCCACTGACTTAGAGGATGGTGGAGGACTCCAATATAGAGGCGCAGCAGGGTCCCGGGATCTGAGGTCCTGCTGGTCTCAATACTCCGGTATGTGGCTTTCTAAGGTGACGTGGTGCCTCAGGTGTTTAGGTGCCTCAGACCTGATGATTTATAGTGCAGGGTGATAGGTTCTGGCGTTGTGTGGTGCTCCCGGGAAGCTAGGCTTAGAAGTACATTGTTTCATGGATTGCCTGGTACTCGACCTCCCATTTGGACTCCACTTGTCTTGTTACTTACTTTGCCAAACAAAGGGGGCGGGGTTGAGATCCCACTTCAGTTCATATAGAGAGGGTGTGGCAGTGTCTCCTCTTCCATTTTCTCCCATGGGCATCATGGAGGTAAGCTTCATCGAGAGTGACTCTTGGTGGGACTGCTATGACCTGGACGCCTTGGTCTCTGATATGCCGCTGCTCACCTGCCAAATAAAGACCAAACTATCATCAAAGTAATCAAAAAGACCTGCATAACCTGTCTGAGATACAAAAGTAGAAATTGGGTGGCAAGTGGACAGACCACTCAGGTTGTGGACATCAAGGGAGACGTTCCCAACTCTACTCTGAGCAATAGCTTTACTGTAGGATGCTTCAGTCTGGTAGCTTTGTGTCTGAGGTTTCAGATTATGAGCCCTGTGAATCCTGAGCATCAGCTCTGCTGTTTAAAAGCAAAGGTCTGAAAGTTCGAGTTAAATTTACAGCCAATTGCCATGCATCACAGGAGAGACTAACGCATTTAAGCAATGGTTCCAAGATCACTGCACTGAAATGTTTTGTTCCTATTTGCAGCTCCTCTCAGAATGTCTTGAGGCTCTCTTTGTGCTGCTGCGTGATTCATAGTTTGATCTTTGTAGCTCCTGGCGCACCAGAACAGTCACCTTGTCCTAAAAACGTGAGGTTGCCATTGATATGCTGGCACTTTGTCATGACACATTTGGTGGGGACTGGGGATTGGGCACAGGGTAGCACCATCACTTTATTGCTGGCTGCAAGAAGTCATACACTTTTCAGATTCCTTTGGCCCTGGTGCAGATGAGGGGCCTGTGCTCTGACTCCTGGCTGGCTGTTACAGTCCTAGGATCCTTTTTGGACCGAATCTTCTAGCCCTCAGAAAGTCTCACATGACTAAGACTTGTCATGTCCACCCTATATGTGGCCTACATTGTAATTATACATTACTTTGAACTCAATAGAGTTGTGTGTATATTGCACTTGCTGCACTCACATATTTGAAGCTGCTCTCGCGTGATAATGAAAAAACAGGAGTCTCAGTGAAATAAACTTGTCGCTTAGGCGCAAACAATCAGGTCAGGAAAGGAATCTGGAAATGGTTCTAGGTTTTCTAGTTTCATAATGTGCAATTCAACTACTGATTGGTTTATCTCTTTCTTGCTCCTGTTTTATATCAAAGATTAATTGTTGTCTTCAATTCTTGTCTCATGAGGTTACAACATGGCTAGCAAGCAGAAGCCACATGGAAGTTTGATTTGTCTTGGGCTTGACAATCCAGTAGGACCTTGAACTGAGCTACAACAAAGCATCTGGCTCGAGCTTGGCGCTAGCCTTCAGTGGCTCGCCCACCTCTACGCATTCATTTAATTACTGTAGGTTTCTGTAAGTCAGGTGATGCTACACCACTCACTAACTCTGTGTGCACAGCAAATTCCTTTAAACTCAGACAGGCGCATGCATCAAGCTAGGATTTTGCGAGTCCTTAATGGCGATTATTAAGGAATCCCAATTAAGGACTCGCAAAAGCCTATGCATGTAGGAATCGCTATAGAAATAGCGATTCCTACACATTCCCTATTTGCGAGTTGCAAATTGCGATTCACAAATAAGGAATAGTTTACCATTAATTCCTATGGGCCTAGAGGCCCATAGGAATGAATGGCAAATTGCATGCAATTTCAAGGGTGCAAGGTTGTCAAAAGGACACCCTGTTGCACCTCTGAAATTGATCTGTGCACGAAATCGCAACTTCAAAGTTATTCTTGCATTGCATTTAAGGAATCGAAAAATGCGATTCCTTAAATTCAATCGCAATTTGAGAACTCACAATTAATTGCGAATTCTCAAATTGCAAGGGCCTTGGCCCTTGATGCATCGCAAAAGCCAATTTTGCGATCGCAAACATCTGTTTTTTTACGAATCGCCCCGTTTGCGATCGCAAAAAGATTTGATGCATGTTCCTGAGAGTCTTAATATGAGCATGACTAGTTGGAAGCTATTTGCAGAAAAGTGATAGCGTTGAGTGAGGAGGGCAGCATGATGGGAACTCCGCGAACAGACCAAAAAACTCTGCTGCGCCTGGTCAGGCCGTTCGCTTTGATTTTCAGTGCTTGGTGTTTGTCCCGTGCTGTAAAATCAGCACAAACCGCAACATGCGCAGTGCAAGAGGGCGCTGCTTCTTTTCTTGCCGTTAGCTTAGATTTTCTTCCTGAGCTGCAGCTTTCTCAATGCGAGCAGTCACGACCATCTGTGACCCCCACGTTGTGAAATGTGACCACCTGCATTGAGAAATCTCCCAGGGAGGTGGATTTTACTCGCTCATGCTCGCTAACTTGACATTGGCAAGCGCCAGGCGGGCAACTAGAGCCAAATTTCGGGGGGGGGGGGGGGCTAATTCTTCCAACCACAGACAGAGTGGCTGTAAGAACGGGTGAACACACAACAGAAGCCTCATTTACAATTAATGGTCTTTTAAAGACCTGTTAAGTAGTCGGGTGCGTCTGCAATTAGATGCTCGCCAGCCCGGGAAGACGTGTCAGCCCAGGCTGACACACACGACGGGGGGGGGGGGGCGATGCCCTGTGAGCCCAATGGGTGTTGCGCGCCTGGCAAATGCCAGCGAGGAAAAACTCCACTCCGCTATTCGGAGCAGAGTTATTTGTAACTCTGCGTGCACCGCAGAGTGAAGAAAACTCTGCAAACTTCGCGAACGGAGCGCAGTTCACTGCCCAGATCTACCTCTGAGTAGATGATTACGAACAACAGGGGCAACCCTAGAACCTGAACCAGGGGCTAAATAATACTGGAATCCGAACAGTGGTTCAAGTACAACATTAAGAGATGAAAAAAAATGAAACATACATAAAAAACTAAATGCAAAAACTTTTAAGTTGAAACAAGAGGAAGAAATAAAAGAAAAGTGGAAAAGTAGAACGGTGGTAACCAACAGGTATAACGCCCAAAACCCATGCACAGATAATAACTTTGGATTTATAAAGTTTATAATCACTAATATGTGGCTCTAAATGAAGGATATAAATGTTTTTGTTGTGCGTCTCTGTTTTATGTTGAACCATGTTTTTTGTAGTTTCCCCCAGCCACACTGTGTTTGTTTACACATGTTTTATTTATTTATTTATTTTACAGACTTGTAGAGCGCATGGCTGCCCATAGGCGTCCCAGCGCTGATAGACAAGAACCTAGCGAGAGATGCTTTATGGGAACAGCCATGTTTTAAGTGCTCTACGGAATGTAAGGAGGTTAGGTTGGGCTCTGAGGTTAGGAGGGAGTGAGTTCCAAAGTTTGGCAGCGTTGAGTGAGAACAGTCGGCCGCCTGAGCGGGCTTTTCTGATCCTGGGAACTGAGGCTAGATCGCAGTTGGAAGAGCGGAGAGTTCTAGAGGTGGTGTGGGGTGAGATGAGATTTTGGAGTATGGGAGGGGCCTTGCCATGCATAATCCTGTGGGTTATGCAGAGAGCCTTGAATTGAATTCTCTCTTGGATGGGGAGCCAGTGGAGGGCCTTCAGATACGGTTTAGCTGAGCAGTGACGATGGGTGCCTGTGAGAATGCGGGCTGCCGCATTTTGGGCCGTTTGGAGTTTTGCTAAAACTTTTTTGGGGGCCCCTAGGTATAGGGCGTTGCCATAGTCTAAGCGAGATAGTACAAGGCCGTGGATGAGGAGTTTGCGGGATTGAGTCGGAAGCAAGGGTAGAATTTTTCTTGCTGATCTTAGCAGACCGTGACAGGTTCCAGCGGTTTTCCGTGCTTGGGCTGAGAAGTTGAGTTCTTCGTCTAACCAGATGCCCAGGCTCTTGATTTCTGGTTTGGACACAGGGGGGGGGGGGGGGGGGGCATAGCTGACGGCCATATGGAGATGGACGTGTATAGACCTTTGTTGCCCAGAAACATGATCTCAGTTTTTTCGTTGTTCAACTTGAGGTGGGAGCTGCTCATCCATTTTGGTATTTCGATCAAGCAGGTATGCAGGTTGGGAATGGAGAGGTCCTGCTGGTTAAGGGAGACCACAAGTTGAGTGTCGTCGGCGTATGCCAGAAGTTTGATGCCATAGGGGGCGACGATCTTCTCGAGGGGGGACATATAAACATTAAAAAGGGTTGGGCTCAGAGACGAGCCCTGTGGTACCCCGCAGTTGATGGCTGTGGGTCTGGACGTAAAGGTGCCCTCTGTCACCTGAAAGATTCTGTTTTTGAGGAAGGATTCTAGCCAGGCCAGAGCCGTTCCTGTGACTCCAAGGTGTTTGAGTCTTTGGATCAGGATAGCGTGGTTGACGGTGTCGAATGCGGCGCTAAGATCCAGGAGGATCACTGCCACTGATCCCCCTGAGTCTATGATCTTTCTTGCCTCTTCGACTACCGCCAGTATTGCGGTCTCGGTGCTCTGGCCTGGCCTGAATTCCGTTTGGGAGGGTTCCAGTAGTTTGTTAGACTCAAGGTATTGGGAGAGATTTTGGTTGACATGTTTCTCCGCTATTTTGCTGACACCTGGGAGTAAGGAAATTGGCCTATAGTTGCCGAGTTCTAGTGGATCAAGGTGGCGTTTTTTGAGCAATGTTTTCACCATGGCTCTTTTCCAGCTGGGGGGGACAATCCCTAGGGAGAGTGAGTCGTTGATAAGTTTTGTCAGACTAGGAAGAATAGTGGGTCCGACTAATTTCAGGATGTTCAGTGGAGCAGGGTCGGTGGGGCTGCCACTTTTAATGGAATTGAGTATGCGGAGAGTGGTATCAGTTGTGAGCGGAGTGAAGTCTGACAACTGATTGTTGGATGGGTTAACGTCAGGGGGAGCACTGAGGGCGTTCAGGGAGGTAGGGGGGAGTGAGTTAATGATTTTAGTGATTTTAGAGTTAAAGAACTCTGCCAGTTCATTGCAGCGGGTGACTGAAGGTTCCACCAGAGGGGGGGGGGGGTCAGGTGCTTTGAGTAGTTTCCTTGCTATTTGATAAGTTTCCCGGGCTGAATTGTGCGAGGATTTAATTTTTTCCTCGAAGTGGTTGATTTGTGCAACTTTGATTGCTTTTTTGTAGGTGAGAAGAGTAGTTTTATATTCGGTTTTCCTGGTATGGTCGAAATTTTTTCTCCATTCTCTTTCTGACCTTTTGCAGTCTTTTTTAGGAGTCGCAATTCATCAGTGAACCAGGGGGAGGTGGGTTTGTTCCGTGGATTACTGGAGATTTTTTTGGGGAGAGTTTTGTCTAGGGTGTTGGCAATCCAGGCTGAGAATTCTGCATCAGCACTGATGGGGTTGTTGTTGGGTGCAGGAAGGGAACTCTCTAGGTGATGTTTCCAGGTTTCTTTCTCAAGTTTAGACCAAGATCGTGAGGGTTTACTGGGAGGGGCGGTAGTGCGGGGCGCACGGGCGATCTGCCAGTGTAGAGGAACGAGGAGGTGGTCAGACCAAGGGACTGGAATAGGGTCGCGGATAGTAAGGTCGCGAATGTTGGAAAAAACTGGGTCCAGCAAGTGTCCCAAGGTGTGAGTGGGTAGGTGACCTAGGAGTTTCAGTTGAAGGGTTTCGAGGTCTGCTATCAAGTCGGCGGTCTGTTTGACTTCCTTTTTATCGAAGTGGATGTTTAGGTCACCTAGGATCAAACATGAGGAGTTGGTTGCGGTCAGGGTGTACGAGTGTTCTGTTAAGGATTCACAGAACTGACCTAATGGTCCTGGGGGGCGGTAGATGAGGAAGCCTGCTATGGACTGGCATGGGGAGACCTGGATAGCGAACATGACGTTTTCACAGTCAGCGAGGGGGCTGCCCTGGAGACGGCATGACAGCTGGTCTTTATGGATTATGGCGATGCCACCACCTCTTCCTTTAGGTCGGTCTAAGTGCTGTATGAGGAAGCCCGGGGGGAGGGAGTTGACAATGTCGGGGTCTGAGTCCGGTCCCAGCCATGTTTCGGTTAAGAAAAGCACTTCTAAGTTGTCGTTTTCCAATAGAAGGTGGATTTCTGTCGAGTGCTTAGGGAGAGATCTGCAGTTGATGAGGGCCATACGTATCGGGATGGGGGGAGGGGATATGGATACAGAGGGTTTAAGACTATATGGGCAGTGGGCGCATCGGGTAGAGGGGTGGTCAACGGATATACCATGTAGGCATGAGTCATGTACCTTTTAGTTAAGGTGTAGCAAGTCGTCTTTTTCGTATCTCCAAGTCTGGCTGCTGGGATTAGTAGTATGGCTTGGCTCTGCGTTCTGCCTAGCGCGGACGAGCGCAGACGAGCTTGCCTTAAGCGCGCCTTCGGCGCGCCATCGTCGCGCCCGCTGCGCTCGTCCGCTGCGCTGCCTAAACTGACACATGATTTATAGGTGGTGTTGGGAGGGCGGGCGTGGCGAACAGGAGTGGGCGTGTCCCGTGGCTCCTCGAGGCCGGTGATGGCGGCTAGCGAGCGATTAATTGTCATTGTTTATATTTGTAATAGTGTATGATCTTTTTGATAAATTGTATATGATTCACCATTAGTGTAATTAAAAAATGACAGTAAACAGAAAGTCAAGCCCCAACAGACGTCAATAAGGACAAGCTGGCTGTGTTCCTAGCACTGATTTTGCCACCTTTGAGGCCAGGGGTCGCAAAGGCAGTGCCAGGGGTCGCAAGGGGCATGCTAGGGGTCACAGCTGCTAACCCCGGTGACCCCTAAATGGCATCCATGAGAAGCAGTAGACTCCAAAACAGCCATGTGCTCTTGATAAGCTGGCCTCTTCTCACTGCCTCTGCTTGGCACTGCGCGCGCAAAGTTCTGCTGTAAAGGAATGTTTAAGCAACTTTACGCCCAACGGCCACTCTAAATTTCATATACGTACTAGTCGGTGTTGCACATTTGCGCCGCACTGGTGCAAATATGTTTAGGGGCTTATTTACAAGCTCCTTGCGCCGCCGGTGCGTCACTTTTAATATAGGAAAAATTGAGGTACCAGCGGCGCAAGGGGCTTGCAAATAAGCCTCCCTGTGTGTGTCCACCTGCCGGGCAACAACATCTGATTGTCTGTTATCGTCGACGAATCTCTTCAGGGGCTTTCACTTTTAGCTTTACAAGATTTGGCGCCAACCGAGACAGATATTCTGTCGTCAGGTTTGATTACATCCGGTTTGGTAGATTCGTCGTGGGAGTCTGACATAACTGGCCTTCATTCTGGTATTTTCCCCACAGTCGACGCGTTACATCGGGCTAAAGGTCACTCCCACTTGCAGGCCGGGGGCGGGAGGTGTCAACCTGTGAGGCTATCGACGTCAGACAGTCAGTCTTCGGTTAGTGTTGAATCTGATGCCAGGAGGGTGGGTGCAAGTGTGGGCGTGTTTGCAGCTGCTTTCAAGTCGCAAAGGCTAATACACACCAGCGTGACGTATTATAAGAACTATCTAGAAAAAAAAGAAACAAAGGAGAAAACAATTATTTGAATTACGGACATTGCCTTTATGACAAAATAAAACATAAGGAGAGAATGCCAATTTGAGAAATTGTCAAACTAACATGAGCAAAATGAAACTGGCCTTCTGCCAACCTACTAGAACACGCACGTTGTCAGGGCCACTGGAATTATGCGGCAGGGGAGCACCAAATTATGTGGAAGGGTGGACTAAATTATGCAACAAGAAAATGCAAATTATGCAGCATAAAGGAGACATTTTTTTGATACTATTAGTTTGTTAGTTTTTAATTATTTCACATGGTACTCCTGTCTTGGCAAAGATTTCACCTCATTAGTACCAGTTTAACTACCAAATACAGAAACGTGCAACTAAAAGATGACCAGATAAACTTGGCAAAAAGCCTTCCCCTGCGTGTGAACCCACTTTACACTGTTTTTAGTAACTTTTGATCCGTTTGAGATAGAATATTTTTGTGTTAAAATCTGCAGATTATGCATCAGATAATGGATTATGTGGCAAATGGGACAAATCCATATTCTGCGAAAAAAGCAGTGGTCGCGGAATCGCATAATTCCAGTGGCCCTGGACATTGTGCAGTGACCAAGATTTCTAAATATTTTCTGTTTGTAGAGAACAGAGCCTGGAGTGTGACCAGTTTGCAGTCAAATTCGAAATGGATAATTAATGTCATTTTAAAAGATTTATTTTCGATGTCTCGTTAAAGTCTTTGGATGCATACATTTCATTACAGGCATTACCATTATATCAAAACCCAAGCAGTTTATAATTTCAAAAACCATCAAAACTCTATCATAAAGTTACAATTAATAAAAAATCTGTTAGGTTCTCTTTCACCTAGAGTGTATCGCTACCTGAAGTTAATTAGCAGACACCAAGGAAATAGTTTTTAATTTCCAAGATTTCCAGAAATAACAGTCTTCACAGATTTTTAGAGTCCGTTTATATGATTTGGCCTTGCATACTTCAAATGAATAAAAATAGAGTTTTGCCTTCCTCCTTGTACCATCACAAAAACAATATAGGGAATTTCCATTTTACCGCTTCATGGTAAATCTTCAAATTACTGAGTTCTGAACAGTCAGAAGACATTGCAATAGGAAACGTTGGAGTCCTTCCTCGTCACAGTCCTTACACCATGAGTGATCTTTCAGTCTCACAGATATTGTTTACCTAGCATGACTTAAAAACTTCTCCTAATATGGCTGCCGTTACCTCCTCGTCTGTCTTCCTCGCAGAGTCCTTACACCTTGAGATAATATTGTAGCAAGAAATTATTGATTATTTGATTCCTTGACAACAAAAAGAAGGAGCACGAAACAAAACATTTTGATGCAGTTTTATTATGGTTCTCTAATTTATAAATGTTTAGTCCATGCATTGAAGGCAACTCATGAGAGGCAACCCTGAAGTCTGCTAAAAACAACACCACATAATTTCAGACAATCATTTTACATAAAAGTGTGAGAGTACGACCAAGTAGCAACTTAACAAACGTCCTTAAGGAAACCCCCTTAAAAAGCTTCCCAGGATGTAGTCATTCCTCTGGTAGACCTTCAGTGAACACGATTAGAAAAATTCAAACCTGAGACCTCGTAAGATTTGGCAATTGCATTTTTTATCCGTAAGGAAAGGGTAGACGTGGAAAGGCGTAGACCTCTACCCGAGAGACCAAAAGTAATGAGCAGAGAATTAGCTTTGCTGAAAAAAGCTGCTCTATCTAGACAAACAGGCAGAGCCCTATGCAAATCTACAGTATGTAAATTTGCTTCTTCCTTGGAAGAAAGATTAGGTTGGAAAACCAATAATATATTGTCCTCATACAATAGAATCTGGAGAAAACTTTGAGAAGAAAAGGCGGACATGGTTTAAGAAATACTTTGACCGGGAAGAACCACAAAAATGGAGAGGAAAATAAGGAATTTCTCCAATCCTCCTATCTGAACAAATGGCCACCAAGAACACAATCTTTGCAGAGAGAATCCTAACATCTGAAGATTCTAGAGGTTCAAAGGAGGAGTCTGTGAGGCTTGAAGATCCACTGGAAGATCCCAGGAAGAAGTAGGGTGGCAAAAACTGACCTATGGAGACAGAAACTCGTCAGCAAACAATACGCTAAAGAGGAAGTAGAAGAGACATCAGCTCCTTTAAAAGCTTGGATCGCTACCCATTGAGCTTTAATAGTTGAGACTGCTAGGCCGAGCAGGAAACCGACCTTCAGAAAATCTAGAATTCTGATAGGATCACAGGAAACCGGGGAAAATTCTTTGTTTCTACACCAGGATTCAAAATTGCGCCAATGGCGACTGTAAGATGTAAGGGTAAAGGTTCATCTAGATAGCTGAATATTTTCAGACACCTCAGAAGAGCATCCCTGGGCAATTCCATTTAACTTCTCAAAAGCCATACCCCAGGCTCAGACTCCTGAGAGCATCTGAGGATAGAAGAGGAAGTCTCAGAGGAGATTAGTAAATGGGAAACTGCTGGTGTGGAAGGACCATCATTTGAAGAACAAGACCTCCTGGATCACCCTGGAGCTACGAGAGAGACCTCCTGAGCCACCCTGGAGCTACGAGAGACCTCTGCACTATCCTCCCAGATCTTCATCAGGATGTCAACTGGAGTTGTGGAAAACAATAAAGGAGCCCTGGCGGCCAAGGGATTGAAAGAGCATCTATCACCCAGGCTCTCCTGTATGTCCTAATCAAGCAGTTCATAGTAACGTGGACCCACTTGACAGCACCCTCTACCCTTTTATCAACTGCATCATGTGGAAGGGCATCTTCGTAAACTACAGTACCCTGTGAATATAATCCTGCCCTCAAAATATCAATCTTCACAGCTGCCAGAAATTCTTTAGCGACCTTTTCCAGTGGGTAATGCCTAGTAAAGAATGTAGGGAAAGATTATTTATCCACCTCTTTGCATTTGTGTGTAAGCTCACGTTGAATGGCCCTGTGCAACGGAAGAGACTCAAGCTCAATGCACTGGTATTCAATTAAAAAAGTCCTTGTCCTCCCTACCAGAAAGAGGAGGACGAAAGTTCAAATTCTCTCTCAAAAGATGGAGGAGTTCAGCCAGCTGTGAGCTCGGGATGAAGCGACCCCTTCTTTCCCCTTCACCAGGGTCCCCCACTGGCTCCTCATGTGTTTGAATTCTCTGGGCTGCAGCAATAGAGGGCTCCTCTCTACCTCTAAATATAGCTTGTTCCGCAGCGTCAACGACTTTCTCCAAAACTGCCAGTGCCACAGAAGAAGAACCAACAATCTCTCCTGATGCCCCTTAATGGTGTTCGTCAACTTCATCTACTTCTTTCATGTTGCCGGACAGTCAAGCTGACTGCAGCTTCCTGCTTTAGTTGTTACCAGGCACCTAAATAACGTGGAGCTCCCTAAATTCTGACATGAGCCGCCATGAAGAAACCAGGCAATGCAGGCGACAAAATATCGATCCCACTAAAAGAAACAAACAGATTCAATGTAACATTAAGAATGCATTAAAGGGCTCAGCCTTAAGGAATCAATAGACTAGCACCCACACCTTTAAACAGTAAAGACCACTTAACTAGTCCCAAGTACAAGGCTCATCAGCTACAGCTTCTTCTCTGGTCCCAGTGGTAATTTCTAATTCTAAGTCCACCAGACAGTGCTGCAGCTCCTTCTCTGGTCCTGTTGGTAATTCTCCATTGTAGGTTCTTTAGACAGTGCTGCTAGTTACTACTCTGGTCCTGTCGGTAATTACTCATTCTAAGTCCTCTAGTCAGTGCTGCAGCTGTGTCTCTGGTCACAGTGGTAATTCCTCATTCTAAGTCTTCTAGACAATGCTGCAGCTATGTCTATGGTCCCAGTGGCAATTCCTTATTCTAAGTCCTCTACGCTGTGCTGCTAGCTACTTTTCTGGTCCCAGTGGCAATTCCTCATTCTTAGTCCTCTAGGCACTACTGCTAGCTGCTTCTCTGGTCTTATCTGTAATTTCTCATTCTAGATCCTCTAGACAGTGCTGCTAGCTACTTTTCTGGTCCCAGTGGTAATTACTCATTCTAAGTCCTCTAGGCAATGCTGCAGCTCTGACTCTGTTCATATATCCACTACACGGCAAACCAAAACACATAGATAAAAGACATTATCATTTACAACGCCAATAGCTCTAACTCTGACAAATGCTGGACCTATTGCATTGCAAATGCTAGTTTGTTTTTACAGCTGCTAAGAGGTTGTTGGTCCCATGAAGAGAGCATGATGTTATCATTATAGCATGCCGGCAAACAATGCCTGGCCCATTTAACGCATGTCTGGTCGCCTGAATAGACAGTAAAATATATATATTGTCCAAATATTTTTTCTTTCTTCTGTCTGTTTTTAAAGTTTATAAAGTTTTTATTTATGTTTTCCTCTAACATAAAAGCACTTGAGCACCCATGTTTGTATTTCTTTGGGAACACTACTGATACTTGGAAGACTTTCTGGTGGATGTTTAAGTACTGTGGGCCACATACTCCCTTTCTCTATTGGAACTTTCTTTCCACAATGTACAGCACGTTACCATAAGTTGGATAATTCAGTTACTTTCAGTTATTGTTTGGCAATTGAATATTGATGAGGGTTGCCCTTTTGCATTTATTACAATAATTGTAAAACATGCATATTGTTTCCTTTTGATAATGCTAGGTTCTTTCCCAATGCACACGTCATTGCACACTTGATTTTTTTGCAAGAAAACCAGAAAAAAAGATCTATCTTTCCTAGTTGACTTTGGACCCATCATGAAAGGGAGACAGTGTACTGTTTTTTGGTTTTGACTGCCATGTTCTTCTTAATAATTCCCACATTCATCGGTTTATTAGGAACCCTATATAACATAGTACATGTTGTAGTCTGCTGGTAATGGAGCATGTAGTAAACAGCACTTAAGTGTCGCATTTGCCTCTTGTTCCTATGTCTGTTTATTACTGGTTTCGACATGGCATTTTCCTTGCACATATTTGCAGCCTTGACAATATTATGTGCTCATGGCCACAGAACACTACAAGTTAAAAATAATTTTTTGGCGGGATTTATTGGGACAGTTTTTAGACATTTGACATTGTGTGTGTTGAAAGTCGTTTTCAGTTCACCAGTTATTAGTAATTCGCAATTCTCAGCCAGAGCCCGGTCACCTGTGTTAGGTCAGACAAACTTAACAAGGACTGGCAAGGAAGAAGAAAGCTATTTTAATCAAGCATATGGTGCAACGTATTGTACTCTGTACACACTGTGACACACACACCACCTGTACCACAGATACACAATAAAGAGCTATTAATGAAAATAGAAAACATTAGTTTCTTCTTGAAAACCAGATAAGAGGCCAAAGCACAAGAGGTAAACTGTTACCCTTAGCAGGAAAAGGCCGAGCAAAGGGACAATACTATGGCACTACACACTGGGGTCACACAAACTCTGCTTATTAGAAGGATACATCATGCTAAGAGTAACACCAGACTGGAGCATCTTGTGAAGAAAGATGAGAGAAGTTCTAGATGCAGTGTGATGGACCAGGCATTAGACCTTGAAGGTGATAGTGTTGGGACGGCTGCCTGTGATAGCCGACTAGATGTTTTGAGATGGAAACATACTTTCTGAGAGTTAGATCCACTGTGCCACAACATCCTGAGTAAGATGAAGCTTGTTAAATAAATAGGGAGAGGCCCTCAAATAGGGAACAAGATCTAACATGAGTGGCCTGAAAGAAAAGCTACCCATTTGATAAAGGCGTGAATAATTTGCCTCAAAATCCAAACCGAACAAGAACAGGATGATGGGAGAGTCTTTGAGAAAACAAAGTTAGATCATAATCAAACGAGGGCTCCAGATTATTAGCTGAGTTTGCCAGACAGACACCTTTTTTTTCCTGGCCATCTGGTGGAAAACCTGTCTGAACTGTCTACTTTTGGTATTTTTATGTATATATTTGTATATGCGCTTTTATGAGATTATTAGATGTGTCTATCAGGTAGACACCTATTTACCTTGACCATCAGGAGGAAAACCAGCAAACTCTTTTGCCACCTGTCACATGACCCACCATTTTATCAAAGTTAAGCTTCAGCCAATGATCGCTCATCAAGTCAAGAACCACCAGCAAGCAGGCCATGGAACAGAGATGCTGTTTCATCCAGATCACCCACTATTTTGCTGATGATCTTAGCGTCATCAGCATAGATATAGAAAGCAAAAAAGGGCGACTTGATAAGAGAGCGATAAGAGTAGTTAGTTGTTAATAACATTAAACAAGCATTGGAAATGCAATAGGTCTCGCAGTAGGAAAGTTAGAGCTATAGGTGTTATTTATTTTTTTGTTTTTTATTTATGTGTTGTTTTTTCTAAATAGCTAAATTAATAGCTTTCTTCTTTACAAAGCCAATAGTTATAATTTTTGTAAATGTGACACCTCTAGCATTTGTAAAGCAACATGTTTTGTATTAACGGGACTTATATGTGACTTATATGTATTGATATAAAAAATATCAATGGCATTAAAAAACAATTAATAATTAATACGTAAATAAAATGGATTTTATTTTATATTGCCAATAGCTTAAAGTTTATTAAATATATTTAGTGAAGATGCTGTGGTTGCGCTGAGTGAGGGTGAGTGAGGGTGAGGGTGAGTGAGGGGTTGAGGGTGAGTGAGGGTGAGGGGTTGAGGGTGAGGGGTTGAGGGTGACTGAGGGTGAGTGAGGGTGAGTGAGGGTGAGGGGGTGAGGGGTTGAGGGTGAGTGAGGGTGAGGGGGTGAGGGGTTGAGGGTGAGTGAGGGTGAGGGGTTGAGGGTGAGTGAGGGTGAGGTGTTGAGGGTGAGTGAGGGTGAGTGAGGGTGAGGGTGAGGCGTTGAGGGTGAGTGAGGGTGAGTGAGAGTGAGGGTGAGTGAGGGGTTGAGGGTGAAGGGTTGAGGGTGAGTGAGGGTGAGGGGTTGAGGGTGAGTGAGGGTGAGGGGTTGAGGGTGAGTGAGGGTGAGTGAGGGTGAGTGTGGGTGAGGGTGAGTGAGAGTGAGGGTGAGGGTGAGTGAGGGTGAGGGGTTGAGGGTGAGTGAGGGTGAGGGTGAGCAAGTAAACAAGTAAAATAATCTAATTCAACATTTGTTGTGGACTTCTACGAAAGGATATTTATTCGACGGGTTGAACCATAGATCGTGGAAATTGGATAACAGTTACAAGCATTTGGTGTGCCTTGGTGTTTTTTGGTTGACTTAACTAGTATATAGGGGAAGTTTGTGAACTTCTGGAGCCTGCACTAACATGGATGAACTTGCTCAAACATTGGCGGTAACATAGTGTGCAGGAACTACGAGGCTGGCTGTGCAGTTTCATATTTTTTTTTTCTGGAACCTTCTTTTGTACTTGTATTGTTGCACGTGTAAGAGTTTCAGCCTGAAAACTATTTCTGGGCCTCCAGCAGCTCTTTCTGTGCCATGCGTTTTGATATATCCCAGCGCACGAGGCGGGGCCGGCTAATGATTTTCACAAAGGATGACACCCAGTCCATAGTGGTGAAGGCAACCTTTGATGTGCGCCCTCACATCCTAACAAATGTTGCAGTGTTTACTGGCAGACGCTGGATGCTTCGAGGACGGGCCTAATGTGCAATTGTTGTCGCCCTCCCAGCTTGACCTCTGTTGAAGTGTTTTATAAACAGCTGGGAGAATAAATGGAGTATTAGAAACAGTTGTTGCAGCAGGGGCAGGCCTATTTGCTTTCCTTCAGCGGAAAGCTATCATTCATAAGGGGATGATTATGCTGGCTTGTGTTCTGGGTAGCTGGCTGGTTTACTTTACCATGGCAAGGCAGAATAACTGAGGAATTGTGTCATGGGAGCCAAGTGAGAGATTGGAGAGGTAGGAAATCCAATTGCCTAGTTTTACAGACATTTGTCTTGCGCATATACTCTGTCAAATGTTTGGTGCAAAAGCAACCGAAGTCCTTGCTATTGTGCAGCAAGGAAAACAATTGAGACATTCGTGCGACAAAGACCTACTCAGTAGCTTTGCTTTCACAACAATAAAAAAAAGTCATGATATAGCGCCAAATACCATCTTCCGCAGTTCCCCGGCGCCGTAAGTAGCTGATGTTATGATTACTCAGTTTAAAGTTATCATTTTGCCCACGTCAGGAGGAGAGGGGACTCGGCGCACCGATCCAAAATGGAGGGCATTGCTGTGGGGAGGGGGGAGGAGAAATGCGACGCGACATGGCAGGCAGGGGAGGGGGCGGAGCGGGGGTGTGGGAGGAGTGCGGGAACAGACGGCGAGGGGAGGAGAGTAGGAGGAGGAGAGTAGGGGAGCTGTGGGGAGGGGGGAGGAGAAATGCGACGCGACATGGCAGGCAGGGGAGCGGGCGGAGCGGGGATGTGGGAGGAGTGCGGGAACAGACGGCGAGGGGAGGAGAGTAGGAGGAGGAGAGTAGGGGAGCTGTGGGGAGGGGGGAGGAGAAATGCGACGCGACATGGCAGGCAGGGGAGGGGGCGGAGCGGGGGTGTGGGAGGAGTGCGGGAACAGACGGCGAGGGGAGGAGAGTAGGAGGAGGAGAGTAGGGGAGGCACGGCCTAGCGGCCGTGCAATCAAGAAGTGAGGGGGCGGGAGAGTAGGCAAGGCAGGCGGCTGGGGGCATGTGCACGCGCTTTTAAGCTCAATGCGCATGCGCATTGAGCTTAAAAGTCACGGGCACTGCAAGGAATCGCCACGATTCCTTGCAAGTTGGACAAAGAGTGGATAAGCCCCCATAGTCTCGCTTGCTCGATGCGCATGCGCATCGACAGGCGAGACCTAAAAATGGGGTCTAATCAGTTTCAAATAGCTGCTGGCTCTATCTAGCAGCTATCAAAATCCAGAGGTTCAAAAGGAAAATATCTTGGGGTACATCATGAGCAGATGCGATTCCTGACAGCCCACATGCAATTTTAACCTGTACTTTCCTTTTCAAAGTGTGCACATCTTCATTAACCTTGTATGCTGTAAATGTAAATGTAAATGTGGGTGTACTTGTAAAGCGCACTGCGACTCCATGGAGTATCCTGGCGCTGAAGACCGCTGGGAAACCCGTCCTAGTTTTCCCTGTGAGATGGTCCCTTTCTGGGTATCTCCAAGGTGAAACCAGGCATCCCCTGCGTCTGTGGGGGTCGTTGTAGAGATGAGGCAAGCTTAATGCCCAGAGTTGCCGAGTGTGTTCCCTGGTTAGAGTAGGCACCGAGGCGAGAATTATCGAGTCCGTTTTGACCGTGGCCCACGACCCTGCCGCATCGGGAATTGAACCCGGGTCCCGGGCCGTTCTCTGCTTACGGGTCTGCCGCCTCTAACCAGTGAGCCACACCACCCCAACTTACAGATTTAGAATGTTTAAGAAGCACATCATGTGCATTTTATTTATTTAATTTATTTATGGAACAGTAAATCATATGTGAATCCTTAAAACATACTTCCATTCGTCAGTCTTCATGTTTCCGCAAGCGTAACATGCTTAACGATGAACGAGCTAATGATTGACATGTTAGCTGAAAATATTTTGCTCAGATTTGATCATTGTTTTATCTTTGCACTCATGTTTTGGGGTATAGTTCCACAGTCACCTAAAGCCCAATACTGTTTGATGATGCCGTTGCTGTGTTATGAGACCATTAACCCACCCTCCTTTCCCTTGCGTTGTTGTGTTCCAGGGACAGCTTTGGGTGCCCAGTGTCCGTCGACCAGAGCCCCTTCGTGCTGGGGCTCAGCACCGAGAGCTCAGAGCTCATCCTCCACGAGTGTGTGCAGCTGACTCAGGACCTGAAGACCAAGGAGAGGCACCTCTTCCTGTTCAGTGACATGCTCATCGTCGCCAAGCTCAAGTAAGCTTGAACACAACAATGCACTGTGATTGATTGGTAGCTTGACAGTTCTTTTGTTTTACTTCGGTCTGATCTCTTGAATGAGCTTGCACCTCAGAAATTGACATCAGTACAAGAAATGTGTTTGTATTTTTTTGTGTTTGTATTTATATAGCGCACTGGTCTCGTAGCGCTGTATTCATATCGCTGTGGAACCCTTCCTGGCTTTCCTGTGAAATGTCCACTCCTGGGCACCTCCAGGGTGAAGCCAGGCATCCAAGCGCTGCAGGGGCCGTTGTGGAGATTAAGCAAGCTATTGCCCAGAGTCACAGAGTGGGACCCATGATTAGAATAGGCACCGAGGCGAGAATTATTAGGTCCGGGGAGATTGAGTCCAAGAGCCCCCGAGGCGGGGATTGAACCCTGGTCCCGGGCCTGACCTCTGCATCAGGGTCTGCCGCTCTAACCATTGAGCCACACTTCTCCACTAATCGTCCCCGTTGTGTACAAAACACTTGAATGAAGTAAGAGTGTCACCAAACAATCAGTGAAGATGACAGATTTCCAATGAAAACGCCTACAACCTGTGCAGGATCCACAGAAATGTAAAGGAACCTGATATCTCAGGCTAATCTCCACTTGTCTCCTCTCCTCCACTTTTCAACCAGACACCACCCGACCTCCCCAAATTCTCACTTTAGTTTTCCCAGACAGAGATAGGGTCTGGCTGTACTCAACCATGGACTGGAGGGGTTGAGGGGGAATATTTGCTTGTTTGTGTTAGAGCCCTTGCATTGGTGCTATGCATTTAGCTTCATGATTCCTTTCCTATGAGGGAGGCAGACTGAGTTTTGGGAGCTGGCAAGAGTCTACTTCGAAGGATCTTTGGCTAGACAGCTGGAGTGCAGTGATTCTGTCTGGATACAGGCTGATAAACATGGGCGTGGCTTTCGGGAGTGTTTAGGGTGTTACACCCCCCTAATAAATGCATTTTCTGATGAATAGTTGGGTACTGGTGCCTTAAGTCGGGTATGGTGGATTTCACTAGGGATTTCTGCATGCAGACATTGACAAAAACAACACACACACTCTCCCTCTCATCTCTGTTTTGATAGTCCTAAAAAACATTGATTATTATGCAAAATATTGTGTTTCTCTCTAGCATTATTCATACCAATCCGCATTCCTCTCCATTTTCCCTGCCTCTTAAGCCCCACTCATGCGCCCTGCATGTGTATAAAGTATTTTAACATTATATTCCAGGGTGATTGTCGGGAAACCTGAAGCTCACCCCCCCCCCCCAATCTTACTGACCAAGCTACGCCGCTGCTGATAATTTTTTTGAGTTTGCAGTGCTTACGGCTTAGTGAGTTTAGATGGTGATGTATGGGGCCAGTGCACTTGTACCTGAACGTCAAACACATTTGCTGCTGCGTCCTCCTGCGGTAATACTGGAATTCATCCTGGCACTAGAACCAGTCTGTTCCCAGTAGACTGAAGGAGCTTTTCTCACACTTGGCCACAGGCGCTGCTGGTGACGTGAGAGACCCATGTAAAATTGGGGGCCAGACAGGTGATGTGCAACACAATCAGGCCTCGAATATGAGTGCCCCTAAAAAAAAACCCTCATCACCGAATTACAGTTACCAGTGATAATAACAGAAAAAACAAGTTTTGGGTGGAATAACATGTGGGAATCGTGGTTTCCACCTGGAAGTGTGGTGCAGAGGCCAGAGCGGCTGACTCTGGAACGCAGGGCTCGCGGTTCAATCACCAGCACAGCTCGGGATCATGTGACTTTGGGCAATAGCTCACTTAAATTCCCCAAAGGCCCCCTGTGCCTTAAAACCTTAAGGGGTGATATGTTTGCGCTTTACCAATACAGATTATTAATTTTAAAATGTATTATTATTATTTCACATGGAGATTTCTCCTCTTGAGAAAAACAAAACCTTCCAATTCTGATGAGGGTGGTAATTCCAGTTATGGTCTGGTTACGGGACACTCCTAATAAGGGCCCAACTGTTCCTACATGGATAAATGTGGCTAACTGATGAGGTGGTTGTTGACTGACTGACAAGCTCTAAAAGAATAAAACGTATGCTTGCTGTAACATCACTCCAGGGTAAATCCTTAAACACATGTTGCAATTTTCTCAGAGGAGCACGTGCAACATGATTGTGCACTAGACAGGTTGCTATGGGGAATTAGAACTGGATGCAGTTTTACTGCAGCCTAAATTTGCACATTTTCCCCATTACCAATCTGTCTTCCTTGCTCCAGTGCTTTGGTTGAAAAAGTGTTGTATTTGTTGTGATCCTATGTGGGGTGCATTTTGGTGTCAAATGTGAGTGACCAAGGTGGAACTTTTATCTTCTCTTGTGTTGCAGCACTGCCTATTTTGGTGGAGGAGAGGGGACTGAAATATAAGGTGCACAAGGTTTCCATTACACGGTTGTGGAGAGTTAGTCTACAGGCCCATCATGGGATTATGGTGACTACTGAACCATTCACCATGTAACACAATTACTGCGTTAGTCAAATTATTTTTTAGTCAGCTTTAGAATAAATCTATACAGTTGGTTAGATAGATACACTAGCCCACATTGTCAAATTAGTACATAAAAAGCACCAAAACATTGAGATTTCAATTGAATCCAGCCGGATTGTCTTATTTAATATACAATTTGAAAAAAAGAGAATTTAGCAAATTTTATACAAATATTTACATTTACAATAAACAGAAATTGTTCTGAGATATAAAAGAGAGGCGTGCACAGAGAAAGGTGAAAGTGTGTGCTCAAGTGATTGATCAAAGAGATCAGAGAAACAAAGTGCAGATTACTTATATACAAGAATGAGCCTGCCCTAGAGAACGCTTGCAAAAAAATGAATTATTTTTAACTAGCTTGTAGTTTTTAAACACAACCTCCGTTATCCTTGGTTTGCACTGTTGGCAAGGGGATTAGGAGGGAGGGAGAGGGGGAGAAGGGGCAGAGACTGATAGGTGCAGGCTCCCAAAGGAAAAAATGTGGACGTTTCGACCCACACATAAACCGGGTTATTCAATTCCTCAGATCAGGGTCTTCATCAGGACGGGATGAGGGGGGGGCGCAAGGTATTTCAATGTGCCCGCAGGTTAAAAAACCAATGTCATTGGGCACCCTTCTGTGGTGCGTCACCACTTGTGCGACGTTTTGTCCGTACCCAAAATTTTTAATCTCAAATTGGCATCACAAGCTACTTCGGGGACGCTCTCCAATGAAGAGTCAGAGTTGATAGCTAAATTTAATATCAAAAAACGCTGAGGAATTAATCTTCTCACAAGGCGCTGCCAGACTTGCCACTTCGTCTTCGCGTTATGGAATGCGGAAAAACACGTAACCGCCGTAGGTGCGTGCACAATGAAATACTCCTTGCGCCCCCCCCCACCCCCCTCATCCCGTCCTGATGAAGACCCTGATCTGAGGAATTGAATTACCCGGTTTATGTGTGGGTCGAAACGTCGACATTTTTTCCTTTGGGAGCCTGCACCTATCAGTCTCTGCCCCTTCTCCCCCTCTCCCTCCCTCCTAATCCCCTTGCCAACAGTGCAAACCAAGGATAACGGAGGTTGTGTTTAAAAACTACAAGCTAGTTAAAAAGAATTATTTTTTTTGCAAGCGTTCTCTAGGGCAGGCTCATTCTTGTATATAAGTAATCTGCACTTTGTTTCTCTGATCTCTTTGATCAATCACTTGAGCACACACTTTCACCTTTCTCGTTGCACGCCTCTCTTTTATATCTCAGAACAATTTCTGTTTATTGTAAATGTAAATATTTGTATAAAATTTGCTAAATTCTCTTTTTTCAAATTGTATATTAAATAAGAGAATCCGGCTGGATTCAATTGAAATCTCAATGTTTTGGTGCCTTTTATGTACTAGTTTGACAATGTGGGCTAGTGTATCTATCTAACCAACTGTATAGATTTATTCTAGAGCTGACTAAAAAATTATTTGACTAACGCAGTAATTGTGTTACATGGTGAATTTTCGTCGAGGACCAATTGTTTACTATAATACCCGATACCCAGGTGACCCCCTGTTCTATAATGACTACTGAACCATCAACACAAATCCTGTGCTGCATGCTGCCATCTGAACAGAAGTTCTGTGAAGTTGACAAGCATTGTATTGTGGATAGGGAGGTGCTGGAATGGATTTTCCATTAGGCATTTAAGACAAACCAAATGTTGTGATCATTTTCACCTGGATAGGGAAACAAAATCATTTTCATTACTACTTGTGGGAAGAAATACATGGTTTTATTAAAAATAAAGAATAAAATATCAGTGGCTTGAACACAGAGGAATTTGAGATGGAGCTTGTAAGACATTGGTTACTGTTTTAGAGGGTTGAGAGCTCCACTCAAGTAATAAACACAACCCTTGTCAGGGTGAACCACAAAATTCACTAAATAATCCTGTGGTTAACCTTATGGTAGTTTGTCACAAAAGCAGTCAGGTTCAACTTATAGGCAATGTTTATGCAGCACTCAAACAGTAATAAAGTGAAAACATAACACCAGACAAATGGTGAAAATAGCACCCAAAAATAACAAAGTGCCACTCCCAAGTATATGGTCGTGTTGGACGTGGGTAAAGCCACAAGTTCAGGCCAACCTTGATGGTGCGCATGTGGGATCCAAAGACCAGGTTCATCCCACCGAACAGTTTACCTTCTCGAGTCCAAGTCCATGCGAGGAGCTGGAGGCGAAGGTTCGTGTTGATGGGTGCCGCATGGAGGTCATTGTCGACTTGAGGAGCAGGTCAGGCATTCGCTGTTGTGGCATAGAGAGACGTTGTCATTGCAGCTTTGTGTTGGTGGTCAACGTAGACTGTTGCTGTTGACGCAGAATGTTGTCGCTGACCTTTAGTGGCTATGCACGTTTTTTTGTCTGAGAGGTGCTGCTTAACCAAGGTTGCTGGTGATTAACAACAGTTAAAAAGTCTACCATTATCGCACCTTCTGAATACACTGGCGCTGGGGCTGCTGGTATGTTTGTCCTGTTGCAACAAAGGATAATGTGATTTTTGGTTGACTGGGAGTGATGGTTCTTGAGTGATGTGGAGATTTCTTCACAAGGAAAAGGTAGGGGTTGATGTACTAAATGAATTATCTTATTGAGTAGTCCCTTTTGATAATCACACCACAAATTGCAGCTCGCAGTAAGCATTTGCACATTAAGGTTGTGATTGCTCTTGTTCCGTTTCTGAGTCTCCTGGCATTCCGGCAGGACGCCTTGTGCTGCAGCAGGGCCTCCTGGTGTTGATGCCAGGCTTTTTAGTGTTTCTTTGCCTCTTGATGTTGCACCTGTTTCTTCGTTGGTGGACAGTACTCCTCCCTCCTGCTTATTGACTTCTCGTTAACTAAATTTTTCCACTGCTCCAAAGTGAAGTTTTGATTTGTGAGGGATGTTTGAATTTTAAGAGGATCTGAGAATCATCAGCATGGTTGTAGTAGTTTCAGGAAGCGGGGCTAGGTAAATGTCGAAGGGTCGGGCCTGGCGGCACCTACTGGGCTCATATACGGTGCAGAATTAAGAGGTGCTAGTGAGACAATCTAAGGCCTGTCCTTGAGGAAGGATTTCATCCATAGGAAACTGTACCCTGTATCCCAAAGTCATAGAGTCTGTGAGCTAGTTGTCGGTGGACAGCTGTGCCAAAAGCTGACAGTAAGTCAAGAAGCAGCAGAACAGTAATCCCACTGTTGTCGACAGAGTTCTTAAGGTTGCGCTCATCGAGATTCATGCCAAATCTGTGCTTCTTCCCAGTATGAATCAATTTTCTTTGTCCAAGACTAGAATGTTTTATTCAGTGACGCTTGATATCAGGGCAAAGACAGCCTGTTATCAGACTGTGTTTCCATATGAGCATATATAAATGGGAAGCTATGACTCCTCATTGCGGATAGTTTTATTGAGGCTTTGGCTCCTGATGTGGACGTTTTTCACTGTAACAACTATACATGATGATCAGACAATTCGAATTAGTTTGTGTGACACACTGTATGAGATTGCGATGCTGATATGATATGAGTAATTCTTGCATCGTGGGAATCTATGAGATATATTGGCAATCTAGGAAAATATAAGACAGGTCTAACTTAGCTGCCCATACAGTTAATATGTCAATAGGGAAAGATTAACTCCAAAAGACGAGCCCTGAAGAAGCAGCTGTTCGTGCCACGAAACACGTTAGCCGAGGCTGTGTTCAACATGCGGGCTGAGGGTGTTCTTGACATGGGGTTCTAAACAAAATATAAGCACTACAAATCAGAAAAAACTGAGATTAAGGTAATTGAAGGAAATATAGCGTTAAGTGCGTGGCCCACCGAATAGGTGGAGCCAGTCACCAATTTGTGAAAGACAAGTGCTTCAATCTAGAAGAGAAGATGGGGGTCTGTAGAGCTGGTTTGTCGAACCAGATGTTGAGGTCTCCTGGAAGGAATGTTCTTTTGATCTATAATGATATTAACTATGGAGTCCTGAAGGGCGTCTGCGAAGGCAGTGGTTTGTTGGGGAGGTCAGTAGATAAGGAGGAATAAGGGTGAGAAGGTTGCTGAAGGAGAGCAGAAACTAGCACTGATTTACTTTCTGAAAAAGTGAATTTCTGGAGGCGGAGGTAGATATGGTCTTTTTAAAGATCACCCATCTTCATATAAACTCAACTTCTGAAGAGGATTAGTTAGTTGTCTGTGCTGATGGCAGGTGACCAGAAACGAGTACCCCTGCTAAGAGGTTCAGCGAGCCTCTGGGTGTTCTCCTCTTAAACCCCCTCTTCCTTTCTGGAGATGGTGAAGGGTGGGGAGGTGAGGTCTGTAGGGAACAGGGACCCTCTTCAGTATAACCCTGGCCGTGCTTAAAATATTTTCTTACATATGTTTTTATGTATAACTGTTACTGTTGGGATTCAGTGACTCCTTATTTCGCCCACCTAAGAAGAATGAAAGGCTGCGTTATCACTGCTGAAAACTAAATACACTGTACTCAAGTCAATCCAGCTTTTAACAGTGCACGCGAAACCCCCTGAGCTATCCTTATTTTCGTGTGCAAAGAAGAGAATATGCCACAGAACGCACTGGTCTGGCTAGCGGTGTGGGTAACGCCAAGCTTAGGTTCCCTCTGTGTTTATACAGGGCCAGTGGTGTCACGTAAAATGTGACAGCTCCATACAGCATCCTATATTTCACAGATGTTCATTGGCTTTGGGGCAGAATGCGGGCTTTTTGATAGATGTGGGGCTCCTGAAGGGTTGCCCCCCCCCCCCCTTCGCTGCTGGGGCCTGCGTTACACGTGTGTGTGTGTGTGTGTGTGTGATGTAATTTATTTAGTGGTGTACAAACAGTTGTGTTTGTTAGGGTAAATATGTGTGTCAAGACAAGTGTTTGTTGTAGTGTGATGGTGAGTGTTTGTTCGCAAGTGTGGTGGTGATGAATCTCTGATCTGCTTGGCTAATACTCTCTTTAAACTCAGGAGCTAGACAAGTGATGCTTCGGCCTCCCCTCGTATATGTGACACGTTTTCCAGTTGTACATACTTTCCTTTCTTCCGTAGCTTTACGCCAGCTGACAGAAAAAGGCCATGTTACATCACATCAGTTTACAACGCATGCCATTACAACGTGGACATTACAACGACCGGGTTGCTACAACTCATACAATTACAACGGAAGTCATTACAATGGCTTGCTGTAGGGGGAGGCTGGATTTTGGAATAGTATAATTCCAACTCCAGTCTGTGTAACAGTACGGAAGGGGTTGGATTTAAAATCCAACACCTTCTGCCCCCTGCAGCAATTCGTCGTAACGGCTTGCGTTGTAATGGGATGAGCTGTAACAATGCGGTTGTTGTAATGACCGCGTTGTAATGGCATGCGTTGGATCGCCTTGTGGTAAACGATGTTTACTCAGCTGACATGGTGCTTAAGATTTAGAGTGCGAAACGATAGAACATGGCCATCAGCCCCAGTACACTATGTCAGCATTTTATCTCCTCAGAAGCCCTTAGCCAATGCTTAATTTGAGCTGGTGGTTGCAGATGGGCACTACCAACACTAATTGTTGGGGGCCAGCACTTAATTCTCCTCATGACTTTGACCCAGAGTCAGAAAGGGACAAACACGCAAGAGGAAAAAAGGAGGAAGAAAAAGGGTGGAAACTAGAACTTTAATTGATTGTTGTTTTGGTTGTTTCTTTTTTGCTTCACTTTTAATAGTTGATATCCAATGTGTTTATTGTAATTTTCTTTTAAAGATATATGCCTTATATCTAAATAAAGAAATGTTTGATTTGATTTGACTAGAACCTGCACATTTATGGTTTGGATTATAGCACTTCAATGTCAACATTCATCAACTGGCACTTTGGGCACTGACACTAATTGTAGGCAGTTAGGACTTATATTTCATCATCAAGCTTTGATCACGAGCAAAAGAGAGAAAGGCAGAAAAGGGGGGAGGAGGAAGAGAAAGACAGGAAAACTGCGACAAAGAGAGAGAGAGGAATGAAAAAGAACCACAAAGTGCGAGACAAAGAGAAAGCACGTGAAGGGTGATGGAAGAAGGAGGCAGGAGGTGTAATCAAAAACACTTTTTTATATATATAAATTAGGCACTAGCAAGGCCTAATTAAAAGACAGAATGTTTTCGCCGAATTAATAGAACAGTGAAAAGGGATGCCAACAAAACAACTGCACAGAAGTTTCAGCGCACAGCAACAAACTCTGGCCGAGGTAGAACTAAGGGCGTCATTTAGGGGTCAGCAGGGGTCGCAGCTGCGACCCCCAACTTGCCCCTTACGACTCCTGCTACTGCTTTTGTAACCCCTGACCTCAGAAGTGGCAAAATCAGTGTCAGGAATACAGTGGCAGCTCCTCATTATAGACACTGGTTGGGGCGCTACTTGCTCTGTTTTATCACAGTTTTTTGATTACACTAATAGTGAAAAATGAAACATTTATTCACTATTAGTGTAATAAAAAATCGAATACAATTAGCTGGAGTATGATGTGAATGTGATGTGAATGGGAATGTGATGTCCCTTCCGCTACCCCTCGCATGTTGGTGAATTGATACACAGCTTTGTGCACTCGGTGCACAGTCTAACATTTAGCACAAACTATTATAAAAGACGGTCTGTGAATTATTTAATAAAGGTCTCTCCTCTCCTGTGCCCCTCCGGCGCATGATTGAATGAGGACCTGTTGTGAGTGGACGACTCATGATAGCATCAACTAAAAATGACCGGGAAATTCCCTGTGAAGCAAACCGCGTGTGTTTAGCTCGTGACCCTTCACTTCGAACCAGGAAGTGTCGGTGTGGTCTGACAGGGGAAACCTTAACATGAAGGGAGAAAGCAATGAACGTAAAAGACATACGGCGCCAATATTTAGTTTTGTTCATTTAAATGGCCGAATAAAACGGCTGAGTAGGCTTGGGGATCAGTTACGGGTAAGCAAAGGGGGGAGTGGCTGTCCTCTGGCTTCCCCTTTGTTGCTGCTAGTAATGTTCTTAATACATCTGTTCTCTGGAGAGCCTTGTTTACTTTCTGTTAATTCCCTCTCGTTGCTCTTCCGCTGGGATCTCAGTAGCAAATGGACGCCTGAGTGTGTTGTGTACCTGTGTATGTGAAGTAGTGTGCATATTGTGTGTGTATTTAGTTGGTGGTGATGCACAAAGGGTTTGTGTGGTTGCTATCGATGTGTGCGTGTGTGGTGTATTGTTGCCTATTTCTCTATTGTTTATTTTGCTCTTTCTTTCAGGGCAGGTTTTGTGATTCATGCATATTCGTGTCATTTTGCATCTTTGCGAGTTTGTAATGTATATATACGCCTGTCCTTTGTGCAGTACTTAAGTTATTACAATACCTATATGTTTTCATAATTTTCGCTTGTTCCTGGCACCTAACCTGTGGCATGCATGCAGGTTTCATTCATAGATTGCAAATTCACAGAATCTTCTCCAAGGTTGCTTTCAAACTGGAAGTAAAAAGATTCCTCATGAATAAGTCATTACCTTAACCCCTTCAGCGCGGCGCGAATTTTCGCGCAGTGCTGAAGGTTCTAATGAGCCTATCGGCTCATGACGGAACGGTTCCGTCATGAGCACAGCTCAACCGACGCTCATGACGGAACCGTTCCGTCATGAGCATGGAAGGGGTTAATAAGATTTGCGACTGCCTGCTCTAATTGCATTGGACATACTCCAGAATTTGTTGTTTATCTTGTATATTATTATTGTTTTTTTTCTTCTCCTTCCACGGCCTGTTATGTGAGCCCTATTTGATTCATTGTATGGGTATATTCCCCATTTGACTCATGTAATGAACTGTTACCTTCCTTTCCTTCAAATTGTAAAGCGCTCTGATATCCCTTGGGATCAAGTTTGCGCTATATAAAACTTTATAAATAAAATAAATAAATAAATTTGTTATGACGTATTCCTCCCATCACTCTCTCCTATTGATGCATGGGACTCTTACAAACAAGCTGTTTGATGGTGTAGGGTGTGCTGCTACAGCCTGTGTTGAGAAAAGTTGGCTAGGAGGGGGGCTATGGGGGATTGTGGTGATTTTGTTGAGCAGCTCCTGTCAGAAGGAAGGAGGAGTTTAATGGCATGATTGCTGCTCCCCCCGCACACATGCCAACAATAGGGGTCGCGTTACCTGCAATGAGCAGGCTCCAAGCCTAGAACTCCATCATCGTGTTGTTCACCTTCTGACTCAGGAGCTAAGCATCCTTCCCGGGTATCCCAGGGTCAGCAATGCCATCATTGGATCTGTGTACCACCTCCTACTGCAGAGTCCTGCACAAACACGGAGCCCTGCACCACAGTGTTACAATGCTCTCTGTCACACCATCCTTGTCAGCACTTGTCTGCACTGTCACACCATCCTTGTGTGGATAGCTGTCTTGACACTGCACGAGAATGGCATATTATTGATAGCACTAGGGTGACACTGAACATTGGCTCCACCACACTATAGTGGTACATTGGGAGGGAATAGACTATGTGGTGGTGACAACAGGATGGTACATTGCACGATGGTGACACTGCACAGTAGTGACAGAACAGGGATAGCACTACATACCGGTTATACTACGCGGTAGTGACAGCACAGTGGACAACATTTCACCAGGGTAAAATTTGCCTAAAAATGAAACATTTGCACACTGTTATAAAAAAAGTTTTCCGGGGGAGAAATCCCCACCCCTCCTGAATATCCCTTATGGCGGTCAGGCTCGCCACAGGGCACTCACCGCAACTTATACGCGTCACCACTTTCAAATGTCACCAGCCGCCTCTGAAAATAAATAAATGATAATAACTTCATGTTATTATCATTTTATTTTCTGCACTACTCAAATAACAGTAGGGTGACATTCACCGCCTTAGCGGAGGAGCCGCCACTGAGAAAAGCCAATCTTGACACACCATAGAGTTAGTGGACCGCTGGTCCCGTAGTCTCATTTGTAAAGGTGCCTCAGTATTAGGCTTTCAAGTGATGGGCCTTTACTAAATGAACATTCATGAGGCAGAGTTGTAAGTGCGGGCGTGAAGGTTCCAAGTGAAAGGAAAGATATTCCCTTAGTACCATATAATAGCTTGCCCAGAAAGTAGTCTGGTGATGTTGGGTAGGATAAAGGGGTAACAAGATGAGTTTAGGAACATTTCTTACACTCTGTTTAAGGTGGAGGGGAGTGTATGGTCCATTACCCCAATCTGGAGCGTGCATAGTGACTTAAAGATTTTTTGGGGTTCTGTTTGACCATACAATAGATATTGGACACGGAAGTGGCTTAGATTTTGATATCAGTAAGAGACCATACGGTATAGCTTGGAACAAGAAGTGAATTTCGGTATAATGGAGAGTCCATTACAGACATTGTCTGTGATTGAAGTTGTCTCTGATTGAGGTGGTCATATCAGCTTTGCCCATAGCATCAATAAAGTCAAAAATGGAACATACACTATCATGGCCTGAGGTGGAAATCATTAAAGCATGTAATTGGCAATGGACTGACCAATACTCCATTCAAATGTAGTTCTGGAAATAGAGCTAAAGAGGGAATGAATGCGAGTCAGGTTCAGGATTTGGGTATGCACAACATTAAGATAATTTAGGAAGTCGAAGTCTTCTGCCACATCTTGAGGATATCTGTCTGCTCGTGAACAGTTTAAGGTCAGATGTTTGTTAGCCACGCAATGCTCTGGGGCTTTTATGTGGCATTTACGATTGATGTTTTGCAAAGTTCAATGCTTTTTTTTAATGGGTAATTCAAAGGAGGTGTGGTTCAGAACCAAGTGCTTCTCTACCTGGATAATACATTTTTGATGTTAGGGCAGAAAAGGCATCCATACAAGGCATCCATATTGAGCGTTCCTGGAGATCCACTCCATCCGCGGACCAGCTAAAAATCCTTAGATCAGCAAGAAGCTCTTATAACAAACAAATCAAGAAAGCTAAGGTGGAATATTTCAGATCCCAACTTAACCAAGCTGCAAATCGCCCCAAGAAACTTTTGGAACTGGTTAAATAACAATCAGTGGAAGCACCTAACTGATCTGATTCTGAAGTCAGCCCTCCCTCATGTGGTGATCTGGCTGCTTTCTTTACAGAGAAATCTAGACTCATTAACATTGATCGGGAAACCAGGCGTGCTCTATTGCCACTCAATGGGTCTGCACCCCCCCCGGCCTTACTAGACAAGCTTGAACCGAGTAGCAAGGGTATCAAGAACAATGCATCCTGGGACACCTTTACCCCCTCAATAAAAGTGACATCAAAAAGGTTCTTCGGAGTATCAACCCATCTAATCACTTCAGTGACCCATTACCACCCTCCATCTTCAAAGAAATATAGGATGCCATCTCTCCCAGCTGGACAAAGATTGTCACTGCATCTTCGTCCCAAGGCACGATCCCAGAATGCCTAAAAGCTGCACAGGTAACACCTATATTAAAAACAAGCATTGGAAATGCAATAGGTCTCGCAGCATTAGAGTTAGTGCTTTTAGAATTGTTTATGGGTTTTTTTGTAAATCTTTAGCATTTTTGTTTCCTGTAGCCAATGCTAAAGAATTAAAAAAAAAAAAGCCATAAACATTTCTAAAAGCTCTAACTCAAATGCTCCGAGACCTATTGCACTGTGTGAGGGTGAGGGGTTGAGGGTGAGTGAGGGTGAGTGAGGGTGAGGGTGGGTGAGGGTGGGTGAGGGTGAGTGAGGGGTTGAGGGTGAGTGAGGGTGAGGGTGGGTGAGTGAGGGTGAGGGGTTGAGGGTGAGTGGTTGAGGGTGAGGGGTTGAGGGTGAGGGGTTGAGGGTGAGTGGTTGAGGGTGAGTGGTTGAGGGTGAGTGGTTGAGGGTGAGTGGTTGAGGGTGAGTGAGGGTGAGTGAGGGTGAGTGAGGGTGAGTGGTTGAGGGTGAGTGAGGGTGAGTGAGGGTGAGTGAGGGTGAGTGGTTGAGGGTGAGTGAGGGTGAGTGAGGGTGAGTGAGGGTGAGGGGTTGAGGGGTTGAGGGTGAGTGAGGGTAAGTGAGGGTGAGGTATTGAGGGTGAGTGAGGGTGAGGGATTGAGGGTGAGTGAGGGTGAGGGATTGAGGGTGAGTGAGGGTGAGTGAGGGGTTGAGGGTGAGTGAGGGGTTGAGGGTGAGTGAGGGTGAGTGAGGGTGAGGGGTTGAGGGTGAGTGAGGGTGAGGGGTTGAGGGTGAGTGAGGGTGAGTGAGGGTGAGGGGTTGAGGGTGAGTGAGGGTGAGGGTGAGTGAGGGTGAGGGTGAGTGAGGATGAGGGGTTGAGGGTGGGTGAGGGTGAGTGAGGTTGAGGGTGAGTGAGGGTGAGGGTGGGTGAGGGTGAGGGTGAGTGAGGGTGAGTGAGGGTGGGTGAGGGTGAGGGTGAGTGTGAGTGAGGGTGAGTGAGGGTGAGGATGAGAGGATGAGGGGTTGAGGGTGAGTGAGGGTGAGGGGTTGAGGGTGAGTGAGGGTGAGGGGTTGAGGGTGAGTGAGGGTGAGGTGTTGAGGGTGAGTGAGGGTGAGTTAGAGTGAGGGTGAGTGAGGGGTTGAGGGTGAGGGGTTGAGGGTGAGTGAGGGTGAGTGAAATGCAATAGGTCTCGCAGCATTAGAGTTAGTGCTTTTAGAATTGTTTATGGGTTTTTTTGTAAATCTTTAGCATTTTTGTTTCCTGTAGCCAATGCTAAAGAATTAAAAAAAAAAGCCATAAACATTTCTAAAAGCTCTAACTCAAATGCTCCGAGACCTATTGCACTGTGTGAGGGTGAGGGGTTGAGGTTGAGTGAGGGTGAGTGAGGGTGAGGGTGAGTGAGGGTGAGTGAGGGGTTGAGGGTGAGTGAGGGTGAGGGGTTGAGGGTGAGTGAGGGTGAGTGAGGGTGAGTGAGAGTGAGGGTGAGTGAGGGTGAGAGTGAGTGAGGGTGAGAGTGAGTGAGGGTGAGGGTGAGTGAGGGTGAGGGTGAGTGAGGGTGAGGGTGAGTGAGGGTGAGGGGTTGATGTTGAGGGGTTGAGGGTGAGAGGGTGAGTGAGGGGTTGAGGGTGAGTGAGGGTGAGGGTGAGTTAGGGTGAGGGGTTGAGGGTGAGTGAGGGTGAGGGGTTGAGGGTGAGTGAGGATGAGTGAGAGTGAGGGTGAGTGAGGGGTTGAGGGTGAGTGAGGGTGAGTGAGGGTGAGTGAGGGTGAGGGTGAGGGGTTGAGGGTGAGTGAGGGTGGGTGAGGGTGAGTGAGGGTGAGTGAGGGTGAGGGGTTGAGGGTGAGTGAGGATGAGTGAGAGTGAGGGTGAGTGAGGGGTTGAGGGTGAGTGAGGGTGAGTGAGGGTGAGTGAGGGTGAGTGAGGGTGAGTGAGTGTGAGGGTGAGTGAGGGGTTGAGGGTGAGTGAGGGGTTGAGGGTGAGTGAGGGTGAGGGGTTGAGGGTGATTGAGGGTGAGTGAGGGGTTGAGGGTGAGTGAGGGTGAGGGTGAGTTAGGGTGAGGGGTTGAGGGTGAGTTAGGGTGAGGGGTTGAGGGTGAGTGAGGGTGAGGGGTTGAGGGTGAGTGAGGATGAGTGAGAGTGCAAGAAAGTTGCAGTTTGGCTTTGAAACGGATCTGAGAGGTGTCTGCGTGATAAATGAATGATGCATAGGAATGGACAGAATGGAAATGTGTTTCGAGGACGTGCTCGGGGTGTGCATACTGGAAGCAGGGTGATGGATTCGAGGCTATGAGCGAGGGTGATGCCGAGCTCACCTCAAGGAGAGGGGGAGGGGCCAGGGCAGAAAGTAGGGAGGGGCCTTGCATCTTCATAGCTGCTAAGGAGCTGCTCCTACTAGTACCAGCAGGAGGCAGTAGAGGGCGTGCTTCCACTACTTGCACCCAAAGGAGAAAAAAATCATATATCCCTGCGGCCGCTCCCTCAAACTGTTAAAACAAATTAGGATTTCATGCACCAGCACGCTGAATGTAAATGCGGACAAGCATGAGTGCCTATACTGTCTGTAACGGCACAATGAGCAAAAAACGATGGAATGGAATGATAGCTAAGCCAATGCCGGTGGTCATCATGATTAATTCATTTCACCCTCCATGTGGAGAAACTTTTGTAACTAAATGTTATACTTTGGTGCTTTATGTAAACATGTATTGACATGAGTAGCACTTCAGGACTATAGAGTTGAAGACCAACTCACTTGTTTGTTGAGTGCCTAACTCATTTACTAACTCACTCAAACACCAAGTAACTTCCTTCAATACAATTTCCTGATGCTCTCACACTCAGTCACTTACTGGGTGACTTAGTCATCTAATCAGTAGTGCAGCAACTTCCATACCAGTGAAATGTGCCTTCATTCACTATTTACACTCAATCAGTTGATGACATAGCATCGGACATAGATACGGATGGAGACCGCATGAAGGTAGGGACTGTTTAAAACCACAGCAATACTGAATCATCCTAAATAAAATAAAAAATACATTAAACAGCTGTTGTTCAATGAGGTCATCGATGATGCAGTGTGACATGAGTCACTGTGCGTATACATCATTACAAAAACAGGGCAACCCAATATTTACCCGGGAACCGAGCAAGTAGACCAGAAACAAAACAACGTTCCGAGTGGAATTACTTACTCTTTTTAATAAAGAATTGTGCTACTTTGTAAACATCAGTAATATGTTCAATGAACGTCTGAAGCAAAGCCGGTTATGTAATAAAAGTACCATCATTTATTCAGACGTATGCATATTGTGGCCAAATATTATAGGGTTAAAAAATTAACACAGCCCGGTGACAATCGAAAGCGGTGCAATGACATGTTGAGGTGTAACAGTTAAGAGTGAATTTGCACATTATGGTAGTGCACATTAGGACAGTACATACAGTTCACAATTCTAGACACGCGCAGTGGTAGAGATTTATCCGCATGCGCATTTACAACCGGCTGACGACGGTGAAGGGCATGACTACAAAACGTGTAGGCATAGACGAAATACTTCAAATATGGACTGTTCTCGGTTTTTGGCAATGTTTTTCAAAATGAGGCTTCCATCTTGAAAAGGTGTCGTAGTGAGTGACATAAACGTCCCATTAGGGTAAAACAAACGTCTCATACACCGTGCTGAAATAAAATAGTATCTACCAAAGAAGTGTAGCATTATGTTTAGCCAAGCATGGAAGCGACTCCAAAACACTCGCCTGCAATACAGACCACGGACAAACATTGTGTTACCTTCTGTTCTGTGTGTCTGCGGTGTGTAATGCGTATTCAGGAAGACTGGTACACAGATCCCGGCTTATTTGCTGAAAAACAGGATATGATCGTGGTACACGGTGGGCCGTTAGCAAGGGGTGCTTGATAGCTCACAGGAAAAAACAAGCTTCTCAGCAGTGGCCGCAGGCTGCCAGTGGGAGGGAACGAGCGAGCATATGGCGAGCGGCGGGGGAGTCTGGTGCGAGGCGCGGGGGGGATTGAGCACACAAAATAGGCTTGCAGACGGCGTTAGACGGGAGCCTGGCTGACGAGCTGGGAGAGAGGGTGAGAGAGACGGCAGGATGAGAGAGAGGGTGTTCAATGAACGTCTGAAGCAAAGCCGGTTATGTAATAAAAGTACCATCATTTATTCAGACGTATGCATATTGTGGCCAAATATTATAGGGTTAAAAAATTAACACAGCCCGGTGACAATCGAAAGTGGTGCAATGACATGTTGAGGTGTAACAGTTAAGAGTGAATTTGCACATTATGGTAGTGCACATTAGGACAGTACATACAGTTCACAATTCTAGACACGCGCAGTGGTAGAGATTTATCCGCATGCGCATTTACAACCGGCTGACGACGGTGAAGGGCATGACTACAAAACGTGTAGGCATAGACGAAATACTTCAAATATGGACTGTTCTCGGTTTTTGGCAATGTTTTTCAAAATGAGGCTTCCATCTTGAAAAGGTGTCGTAGTGAGTGACATAAACGTCCCATTAGGGTAAAACAAACGTCTCATACACCGTGCTGAAATAAAATAGTATCTACCAAAGAAGTGTAGCATTATGTTTAGCCAAGCATGGAAGCGACTCCAAAACACTCGCCTGCAATACAGACCACGGACAAACATTGTGTTACCTTCTGTTCTGTGTGTCTGCGGTGTGTAATGCGTATTCAGGAAGACTGGTACACAGATCCCGGCTTATTTGCTGAAAAACAGGATATGATCGTGGTACACGGTGGGCCGTTAGCAAGGGGTGCTTGATAGCTCACAGGAAAAAACAAGCTTCTCAGCAGTGGCCGCAGGCTGCCAGTGGGAGGGAACGAGCGAGCATATGGCGAGCGGCGGGGGAGTCTGGTGCGAGGCGCGGGGGGGGATCGAGCACACAAAATAGGCTTGCAGACGGCGTTAGACGGGAGCCTGGCTGACGAGCTGGGAGAGAGGGTGAGAGAGACGGCAGGATGAGAGAGAGGGTGAGAGAGACGGGAAGATGGTAGGGGGGTGAGGGAGACGGCAGGGTGGGAGGAGAAAGGGTGAGAGAGAGATACCAGGATGGGAGAGAGAGATGGGAGAGAGGGTGAGTACAAGACGGAGGGGAGGGGGAGGAGAAATGCGACACGGCGGGAGGGGGCGGAGCGGGTAAACAAACACGGACGTGCACGCGCCCGTGACTTTTAAGGTCAATGCGCATGCGCATAAGCTTAATGCGCATGCGCATTGACCTTAAAAGTCACGGGCACTGCAAGGAATCGCCACGATTCCTTGCAAGTTAGATAAAGAGTCGATGAGCCCCTATAATCTCGCTTGCTCGATGCGCATGCGCATCGACAGGCGAGACCTAAAAACTACAGCAGACAGCGCTGATCTTAACAACTTCCGCCCTATCTCCAGCATTCCCACACTAGCCAAACTCCTTGAAAAATGCGTCCAGTCACAACTTTGTGCGCACATTGAAAAATTCCATCTCCTGGACCAACACCAATCTGGCTTTCGTAGTGGCACAGCACTGAATCGGCTCTCCCTCACGTGATGGATGACATTTTAATAATGCTTGACCGAAATGAATCCTGCCTCCTTTTCCTCCTTGACCTTTCCTCTGCATTTGACACTGTCAATCACTACAACTTCCTAGTCATTCTGGAGCTAGGATGGGCCTCTCTGGTCAGGTGCTGCAATGGTTCTCATCCTTCCTCCAGCACAGATCCCAAAGAGTTAAGGTGAACCACTCTCTCTCCAAGCCATCACCAGTCACCATAGGGGAGCCCCAAGGTTCCACCTTATGTTAATGTTATGGGGTATTTATACAAGCGCACGGCTACTCCAAGGAGTGTCCCGGCGCTAAGAAAGTTTAAGCCAAAACCCTAGGGGGAGAGCCCGACGTTCCCATCTACTCATGCTCCATCTAGATTATTGATGGAATAACCAGGTTTTCAGCTGGCGGCGGAAGCTCAAAAGGTCACCTTCTTGTCTTAAAGACAGCGGGAGCCTGTTCTATATTCTGCTCACTACCACCTGGAAGGAGCAGCCGCCCCTCCTGATCCAGCTGAATTTAGGTACCTGCAACAGATGTTTGGTAGAAGATCTCAGTGCACTGGCGGGGTAGTAGGGCGCAATTATTTTCCTGATGTACTGGGCCCCACTGTTATTCAGCGCCTTAAAGGCCAACACAAGTGCCTTAAAGACCACTCTGTTTCTTACTGGTAACCAGTGGTGTAATTTCAAATAATTCGTCATGTGGGTTCTAGGCCCCACCATAGCAACTGCTCTAACGGCAGAATTCTGGACAATCTGAAGACGATTTAATAAGTTCTCACGGATGCGTAAATAAAGTACATTAGCATAATCCAGCCTAGACATTATCAGGGCCTGGACCACTGTCTTTCTATGGGCCACTGGTAACAATGCTAAAAAATTCCTCATCATTTTTAACATCCCAAAACACGTTCCAGCCACTGACAGCACCTGTGTCTTCATGGAGAGATCTGAATCCATCATCACTCCCAAGTTCTTAACTGTCGTGACCGGGCTAACAGGAGCCGGTTGGTCCGATGGCCACCATTTTCGCCATTCATCTGCTGGGGTATAACCAAAAAAGATAATTTCCGTTTTAGCGGAGTTGCAAGATAACTGATTTTCCCGGAACCAATTAAACACAGCCTTTAAGCATAGATGTATTTGATTTTCATCAAAGGGCTCCCCTTCTTCATAAGTGAACAGCACTTTATCTCCCATTCTCTTCAACCTGTTCCTGGAACCATTAGCTAATGAACTAAAATCCATGGACATTCTCTTCCATATGTATGCAGACAATAGCCAACTCTATCTGAAAATCTACTCCCCGGATAACATCACTTCACTCAACTCCACCCTACTGACTACTCAAAACTGGTTAACTGAGAACCACCTCCTGCTAAACTCCTCCAAAACAGAATTCCTCCTCATTTCTCCCCCGAAACACTCTCCTAAAATTGACCTCTGGATGAACCAACTCACTGCCTTCAACTGCTCCCCCACATTATTGACTATGTTAAATCTCTAGGAATCACCCTGGACACATATTTAAATATGAAGACTCATATCAGCAATGTGTGCAAGGGAGCTAACCGCCTTCTGAGGACACTCAGGAATCTCAAACCTTTCCTACCTCAAGCGGACTGCAAGCAAGTGGTCCAAGTGCTGGTTTTGTCGAGGCTTGTCTAGGGTAGTGCTACACTTTGTGGCCTCCTTAAATATACCTTGGCCCCACTAAGAGCATCATTGAACGCGGTGGCCTAATTGGTTACGGGCACCAAGTGAAATGCCCACATCTCCCCTGTCTTAAAATCTCTACACTGGCTGCCCTATGAAGCTAGAATTGAGCTAAAGATTGCCTGCCTATCTCACCAAGCCCTCCACTTCAAAACCCCCAACTATCTAGCTCAAAAGCTAGAACTATCCGGAGGGGGTAGACCGTCTAGGAGTGCTAACACTCTCCTTCTGAAACCTCAGATCTTTCGCAAAAAGAGAACATGCCAACAAGCCTTCTCCGGCTCTTCACCAAAAATCTGGAACTTTCTTCCACCTGAAATTCGCAGAATCTCCTCCAAGGTTGCCTTCAACCTGGAAGTAAAAAGATTCCTCATGAATAAGTTCTTACCTTAATAAGATGTGCGACTGTCTGCTCTAATTGCATTGGACATACTCAAGAATTTGTTGTTAATCTTGTATATTATTATTGGTTTTTTTTCTCCTTCCTCTCTTGTTGTCTCATTTGCTCCCCTTCTCTGTCGATATGTATCAGCGACTAGCCCATTCTTTGCTGACCCCAGGATTGTAAACAGCCTGTTATGTGAGCCCTATTTGATTCATTGTCTGTGTATATTCCCCATTTGACTCGTGTACTGAACTGTTACCTTCCTTTCCTTCAAATTGTAAAGCGCTCTGATATCCCCTGGGATCAAGTTTGCGCTATATAAAACTTTATAAATAAATAAATCCATGCAAATTACTTTAGACTGTGTTTAAAGAAATAACTGCGGACCTTGACTTTACAGGGCACCAGATAAAATGGATCGACTACCACTGATACTGGGCTTTGAGTTGAACTCAGAGAAAATAGAGTCTAGACTAAAGCAAGATGATAAGGAAAGTTTAAGAACATTGGTATCAGAAATAATAGCAATGATAATTGAATTGTGAAAAAACACCAATTGCTAATACACATTTATTTCACTTGCAGTTTATTGGCTCCTGACAGTATTGTGTGACATAAGAATGAACAGGCCACAAACACCATCAGAGAATGAAGAGTTTGACCACATCAGGGATGTGACTCCCAAGTGAACTGGCGGCTAGATGCAGCTAGCTTAATGGACCTTGAATTTTACTGTGATGCGCACTGATGTGTTGTGGAATGGCCCAGACAGTGGCGGGCAAAACAACCTAGCACTGCCTTCGCACAACGTAGTTTTTTGCGCACATAGTTTTGCATTCTACCTGTCATGAGTGGTATACCCTACAGGCTTTGTGTTTTTCACACTGCACAAGTATTGCAAAGAAATACATTTTTTGAATGCTTCATGCTTCTAGTGTCAGTGTACCTTCTGCTTCCAGTGCCAGTCTAGCTGTGAAGTGCAGAGATTACAGGCAGAAGTGTGACTTTTCTTTGTGGGCAATGGGTGAACAAAAGGGTATCAAGGGACTTCTACCTGAAAATGGTATTTGTGTTGCAGCACTTAGAGTAGCATATAATGTTAACAGCACATGAACTATCCTATGCATCAATAACTCTTTTATCTAGGAGATCAATGGCCCTGCAGCTGGTTGAGCAGTGGCGTAGCTAGACCTTTTCCCCCCATGGCAGTCCCTGCATTTGCTGCCCGGCGGCCGCAGCATTGAAGAGCAGGGGTTGGGGTTGTGCCAGAAATTCCTACGATTGCCACCCCGCGATGGGGGGAGGAGGGAGTTGGCAATTGCCGCCCGGGATGGCAGCTAAAAGCGGGTAAGAGGCTGCCGTCCCTCTTGCTACGCCACTGTGGTTGAGGGCACCTTGCCACTTACCCATCTGCACAAAACGTCAATGATAGAGTCTCAGGGAAGAGGAACATGAGCTAAAAGAAAACCTTGAAACCAAAAGAAGGCTTGAAACAAAGAAGGGACAGTGTAATACAGCTTCCTCTACAGATGATTGAGAAAGATGTGTCGCTGGTCATGATAGCGGGGAAGCCTGGGTGGTCTATTTACCGCTAAGACTTAAGGGGCTTCAACCCTGCAGGGGAGACCTCAATGTGTTTGTACCAATACTTGATACAAAACACTAAAACGTTACTCAGTAGTCAAAATGCAGCTTCCAAGATTATTTGTAAAATGTTGCATTTCAATGTAACACAGCCACTGTGTTTGAGTACGGTGTTGGATATAGTGAAAGACAGTGATCCTAGCAGGTACACAAGAATACCTTTTTTAATGAGAGAAAGAAGAGTATTGGCAAGATGGGTCAGGAAGCGGGGAAGAAGATTTGATCAGAGAAAGTCAGTGACAATACTGATCAGGATAAGAGTCCCCAGCCTTGGTTAACATATCCTTCTCCAACTGGGAGGTACGATTGTTAACATGTTAACCGCTTCGCTGCTGATGACGAGCTCAGCTCGTCATCAGCCACGGTAGTCGTGTGCGGATGACAAGCTGAGCTCGTCATGTAACGCAGCTTTTCGTAAATTGCCGCACACAGCGGGAAAAGCCGCCGCAGCGATGCAGTTAATGATGTCCTTCAATGCCTACCAGGTATTTGAGATTAGCAGTAAAGGCTGCAAATTTATGATGTCAGCGTGATTGACCGAGAATTTTTTAAGTGCGTGAGACAGACTAAAATGGTCAATATGATTCATATGAACAAAATTACATAGATTATGCACAGTAAAATCTGCACTGAGGTTTCTGAGAGCTAAAGGTATGGGGGATCGACCATACTGTAGATTCAGAGAATTGGTAATTTCTGGAGGTTACCAGTTAGCAGTTTTACACAGATTTTCAAAAACAAGCCTGGTTATCCAGCCAATGATCTCAGTCGCAAGTCACGTCATTATTATCACCATTTGCTTTGCTCAAACAGGTCTATGTAAAAAAGCCATTGGTAAGAAAAAATAGGTCTGGGTTTAATGCACTACCACATGAAGCACTAGCACATTAGAGCAAGAAGTGTAGGAGGGAAGCAGCAGGAGTGGACAGAGTGGGCTTATTTCATATAGTGGGATGCAAGGTCTCGAACGGAGGCGGAAGGATACATCAAACAGCCAATAGCATTAGATGAGAGCTAAGATGCAACTGAAAAAGTCTCAAGCCAAGAGCTAAAATTGTCTGGTCGAAGTAAGCCAGTTGTTGAAAGGGTTGGACCCAAGGTATGTGTATTTGTTTGCTTACCACTCTCAAAACCCAACCTAATAAAAATAACCTAGCAATCCACACTGTTTAAGTCACACAGCAATCTTTCCAATTTTAACAAAAATCAATTAATATATTAAAACCAATTAGAGGGAGCTTTGAAATATACCAGAATTGCAGTTCTTACAGTGCTTTTTGCACTTAAATCTGTGGAAAATACCAAATTTGCAGTTCTCACTGTGCTTGTTGCACTATATCCAGTAGCTGAATAACTCCAAACAGAAGTGCACTGTTCACTGGCTACGAAATAGCACATACACCTGTTATGCCTGTCCAGGCGCTTCCAACCTGCCTATCATTTTTTTGTCGATAAAAGATTGATGGAATGTATGCCTTTCACATGAATTAGTATTTAAAACCACAGGAGGGACCCATAACTCCAGTTGACACCTGGGTGGTACAGTATGATACAATAATGTCTCAATGGGAGTCAATGAGGGGATACAATTTAGAAAGTAAATTAATTACACAAAACACGTAGTCCCAATTTTGTTTTTCAACGTAATTATATTAGCAAAAAAAGCATAGATTTATATTTTTCAAGGGTTATACATCAGCATCAACCATGCTTTTTATGTTGTGTAGTAGGAGCAAGGTGTACCCATTGTGCTCATTAAAAAAGTATTTAAACGGCACAGGTGAATCGTGAAAAATCGAAAACAGCGTTTTTTGGAACTATTTTGAAAAATATTTTTGCTTAATTGTGTTCTGATGTATGCACATTTTATCAGAGGTTTGTGCCACGTGAAATTAATTCCACGATTTAGAAAGACTCGGTTGAATATCTCTGCTGCCAACAATTCATTGCAAACTTGCGTTTTATGAATGATTGCGCCTGGCGAGGGATCAGGGGCATTTCATGTATGCTAATAGGGTTCAGTGGCAAGCTACAAGCATGTGGCACTGCTCCCATAGTCACACATGTAAACAACTATTTACCCATTCGCGAAGTAGAATTGGTTCATGATAAGCCACTTCCATATTGGCTACAGCTCCTGCCGACATCTTGGAGGCTGGTGTTAGCAGCTGTGTGTGCCACAGTAGCCGCTTCACAATGTGCCCCTTATTTGTGATGCTGGCACATTGTGAAAGAAGAGCTCGAGGCCTGCTGCCTTGCTTGGTAAGCTGCTCTCCCTGTGATTTGGCAGCTGTGTGCAGTGAGCTGATCAGCCAATCCCTGCCTAATGAATGCTCATCAGACAGGCCAAATGCACATCACTGAGCACAGCTATTTTCCCACCGTCTGATTAGTGTATTTGGTGCTTTGCTCACCAAGAGTCTGGTTGCAATGAAAGTCTTTGCTCAAAGGAAGGGGCGCTCTTACCCAACCTTCTGGTGTACCTGGCAAGCGAGGGTCAATGGTATCTCGCATTGAGAGTTTTGTTTTCAATCTGTTTATTGACAACCTCAAGATGGATACATTTAAGCACGCCATTGGCTGCAATTCATCGAAGATTCTCCTCATGCAAACGATTACACATGCCGCATCCAAGGAAGGAACAATGCTCCACTCTTCCAGTTGTTTTGGTCCAGATCATCCTAAGAGGCAAGTAACCCTTCTGACTAATCTAGTATATTCCCAGAAGCTCAGCTCTTGCCAATATTCTCCACAGCCAATTGAATTGTGCCTCAATATTCTCTTAACCACATGACCTCCACAGTGGTACCATTCCTTCCATTAAACGCCTGACCTCCACTTGCCTTTCCTCAGTGACATCTCCTTGTGTTTGCAGCTCCTCCATTGTCCCAGTGGCTCTTGCATGGGGAGGACATTGGGATCTGAGTACGGGTCTTTCTGACTCCATGGTAGCACCCTTTCATGAAACTTCAAGGTTACTTCTGTTCTGTGTGTCCATGGTAGACCTGACCCCCCTGCTGGAATAAAGAATATATTTTTGCCACAATTCATCTCTGTTGGGCCCAGAACTGGCTCCGTCCCTCCGTCTCTATTGATGTATTGCTGTTTTCCTGGTTGGAACGCTCCTCAATTGCTGCTTCCCAAGTAAAAGATTGAGTTCTATTCCCATTAAAGACACGGTCCCTCAAGCATCTCTGATCTCTGGCTAAACCAGATTTGAGGGAGGGGACCCTCAAAAATATTGAGAGAAAGAAATATTCTGCCCCTATTTTCAGGCTTTCTGTTACTTCATAAGCAAAGCACCACACTGGTATTTCAGTGTCTCTGTTTTTCTGGTTGTGCTCTGTCACGCCATCGACCTTTGGAATCTACTCGACACCATTTCTCCAGACGTCGCCTTCCTAACAGAAACCTGGATGAATGCCTCATCAGCCCTAGACATCACCATAGCCACCCCGGAAGGCTACAAGATCATCCGAAAGGACCGCACCAACCAAACAGGAGGAGGCATCGCCATCGTCCATAAGAACTCCATCCACATCTCAACCAGCTCAGACGTCAACCTCGCTATCGCCGAACACCTTCACTTCCAGATCCACACCGACCACAAGACCACATTCAGAGGCACACTCCTCTACAGGCCTCCAGGACCCCGTACACAATTCAGTGAAGACATCACTGACTTCATCACCCCACACGCCCTCCCCTCCGAGGAATACATTCTACTGGGAGACCTCAATTTCCACCTGGAAAAAAGCAACGACACTAACACCACCACCCTTCTGGATAATCTCGCCAATCTCGGACTCAAACAACTTGTAAACACCCCCACCCACTACGCAGGACACACACTCGACCCTATCTTCACCTCCAGCAAGCACATCTCCTTCAATCACACCACAACTCTCCACTGGACGGACCACAGCTGCGTCCACTTCAACTACAAAAAGACCACGATCCACAACCACCCTCAACCAACTCTGCGAAGAAACTGGAACAAAATCACCATCGACCAGATCTCCACATCGCTTCTTCAAAACCCCCCTGACTATTCGTCGAACCCTAACCAAGCAGCCATCAACCTCACACAATGGCTAACCCACAGCGCCAACAACCTAGCACCCTTGAAAAAATATCAAATCAAGCTAGGCAGCAAAAACGCCCCCTGGTTCAACGATGACCTTAAGAAATCCAAGAAACTCTGTCGTTCCCTTGAGAAAGCCTGGAAAAAAGACCCAAACACTATCACCAAAGACGCCTTCAAAAACGCCACCCGTAAACACCACCAACTTATCCGGACAACCAAGAAATCAGCATTCAAAGACCGACTAGACAACAACGCCCACAACAGCAAGGAACTATTCAACATCGTCAAAGAGTTTACCAACCCCACCGCCAGCACCTACGACATCACTCCCTCTCAAGTCCTTTGCGAATCACTAGCTTCATTCTTCCACGACAAAATCGCCGACATCCATAACAGCTTCGACAACCAACCCGGAGACCAACCCACCCATCCCACCTCCGAACCTAAACCCCCCTCGAACATCCTTTATGATTGGAACCCAATCACCACTGATGACACCGTTCGCCTGATGAACTCCATCCACTCAGGATCTCCAACAGACCCATGTCCCCACCACATCTTCAACAAAGCAGACTCCATCATCGCACCCCACCTCCGAGACGTCATCAACTGCTCCCTCAACTCCGCCACCTTCCCGGAAAGCTGGAAACACGCCAAACTCAGCGCCCTTCTGAAAAAACCCACAGCAGACCCCACCAAACTCAAAAACTACCACCCCATCTCGCTCCTCCCATTCCCGGCCAAAGTCATTGAGAAAGCCGTCAACAATCAGCTCGCCGCCTTCCTCGAAACCAACAAATCCCTCGACTCCTCACAGTCCGGCTTCCGAGCCAAACACAGCACCGAAACCGCCCTCATCGCAGCAACAGACGACATTCGAACTCTACTGGACAACGGAGAAACAGTCGCCCTCATCCTCCTTGACCTCTCTGCAGCCTTCGACACAGTCTGTCATAGCACCCTTATACAACGCCTCAACAACATCGGAATTCAAGGAAAAGCACTGGACTGGATCACCTTGTTCCTTGCCGGAAGAACTCAGAGAGTCCGCCTCCCACCTTTTAAGTCAGAGGCCACCGAAGTCATCTGCGGCGTGCCACAAGGATCTTCTCTCAGCCCTACCCTCTTCAACGTATACATGAGCCCCCTCGCAACCATCGCACGACAACACAACCTCAACATCATCTCCTACGCTGATGACACTTAACTGATCCTCTCACTCACCAAAGACCCAAACACCGCCAAAACCAACCTATACGAAGGGATGAAAGAAGTAGCCGAATGGATGAAGCACAGCCGTCTTAAACTGAACTCGGACAAAACGGAAGTCCTCATCTTAGGTACTTCCCCTTCCACCTGGGACGACTCTTGGTGGCCAGCGGCCCTAGGAAAAGCACCCATCTCGACGGACCACGCACAGAACTTGGGCGTCATCCTGGACTCCTCACTCTCGATGACCAGACAAGTCAACGCCGTTTCATCATCATGCTTCAACATCCTACGCATGCTCAAAAAAACATTTAGCTGGATCTCCACCGAAACTAGAAAAATGGTCACCCACGCACTGATCACAAGCCGAATGGACTACGGAAACACCCTGTACGCCGGGGCCACCGCAAAACTTCAGAAAAAACTCCAACGCATCCAAAACGCTTCAGCCAGACTCATACTAGACATCCCTCGCAAAGACCACATTTCCGGTCACCTGAAAGACCTCCACTGGCTCCCCGTCAATAAGAGGATAACGTTCCGTCTCCTCACCCACGCACACAAAGCCCTCTACGAACTTGGACCCGAATGCCTCAACACGCGACTATCCTTCTACACCCCCACCCGCCAGCTGCATTCGTCCAACCAAGCCCTCGCCGCTGTTCCGCGCATCCACAAAACCACCATGGGGGGAAGATCCTTCTCCTACTTAGCGGCAAAAACCTGGAACTCCCTTCCCATCCACCTCCGCCTTACTCAAAACCACCTAGCCTTCAGAAAACAGCTTAAAACCTGGATATTCGATAAGTAATTCTCCCCCTTCCTCAAGCGCCTTGAGACCCTCTGGGTATGTAGTGCGCTATAGAAATTTCTACTTGACTTGACTTGACTTAGGTCTTCCACCACCTTTTTCGAAGACACAGCACTCTACAGTGTGTGGCATGGTTAGGCCTATGTGTCTTCTGTGTCAGTAGTTCTTGTTTAAACTACTGTTCTTGGGCCTTTATGCTGACCTTTCCAAAAGCCTACTGTCCTCTCTTTGTTGACTAGGCCGATGTGTCACCAGCCGCAGCCCCCACCAGTTGACACTCTGGTGATGCGTCATTAGTAGCGGCCATTTCCTGTCTGAGGTGCCAAGAGTGGCAAAACAACAAATCGATTAGGAAGCAGCCCCAAGTAATTACCAGTGGCCCAGATTAATTCAGACATTCCACCCATCACTTTTTTATGTTCCTCAGAGTGATAGGTCTCACCATTATGCTCACTGTCGGTGCCATCTTGGCCTCCTTACTACACCAGAGGAGAGCTGGGAATTGCCAATTTCTGATCTGTGTCGCTCAGATCTGGCTCCATTGATTACCGGCCACTACTTTGCTCCTCTAACACAACGTAGGCAGGTAAAAACATAGCTCTGACATGCCACAAACAGGTTGTGGTGTGGGTTGTTTGTTCTCACTCATGGTAGCAACATCCCGAATATAATCCGTGTGCTTGCATTCTGCACGCTTGAATGTACACCACCCACTTTTAGATCTGGAATCAGATTCCTCATTCTCTTCCTTCTTAAAGAAGACCTTTCTGCAATGATATTAGAAGTGACACCTGCCCAGCTTTAAACCTAAAAGCTAACTTAAAGAGTTGGTCTTTGACCTCATATTCTAGATATAAAAAATCACAGTGCAGGAAGGCTTCCTAATTTTTTAACAAAATTTTATGTGCCTTTGCTGCAGTCAGATCTTTCCTCTCTGGTCCTACAGTGCTCTTTCCTTTAACAACTAAGTTGCATGTTACTCCATTGTAGTTCTGGTCTCTGTGTCTAACAGATACCACAGGCTCTGAAGTCTTTCATTACCTTGGCAATTCTCATTATGATATTCCTGACTCTTTGTACAGTTTTTTTATTACTCCTCGTTGTGCCAGAATGGCCCTTCAAATGGGTTCAGCACAATGTTCTCATCCACTCCTATGTTTCAAAAGCCCTGAACAACATCTCTGGAACTGTACAATCAATGCTGAAAATACACTTGTGTTGTAAAGGCATTTGAACTCTTGAGTGAGAATGGTCCGTCAATTGCTCTCATCATCCTACTGTTGAAAAAAAAATTGGTTTATTTTTCTGAATTTGTTTCTCCTCGTGCCTTTTCTAAGCATGTGATGCCAGTGCCTTGTAAAAGCCTCTGAAACCCAGACAGGAAGATGCCGCGATTTAGAAAAATTATAAATAAATACATAAATAAATAGAGAGAAATACATCCCTTGTTGCGGAGATACCACTTCATGCCAGGACAGGCTGGGTTGTGCCTTCCCCATTCCTTCCCTTATCCCTCACCATATCCTCCCCATCCACCACTCTGACTATTTAAAAGAATAAAAACGGTAATGTACTCGATAGTCCAGGAACAATCGGCAGGATACCCATCTGCAACAAGTCAATCAATGAATCAATTATATCATTTGTAAAGCACACTACTCACCCGTGAGGGTCTCAAGGCGCTGGGGTGGGGAATGCTGCTACTGCTCGAAAAGCCAGGTCTTGAGGAGTTTTCCGAAGGTCAGCAGGTCTTGGGTCTGCCGTAGGTGGATGGGGAGTGTGTTCCAGGTCTTGGCGGCGAGGTGGAAAAATGATCTGCCGCCTGAGGTCGCTCTTCGGAAGCGGGGGACTGTAGCGAGGGCGAGGTCGGCGGAGCGAAGCTGGCGGGTGGGGGTGTAGAAACTGAGTCGTCTGTTGAGGTACGTTGGTCCGGTGTTGTGGAGTCCTTGTGTGCATGGGTGAGGAGCTTGAAGATAATACTCTTGTTGACCGGGAGCCAGTGCAGGTCTCTCGGGTGGGGTGTGATGTGGCTGCGGTGAGGGATGTCGAGGATCAGGCATGCAGAGGCGTTCTCAATGCGTTGGAGCCGTCTCAGGAGTTTGGCCGAGGCTCCTGCATAGAGGGCGTTTCCATAGTCAAACCTGTTGCTGACAAGGGCCTGGGTGACTGTTCTTCTCATTTCAGTGGGGATCCACTTGTAGATCCTACGGAGCATGCAGAGGGTGTTGAAGCAAGAGGAGGAGACAGCGTTGACCTGTTTAGTCATGGAGAAGGTGGAGTCGAGGATGACCCCTAGGTTGCGTGTGTGGTCGGTGGGTGTTGGAGCTGTTTCCAGTGCGGTCGGCCACCGGGAGTCGTCCCAGGCCGAAGGGTTGGATCCGAGGATGAGGACCTCCGTCTTGAGCAGTTGGGCTGAGTGATGAGCCCTGGGGTACGCCGCAGATGATCTCTGTGGCTTCGGAGCGGAAGGGGGGAAGGCAGACGCTCTGTGTTCTACTGGAGAGGAAGGAGGTGGTCCAGTCCATGGCCTTCTCTTGGATCCCAGCATTGTGGAGGCGTGTTCGTAGTGTGTGGTGACAGACCGTGTCGAAGGCGGCTGACAGGTCGAGGAGAATGAGGGCCACTGTTTCTCCTTTGTCCAGCAGGGACTTGCTGTCATCGGTGGCGGCGATGAGGGCAGTCTCGGTGCTGTGGTTGCTGTGGAACCCGGACTGGGAAGGGTCCAGGATGTTGTTCTCCTCGAGGTAGCGGGTCAGTTGTTCGTGACGGTCTTCTCGATGACCTTTGCCAGGAACGGGAGCAGGGAGATGGGCCGGAAGCTCTTGAGGTCCTTGTGGTCCACCTTGGGTTTCTTGAGTGAGGCGTTGATCTCGGCGTGCTTCCAGCTCTCCGGGAAGGTTGCTGTCTCGAAGGAGGTGTTGATGACTTTCCGGAGATGGGGTGCGATGGATGTGCTGGCTTTGTTGAAGATGTGGTGTGGGCATGGATCTGACGGAGATCCGGAGTGGATGGTGTTCATGATCTTGATTTTGTCATCATCTGTAATGTTGGTCCAGTAGAGCAGGCGGTTGGTGCGGATGGTGGTCGTGGGGGCGGAGGTCTCGGTGGTTGTCGGGGCGGTCGTGGCGTTGAAACTCTTGTGAATGTCTATGATTTTGCGGTGGAAGAACGTGGCAACCGAGTCGCACAGAATTTGAATTGAATTTAAAAACATTTATTGAGCGCGCTTATACCAAGCGGTTTCATGGCGCTTTAAAGATTACAACCAGCAAACAGCAGCAGGAGAGGGCATACTAAGTGGCAAAGGCACTAGAGAAAAGAAAAGTTTTCAAGTTTTTCCGGAACTCTGAATAAGAGGATGAAGTTCGAAGCGCCAAGGGGAGGGAGTTCCAGAACACTGGTGCAAGGGCCGCAAATTTCGCCCCGCCAGCTTTCTTTTTCTTAAAGCGGGGTATGGCCAGGAGTGCCATGTGGGTAGAGCGGAGTTCTCTGCCCGGAAGGTAGGGACTGACAGCTGAGCAAATGAACTCAGGAGCAGTGCCCATCCTGGCCTGGAAAGTGAGGCAGCCTAGTTTGAATAGGGACTGTTCTCTCACGGGCAGCCAGTGCAGGGCCTTCAGCAATGGAGTGGCTCGATGGGATTTGGGCAGTCCATGAATCAGGCGGGCAGCCTGATTCTGCACTAACTGTAAGCGGTGTATGGCGTAGGCCGGCGCGCCATTGTAGATTATGTTTCCATAATCAAGGCGCGAGAGCACCATAACCATTACGATGACCTTTAGCGCCGGAAGGGAGAAAAAGCAGGATATTTTCCTGATTATCCTGAGAGAGAAGAAGCAGGAGGATACCACCGAACTAACTTGGGAGTGCACGGAAAGTTGAGAATTAAGCAGAATCCCAAGGGTTTTAACTTTAGGGACCGGGAGTGGGGGGGCACCAAGTGATGGGGGCCAAAATGATGGGGACCATGGACTGCAACCACCTCCAGTCAAGACCAGCTCAGTCTTGTCTGGATTGAGCTTGAGGTGGTTGCAGTTCATCCAGTCCTGAATAAATAACATAACAGTTTGAACATTCTGAGCGGACGAGGGGGAATTGGGAAAGATTGAAGATTAGCTGGAGGTCGTCGGCGTAATTGAACACCGTGATCTCCAGCTGCTGTAACATAAAAATGAGGGGGTAGATGTATAAATTAAACAAAAGGGGGGAGAGTGATGAGCCCTGGGGGACGCCACACTCTACCTTTCGGGAGGCGGCAGTGAAGCCAGCAAGGTGGACCGCTTGAACCCTGTCGCACAGGAAGGACTCAAGCCATGAGAGGGCTGAGTCCTCTATGCCCGCCGCCCTGACACGGTTGAGAAGGATGGAATGGTCCACCGTGTAGGCGTGGGCGGAAAATCCGTTCCGCTCGCGGATTTTGCGGATTTTCGGGAAATCCGCAATCCGCGAGATTTGCGAATTTCCCGCAAAATCCGCAAATCCGCGAGCAGCGGATTTTGCTCGCACTGTTCGCGTGAGTTCGCGCCCCGCGAATAAGTGCAAAATTGCAGAAATACGATCTTGGCAAAACTGAAAGTAACTACTTACCAGGTTCAAAAGTTCAGGCACATCATTAGTAGCCATTTCCTGTAGTGCTTCCTGAGGGGCCCCTCCAGAGTTCATTTGCCAGTTGAAACTATTATGTGACCCTGCTCTGAACCTCAGAATAGTTACACATATGCCACAAAGGTCCTGAATTACAGCTAAGGGAGACAAGCAGGAGCCAGGCTGGAAGTTAAAATCCATTAATCAGCCCCTAATTCATTATTGTCAGTTGGGGCAGGGCAGGTGTTGTAACTAATTTTGCAACAATGAAAGCACTTAGCAAGTGCAAAAGATCACTAATCAGGGCGCACTAAGGAAGCAGGTGCCAGCTAAAAAAATATTCTGTGACACATTAATCAGCCCCAAATTAATTCAGGTCACTTGAGGCAGGGAAGGTGTGCTTTGCTTTGCCGAAAATAATGTACACTGGACAACCAGAGGGTGTAGTGATGAAACAGAGGGTGGCATGGGTGGGCCAGAGGGTGGCATGAGTAGTCAGAGAGTGGCAGTGGTGACAGAGAGTGGCAGTGATGAAGAAGAGTGTCCCAAACAGGCTGGACACGTAGAAACAACAAGTTCGCAAAACTTGCGACCCGACAGGTAAGTTCGCAAATTGCGAAATTGTAAAAACCCTCGCGAACTGGCAGAAACACGGGCGAACACAAAAAAAAAAAAAATCCGCAAATTCGCGGGAATTCGCGGATTTTGCGGATTGCGAATCCGCAAATCCGCAAAATTCGCGGATTGCCAATCCGCAAAATCCGCTCATGCTTACCACCGTGTCAAAGGCGGCGGACAGGTCCAGGAGGATAAGGGCCTGCGGGAGGTTGGTATCAATACCCTCGCGAAGTCCATCCATTACCGAAATCACTACCTTCTCCGTGGAGTGTAGAGGTCGGAAGCCCGCCTGGCGGGGGGAGAGGCAATGATTTGCCTCCACATGAGTGCTCAGGGTGGTGGTGACGTGGGTTTCTAAAACCTTTCCCAAATAGGGCAGCAGGGAAATTGGGCGGTAATTGGAAGGGGATGAGGCATCGGCGCCAGGTTTTTTCAGGATTGGAATAACAACCGCTGCTTTGGGAAAATTGGGGACGACACCGTTACCGAGCGAGTCGTTGAGGAGTGTGAGGGGGGGGCAGGGCAGGCCAGGAAAATTTCTCTGAGGACGTGGGCGGGGCCGAAGTCCAGAGCAGAGCCCGATTTTACCCGTTGGAGCAACGGGGGAAGTGAGTCCATAGTCAATGGAGGAAAGATGGTCAGTTTAGGGGCAGTGGGTGGGGGAGAGGGGTTAACGAATGTTGGTGAGGGAAGGGGTATATTGATTTTGATCTTTGCAACCTTCTCAATGAAGAATTCGTTGAGCGAGTTGCATAAATGTTGGGAAGGGGGGATCGTTGCTGTGGCTCTATCAGATGAAGCTAATTTGTGTACCGTGGCAAAAATTTCTTTGGACTGGGACTCTGCCGCTAATATCCTGTTAGAGTAAAAATCAGTCTTGGCCTCGAGAATAGCTTTTTTATAGGCCTGGAGGACAGAGAGGTATGCAGTTTTCAGAACAGGGCAGTAAGCTCTCCTCCAAGCTCGCTCAGCTCTCCGCGCAGCTAGCTTTTTTGACTTGAGGTCTGAGTTGAACCATCTATTAGCTGCGTGAGACCTTTTGACCGTAATCCGTCTCAGGGGGGCAAATTCGTCGCCCGATTGGGTCACCCAGTTGTTGATGGTTGCCAGCTGAGCTGGGGATGTGAGGCCTGAGAGGTCAGGGCTGGTCTCAGCCAGGGACGAGCAGAAGGACGGCATATCAGCTTTGCCCCATTTCCTGATCCAGATATTCTTACGGAGTAGAGGCTTGGCATCAGGGGCTAGGGCAAGGGAAAATTAAATAAGGGAGTGGTTGGACCAGGGGCAGGGGGAAACGATGGGAGGTGACGTGGGGACATTTAAAGCCAAGATCTGGTCCAACATGTGACCGTGGGTATGAGTGCGACTGTGAATGTGGGATGTGAAATTGAGACTGGTCATGAGATCAGTAAAGTCCTTAGAGTGGGAACTTTCAGCGGGGTCGTCGGGCCAGAAATTGAGGTCCCCTAGGACTAAAACTGAAAAGTTATTTATCTCCAGTGTGGCCAGGAGATCTTGGAAGCTGGAATTGAAGGAAGGGGTAAGTTGGGGGGGACGGTAAATGAGGACAGGTCTTGCGAGGGTCGGATGTCGTTGGTGTTGGAGCTGGGGTTGGAGAGTTCCTTCACGATGTTGAAGAGCTCTTTGCTGTTGTGCGCATTGTTATCTAGGCGGTCTTTGAAGGAGGCCCTTTTGGCGGATCTGATGAGGTAATGGTGTCTGCGGGTGGCATTCTTGTGGGCGGCGTGGCTGTCCGGTGTTCGTTTACGGAGCCAGATCTTCTCCAGCTTTTGGCAGGTTTGCTTGGAGGCCCGGAGGTCTTCAGTGAACCAGCTGGCTTTCTTGTTGGTATGATTGTTGGAGGGTTTCTTGATCGGGCGAGGGTGTTGGCGCAGTCGTTGATCCACTGTCTGAGGTTGCGGGCGGGGGTGTCGGGGTCGGTATGGTCGGCGGGTGGGCTCTGGGCGAGAGTGGTGGTTAGCTGGTCTTCGGTGACTTTACTCCAGCAGCGGTGAGGCATCTGTTGGGTGCGGTGGTGCGTGTTGGGTTTCTTGAAGGTGAAGTGGAAGCAGCGGTGGTCGGTCCAGTGGAGTTTGGTGGTATGGTTGAAGGAGACGTGGGGGCTTGCGGAGAAAATAGGGTCAAGCATGTGACTGGCGGAGTGGGTGGGTGGGTGTTGTGACGAGTTGTCTGAGTCCGAGGTTGGCTAGGTTGTCGATCAGGGTGGTGGAGTTGGTGTTGTCATTGTTCTCGAGGTGGAAGTTCAGGTCCCCGAGGAGGATGTAGTCCGTGGAGGCGAGGGCGTGTGTGCTGACGAAGTTGGCGATGGAGTCGCTAAACTGTGGTCGGGGTCCGGGCAGTCTGTAGATGAGGGTTCCTCTGAGGGTGGTGTTGGGGTCGGTGTGGATCTGGAAGTGCAGGTGTTCGGCGGTGCTGAGGGTGTCGTTGGTGTTGGTCGAGACTCCGAGAGTGTTCCTGTGGATGATGGTGATTCCTCCTCCGGCTCTGTTGGTGCGGTCCTTGCGGGTGATCTTGTAGACTTCCGGGACGACTATGGCTATGACGGATGCCGAGGCGGGGTTCAAGTATTTATAGTCACCTAGCAGTAGTCTTAATTTTCTCGTAAGTTTATTGATCGTTACTTAAATTCATTGCAATTTTCATAATATTCCTGCTTAGATTCTAAGAGACTCCATTTGTATTAAAGTAGATACAAATTTCTAACAGTACAGTTTTAAAATATAGTTTGAAATCTGTCTCTTCGTAAAATTATAAAACATGGGTTGGCAAGTTGCACCTCATCACAGAAAGAAAAAGTGTTAATTAAAAAGCAAAGGATAATAATTCTTAATCAAACACGAAATAAACACATTTTCCAGAGAGCCGGAAAAATCGGATGTTTAAGCCCCATCTTCCCTTACTGAAAACCTTCATTCCTTTGAAGGCCTTACTGATCTTTAGGAGAAACTTGGATATCACACTAATATGCTTTTATAAATGTCACTGAGGTATGACCTTTGAACTCAATATACGATGTTTTACCTTATGACATGTGCACATACTATGTTTTCAAAATAAAAGCCTCAACCAAATTTGGTGCTTATAATCCAGTCCTGCACAACAGCAGGGCTCATTAGCTGATGGGTGGGTGGCATTTGTACTATTAAACTCATCTAGAAAGAACAACGGGAATCTTCTGTGAATCAATTAATCTCATGGATATTCACATTGATCGGTAGAGATAGTTTTAAATGTGCCCTAAAGGATAACTTTGAAATAAATATTTTGAATCCTTTTTCATCCTCAGAGTCTTTCAAGTCCATTTGACGCAATAGATCAAGGATACAAGACTTCAATATGGTGTTGAATGTAGTATTTGACACTACTGCTTTCCACTCCATTATTTCCAGGGATTGGCTATGGCCTTCTATTTTATCTCCAATTCCTCTCCAAAATATGCTTTTATAGGCCTTGGTTTGTCTAAAGGAAGGTGTTAACATTCATTTAGTTTATAAGGACTTACAGGTACATGCATCAAAGGATTTTGCGATCGCAAACGGTGCAAATCCCAAAAATTGTCCGTTTGCGATCGCAAAATCCTCTTTTGGAATGCATGAAAGTTCAAGGCCCTCACAATTTAAGAATTCGCAAATATTAGCAAATTCTCAAATTGCGATTGCATTTAAGGAATCGCATTTTGCTATTCCTTAAATGCAATGCAAGAAACCTTTTTAAATTGCGAATTCGCAATTAGGGGTTGCAAATAACCACAAGGGTGAACCTCGTGGTAATTTGCGAAAATTTATTAAAATGCTCAAATTAGCATTTTAAACGCTGTCATGTTACAGACACACATGTCCTTAGGACATGTGTGTGTGAAACATGCACTTTAAAATACATTTCAGGGGTGCAATTCGCAAAATGTCAATGCCTTCCCATTGATTCCTATGGGCCTTTTGGCCCATAGGAATCAATGGGAATTGCGAAATCGCAAATTAGAATTCGCATAATATTTGCGATTCAGTAAAAATTGCGATTTTTACTGAATCGCAAAAATTATGCGAATACATTGATGCATCCCGTTTTGCGATTCCTTATTTGCGATTCCTTAAAAACCGCTAATAAGGAATCGCAAAACGTTTTGTTGATGCATGTCACCGATAGCCACTAAACATCGAATATATTAGCCAAATTCCAGCCGGATTTGTAGAACAACTCAAATGAATTTATTGGTACGGGTTACACCGTACATGATTTAGGGAAGCTGGCAGTCTTCTTGGCATACGTTAGCGCTGGCACTAACTCAGACTTAAGCACTTTCAACATTGGCTCTAGCATTTGGGCATGTGAGTTTATCATATAATCAGCAAAAAGCATATATCAATTTTACTCCCTTACTCTTTAATCTAGAACGCTGATGTTTAAGCCCTCCTCACTCCTTCAGCGAGAGTCCCAGGGATTATGTGTGCTTTTATGATCAATACATATCACCCATAAATATGGTTTCTTTTTAGTACTTTTTTCCTCTCACCAATCAGAATGTTAGATTATGCAAAGGTGACCACTAGTTTATCTTGCTGTTTCTATTGCTGCGGTCTTGTGAACGACTCTGTAGTCATAGGGAGGGGCATTTATGTATTAATATACTTTTCTTATAGGATAAACTAAAAGTTACCAGTAAAAATGGCTTGCAGGGTGGCTGTGGCACCACTACACCGCACATCTCCACTGTGGCCCTCTCTACACCCTAAGCCTAGATTGTTTTTTCCTAAACCTGAAGAAACTACTAGAGCATTCTAAAACAGGGCTGTAGCTGGAGGATTCTGCAGAAACTAACAGAAATGAGAAGTTGCTGAGAGGGGAAGTCCTGCAGTGAAACTCCCCCTGGCATTGCTTCATGTAAGAGAGCCTGTGGGGATTTCTCAACGTCAGCCGGGGTGAAAATGCAAAGCGAAACCACTTGAAACAGCTGCATTTGAGATGCTTCCATAACCCGCGCAACCTATTTTTATACACCTACAATGCAGTGAAAAACAAAAATATGCATAAAGCAACATGCTTGTAGAATTTATTATAATAATCTGGAAACGCTCTCTCCTAAAGAAAAGACATATGCATACATATTTTAATCTTGAGGTTTCATGAAGTGCAGACCAGGCTTATTGGCAGAAGAGTGCTGAGCCGGAGGAACAGCAGAAATATTTTATGGCAAGTAAAGAAAATACAGGGGCAAGGAATCTACAAAAAGAGGCGTAATTTAAAAAAGGCAAATTTACAGACGAATGGCTACTGGAGTCAGGGGTCCCAAAAGGAAATGCGGTATCTGATTCAATAGTGAACCATGAGTTTCAGAAAAGTTTATATATTTCCGCTGATAATCCATCCGGACCTTTGAAGAGTTAGCCAATGATCCATGAATTTGTTTTAGGTGATTGATCTACTATGCATAACTTGTTGTTGGGTGAGATCTTACTCAGATCCACCTTTTGGAGAATGCACCTCAATCCTCAGGAGACATGTGGTGTATTTTGCAATACATTGTCATGTAAAATATTATAAACAATTCAACAACTTTTGTAGGACTCTTCTCAATGACCCCTATTTCATCATCTTCAATCCCACTTACTTAGTTCGCCTTAGCCTTGTTTTAATGTTGTAATGCTGCTAATTATTTCCCCACTTTATTATCCTTTTCAAATACCACTGGCACATTGTGTGCTGGCTCATTATTTCCGTCTGTATGTTTAGCTTCTTGAAGTGCTTTCATTAATATTCTACACTTTTCCTCCTGTGATAGCATGGTGCTAATCCACGTGCCTTTTTAAGCTTCTTTCTCCTGCAGGACTCTCACTTCTTCTAACTGCTTTATCTTTATTTCCTTTGATATCAGTACATCTCAGAAAAAGGGCTTTTAATATATCTCTTACCAATCCCATGCTAAACAGATTCCCTCATCTGTAGTTTACAACTCATCCCTGTATCTGAAACTGGGAACTATGAAAAATCAATCCAGGATGAGGTAGTTTTTTTAACCTTATCCCTTCGTAATCAAAATACGCAGGAACACGATTAGACAGCAGTAGGGGAAGGATTTCCAAAGATACACAACAACTTATACTTGAGCATGAAAGGTCGTTTGGCTTTGATATTCATGCTTGAAGTTAGCAAACCCCTTAGATTCCTGATGTTTCTCCCTTCGAATGTCGATTAAGTCCAAACTGTGCTGAAGCAGCGTTAATGTTGTCCTCATTCAAGGTTTCCTTTGCGCGCTGGTCTGTTAAGACAACCTTGTGATGATGCATGTAAACTAACATTAAAATCACCACACAAAAGTTACTGAGCCTGAAAAGAGAGTACTTCCAGTAGGAGTTTCTATAACAGGTGGGGATCATCCATGATGGGGCCATAATAGCTAACCTTCGAGAAAACCTACTGATCTTTGTTGTGAGTTATGATTGTCCACATGCCCAACTTACCTCCTTGTTCTCTGGTTAACTTTATACCCCTATTCCTTTTAATAATAATGGCAACATCCACACTACCAGTGATGCACCAGCTTGTCTAACTTCCAGTAGAGTACTTGGCAAATTGTTGCTTATTACTACTTGATATGAGTGTCTCCTGCAATAAAATAATTTCTGCCTTGTCTGCTCCAAGAAACACATGATCCTGTTTTGTTTCTTCCATGTCAACACGTCAATTGCATAGACCCACAGTACCTTCAATTTATCCATCCTCGTATATTCCAGTTCCGTTTTTAAAATGTATTTTTCTTTTTTCTTACCCACCTTCCATCTTCCTTCCTTCTTTTTACCCTTTTCAAACACTTCTCCTCATCTGTATGCTGGCACATTCTATCAGCATAGGGTCGGCCAGCAGCCCTCATCGCCCCTCAGAGAAACCAATTTGGTGTTCCATCAAGGATGGGCCAGTGTGGTTGGAGAGAGGCCATCTTTTGTACAATGTCAGACTAAGCTGAAATTGTAATTGACTATGTCATCGTTTTACTCAAGTTATAATAGTGTACCTAATTCAATTCATTTTACCATTACTGTCCCTATTATACACCTTCTAGGCTGATTGCCCATTTTAACCTTTGTGCTACATCCCTTTGCATACACATTTGTCTTTGAATGCAACTTTTAAAACGTAGACTTATTGTGTTAAATAGGAATTCATATATCCTGGCCTATCAAAATGTAGGTCAAAATGATTGTCTTTTGTAGCTAGGCTGGATTTTTTGCAAGAACTATTACACTTCAGATACATCTTCAACAAGCATTTGCAATGCAATGGTCTCGGCATCATTAAAGGTAGAGCTATTGGCATTGCTCATGACATTTTTTTTTCTTTAAATTAAAAATAAATGGCATTGTCATTAACATTGCCAATACACAGCACTCTGCACTCAACAGCACACAATGCTCTGCACACTCACTCTGCACTCACTGCTCTGCACACTCACTCTGCACTCACTGCTCTGCACACTCACTCTGCACTCACTGCTCTGCACACTCACTCTGCACTCACTACTCTGCACACTCACTCTGCACTCACTACTCTGCACACTCACTACTCTGCACTCACTACTCACTACTCTGCACTCACTACTCACTACTCTGCACTCACTACTCACTACTCTGCACTCACTACTCACTACTCTGCACTCACTACTCTGCACACTCTCTCTGCACTCACTACTCTGCACACTCACTACTCACTACTCTGCACACTCACTCTGCACACTCTCTCTGTACTCACTACTCTGCACACTCACTTCTCACTACTCTGCACTCACTACTCACTACTCTGCATTACCACTCTGCACTCACTACTCTGCATTACCACTCTGCACTCACTATGCACTCACTACTCTGCACTCACTACTCTGCACACTCTCTCTGCACTCACTACTCTGCACACTCACTACTCACTACTCTGCAATCACTACTCTGCACTCACTACTCACTACTCTGCACTCACTACTCACTACTCTGCACTCACTACTCACTACTCTGCACTCACTACTCACTACTCACTACTCTGCACTCACTACTCTGCACACTCTCTCTGCACTCACTACTCTGCACACTCACTACTCACTACTCTGCACTCACTACTCACTACTCTGCACTCACTACTCACTACTCTGCACTCACTACTCACTACTCACTACTCACTACTCTGCACTCACTACTCTGCACACTCTCTCTGCACTCACTACTCTGCACACTCACTACTGTGCACACTCACTCTGCACTCACTACTCTGCACACTCTCTCTGCACTCACTACTCTGCACACTCTCTCTGCACTCACTACTCTGCACACTCACTACTCTGCACTCACTACTCACTACTCTGCATTACCACTCTGCACTCACTACGCACTACTCTGCATTACCACTCTGCACTCACTATGCACTCACTACTCTGCACTCACTACTCTGCACACTCTCTCTGCACTCACTACTCTGCACACTCACTACTCTGCACTCACTACTCTGCACTCACTACTCACTACTCTGCACTCACTACTCTCTGCACTCACTACTCACTACTCACTACTCTGCACTCACTACTCACTACTCACTACTCACTACTCTGCACTCACTACTCTTCACTAACTACTCACTACTCTGCACTCAGCACTCACTACTCACTACTCTGCACTCACTACTCACTACTCTGCACTCACTACTCACTACTCTGCACTCAGCACTCTGCACTCTGCACTCACTACTCTGTACTCAGCACTCTGCACTCACTACTCTGCACTCACTACTCTGCACTCACTACTCTGCACTCCCTACTCTGCACTCAGCATTTACTACTCTGCACTCACTACTCTGCACTCAGCACTTATTACTCTGCACTCACTACTCTGCACTCACTACTCTGCACTCACTACTCTGCACTCACTACTCTGCACTCAGCACTTATTACTCTGCACTCACTACTCTGCACTCACTACTCTGCACTCACTACTCTGCACTCACTACTCACTACTCTGCATTACCACTCTGCACTCACTATGCACTCACTACTCTGCACTCACTACCCTGCACACTCTCTCTGCACTCACTACTCTGCACACTCACTACTCTGCACTCACTACTCTGCTCTCACTACTCACTACTCTGCACTCACTACTCTGCACTCACTACTCTGCACTCACTACTCTGCACTCACTACTCTGCACTCACTACTCTGCACTCAGCACTTATTACTCTGCACTCACTACTCTGCACTCACTACTCTGCACTCACTACTCTGCACTCACTACTCTGCACTCACTACTCTGCACTCACTACTCTGCACTCAGCACTTATTACTCTGCACTCACTACTCTGCACTCACTACTCTGCACTCACTACTCTGCACTCACTACTCTGCACTCACTACTCTGCACTCACTACTCTGCACTCACTACTCTGCACTCAGCACTTATTACTCTGCACTCACTACTCTGCACTCACTACTCTGCACTCACTACTCTGCACTCACTACTCTGCACTCACTACTCTGCATTACCACTCTGCATTCACTATGCACTAACTACTCTGCACTCACTACTCTGCACACTCTCTCTGCACTCACTACTCTGCACACTCACTACTCTGCACTCACTACTCTGCACTCACTACTCACTACTCTGCACTCACTACTCTGCACTCACTACTCTCTGCACTCACTACTCACTACTCACTACTCTGCACTCACTACTCACTACTCACTACTCACTACTCTGCACTCACTACTCTGCACTCACTACTCACTACTCTGCACTCACTACTCACTACTCACTACTCTGCACTCACTACTCACTACTCACTACTCACTACTCTGCACTCACTACTCTGCACTCACTACTCACTACTCTGCACTCAGCACTCACTACTCACTACTCTGCACTCAGCACTCACTACTCACTACTCTGCACTCAGCACTCACTACTCACTACTCTGCACTCACTACTCACTACTCTGCACTCACTACTCACTACTCTGCACTCAGCACTCTGCACTCTGCACTCTGCACTCACTACTCTGCACTCACTACTCTGCACTCAGCACTCTGCACTCTGCACTCTGCACTCACTACTCTGCACTCACTACTCTGCACTCACTACTCTGCACTCACTACTCTGCACTCACTACTCTGCACTCACTACTCTGCACTCAGCACTTACTACTCTGCACTCACTACTCTGCACTCAGCACTTATTACTCTGCACTCACTACTCTGCACTCACTACTCTGCACTCACTACTCTGCACTCACAACTCTGCACTCAGCACTTATTACTCTGCACTCACTACTCTGCACTCACTACTCTGCACTCACTACTCTGCACTCACTACTCTGCACTCACTACTCTGCACTCACTACTCTGCACTCAGCACTCTGCACTCAGCACTCTGCACTCACTACTCTGCACTCACTACTCTGCACTCAGCACTCACTACTCTGCACTCAGCACTCTGCACTCAGCACTCTGCACTCTGCACTTTGCACTCACTACTCTGCACTCACTACTCTGCACTCACTACTCTGCACTCACTACTCTGCTCTCACTACTCTGCACACTCTGCACTCACTACTCTGCACTCAGCACTCTGCACTCACTACTCTGCACTCACTACTGTGCACTCAGCACTCACTACTCTGCACTCACTACTCTGCACTCACTACTCTGCACTCACTACTCTGCACACTCTCTCTGCACTCACTACTCTGCACACTCACTACTCTGCACACTCACTCTGCACTCACTACTCTGCACACTCTCTCTGCACTCACTACTCTGCACACTCTCTCTGCACTCACTACTCTGCACACTCACTACTCTGCACTCACTACTCACTACTCTGCATTACCACTCTGCACTCACTACTCACTACTCTGCATTACCACTCTGCACTCACTATGCACTCACTACTCTGCACTCACTACTCTGCACACTCTCTCTGCACTCACTACTCTGCACACTCACTACTCACTACTCTGCACTCACTACTCTGCACTCACTACTTACTACTCTGCACTCACTACTCTGCACTCACTACTCTGCACTCACTACTCACTACTCACTACTCACTACTCACTACTCTGCACTCACTACTCACTACTCACTACTCTGCACTCACTACTCTGCACTCACTACTCACTACTCTGCACTCAGCACTCACTACTCACTACTCTGCACTCACTACTCTGCACTCACTACTCTGCACTCACTACTCTGCACTCACTACTCTGCACTCAGCACTCTGCACTCTGCACTCACTACTCTGCACTCACTACTCTGCACTCAGCACTCTGCACTCACTACTCTGCACTCACTACTCTGCACTCACTACTCTGCACTCAGCACTCACTACTCAGCACTCACTACTCAGCACTCACTACTCAGCACTCACTACTCTGCACTCACTACTCTGCACTCACTACTCTGCACTCAGCACTCTGCACTCAGCACTCTGCATTCTGCACTCTGCACTCACTACTCTGCACTCACTACTCTGCACTCACTACTCTGCACTCACTACTCTGCACTCAGCACTTACTACTCTGCACTCACTACTCTGCACTCAGCACTTATTACTCTGCACTCACTACTCTGCACTCACTACTCTGCACTCACTACTCTGCACTCACTACTCTGCACTCAGCACTTATTACTCTGCACTCACTACTCTGCACTCACTACTCTGCACTCACTACTCTGCACTCACTACTCTGCACTCAGCACTCTGCACTCACTACTCTGCACTCACTACTCTGCACTCACTACTCTGCACTCAGCACTCACTACTCTGCACTCAGCACTCTGCACTCAGCACTCTGCACTCTGCACTTTGCACTCACTACTCTGCACTCACTACTCTGCACTCACTACTCTGCACTCACTACTCTGCACTCACTACTCTGCACTCAGCACTCTGCACTCAGCACTCTGCACTCACTACTCTGCACTCACTACTCTGCACTCACTACTCTGCACTCACTACTCTGCACTCAGCACTCTGCACTCACTACTCTGCACTCACTACTCTGCACTCACTACTGTGCACTCAGCACTCACTACTCTGCACTCACTACTCTGCACTCACTACTCTGCACTCACTACTCTGCACTCACTACTCTGCACACTCTCTCTGCACTCACTACTCTGCACACTCACTACTCTGCACACTCACTCTGCACTCACTACTCTGCACACTCTCTCTGCACTCACTACTCTGCACACTCTCTCTGCACTCACTACTCTGCACACTCACTACTCTGCACTCACTACTCACGACTCTGCATTACCACTCTGCACTCACTACTCACTACTCTGAATTACCACTCTGCACTCACTATGCACTCACTACTCTGCACTCACTACTCTGCACACTCTCTCTGCACTCACTACTCTGCACACTCACTACTCACTACTCTGCACTCACTACTCTGCACTCACTACTCACTACTCTGCACTCACTACTCTGCACTCACTACTCACTACTCTGCACTCACTACTCACTACTCACTACTCTGCACTCACTACTCACTACTCACTACTCTGCACTCACTACTCTGCACTCACTACTCACTACTCTGCACTCAGCACTCACTACTCACTACTCTGCACTCACTACTCTGCACTCACTACTCTGCACTCACTTCTCTGCACTCACTACTCTGCACTCAGCACTCTGCACTCTGCACTCACTACTCTGCACTCACTACTCTGCACTCACTACTCTGCACTCAGCACTCTGCACTCACTACTCTGCACTCACTACTCTGCACTCACTACTCTGCACTCAGCACTCACTACTCAGCACTCACTACTCAGCACTCACTACTCAGCACTCACTACTCTGCACTCACTACTCTGCACTCACTACTCTGCACTCACTACTCTGCACTCACTACTCTGCACTCAGCACTCTGCACTCTGCACTCTGCACTCACTACTCTGCACTCACTACTCTGCACTCACTACTCTGCACTCACTACTCTGCACTCAATACTCTGCACTCACTACTCTGCACTCACTACTCTGCACTCACTACTCTGCACTCACTACTCTGCACTCAGCACTCTGCACTCACTACTCTGCACTCACTACTCTGCACTCACTACTCTGCACTCACTACTCTGCACTCAGCACTTACTACTCTGCACTCACTACTCTGCACTCAGCACTTATTACTCTGCACTCACTACTCTGCACTCACTACTCTGCACTCACTACTCTGCACTCACTACTCTGCACTCAGCACTTATTACTCTGCACTCACTACTCTGCACTCACTACTCTGCACTCACTACTCTGCACTCACTACTCTGCACTCACTACTCTGCACTCAGCACTCTGCACTCAGCACTCTGCACTCACTACTCTGCACTCACTACTCTGCACTCACTACTCTGCACTCAGCACTCACTACTCTGCACTCAGCACTCTGCACTCAGCACTCTGCACTCTGCACTTTGCACTCACTACTCTGCACTCACTACTCTGCACTCACTACTCTGCACTCACTACTCTGCACTCACTACTCTGCACTCAGCACTCTGCACTCACTACTCTGCACTCACTACTCTGCACTCACTACTCTGCACTCACTACTCTGCACTCACTACTCTGCACTCAGCACTCTGCACTCACTACTCTGCACTCACTACTCTGCACTCACTACTGTGCACTCAGCACTCACTACTCTGCACTCACTACTCTGCACTCACTACTCTGCACTCTGCACTCACTACTCTGCACTCACTACTCTGCACTCACTACTCTGCACTCACTACTCTGCATTACCACTCTGCACTCACTACTCACTACTCTGCATTACCACTCTGCACTCACTCTGCACTCACTACTCTGCACTCACTACTCTGCACTCACTATTCTGCACTCACTACTCAGCACTCTGCACTCAGCACTCTGCACTCACTACTCTGCACTCACTACTCTGCACTCACTATTCTGCACTCACTACTCTGCACTCACTACACTGCACTCACTACTCTGCACTCACTACTCTGCACTCACTACTCTGCACTCACTACTCTGCACTCACTACTCAGCACTCACTACTCTGCACTCACTACTCTGCACTCACTACTCAGCACTCTGCACTCACTACTCTGCACTCACTACTCTGCACTCACTACTCTGCACTCACTACTCTGCACTCAGCACTCTGCACTCACTACTCTGCACTCACTACTCTGCACTCCCTACTCTGCACTCACTACTCTGCACTCAGCACTCACTACTCAGCACTCACTACTCAGCACTCACTACTCTGCACTCACTACTCTGCATTACCACTCTGCACTCACTACTCACTACTCTGCATTACCACTCTGCACTCACTCTGCACTCATTTAATAGGTCTCACCGTTTTCTGCATACTTTTGTGAGAGACTGTTCTATTTCCTTGTCACTATTTCGTTCCATACTTCGTCTTTTGTTTGTAAAATTCTGGTACATTTCCTGTTTGTCTCCAATGCCGTTGTTTTGTTTAGTCTGCAAATTCTTCTTTCAAAGAGATCTTTTAAAAGTTTACATCATAAAAACGTCTCGCAAAACATAATTTCAGGCCGCCTGTCACATTACACAGTAGGAGGCACTTTAAATATAGAATTGAGTATGCCCCCGGAATGCCGCCGCGGCCGCCCCGGAAGTCAGGCACGGTCGTCTGTGACGGGGGCGGGGCCACGTCCAGACCGGAAGAGGAGGCAGGCGGAGTGAAATGCGTCTCGCGCCCGGGGCTCCTGTGAGCGGTGTGGAGCCCCGGGGCCGCGCCAGCAGGAGGTTGGGCGCCGCGTGCTGAGCAGAGTCCCCGACATTGGCCAGGTAAGTTCAAAAAAAGGCTGGGGGGGCTTGGTGCACTTGTGTGTGTGTGTGCGTGTATGCTCGTGTGTGTATGTATGCGTGCGACGGTGACGGCGGGGGAGGGAGGGAGGGGGGCCTCGGTGCACTTGTGTGTGTGTGCGCGCGTGTGTGTATGTGTCAGGGGGGGTGTCTCTGTATGTATGTATGTGCGTGCGTGCATGGGCGCTTGTGTGTGTGTATGCGCATGCGTGTGTGGTGCTTGCGCTTCCCAGGAGACAGCGCCTGGCCACAGCGCGCGTTCCAGTTACAAATCGCCTCGAAGGATGCGCGTGGCAGACACTGTCTCCTGGGAAGCATAGTCGCTGACAAAAGATCTCGGCGGAGACGCGCTTCCGCGCGTTGAGCCGAGACCTAAAAATTAGATAGTCGGCCTTCCAGAGCATCTATTTGGACTGTTGCACTATTTGTGCATGTACACCAGCCGCTTTTAGATCTGGAATCAGATTACTCATCATCTTCCCTCTTACAGAAGACATATCTGCAAGTATTTTAGAAGTGACACCTGCCCAGCTTTAAACCTACAAGCCATTTGAACTATTTGGTCTTTTAACTCATAGTATAGAAATACAAAATCACAGCACAGGTAGACTTCCTAATTTTCAAACTTTGAAACAGAATTGTATGTGCCTTTACTACAGTCAGATCGTCCCTCTCTGGCTCTGGCTCTTCAGTGCTCTTTCCTTTAATAACGGTGTGAGGTGTTACTCCATTTTAGTTTTGTTTTCTGTGTCTTGAGACATCAAAGTAAACAATGGATCTCCAGGATCAGTTTTCCGCCTTTTTATCATCACTTTCACTTTTTACTACTTTCTCTGCTCTGACCTTTCATTCTAGTCAGAAATGTGCTAAATTGCCCATGTTGCTCTCTACTGCATTATTTCAGCCTGAAAATGCTCAATCTTCTAATCTTCTATATGTTTTGGTTTCTATTTTCTCCCCATTCCTTTTCCAAAAGCTCTTGCATCTTCCATTAGGATAATCTGCAATAAAGCCCACATTAGTTCTTTATTTTGTGACTCCATCCTGCGAGATTCCTGAAGAGTATATTCCCCTTATGTGAAAACTGTTGCATTGAACAGTCAGGAGGTAGGGTTTCACATTTGAAAGTACCCTGCCCACTAAACTGCTTGACAGACTCCATACCAGAATGGAAACAAAAGGGTATTTGGGAAGTAGACCAAATATGGGGCTATTTAATTCACAGAAATTCAGTAAAAAGTTGAACTCCGATATTGAGGCAGTTCATCAAATTTTATGACGTAGGTGCTACTCTTCCGGTGCACAGAGATTAGGATATCATGATGAGGCTGCCCAACGTACGCCCACCAATGAATTTAATTAAAGCATATAATAAAAGCTAACTGAGTAGGATGGACCAAATTTTACAAAACAAAGAGAAGCTTGGGTGGATGAGATGGAGAGAAAGGATATTAATAGAGATAGAGAGAGGCTCAAATCTCCTCTGGCTGTACCTCATGACCGGGAGGATCAATTGCCTGCTGTGCCAGTTTCACCATTGTGCACCAGGTGTCAGTCTTCAGAGAGCTGGTTGTATATGCTTTGGGAGTGCCACAGAACCATACCATTTTGGATATTGGTTTTGCCATTAATGAGGGCGGTGAGGAAGTGTGATAGACTTGGACCCCTGTACTGCAATTCTAGGTAGACAGAGGGCACAGCAGTGGTTAATCCTTATATGTTGTTATTTTTGGCTTGCTCTTGGCAAGAACCCTCATATCCCCAAGATGGACATCCTAAAAATCAAAACATGTTGGCACTGCATTCTCAAATGAAAAGAACAATGGCACTGGAAGAACTTTATTATGTAATAAATAGCCTGTAAGAAAAGAGGGCATCAGTTGCTGGACTAGTTTGTAGAAGCAGCAGGTGATGGAGAGGGCAGATTTGAGAGAAGTGGACCTTGAAGTCATAATATTACTGACTCTTGTTGTTTTGTAGCGTCAGTATCAATGTTACCTTGAGAGCATGAACATTTTATTTGTTAAAGAATTCCAATAATTTCTTGTTGTACTAGTTGTATAACTAATCTTCCATTAAAAAGTGAAATCCACTTCAAATATGTATTTCAGCCACCGTAGAAAGTTTAAGTAAACTACAGGGTAGAGCTGGCTAGGATAAATACCCGGATTATTGTAAATAGACACAAACCTTTGTCCTACTGTCAAAGGTCTTCAACATCTGATATTGAGATCTCGCACTTAACTGTAACCTTCTGGAGCACGGTCAATTTAAAGTGTTCTGGCTCTCGACTTAACCAGAACCATCTTGGACCAAAATAGGCAATGTTAAGGTGCACTAGTTCCCACACGTAGACGTCATCACTTATTTTTTCTGGGGCTCAATACATTTTTGTCTACAACTTGATCTTTAGTCAAACGGACATAGAATGGACACAATTTGTGCTGTCATTATTTCCTGAGAAAGAATAAACCAGACTGGACTTGTAGCTGCCATTAGGGTTGAAAAGGATGATCTCAAGCACCTGCAGGCGAACATCTGTGCCTTGCAGAGTGTGTCACCGGCATACAACAGTTGGTTTGGTCCTTTCTGGACTGAGCTCCCATTACCACACTGGGCAGAGTGGTAACAGCTAAAATAATTATGCTCCCCAGGGTGCTATATTTGTTCATAGCTCTTCCCTTGAGCCTCCTGAGATCTTTTGTTCCAGAATCTTAGATCCCTTTTATCCGGTTTGCCATGGGCCCAACAGAGGAGACGTGTCTCTATAGATAAAGTTGTGCGCCTAATAGCACCTGGGGGTGGGGGGTTATGCTAAACCTAGCAGCACTCTGATGACTGGGGTCCGGATGGCAGACAATGGAAACTGATTACAAATGTATAATAAACCTGTTACAGGTAACTCTGGGCTACTACAGGTCCTGTATGGTAAAGAGAAATTTGTGACCATGTTCCCGAGAACGATGCGCACGATCTGGGTGGTGGCAATAAACTTTTATGGCGGAGTCTGCTGTTCCATACTGACCGCCTCTCCCATTATAGATGGTATCTGGGCTGGCAACTGTAGCCAATCGACACTCCGAGAAACACTGGATGCATAGCTAAACATTGCAGACCTTCACAAACAGGTATGGTCTCCCTACCGGCCAATATCTGACATATAATGCTGTGGTAAGCTGATCAGTGTGATTAGGAAGATTTGGGACAATGATATGACAGAACCCCTAAAATCCAAGGTATTATATGCCCAGCTCACACATGGGATACAACGCAAAGCTCTGATAATAATGCATAGAACGCAAGCCCCTACGTTCCACCCACCCACGACCGCACTGAAAACAACTTGGGGGTAAAAGCTAGGGGAAGAGATCCCGGACAAATATTGGGTGCACATTCTAGAGTATACAAAAAAAGTAAATATGAATCAATGCTTTGAATATATACGCAGTATAATTATTTGTACTATACCTACCTTTATCGCGATTACATATTTCAAATATACCCAGAGTGAAGTCTGCTTTCCCCAGATGCAGGGTTACCAATGCGGATTTCTTCCATTTGGTATGGATTGCCCTATCATTCACCAGTTTTGTATAGCTCTGAAAACTGTTTTACGAGATATGACGGAAGATCCCTTGGCATTGATATGGCAACTTGCTTGTTGGGTAGGTATGGTAGACCATCAAAGGCTAAAGTTATGTCCACATTTCTGAATCTGGCATTGCTCCTTGGTAAGCAAAGCATCGCAATGCACTGGAAGGTCCCCACAGCCACCAAAACTCGTAGTTTGATAAAAGATTTTATTTAATTAACTATGCCAGATAAATGTACTGACACTTTTGCAGTGGGGCCTACTCGATTCAGCCTGCTGTCCTCTGCCTGCTTTCCTCAGCCTGGCTGCACTGTGGATATGGTGGGGCCTGAAGCTCTGTTCAGCTGCTGACAGCTGCTGCCTCCCCTTCACGTTGCAGAAGACAGGTGTACAGTGGCTGTGGCTTCAGAGTGAATCGGGGCCTGGGCCCTACTCGAGACAGCAGGCTTTCCTTGGCCTGACTGCACTGTGGATGTGGCAGGGCTCGGACCGCTCTTGCGCTGCTGACAGCTGCTGCCTCCCCTGGCATGAGCACATATGGGGCGATGCTGCCCTCCCTCCATGTGGCATTGATTGAGGCTGGCTTGGGGGAAGATGGACGTATTGAAGGGGTCAAGAGCGGAAGAGTCCTCAGGTGCCCTGATGCACATTGTTAGACGGACCGGGAGGGTCGGCCGAGATTACGGGGAGAGGTCTCCAGGGAGAGCCGTCTCCAACGACTGTACAGACAAGTAACTTCCCCCCCACAGACGGACGCCACACAAGACTGAAGGTTAACGAGACTTTATATGCAATTCTTAGGTTACGTTGGTATGATACAAGGAGGTCTGGACTCAGGGGTCCCCTCGATTCTAGTCTTTGGTTGAGGAGAGGGGTAGCGGGACAGTCTTTAGTTACAAATGAGTACAAAATAGCTCTCAATCCTCGAGCTCGGCGTTCTAGATGATCGGGCCGTGGAGGAGCCAAGCAGGTCCCGAGATGGACGAAGGAAGGATGACGGTCCGCGGCAGAGCCTGCAGGTCCCGGTGAAAGATGACGGTTACAACGGTCCGCGGCCACGCCAGCAGATCCCGACGACGATGAAGGATGAAGGTTACGACGGTTGTGGCAGCGCCAACAGGCAGGACGATGGTGCACAGGACAGAGCTACGGCAGCGCCAGTAGTCCGTCCAGGATGAGTTCCTCTTTACGTCTCTCGACTCCAAGATACAACTGCCTTCCTGCTCTGGAGCTGCCCCAGTTATAGGGCTGGAGTGCTTTGATGTCCGGACCTTCGCACTTGGAGGTCGGGAGGTCCGGGATGAGGGGGCCCAGACACCCAGCAGGGGGGTGGAGCCAGTGCCCGGGGAGGCGATGGGCGAGCGGCACTTGGCGGGGGAGAGCCATTGACACCTCTTTCTCCTATTGACTTGCCAAGTAGCCCGCTCGCCTCCTGGGTGGATGGTGGTGCCGGGATGTCTGAGGCCTGGCCAGGCCCATGGTTGAGTTCGGCCGGGGGCCAGGTGGCCACGTGGTGGGGTGTCCAAGATGGCGCCCCAGGATGGGCGCGTAGGCTGGCAGTGGATCGGACCCACGATGTTGACATGCTCGAGGGCAGGGGTCCCTGAGGGGACGGAGGACGTGTAATGGTGGTGTGTGGTACTAGCGTGACCGGGCTCGGGCCTGGTTGAGCCGGGGAGAGCGGCCCTTCATGTGGCCTGTCCAACATGCGTCCCCCCCAGCTGAAGGCGGGGAGAGTTACCCATCCTCTTGGGGACTCTCCTCGTCGAGGCGGAAAAACCGGGACAGGCCATCCGCGTTGGCGTGATCTGGCCCAGGCCGGTGTTCGACTGTGAAGTCCATACCTTGCAAGGAGATGGACCAGCGTAGCAACTTTGGGTTTTCCCCCCGCATATGCATCAGCCACTGCAGGGGTCGGTGGTCGGTCTGCACCCGAAAGTGGGTGCCAAAAAGGTAGGGCCGGAGCTTCTTGAGGGCCCATACCACAGCGAAGGCTTCCCTCTCTATGGTGCTCCAGCGTTGCTCCCGTGGTAGGAGTCTCCGGCTGATGAAGGCCACCGGTTGATCAAGGCCTTCGGTGTTCACTTGTGACAGGACCGCCCCAATGCCCTGGTCGGAGGCGTCCGTCTGGACGACGAACTCCCGGCTGTAGTCTGGAGCCTGGAGCACAGGAGCGGAACACATGGCGGCCTTCAACTGTTCGAATGCCGTTTGACACTCTGGGGTCCAGTTCACTTTCTTGGGCTGATTCTTTGACGTGAGTTCTGTGAGAGGCCCCGCTATGGTACCATAGTCTTTCACGAACTTTCGGTAATAGCCCGTGAGGCCCAGGAAGGCTCGTACCTCGGTTTGGGTGATAGGGGGCTGCCAGTTCTGGATGGCGGCAATTTTCAACTGTAGAGGGGCCACTAGGCCGCTTCCCACCTGGTGTCCAAGGTAGGTCACAGATCCTTGTCCAATTTGACACTTGCTGGCCTTGATCGTGAGGCCAGCTCGCTGAAGGGCTTGCAGCACTGCTCGGAGGTGGTGGAGGTGCTCGGTCCAATGGTGACTGTACACAGCGATGTCGTCTAGGTAGGCGGCGCTGAACCCTTCGAGCCCTGCCAGGACCTGATTGACGAGCCGTTGGAAAGTCGCTGGGGCATTCTTCATGCCGAAGGGCATGACCGTAAAATGGTAGTGGCCATCGGGGGTGGAGAAGGCAGAACGTTCTTGTGCTCGGGGTGTGAGGCTGATCTGCCAATAACCTGCTGTCAGGTCGAAGATGCTGAGGTAGCGGGCAGCTCCCATTCGGTCGACCAGTTCATCCGCCCGGGGGATGGGATGTGCGTCTGTTCTGGTGACTTCATTCAGGCCCCGGTAGTCGACGCAGAACCGTAGTTCTGGTGTGGTTCCGGGGGCGGCTGCTTTGGGGACCAGTACGACCGGGCTGGCCCATGGACTGTCTGAGGGCTCGATGACCCCGAGCGTGAGCATCTTGGCCACCTCCGCCTGGATGCAGGCCCGTACCCGATCAGGTACGCGGTAGGCCCGGTGGCGGATGGGAGGGCTGTCTCCGGTGTCCACATCGTGCACACACCAGGAAGTGACACCTGGGGTGAGGGAGAACAGACTGGCGAACTGTGACAGGAGGGCTTGGCACTCTTGGCGTTGTTCTCTGGTGAGGGTCTCCGAGAGTCGGACCCCATCCACGGAGCCGTCTTGCTCCTGGGTCCGCAGGAGGTCGGGGAGAGGCTCGGAGTCGTCTTCAACCCCATTGTCTGTGGCCATCAGTAGGCTGAGCTCTGTTCGTGCAAAGTGGGGTTTCAGTCTGTTGGTGTGGAGGGCTCGGAGTGGGTTCCGGGAGGACTCCATATCGATCAGATAGGTGGCAGGTCCCTTGCGCTCGATTACCTTGAAGGGCCCTGTCCATTTGTCTTGGAGAGCGCATGGCTCCGTGGGGGACATTACCCATACTTGTTGCCCTGGTTCGAATTCGATGGATGAGGCGTTCTGGTCATACCATTTTTTCATGTCCTCTTGACTGGCCTCTAGGTTGGCTTTTGCTAGGTCTCTGAACCGCCGGGACTGGTTTCGGAGGGTGAGGAGGTACCGGAAGACATCTGGAGGGTTCTTGGCCGGAGGCATCTCCCAGCCTTCTTTGATCAGGCTGAGCGGCCCCCGCACTGGGTGCCCGTATAGCAGTTCAAATGGGCTGAAGCCTAGGGATTTCTGTGGGACCTCTCGGTAAGCGAAGAGGAGGCACGGCAGCAGCACATCCCACTGGCGACGGAGGGGCTCTTCCAATCCCCCGATCATCCCTTTTAGCGTGCGGTTGAACCGCTCAACAAGTCCGTTCCCTTGGGGGTGATAGGGGGTCGTGAATCTGTAGGTGACCCCACACTGTTGCCAGAGGGATTTCATGTATTTAGAGATAAAGTTCGTGCCTCGGTCGCTGACGACCTCTCGGGGGAACCCCACACGGGAGAAGATCCCCATCAGGGCCCGGCCGACCACTGGGGCTGTCACGGTCCGGAGAGGAACAGCCTCAGGGTAGCGGGTGGCGTGGTCCACTAGCACCAGAATGAAGCGATGGCCTTGTTTTGTACGCGGGTCCAGGGGGCCCACAATGTCTATTCCGACCCTCTCAAATGGGGTCGTGACTACTGGAAAAGGTTGCAAGGGGGCCTTTAGTTTGCGGCCGCTCTTCCCACTGGCTTGGCACGTGGGGCACGATCGGCAATGCTGGTGCACATCGTTTCTCATTTTGGGCCAGAAGAAGTGGGTCACTAGGCGACTGTAGGTTTTATCTTGTCCCAGGTGTCCTGCCAGGGGAACATCGTGGGCCAGGTTCAGCAGGAAGGCTCTAAAGCGGAGGGGCACTACTAGTACTCGGTTGGCCCCCAGCTCGGCGATTCTTTGCTCGCTGTACAACAGATCATTGTCCCAGTAGACCCAATGAGTTCCGGAGGTATCTCCTGCGCTTTGGGCGAGCGCTTGCTGGCGGAGTCCCTCGAGGGAGGGACAGGTCTTCTGTTCCTGGCGAAATTGTTCTTGTGTGGGCCCCCCCTCTTGGGCCCACTGGTCAAGGTTAGCGAGGTCGGAAGGTTGAGCAGGTTCGAGGGGGGTGTCATGGTCGGTGGTCTCGGCTGGGGCGACCGGAGGCGGTGGCGCCGGCCATTCTGGTTCTTCCGGGGGATGGTTGGCACGGGCGGCCATGGACCGGGTGGTGACGCACGCCCAGTCCGGGACGCCCAACATCCCCAAGTGTTCTTTGCGCTCCACGGCTGCCCACGGGGAGCTCTCCAGGTCATTTCCGAGGAGACAGTCCACGGGGGCGTCGTCTCGGACCGTCACCTTCAACATGCCGGAGACCCCTCCCCACTCAAAGGGGACGCAGGCCATCCGACACAGACTTTCCGAGTTGTCGGCTGATCGCACAGGGCAGAGAATGTTCGGTAGATATTGTTCTGGGGTCACTAGGTGACAGCGGACGGCTGTCACACTGGCCCCGGTGTCCCGAAGGGCTTCGGCCCGTTGTCCATTGATGCTCACCCATTGGCTGTACTTCTGGGTGTTAGCGGGTAGGGGGACCCGCGGGACCATGTCTCTTCCCCCTAAGCACGCGAGAGTCATGGCGGCTGGCTCCCACTCTTGATACTCTTGCTCGTCTGTTTCTTGTTCCTCGGAGATCTGTTCTTCCCCTAGGGCCACGGCGGCCACTTGGCGGGGTTTTGGACTCTGATACTGCGGGCAGCTTGGGTCGTTGGCATAGTGGCCGACCCGTTGGCATCGGTGACACGTGACATTGGCTCTGTACCCTGGTCGCGCCGGGGTGCTGCCCCGGTTGGCCGGGGGGGTGGTGCTGGTAGCGGGGGCGGCCGGAGTGTTGTCTCTTCCTCGTCCTTGGCCCCCTCCTCCCCCTCTGGGTCGGTGGTGACCATGGTTGTTCCTGTTCTGCTCGTAGGACCCATTCCGGCCCACTCTGGTGATCTCCCACCGGTCAGCTTCGGCTGCGAGCTGCCGGGGATCGGTTAACTTGCTGTCGAGGAGGTGTTGGCGTAGTTCAATGAAGCAATTGTTGGACAGATGCTCCCACACCATCAGATTGAACAGCTGCTCGTAGGTCGTGACGTTGTTTCCTCTGATCCAGCCTTCGAAAGCTCGGCTAAAGTACGTTACATAGTCCACCCAAGTGGTACCCGGGATGCGTGTGCAGTCTCGGAACCTCTGCCGGTACATCTCGGGCGTGAGGCCATAGCGGGTGAGGAGGGCCGCTTTCATATGGTCGTAGGAGGTCATCTGGTGGTCTGGGAGCTGTAACAGGGTATCGCGGCCCTCATTGAGGAATCTGCCCCATAGGCCGGCTCCCCAATCGTTCCTATCGATCCGGTGCGCAGTCATAGCGATTTCATAGGCCTTAAACCATTGCTGGATGTCGTCCTCTCGGAAATATTCTCGGACAACATCCTTGGGGATGTGTACTTTTTTCTCCGTGGTCCCTGGGGTGTGTGGTCTCTCGGGCACTCCTAACTCTTTATTTTGCTTGCGCAGGTTGATCTCGGCTAGGTTCCGTTCGTGCTCGTACGCCAGTTTCTTTTCCTCGAGCTCCCTTTGTCTCTGTTTCTCCTCTCTCTCTTCTCGGAGACGTAGGTGCTCTAAGTTGATTTTTTGTTCGGCTAACTTGAGTTCTATGTCCATTTTGAGTCGGGCCATTTCTAGTTCGTGTAGTCGGGTTTTTTCTCTTTCTTGGATCTCGTCTTGCGAGAGACCGGTTCTTTGCTCTTCAGGGGCCGTGTTGGTTTTTTTTGTGGTGCTTTGCTCAGGGGCTTCGGCATCCCCGGTCTCTGCCCAAGATTCTAGGGCATGCTTAAAATCGTCCTTGGTGCTTAGTCCGGTGGTAGCGATACCTAGTTCGATGCAGAACTGCTTTAGTTCACGATGGCTGTACTCCTCTAGTTTTTCCATTTGGAACTTCTCAGTTGATCCGCTTTCTTTAGTTGTCATTGTGGTTCGTTGTGGGGTGAGCTACTCTCTGTACGTTATGCGGTGATTCGGATCGCGCCGCTGGCCACCAATGTTAGACGGACCGGGAGGGTCGGCCGAGATTACGGGGAGAGGTCTCCAGGGAGAGCCGTCTCCAACGACTGTACAGACAAGTAACTTCCCCCCCACAGACGGACGCCACACAAGACTGAAGGTTAACGAGACTTTATATGCAATTCTTAGGTTACGTTGGTATGATACAAGGAGGTCTGGACTCAGGGGTCCCCTCAATTCTAGTCTTTGGTTGAGGAGAGGGGTAGCGGGACAGTCTTTAGTTACAAATGAGTACAAAATAGCTCTCAATCCTCGAGCTCGGCGTTCTAGATGATCGGGCCGTGGAGGAGCCAAGCAGGTCCCGAGATGGACGAAGGAAGGATGACGGTCCGCGGCGGAGCCTGCAGGTCCCGGTGAAAGATGACGGTTACAACGGTCCGCGGCCACGCCAGCAGATCCCGACGACGATGAAGGATGAAGGTTACGACGGTTGTGGCAGCGCCAACAGGCAGGACGATGGTGCACAGGACAGAGCTACGGCAGCGCCAGTAGTCCGTCCAGGATGAGTTCCTCTTTACGTCTCTCGACTCCAAGATACAACTGCCTTCCTGCTCTGGAGCTGCCCCAGTTATAGGGCTGGAGTGCTTTGATGTCCGGACCTTCGCACTTGGAGGTCGGGAGGTCCGGGATGAGGGGGCCCAGACACCCAGCAGGGGGGTGGAGCCAGTGCCCGGGGAGGCGATGGGCGAGCGGCACTTGGCGGGGGAGAGCCATTGACACCTCTTTCTCCTATTGACTTGCCAAGTAGCCCGCTCGCCTCCTGGGTGGATGGTGGTGCCGGGATGTCTGAGGCCTGGCCAGGCCCATGGTTGAGTTCGGCCGGGGGCCAGGTGGCCACGTGGTGGGGTGTCCAAGATGGCGCCCCAGGATGGGCGCGTAGGCTGGCAGTGGATCGGACCCACGATGTTGACATGCTCGAGGGCAGGGGTCCCTGAGGGGACGGAGGACGTGTAATGGTGGTGTGTGGTACTAGCGTGACCGGGCTCGGGCCTGGTTGAGCCGGGGAGAGCGGCCCTTCATGTGGCCTGTCCAACACACATTCACCGCTCCGGCAACTCATTACCACCCCGACAGTGCTGCCTCCCCCTTGCACTTTGTAATGTGAGGCTGTCCGGATTGGGCAATGAGGACTATGTTCGCGGTCCCCCATCATCCTTTGGGCATCAGAAGTGTGCATGTTTCTGGTCGATCCGGAGACCAAGGCTGGCTGGATCTGGTGACTGGCGTGGCTCAATCGGCAGCGGCGGCCTGCAGTAGTTGGCCCCTCCTCCCCTCCTCTGAAACACAGTAACTTTATCTCCCCCACTGCCCCTGCTGGAGAACTGAGGGTGCAGTGGGGTGGGGTACCACTGGGAGGGCAGACTCTGGAGATCTTGCTGTGATGATCTCTCATACCTCACGCCTCTCTCTACTTTGGCCCCTGAGGACATGAGGAAGATACTATCCCCACCCAGAAGGGGGGCTGCAGCGACTGCAGCCATACTCTTCCTCTCTGACAGGCGCGTACAGCAGCACACCATCTCCGTTACCTTTTGCACACCCTGCATGATGGTCAAGCTGAAAGGAAGCAAAGTGCCTCAGACATCAGATGGTGGGAGAGTGGTGAAGACTGGGGAATGGAGCCATCTCCTTCTGCAACTGCACAAACATTAATGGAGTCCACTAGAAAATGAGATGAGATCTTCAAAGCTAAACTAGACATCAGAGCATCCTTGGAACCCAAATTAGCTGCACTGGTGGTAGATGTGGGCCTCTTGCGGGTGGATCATAGGCACCTAAAAGAAAGGGGGGATGAGAGTGAATCTGTATTGGTGACCTTGCACCTATCTGTCGCGAAGACGCAGACAGAGCTGCCGGTACTTCAAGTGAAAGTCTGGGATTTGAAACAGTGAGTCGAGGATGCAGAAGGCATCGTCGACTCGCATAACAACATTTGAATAGTGGGGTTGCCCAAAGGAACGGAAGGCCTGAGCATGGAGCTATTTTTGGAGGACTGGTTGGTGCACACTGGACTACGTTGATGCCAGTTTGCATTCTTCTCTATACAGCATGCACACACGGTGCCAGACCGCTCGTCTTTGCCAGGGTGCCACTGAGACCAGTGGTGGCTCATCTCTTTAATTATCATGATCAGGACCATATCCACATATCCCTTAAGTGGCCCGCTCCAAAGGCTTCTGGCAAATAGAGAATTGCAATGTTACTATCTATCCAAACTATGCTGCCAAGGTTCAGAGACCGGGAGCATCTTATTATGAAGTAAAGCAACCTATGTGCCGCTTGAGTCTCCTCTATGCCCTCATGCACCCCACCAAGTTTAAGGTTATCCAAGGTGATGATTCCTTTTTCTTTTCTACACCAGAGGAAGACTGGGCCTGGCTCAGGAGCAGAAATGTGATACCTAACAGAGACGGGGCTGGACACTGAGGGATAAGGCAGTAGTGGCTGGACCTGACCTCGGACAAATTGTCACAGGCTTAGAGATCAACAAGCATGCCCAATGAAAATGTACGTTAGCCAGTTGCCTACATCCTCCACAGTCCATATCGACTCTTTGGATCCACAAATGCCCACGATGTGGCGGGCGTGACTGCATCGGGCCTGATCTTAGGGGGAGGTCCAGACATCACCTCAGTGACTTCAGACTATATATTGCCTAGCTGCTAATAACTTTATTATGGCCGTTTCCAAAGGCGTCGGAGGTACCGCCCCCTTTCTGGTCTTGGTTATGCCCCTCCTCCGATTGGGGATCTGCATAGAAATGGTGAACTTGTAATTGCTTTGCATAAACTGCCAGGAGATGAGCCATTATAACAGTGGACCGCGCTGCGAGGCCTGCGTCGAACAGGGTGCACCTTTGGCTCTAAGGCAAGCTCCCATGGTGCCTCCCCTTATGGGTAGGGAAACACAGATTAACACATGACGGTGCAAGGGATTGACTGCTCATTGTAAATGTGGTGTTACAGTTTCAGGTTGTAAGTATTTATATGTACATTGTTTTGTGAGATGATCCACATGCTTTATCTAAATACATAGAAGGAAGGCGGGACCCTTGCTTATTACGCTTGCTTATTACGCTAAAAGTCAATGGTTGCACAGATTGATGCTGTGGTGGCGCTGAGTGATGTTGTGGTGGCGACGAGTGATGCTGTGGCGTTCAGTGATGTTGTGGTAGCGCATAGTGATGTGGTTGTGCCCCTGAGTGATGCTGTGGCGCCCCTGAGTGATGTTGTGGTGCCCCTGAGTGATGTTGTGGTGCCTTTGAGTGATTGGTGCTGAGTGATGCTGTGAGGATGCGATAGATAGAGTGAGTGTGATAGATAGATAGAGTGAGGGCGATAGATAGATAGAGTGAGGTTGATAGATAGACTGAGGGCGATAGATAGACTGAGGGCGATAGAGTGAGGGCAATAGATAGATAGATAGATGGTTGTGTGTGTGGGGGGTTTCTGTGTGTGTGGGGGATTGTGTGTGTGGGTGTGGGGTGTGTGTGGGGTTTGTGTGTGGGGGGTTTGTGTGTGTGTGTGGGGGGTTGTGTGTGTGTGTGGTTGTGTGTGTTGGGGGGTGGGTGTGTGTGTGTGGGGAGGGATGTGTGGGTGTGTGTGTGAGGGTTGTGTGTGTGGGTTGTCTGTGTGTGGGTTGTGTGTGTGTGTGGCTGTGTGTGTGGTTTGGGGTTGTGTGTGGGGGGGTTGTGTGTGTGGGGGGCTTGTGTGTGTGTGTGGGATTGTGTGTGTGTGTGTGTGGGGTCTGTGTGTGGGGGGTGTGGGGGGTTGTGTGTGTGGTGTTGTGTGTGTGGGGTTGTGTGTGTGTGGTGATGTGTTTGGGGGGTTGTGTGTGGGGGAGGACGATCAACAGATGAGAGAGAAAGGAGAGAGTGAGAGAGACGGAAGAGAGATAGAGAGAGAAAAAGCCATTTGTTTTGCTATGCAAAGCAAATAGATTTAACTTAATCAGAAGCAAGACCTATTGCATTTTCAATGCTTGTTTTCGTACAGCTATTAGAAATCTTTCATCTGCATATCTAACATGTCATGTCCTTCATCATCACCACTGTCTTCACCTCATCTTTCTGCATTACTTCCTTGTGTCACAACCTTCTGCATGTTCACTCAATTTTCTCTCTCGTCTCTCCTCTCTCGTCTCCCCTCTAAATACAGCAGTATTTAGACAGCTGTGTATCTCCTTCCCATAAAATAATAATTACAATTGGCACGTGTAATTATTACATGAGGATGTGGACAAAATAACTTTTATCACCTACCGAGGGGTCCTGTAAGAAAAGTTCTCTAACGTCAGCCTCAACTCCAGAGTTACCAATTGTGCACTAAATTGCAACCCACCTATAATCTGAACTCTTCCAGATACCTAGAAGCAACTTCGTTCACAGTATGTACTATAAAATTATCAGATGTTGCACGAGAAATAAACTACAGAAACACATATGGAAAAAGGATTAACTCTACGCACGTCCGCGCCTGGACCGCGCCCAGCGCCAGACCCCCTGACCCCCGCATCACCCACCCCTCCCGCATTACATACGACGCCTCCACCCTCTTAGCACTTAACCCCGGCCCACTCCCTAACTGCGCCCAAGCCGCACCGGGACACACCCATGGACCCTTCTCCTGCCACTCCTGCAAATTCAACTGCATCAAGACCCACACCAAATCCACAAACACCAAACAGAGATCCGACACCAACCACCTTACATGCATCCTTCTCAACACCCGCTCAGTTCACAAACACGCCATCGACCTTTGGAATCTACTCGACACCATTTCTCCGGACATCGCCTTCCTAACAGAAACCTGGATGAATGCCTCATCAGCTCCCGACATCGCCATAGCCATCCCGGACGGCTACAAGATCATCCGTAAGGACCGCACCAACCAAACAGGAGGAGGCATCACCATCGTCCATAAGAACACCATCCGCGTCACGACCAGCTCAGACGTCAACCTCGCTATCGCCGAACACCTTCACTTCCAGATCCACACCGACCCCAAGACCACACCCAGAGGCACCCTCCTCTACAGACCACCAGGACCCCGTACACTATTCAGCGAAGACATCACTGACTTCATCACCCCACACGCCCTCCCCTCAGAAGAATACATTCTACTGGGAGACCTCAATTTCCATCTGGAAAAGAGCAACAACAGTAACACTACCACCCTTCTGGACAATCTCGCCAATCTCGGACTCAAACAACTTGTTAACACCCCCACACACTACGCAGGACACACACTCGACCCTATCTTCACCTCCAGCAAGCATATCTCCTTCACTCACACCACAGCCCTCCACTGGACGGACCACAGTTGCATCCACTTCATTTACAATAAGACCACGATCCACAACCACCCTCAACCAACTCTGCGAAGAAATTGGAACAAAATCACCATCGACCAGATCTCCACATCGCTTCTTCAAAAACCCCCTGCCTATTCAACGAACCCTAACCAAGCCGCCATCAACCTCACACAATGGTTAACCCAAACCGCCGACAAACTAGCACCCTTGAAAAAACATCAAGTCAAGCAAGGAAGCAAGAACGCCCCCTGGTTCAACGATGACCTTAAGAAATCCAAGAAGCTCTGTCGCTCCCTTGAGAAAACTAGGAAAAAAGACCCAAACACTATCTCCCAAGTCACCTCCAAAAACACCACCCGCAAACACCACCAACTAATCTGGACAGCCAAGAAATCAGCACTCAAAGACCGACTAGACAACAACGCCCACAACAGCAAGGAACTTTTCAACATCATCAAAGAATTCACCAACCCCACCGCCAGCTCCAACGACATCACCCCCTCTCAAGTCCTCTGCGACTCCCTCACCTCATTCTTCCATGACAAAATCGCCGACATTCATAACAGCTTTGACAACCAACCCCTAAACCAGTCCACCCCTCTCACCTCCGAACCTGTACCGCCTCCGAACAACCTTTTCGACTGGAACCCAATCACCACAGAAGACACCATTCGCCTGATGAACTCCATCCACTCAGGATCCCCTACAGACCCATGCCCCCATCTCATCTTCAACAAAGCAGACTCCATTATCGCACTCCATCTCCGAGACGTCATCAACTGCTCCCTCAACTCCGCCAAATTCCCAGAAAGATGGAAACACGCCGAACCCAGCGCTCTTCTGAAGAAACCCACAGCTGACCCCACCGAACTCAAAAACTACCGCCCCATCTCGCTCCTCCCATTCCCTGCCAAAGTCATTGAGAAAGCCGTCCCTAGCGCTTGGACGCCTCAGGGCAGCAATCGCGCTGTATAAATGTATTTCATTCATTCACAATCAGCTCGCCGCCTTCCTCGAATCCAACAAATCACTCGACTCCTCACAGTCCGGCTTCAGAGCCAAACACAGCACCGAGACCGCCCTCATCGCAGCAACAGACGACATTCGAACACTACTGGACAACGGAGACACAGTCGCCCTCATCCTCCTTGACCTCTCTGCAGCCTTTGACACAGTCTGTCATAGCACCCTGATACAACGCCTCAGCCACATCGGAATTCAAGGAAAATCATTGGACTGGATCATCTCGTTCCTCGCTGGAAGAACTCAGAGAGTCCGCCTCCCCCCTTTTAAATCAGAGGCCACCGAAGTCATCTGCGGCGTCCCGCAAGGATCATCACTCAGCCCCACCCTCTTCAACGTCTACATGAGCCCCCTCGCAACCATCGCACGTCAACGCAACCTCAACATCATCTCCTACGCTGATGACACTCAGCTGATCCTCTCACTCACCAAAGACCCAATCACCGCCAAAACCAACCTACATGAAGGGATGAAAGAAGTAGCCGAGTGGATGAAGCACAGCCGTCTGAAACTGAACTCGAACAAAACGGAAGTCCTCATCTTAGGTACATCCCCTTCCGCCTGGGATGACTCTTGGTGGCCAACGGCCCTAGGAAAAGCTCCCATACCGACGGACCACACACAGAACCTGGGCATCATCCTGGACTCCTCACTCTCGATGACCAGACAAGTCAACGCCGTCTCATCATCATGCTTCAACATCCTACGCATGCTCAAAAAAACATTTCGATGGATCCCCACCGAAACAAGAAAAACGGTCACCCACGCACTGGTTACAAGCCGTCTGGACTACGGAAACACCCTTTACGCCGGTACCACCGCAAAACTGCAGAAAAAACTCCAACGCATCCAAAATGCTTCAGCCAGACTCATACTAGACATCCCTCGCAAAGACCACATTTCCGGTCACCTGAAAGACCTGCACTGGCTCCCCGTCAACAGTAGGATAACGTTCCGTCTCCTCACCCACGCACCCAAAGCCCTCTACGAACTTGGACCTGATTGTCTCAACACGAGCCTTTCCTTTTACACCCCCACCCGCCAGCTGCGTTCATCCAACCAAGCCCTCGCCGCTGTTCCGCGCATCCACAAAGCCACCATGGGGGGAAGATCCTTCTCCTACCTATTGGCCAAAACCTGGAATTCCCTTCCCATCCATCTCCGCCTCACTCAAAACCACCTAGCCTTCAGAAAACAGCTTAAAACCTGGATTTTCGATAAGTAAACCTCCCCCCCCCTTCCTCAAGCGCCTTGAGACCCTCTGGGTATGTAGTGCGCTATATAAATTTTGACTTGACTTGACTTGACTTAGGAAATGCAAGATCAGGTAAAATGTTAAATATAAACAGGAACTGCAACACTTATGTGGATTACCATAAGGGAAGGCTTTACCATAATATGTGCTCTCTGTAAGGAAGCCAATAATTGGATGAGCATGTGGTATGATCACCTTTATGAGCCAGCAAAAGAAACTGTAAGAATCTCTCACTGCCTTAATACTCACTCCACAGCTTTTCAGTCATTCAGACATATAGAGGACCCGCTGTTCTCTTTTCATGCACTATGCAACGGTCTTATGTGAATGGAAATACACTGTAGAAGCAGCCAGTATATATTAATATGCACAGTGCTAGATTAAGTAAAGCAGGGGTGGACAGGGTCAGGAAATGGGCCCAGCACCAAATTAAAAGTGGCACCCATAGGCGAATCAGATAGCTTTAAAAGTGTGCACGATTTTAAATCGTGGCAGTCTTGAATTTACAAAGGCACGCTGTATACTTGGTTTGAAAGGTATGGGAGACTGCATGTTCCTATGCTTGTTGCAGTCAATGTTTGTGGTAAACATGAGGGTTATCAACACTAACAAAACATCCTTCCAGAAAATAGAAGAGGCCCACAAGCAGCTAAAAAAAACGGAAGCACTTGTTTTATGTATGAACAAAATGAGTATGATGTCACTTCCTGCCATCTGCCAAACGTAAGCAATACAATAATGCGCGAAAACATCCTAACCTGCCAGGGAGGTGTTCATTTGCAAATATTTGCTATTCCCAAAAACGAAAGACATGCTTTATAAATAATACAACATTTCCCCAACTTCTAAGCACCCTTTTATACTGAAGGAGGAAAGTGGTATTTTTATTTGGTAACATATTAAGTTACACCTATCTAGCATACTGTGGATATTATAAGTCACAGTTCGGTTTTACAGCTGCGGACTGTATGAAGCACCCGGGCCTTTAGTCGTGTTATTTATATCTCCCAAAATTCCTTGGGGATGTGCAATATAATAATTAACTGCTGGTAGTATGTTATTCTAGTTGTATTACAAAGGGTTGCATTATTATATAGGACCGGTCTTAGTTTTGGCCTTTCAGCCCATAACAAGTGTTAGCACTCCGCCTGGTGGTACTGGTTTAGTGTACCTCATGAGTATGCAAGTCTGTGAGGTGGGCCCCAAGTTTTCTAAGTGAGCCCTCTAACTTGTTAATAAATATATTTAGGACATTGCAAAGGTACAAGCAAGCTTCGCCATTGAACCACGTTAGGGAAACAAACGTATGATCGAGACCATTCTGCCTTCGCCAGACATGTAATAGAAAGCAATCACCCTGAAAGTGCTTAGTGAGGGGGCGGAAGTGTTGGTTAGGAGGAGTGTGGCTCACTGATTAGAGCGGCAGAGGAGGAGTGTGGCTCACTGATTAGAGCGGCAGAGGAGGAGTGTGGCTCACTGATTAGAGCGGCAGAGGAGGAGTGTGGCTCACTGATTAGAGCGGCAGACCCTGATGCAGAGGTCTGGCCCGGGACCAGGGTTCAATTCCCGACGCGGCAGGGTCCTGAGCCCAAAAAATGTCCACGGACTCGATAATTCTCGCCTCGGTGCCTATTCTAATCATGGGGTCCCACGCTGCAACTCTGGGCAATAGCTTGCTTAATCTCCACTACGGTGGCCCACCCACTGCGGGATGCCTGGCTTTCACCTTGGGGATGCCCAGTAGGGGTTATCTCACAGGGAAAAGTCAGGACGGGTTCCCAAGGCAAGCGCCTTGATACGTGCGCTATATAAGTCGCAATACATTTACATTTAGAGCTGGTGATTCCTTGCATGGCTTGTGAGGGGGCGTGTGCATTGTGTCCGGGGCTCGAGCCGAGCTGCACCTATTGATATGAAAATGTACGCAGCTGTCAGAAGCAGCGGGATTCCTCTCACACTCTCCTGTGACTTCCCCCCCTCGGCGGCGAATACCCCATGATAAACATTAACTGGGTTGGAATTTTGTAAATAGCTCTTAACCACAACTGAGTAAAGCAGTTCTACATTACAGACTTTCAAGGTTGTATTGTATCGCGCTTAAAAAACACAAGAAGCACGGGAGAAGAAACTCATCTGCGGCTCAGTGCTGGCTGGCAAAATGTCAGGTCAAAATTGTGTAGTGTGGATGCTGGGGGTGAAGGATGTAGCAGCTTGTAGTTGCAGGCCATATTCGTGGCCCTCCGTGTGAGGATTAATTTTGTGCATGTAAATAATCTCAAATTTGAAACTTCCGGTGTTAGCAGGCTTGACCTCAGAAGCATTCCTGTCTCCACCACTAAGTACTAAAATCTAGAGGCTAATAATAACCAACGTGAAATAAGGCTCGTACTCTCCAAGCATACTGATGTTTCCGCAAGAGACCTCGGCATTATTAGGGAAAAGGTAAATGCAAAACACATCCTGACGATTGTCACACTACTGCCTTAAAAAACCTCCACTTTTTACCCCAGTCACTTTAAAATAGGTCTGCACCTAATGCACAGTGGGTCCTACTCAGATCAGCAATTCACTGGTAGGAATTAAAATGTGGGGGGGTGTAGGGAAGCGTAGGTAGCAGTGTTCTCTTTACATCTGCATACCTAATAATTTATAATAATGAACATCAATTGACATTTGTGTCTCCTACTGAAATCACAGCCCTGTGTCACAGCGTTGGTCCTGGGCCCCACCCTCCTTGTCACTGCTGCCTAGTCAAATGGCATTAGGTAATGTAAGGCCAGGGGCAATAAAACCTTTATTACTCTGGATTCCCCAGAACTCGTGGGACGTGAGTGAACTGAACTTAATTCCAGCCAATATAAAATGCCGGCGAGTTTCCTAAGCAATGACATAAAATTCCGATCTCACACTTGTATATCACTTAAATTGCATTTGTGCCTCGGAGACAATAAGCCGTCCACGTCTCTTCTTTTCGGGGCTTTCATTCGCCACTTATTGGAAAAGTATTTCAATAAAGAGATATTCAATTTAATTGCCGTTATAACTGTTTCAGTGTGTTGCTTAGTGGAACAGAATACATTTGACAGTCCCACGTGATTGGCGTTTCCCTTTCTATTAATTCATATACTTAGATTGATTTCAATGAAATTGTTTTTAATGCCTGAACTGAAAAGAATGTCGAGGTATATAACTTACCTCTTAATTGTTCTTGAGACTGACTTTCTGCAGGCTCCGCACACTCCAACTGACTCTCCATTTCAGCTGCAAGGAATAGACAAGATGTGCGCGCGCACTCTTGAAAATGAAACTTAGCGTGGGGGCGGGACTTCCGTCTTGTGCGCGAATCAGCGTCTACGGAGTTCCTGGCCCGAGTAGCAGTGGTGACGCGGGGCTCCCATGCCCGAGGGAGAGCCCCGCGGAGGCTACAGAACACCGGATTGGCAGTAAGTGGGACTGTATTCGGGAGCGGGGGGTAGCATGTGTGTATGTGTGTGCGCGCGTGTGTGTGTGCGTGCGTGTGTGTAGGTGCGCTGGTGTGTGTGTCTGGGGGGTTCTCTGTGTGTGCGTGTAGCTGCGCTAGTGTGTGTGTAGGTGCGGCGGCGACGGGGGGGTGTGCCTGTGTATGCGCGTGGCTGTGTATGCGTGTGGCTGTGTATGTGCGCATGCGTGAGTGTGGGTGCATGTGCACGCAGTCAAATCCTGCGCTGTGCATGCGTGTGGCTGTGTATGTGCGCATGCGTGAGTGTGGGTGCGCGTGCACGCAGTCAAATCCAGCACAAGAGAAGCGCGTGGCACCCTCTTGTCCCTCATTCCCCCGAGACGGGCAACTAAAAGTCTCCAGCTGGACGCATCCTTCGGATGCAGTACCAGCGAGACCTAAAAATGGTTTTCATAAGTCACTTTCCTCCTGATTGCCTGCTCCGTGTTGCCCCGTTTTATGGTCCGACTTGACAGTGGTGATGTTGCCTGACAATTATGCGAGTATCACCAGGAGAGGGGCTTCGGCCCCGCCTACATGTGAGGAGTCAAAAGTACCATTTTTGATTGGGCCGAAGGTGTATGCTTCTACAAAAATTACTTGCAGTTCACACAGCTGTGATCATTTTGTTTATTTATCCAGCTGCTGAGCTTGAACTTTTAGGTGCACAAACATGCCATTGCACTGCTATTAAAGTGTTGTAGATAACTACACAATTTATTGTGATCCTCCCAGACAGCAGCACAGATTGGGCAGGGCAGGCAGCGTACATGTATTGTTAGGTCTGGCTTGACAGTGCTTTCATGAGCCAGAACTACTGGCATTGCCAATGCTTGTTTCCGTTTGAGCCCTATGATCACCTGGGACACTTTTTGTCCGATAGTCTGGAAAGGTTTACTTTAGGAAAGGGTGAAAGATTGTGTCACCCAGGGTATATCGCGCACTGTCCCTCAGGTATACTATAGTACTGATCTCTTTCATGGCATGTGGTTCTTGTATCACTAGCTGTGATCCAGTTTAGGAAAGAGCTGAAGACACACCTCTTTAACCCCTTAACCACGGGGTAATTCCCCTCCTGTGCGGGGGGAGGGGGGCCGCGAGCTGTGCTCATGACGAGCCCTGCTCGTCATGAGGCACAGTGCAGCTGTGCTCATGCCGAGCTGGGCTCGTCATGACCCCGCCCACTCCTGTAGAACGTCCGCACAGGTGTGGAATTCACCGCGCGGGGAGTGGCGCTGCCGTTATGACGAGCCCAGCTCGTCATGAGCACAGCTCCACAGTGCCTCATGACGAGCTGGGCTCGTCATCAGCAGGCAAGGGGTTAAAGAACACTACATCACGATGCAGTACCAATCCAATTGCGCTACTACCGCTCGATTCACACTTTGTGTCTTTGCCTTTGAATTCTTACAGCACAGCTCTACCTTATGGCCAGGTCTGAGCTATACAAAATTCCATGCCCACGCATTCAGATAATCCAGTGGTAAGTTGTATCTCACCTTGCATATCAACGTCTGCACTCCTACACATGCTCGATGATGTTCGCCCACCTGTCTGTGGTTTGGCATTTGACACCCCTCCTACATTCTGCCAAGAGCCGTGGCTTGCAATCCCTCCTGCGAGGGGCAGAGTGCATTACTCACACCCTGCCCTGTTTGATGCCTTGTATTTATGAGCACTTGGAAAGTCAAACTGCAGAGTGTATATATGCAGCCCACCACTCATTTCAGAAGCAAAGGAAACGTTGCTAGGGTATTGATATTAGTGAATTTACGGTAAGAATTCTAGCACACATATTGTTGTCAGAATCAGCACCACCAAATGATCGGCTGTGAAACTGTACTACATACATTGCTGCATTTTCACAGGATCAGTTCAAGATCTTTTACTAAGCGGAGGGGAAATCACTTCTAATGTGTTATCTCTGTGATTCTGGACAACTCCCAGATTGAAATATGCACTTTGCAATAATACTGTATAGCCTGGTTCAAGTCGGGCTACCTGGTCAGAACAGGTCGACATTGTTTACCAACGTCACATGTTACATGTAAAACCCATCTGTTTTGTTCTTTACAAATATAAGGCTATTGCAACGCGTGAAAAGGGGTTAAAATTGGTGCCAATAGCATTTGCACCAGTTTTAGTGCTTGCTCCCATGAGGGGCTGAGCACAGTTTGCATGTTCCACCTTTTAATAATAATAATAATAAAGGGGTTTATAAAGCGCCTGGTGACGCCATCCCGGCGTGTCCCCGCGCTGTGGAGAGAGCAGCAGGAAGAAAGTGAAAGACCTAGAGGGTATATAGGTGGGTTTTTAAAAGTTTCCTAAATATGGTTCCGACTCTGCTAGTCTGATGTTCATTGGGAGAGAGTTCCAGTTGTTGGCTGCCATCACGCGGAAGGAACGGCCACCCATTCTGGCCTTTCTTATCCGGGGGACTTTAAGAAGACCAGTTCCCATGGAGCGAAGTGCTCTATTGGGCTCGCACGGGATGGCTAGATCCTTCAGGTATTCAGGGGCTTTCTGTGAGGTTATCCTGTAGCATATTAGGAGCGCTTTGAATAGGATCCTCTTTTTTATGGGAAGCCAGTGTAGAGCAGCCAAGGTGGGCTTGGAGGCTGCTCTTTTAGGTAACCTAAGGAATAGCCGCGCTGCCGTGTTTTGTAGAACCTGCAGCCTTCGGACGTTCTTTTCAGTTGTCCCTAAAAGTAGCACATTTCCGTAATCAATACGGGAGGTGACTAGAGCTTGGGTCATGGTGCGTCTGGCCTCTAAAGGAAGAAGGTCCAGAGTCCGGTTTAGGGTCTTCAGCACCCCAAAACATTTCCCTACTACTTTATGGACGTGGCTATCAAAGGAGAGTTTGGGATCAACCCATACACCCAAGTTCTTTGCTTCCTTGCAAGGGGTAGGTAGAGGACCCAGACAAGGAGGCCACCATTCCTGAGTCCAGCTAGCCGTGTTTCCTCCTATCACAAGAACCTCTGTTTTAGAGCCATTGAGCTTCAGGCAATGTTGGTTCATCCAGCCTGCAAGCTCCTGCATGCAGGTTTTGAAGTTGGCGGCTGCTAAGGTGGGTGCCTGGGATAGGGAGATGAGCAGTTGGGTATCGTCGGCGTAGGATACTAATTTTATGCCGTACGATTGAACCACATCTGCCAGCGGGGCCATGTAAAGGTTGAACAGAGTGGGGCTCAGGGCAGAGCCCTGAGGCACCCCCTGTTCTAGGGCAATGCTGTCTGAGAGGAGAGTGCCTCTCTGAACCTGGAAGCTGCGGTCTGTGAGGAAAGCTTTTAGCCATCCCAGTGCTGCCTTGGTGACCCCAGCTTTGTTTAGACACTGTAGCAAGATGGAGTGTGCTACAGTGTCAAACGCAGCACTGAGGTCCAGCATAATAAGTGCCATGGTATGGCCCTCGTCAGCTCCTGCCCGTAGAGTTTCAGTCGCTCTCAGGAGGGCTGTCTCAGTGGAGTAGTTCTTTCGGAAACCAGATTGGGAGCTGTGCAGGGATTTATTAGATTCTAAGTGAGCCATAAGTTGTTTATTGGCTATTTTTTCGGACACTTTCGCAAGGTAAGGTAGGAGAGAGATAGGTCGTAGCACAGTTATATCCAGTTTGTACCACAGAATCAGATAGTTGGCTTACGTGCTCCTATCCCACTATTTGCCAGTGCCAATGAGTGATTCGTGCCTGCAAGTGCTCTGTGCTGGCATACTGTGTGCTCAAGTTATCCTCCACCTGTACAAATGGTGACAGCACCACCGTCTCCATCTCCTCCACTGTACATCTTTACCCAGCTTCCGCTTGGCTTCTTGACTTCCACCTCAGGACGCATCACGGCATTCGTCCAAACACAATTTTTACAAGCTATTTTTAAAAGACACCTGATATGGAAACCATGAAGATTGGACTCACCACGGAGACCGAACAACAAGGCGATGCCCGGTGGAGCTGTTTAGGCAGCTATAGAGGATTTAGGCTTTGGTTCACCCCCTCGGCCGTCACCTACCCAGCCGGACATTGGACATAGTTTTTCCTAGTCTCCCCGTTGGTTTCCTTCCCTTCCCTGCCTCCTCCCTCCGCGATCCTGTGGCTTCCTCCCCTTTCCAGCTTATGCGTTAATATCTCTTGTTATTATATATTCTGTGTTTTTCTCCTTTTGTTTATTCTTGGCTCCTGTCACTTTTGTAATTTTGTAACATGTAACTTGCTGATCCTCATGTAAAGCTCTCTGATACCTCCGGGTCTAGCCATCGCTATATAAAAACTCATAATAAATAAATAAATAAATATGTTAGATAACTTGTTTTTTTATTTGGTACATGGTACCTAAATATAGTGCCCTTTGTGGGTCTTAAAAGAAAAGGTGCCACAAGAAATGTATCTTGTGTTCAGCCGTGGCCTGTGACATGCACACCATCATCGTGTAGACCATGGGTACTCACAAACATTAACGCTGTTCATCAGAGGGGGGCCCATGTAAAGGTCAAGAGGGCCGCAAGCGGCCCCCAGGCTGTACTTTGAGTATCACTGGCATAGACTGTAATGTGAATGGAAATGTGCTGCCCCAGTGCAGAATCAAACTGATTCCACTGATTCCACGGGCGACCGAGCAGCAGTGAAAGAGGGAGCGGCAATTTGAGACCACCGCTCTTGTCTTTCAAGGTCAATTGAACAGCCTTATTTTGAACAGAGCGTGGATCCCCGCCACGGTAGATGCAGTCGTTGATAGAACCTGCATGCAGGAGAATGCCTCGTGGTCCCTGAGGCCCCTACACCCAAACTTTAAGCACCATTGGCTCATGCACTAACTGCATTTTACTTCTCATGAGGCACATAGTGCATCTCTCGAACCCCTATCTACCCCTCCACATTTCTTAGTAGTAGTGGTAAAGGAATTGCTAGGAGGTCCATACAAATGAGAGAACACCACAAAATGTGTAGTGTTAGCCTGCAGCATCTTTGCTCTTTTGTGATGTGGAATGACCCTTTGGGTGCAAAGGTGTATGCAAATGCCTATAGCCTAGGATAGTACTGCCTAAACATTTTAGGACCACAACCCACTTTTTAGAATGTCAAACTTTTGTGACCTATCTAGCTTTAATGGACATGAGGCAGGCGATTTTGTAATGTAATAAACCATTGTGTGGTAGCGCATTGTCATTTACCGACAGCTCATTTCCAGTGAAATTTGTGCAGACATACACTTTCACAGATAAAACTATATTCCTTACAAATAATATGTGTAAATCGGGTTCCAGTGAGTGTTTTATTATTTGTGCATCAGTAAGTAAAGTGTCTTGGTTTATTCTGATCCTTTTAAAATCTTTGTTCCCATCACTCTTCAGAATTGCAAAAAAAAAGTGCTTAATTTTTGCTTTCCTAACTGCTGAAGGTGTACAGTTCACATGTATTTACCATTTGTTGTGTGTTACGAAAAAATTACATCCTACAGCTTTTCCTTTCTCACTCGTGTAACCAAGCAAGACTGTCACATAATTCACTTTACTATTCTTTCTCTAACTGCAAAATGAAAGGAGTTTGTAAACATAAGCTGCATTTTGTCAGTACATATAACCTAACATTTGACTTCTGTCTCTGAAGAGCAGCAAATGTGACAAGATAAATGCAGAATTTAAAGTCATTTAAAGTCATCTTTATTTATTGCTTGTACTTTCGCGACCCATCAAAAATTGGCTCACCACCATGGGTCCCAACCCATAGTTTGGGAAATACTGGCCTAGAGCAATTCCTGTAAAACAGGGTTGGTGTAGTAAATGCATATGACACTGGTAAATACATGTATCAATGTCTAAGTGACGGCTTAATCAGCTTTTACATGATCAAAATGTTTGATTTATAGACTACACACTTATCTTAGTCATGCATGACGAGCTCACCTCACCAGCTTTTTACCTTAAGAAACAGAACACCTTTGTTTCTAAGCCTTCAATAGTTCACTTTGCGCAGAGTCTCAACTGTAAACTGCTCTGCTAAGGGGCCGATTCTGATTTCGGCCGGAAGGGCTCCGAACTATGTTCGGAGCCCTTCCGACCGAATTGGTCACTGTTGCCCAGATTCCGTTCCGACCAAGCCATTCCGATGGGCTCAGTTGGAAAGGAATCCGACTCGGATTTCCGGATTGCGGAAGACAGGCTCGGAGAGCCTGTCCGCAGTCTGGAAATCCCTCAGTACTCCCCCGGTCGCCTCTTTATGACCGAGGGAGTACGTACAATGGCAGCTTTTCACTGCCTTTTTGTGACGGTCTGTCCGGCACGAAAAGGCAGTCGGAAGCTGTCTCTGGGGGCCCCCAGCAAAGCCCCCATGGGTGTGAGGCCACCAGATGCCCCTCCGTTGATCCCTGCACCCGGTAGCAGGCACCTAGGGGTGCCGGCCACAGGGTGCAGGGATGAACTGCAGCCCTGCTTTCAACAATGCAGGCATGCATTCCGCTCGGAATGCATGCTTGCATTGTAAAGTATACGAATGCGACCGAACCCTGTTCTGCCGCATCGTACCACCAGGGCTGTAACCGATGACAGCAGGCCGGTCGGTTACAGCTCCTGGCCGATGTCGGAGTCCGACCGACATCGGAATAGGCCACTTAGTGTTGGAAGCAAACTGTTCAACAGATAACTAAAATTGAAAAACTACTTGCACCAATATGGGAAACTCTTTTAGTCTGATTACAAAGAAGCCAATGGGTCATCCAGTGAATTATGGCACAATTTACATAAAAACTCCTGTTGGCATCATCCTAACATCATACCCTTAATTAATATTAATGCATTTTGACTAAATTTCATTGGATGTAACATTACAAATCTAGTTACACTCAGAACAATGACAACCCCATGTAATGAATAGGCTTGCAGTAGCAGACAGGAAAATGCCTTGCACAGTTACATTTCTATGGAAGAAGCCTTCATAGTTCACCAAAAACAACGCAAAAAGTATTTCTACACATTCTGATGTGTGAGACAAAAACATGGATGCACAGAAATACAAGATGAAGTAAAATCTAGTTTAGGTTGTTTGGCCAATGTGAAGTAAACACAGACTTGTAAAGGGCAGCATTCTTTACTTCAGTGCATACATTCATGTTATTGAGCAAACATTATTTATTAATCCAAAATATTTTTATCAAATCCCCCCTTTCATTATGAATCAATCAATACAAATCCCACTACTATATTTACAATATAGTTTCCATCATCTTCACCTTCTTGTGTCTTGATTCTTCTTAAGTTTTTATATCATCGTAGGCACAAGTCTTAGGGTTTACTCAGCACAATTTAATCAGCTCTCTTTTGCTTTCTTGCAGACGTTGCTGACACCTTTTTTTCCACACCCACAATTCAAACCCTGCTTTAAACAAATTGCTTGAAAGAATGTAGTAAAAATAATGAAACCAATCCATACTAATATAATAAAGAGAGAGCCCAAACCTTTGAGGTGGGTAATCTCAGGAACCACAGCACCAATCACAACACCAAATACAGTGTTGGAAAGGGCAGTTGCAGCAGAAGGACATAGGCTATGCAGACGCCCACCATATACATTTAAAAGGTAAAAGAACCGTGCCAGCAAAGTAGTCCCTTGTGGGCGTGTCTGCCTTGTGCTGTGGGCGTGTGCTGGGGGCGTGACAAAAGCTGGGGGCGTGTGGTACGTTCCGCGCTTCATGCCATGTCTCATATCGTGTACTAATCCCACCCTGCTCCCTTTAAATACTCCTGCACCCCATAATCATAATCCACCCTTACTCCTTAAAATACCCCAACACCCTTAAACATTAACCCGTCTTAACCCTAGAAATATACCCTGTACCCCAAAACCCAATCCTATCTTAAACCCTAAAAATACCCCTGTACCCCAAAACCCAAACCTAGCACTGATCCCTATAAATACCCCTGTACCTCATAACCCAAACCTACCCCTGAACCCTAAAAATACCCCTGTACCCCAAAACCTAAACCTAGCCCCTAACCCTAAAATACCCCTGTACCCCAAAACCCAAACCTAGCCCTGAACCCTAAAATACCCCTGTACCCCAAAACCCAAACCTAGCCCTGAACCGTTAAAATACCCCTGTACCCTAAAACCCAAACATACCCCTGATCCCTAAAAATAACCCTATACCCCAAAACCCAAACCTAGCCCTGAACCCTAAAAATAACCCTGTACCCCAAAACCCAAACCTACCCCTGAACCCTAAAATACCCCTCTACCCTAAAACCCAAACCTAGCCCTGAACCCTAAAAATACCCCTGTACCCTAAAACCCAAACCTAGCCCTGAACCCTTAAAATACCTCTGTACCCCAAAACCCAAACCTACCCCTGAACCCTAAAATACCCCTATACCCCAAAACCCAAACCTAGCCCTGAACCCTAAAAATACCCCTGTACCCAAAAACCCATACCTATCCCTAAACCCAAAAAGTACCCCTGTACCCCATAACCCAAAACTATATCTGAACCCTTAAAAAACCCAAACACCCCAAAACATATACCTCAGAACCCCAAAACATATACCCCTATACCCATACTTACCTTATCCAAACATTAAAAAAAACATGCTTTTACCATTTATGCATTTACAACAAATTTTGTTGTAAATGTATGCGTGGTAAAAGCATATAAAATGTAAAGCCATGCGTTATAATGGCATTGCGCAGTCATGGTACTTTCGTAATGAAAGTATGCAGAGTCATGGTATGCGGAAAGAAAGTTGCGGAATAATGGGTGTTTACCCTCCCCCGGTAAGTACATTGGGGGCACGACGGCCCACATCTCCAGCAACATACTCATATTTTTTCACCACCCATTTGAAAAATGCACAGGTCTCTCTCATTGATGGCCAGCACCGACATACACTTTTAGACACACCTCACGCCACAAGTTCTAGAATTGCGAACTTTAGAGCTGGGGAGCTACGTTCGAATCTCGGCATTAGCTCAACATCCTGTGATTCCAGGCAAATCGCTTTGTCTCACCGTGCCTACCACAAATGAATGTGTTCTTCTATAATGTAAATTGTGCTCATGCCATGTTGTCGAGTTCGCGCTATATAATATTGCAAGGAAAAATAAAGTAGGGAAACTCGAGTTCACACACTACTGAAGGCGCACTCGTAAGTGCATCAGCAGTGCACTGTAAATCGGAGCGTTTCACAGGCCTGTCACAGATAAGAAATGCTATCAAAACGAAATCCTACAAAACAATATACTACTGGCCGGCAGCAATTCATACCCGGACAATGTCGGGACGGGCTGCTAGTTAGACATAAAATAATAATAACTGGTGTGTTAAAACTTTCCTAGGTACACTCCCACCAATATTTCCAAACCACTTTCAAACCTTTGCAAATCCTTTTCAGTTTCACTGAACCGTGCACCAACTGATTCCCACAACCATTACTCTTCAAGCGCCTTTGCCCCATGCAAAATATTAGTTGTGTTACCAATGCATTAATTAATAAGCTTGCTATTTTGCAGAATGAAGGTGCAAGACTAATGAACCTTTAACACACAACAACTTTGCCCTCATTCGCAATCAAAATATTCAAAGCAAGACGGTTTTACATCATCATCGCATGCATTGCCATTAGCTCATTCTTAATTTGAGTTAATGCACCAGCAGTGTTAAAATCCAAACGAACCAGTAATATAGATAGCTTTCGAATCTTCACATCATTGAAAGTCACACCGACAGAAAGTGTCATAGCACCAAGCACATCTAACACAATCTAACATAATTTGTCCAAAACCACTTCACTCTCTTGAGCTACACAACATTCCTTTAATTTGCTTAATCCGTAAAGTAAACACGAGAAAAGACTAAGGTGAGATAGCAGCTTCAACCATGTAACTCTCTTCACACTCACTGCCAACCATTTCAATTGGCTCATTATTTTCAGACTTTTCAAACACTTTTCAAACACTGTACACATCACTCCTTTCCTCATATGCTCCATTCTTAGTCTAGGGTGAAATCTTAAGCTTCTAAAGTCCTCTTCTTCCCTTTCTTGCAAGTTTATCTCCTTCATGTCTTCCCAATTTCTAATTATTTTCACTCTTCTATTATATTCTTTAATGAACTCATGCTCCTCCTCGCTCAACTTACTCTAAAAAAAAAATAAAGTCTTGTTAGATGTCAGATTAGATTGAATATGCATAATTAGTCTCAAATGATTAGAAACAGGTATCAGATTCTCAGTTTTAGGAACAGGTTCCAAAGAAATATTAAAGTCGGTGAGGTAGGGCGCTTGGAATTCTCGATTAAGATGGAGGTTGATGAACATATTACATGGTAAAGAATAAATAGAAGGAAGTGGCAAGTCCATCACTCCCTCTGAAACAGAAGCAAGTAAAAAAGTACATACTTAACAATTACGTATTCTTGTGATTTCTGAATATTCTGCTAACTGATCAGTGAAATTATATTTTTTAAACCTACATACAGGCCAATCTTTATGTGTTAGTTTCATGTATACCATATTGTTGTGCACAGTGGTTAGTTCACTATTCCCTAATTGTGATAAAGCATATCCAATTGGCGAGGTTAAGCATAACAGTAGGCTAACCAAAACTATAAGTATAATACTCAATAACACTATGCTCAAAAATTTGCAACACCTTTGCTTGTTCATTGCAATAATTTTCCTACAAAAAAACACTCAATTACATTACTAAATCTAAGATACTAAATCCAAATAAAAATATCATTTTATTCAAGTTCAGTTCATAGCATGCTTTAGGAACCCTAATATCTTAAGCTGGGTATCTAAGGTGCAAAACAAAACAGGCCATATTTATGAAGCACTGTGCACAAAACATATGTGCATCAATCAAAAAAGGAGGACATTTCTCTTTTTATGTATAAATATCTCCACCCTCTTATGTCCCCCATGTTTGCATTATTTGAAAAACAATTCACAATCTCCAATGCAAATATACGTCCAAGCAGTTATATATAAGAACTTTTCACTGATGCACTTCATGCCCTAAAAATCCACAGAATGGTAAAAAGTTTTGAACAGACTTAATCAACGATATTGATACTCTTAATGTCAAAACAGTTCTGCCTTACGTTTATTGCATTTTTTTAGCAAGAAAATCTTAAAATTGGATTAAAATGGCTTAAAATGTAAACTTTAATTGCCATTCATCCATACTATGAATTGAAAGATGGTGCTTAGTCATATTTAATTTGCTAAATTACTGGTGATTTATTTTAATTTTAGAAATTACCTAATTTTTTCACATATAGGTTAAATTTAGTCATGAATCCATCCATTTGAAATTGATTGTTCTTTTTTTTACAAGAATGGATATACTGCTTCTCACAAATTGATTTCATTCATTAGTTTGTCGGGTCAATAGGACCAGTGATTCACATTTCAAGGCAAACTGAAACTGGAGACAAATCATGTCTGATTCTCTTTTGGGTAAATACAATTCGCCCAGAAATTAAACACTTCCGATATCATATATGTGACCGCAAGACGCTCATTGTGTACTTCTACGGTCAGGTCTTGGAATGGCCTCCAGATTGCTGATCTGGTCTGCTTTTCAATACTACTGTTAAGACTTACCATTTTACTCAACACGTGGAAGTGAAATTCGTTTTTAGATAAAAGGTGCATTAGGAGTGTCTTGTTCAAACCTAAAGTGTATGCTTGCCGCACAACACATGAATGTCAGCTTGACTTCCAGTACACTATGGTATATTTACACAGCATGTTCCACAAGTACCTCATTAACACCTCTAGCTGATTTTTGGCCATGATCATTACTTTCCAAATTTTCTCTCCTTATATCCTATTTGATCACTGTGAGAACAGAGAATATGGACACTAGACTCTAGGGGCCAGATTGTTTAAACATTTGTTTGGGGTGAAAACTCTCTGATTTGGCGTTTGTGACTGTAAAATTGTCTTTTTCAGATGTACTAATTCCATCCTAGGAGTCAGAAAAGATTTTTGAACTCCTAGTATGGGTTTAGAAACGGATAACGATTTAGTATCTGGAAGGGGTTTTTTGTCAGGGCCGACTTTAGCGCTAATGCGCCCAGTGCAACAGTCTTTTTTGGCACCCCATCAATTACCTCCTTCTTCATGGATTCCCTCACTCCCACCCTCCAACATTGACCCTCGTCTCTCCGTAGCCCCTCCCTCACATGCATTTAATATATTTTATTGAGCTACTCATACCAGTGTAGGATGTCAGAGCACTTTACATCACACGCACTATACTGAGACTACACATCCTACATGTGTAAATTAGTCTATAGAAAATGTTAAATAAGACTATGAGGATTATAAGGTGTAGGAATCACATGTCATCCATACCAGTAGGAAGTATATTTTAAAAGTGCTTGGTCTAAAGAGCAAAAACTCATGTTTAAAATGCACCCCAGTGGTTGGGGTTGGCTTTATTAATAAGAATGTATTTCTACCCAATTGAACTCTTTTTAGCATCATTAGGATAATGAAAGACTGAGGGAAAAAACGGTTCCCTATCACTGATGTAACTTTTTTGTCGGAGTTTTATATAGCGCAAACTTGACCCAAAGGTATCAGAGCGCTTTAAATGAGCACCAGTTGCGTTACACAAGTACACATTTATTTTTGTTAGGTACAGGGAGATTAAGTGATTTGCCCAGAATCATAGGATGTTGAGCGTCATTGTCGAGACTCGCAACTCAGTTACTCAGATTTGAGATTGACCGCCCTAGCCGGTAGGCTACATCCTCTCCCCATTTTGTGATTTTGAGCAGGCCCCTCCTCTACTCCGGCTCACCCTGTCCCATTGATGTGCCCCATGCTCTTGTGGAACCCACTCCCAGTCACTCATTGATGTAGCTTGGTATACTGGGCTGTCACTTCCACTAGTCTGGATCACTTAGAGTAACTGGCTGATGCATTTTGAGCTCCTGTCCTGGGAAGTCTCCCACCAGCTTGGCTCGCCCTTATCACTCACAATCACTGCTTGTGTTTCTGGGAGGCCACTCACCTAGCCTGGCTCACCCAGTACCACTGACTCACTTTGTGCTCCTGGCAGCCCACAGCTCATCATTCACGTATGCAGTTTGTGTTCCTGGGCAGTACCTTCCACTAGCCTAGCTAACCTAGTGTTACTGACTGATGCAGCTTGTGCTCCTGAGCAACCTCCTCCACGGGGTGATTCCTGTGCTCATCTGATCTGTCAAACACTACACAAACAGGCACCCGCTACAGCTCACCCTCTATTCACAAGAGAAGAGCACTACCTCCTCCTTGAGCTTCCGGCTCAGGCTCCTCTTGAGGCTGTAATTACTTATGCCACATTACAGTCCTTCTGCACACCTGCCAACTCACACGGTGCCACCGTGTGACAAACGATCTCGGCTCATATCATTCGGTCACTGGGTGAGAAGCCGGTATCACATGACGCAGGGAAAACGAGCTGAAAACCACTGTAAACAGGTGTGTGATAACGCGCCTGGACATCAGCTCCAGCCTCAGCAAGCTATTTTTGGAGGGAAAGGGGGCTTGGTTCGGGTGGGGTTCAAAAGTGCCTCGTATGTACTTCTCGGTGTGAGGACCCATTCCTTCAAGGCCCCACCTCCTCCAGGGAGATTGTTCCTCAAGTTGGCAAGTAGGCTTCTGTGATGTCACAGATAAAACATTTCATACCTGCCAATTTGAAGAATAATATCACCGTGTGAGGAGGGGGCGGGTCTTGCAGTGGGTGGGGACTCATGCTAAGAAGTACCTACAAGGCACTTTTGTACCCCACCCCGCGCCAAGCCCCCTCCTCTGCCTAAAAAAAACTTTGCTGAGGCTGGTGCCGATGTTCTGGGGCGTTTTCCCACCCCTTGATGGACGTTGGCGGTTCAAAGCCTCATAAAACGAACTGGAAAACAACTATTTACAGTGGTTGTCAACTCCTGCCTATTTGTGATATCGGCTCCTCGACAGGAGACCGTGTGATGGAAGCCGATATTTTGTGTCACACGGTGGCACCGTATAAGTTGGCAGGTATGACATTTACAGTGGGCCTGCTATGCTTTTAACAAGGAGTGGCACCACTTCTCAGCATACCTACCAATTCTTTACTGGAACAGCCGGGACCGCCAATTCTCTTCATGACTTTTGTGCATTTTATGGAGACTACCATCACTTCTCAGCAGGCAGCGATACATTTGATGGAAAGTACCAGCACATCTCTGCAGGACAGCAATCATTTTTATAGGACAGTCTCAAATACAACCTCTCAGCAAGCCAGCTATTGATATAAGATACAGTTCTTTGACTGAAGTAGTGTGGCTCACTGGTTAGAGGCGGCAGACCTGAGAGCAGAGGACGGCCCGGGACCAGGGTTCGATTCCTGGCGCGGCAGGTTTCTGGACCAGGGTCAGCGGACTCGATAATTCTCTCGCCTCGGTGCCCACTCTGATCAGCGTTCACACTCGGAAACTCTGGGCATTAGCTTGCCTCATCTTCACTAACGGCCCCACCAGACCGCCGGGGATGCCTGGTCTCACCCTGGAGATACCCATTAAGGGACCATCTCTCAGGGAAGCCAGGAAGGGTTTCGCAGCGGTCGAAGCGCCTTGGGACCCTCCGGGTAAGTAGTGCGCTATATAAATGCCTATACATTTACATACATTTATATTTACATACATTTACATTTACATTTACATTCTTAGCAGCTGGCTTATTAACTCTCTGCACTACCTTATGATGAGTCAGTTATGATGAGTCAAAACTGCCACGAGACAAATCTCTGAGCTCTCTTCAGCAGGAACATTAATCACCACTTGTCTTGACATTTTACTGTTGCCTGAAGGCTGCTGGACATTTAAGGAACTCTGCTGCAGGTGTTTTTTTGAAACCATAAGTTATTTCTAAACACCCCCCCCCCCCAGTCGGATTGTGATTGAACCACTACAATTCGGAATTTTTTAAACTATGCCATTGATACATAGGCCGATTTGTAAAATTAAATAGTGGTTGCAAAAATACTGGTTGTGATTTGCAACCAGTACTTTGCGACGAGTTAGTCATACATCTGGCCCTGAATTTTTTATTTTAAAAAATCTTAAAAACTGCTTGTGACATATTTATGTGTAAAACTGTACGGGTGACGTATTTGTGTGAATCAGAGCAATGAATGGATTGAACTGCTCACCACAAGCCCATAATGGTTCACGGATTCGTCATGAACTAATGTGACGCTCTGGTCTCCATGTAACCGAATGATAAAATCAGAGGTGTGCTAATTTGCGCAACTTCATTTCACCAACATTAAGAACCTCAAAAAGATGATACATTAAAAAAGAAAATCAGGAGAAAAGTACTTCAAAAAGTAGGTTTTCCAAGAGATTAAACCTTTTTTCTTTCTTCCTCAAAAAAGAGTTTTTTTATGTGGGAAAAACATCTTGCCAAAAGCTTCTCACAAACTTGTCAACTTAAGGATGTTAGAAATCTTCGCACTTCAAACAACTTTGCCCTCAGACTCAAAGTATACAGAGCCCTAAAATCAAGGTCAGTTTAGAGTTCTGGTGCCTTCCAGTGATCAGGAACAGGCAAGTATGCCTAGAGAAGGTTCCCACTTCTGCAGGCCTACATGCTGTGGGTATACTTTGTATCCACGCTCCTGTAAGTGGCCAGTAGTTGGAGGCAAGAGACGTCAGAGCTGCAGCACAGAAAGTGTCCTGCCCAAAAGCAACTTTAGAAACATCATTAGAAATGCTAATAACAAGTAATGCGATAACATGCACAGCAAGGTTCCTACACCAAAAGGCACCTGGCGCAGGTGTCTTTAATGCAGCTGATGGACCAGGCGTTATCCTGATTTGGGCATCGGCCAATCCGGTCTGCTGGTAAACAAGGCCGCCAGATAGAGCTAAAGAGCATCCGCTGTACCTGGGAAGGCTGAGTTTTTTAATAACCATCTGTTGGGATAAGCCAGGGTCGGATTTAGGGCAGTGCAACCAGTGCGACCGCTTGGGGGGGGGGGGGGGGGGGGGGGGGGGAGTATGGGGGGGGGGGGGTGTATGGGGGGGGTTGGGGCTGTGTTTTGAAATAAAATATTGCATGCGATTAAAAGCACACATGCTGCAGAGTTGCTTATGCATCCAGCAATTTTCAGGTGACAATAAAAAAATCACAATAACTCTGGTGATTAATGTTCCTGCTGGAGAGAGAGCGGAGTTTTGTATAGTGGCAGTTTTGACTGATATTGAAGTAGCGTAGATGGTTAATGTGTCTGCTGTAAAGCACATGTATCATGAGTATTACAGAATTGTATTGTATGTAGCTAGCTCAGTGGGTTATTGCTTTTGTCATGAGATCCTTTATGTTAGTAAAGACAACACCAAGCATTGGTTATGTTTTTTGGTCGAAGCCTACCATTCAGCGCAGCTATCTGGGTTGCAAAGACATCTTGGGGCATTCTAAAATCTTACCTGGGAATGCATTCCATTAATTGATTACTGTTGGCTTTGTGTTTTTTAACCCCTTCACTGCGGCGGCTATTCCGCCGCAGTGCTAAGGGGGCGGGGCGGAAATGCGGCGGGCGCATGCTGGTGACGGAACCGCTCCGTCACCAGCGTCGGTTGCGCTGTGCTTATGACGGAGCGGTTCCGTCATGGCCACGCCCGCTCAATAGAACGCCCAGCGCAGGCTCGGAATCCGCGCCGCGCAGGCGCGTCGGGCGGGCCATGACGGAACCGCTCCATCATCAGCACAGCGCCACCGCGGCTGATGACGGAGCGGTTCCGTCATCAGCAGGGGAGGGGTTAAATCACATTTGGTTGCTTTCTTTTTACTGGCTTTATTTGTTTTAGGCTATCCAGTATGTCTTTGCCCTCCCATGGAGCATGCCTGTTCACCATCACTCCTACATTCTTCAGCAAGTGCTCGTTTTCTCTAAACAGGCCTTTAAATGTCGTTCTTATCTTGTCACATTTAATGTGAATTCAAAGGCAGAGGTCAAATGTCAAGCTCTGACTTCTGGGTGATCTTTGTGTTTACTTTTCTTTCTCTGACTTCAAAGTGAGAGGATTTAAGTTACAATCCTGCTGGGTACTCATGTGAGAGGAAAGACTGTAAGAGTGGAGTGGTGTGGCTCACTGGTTAGAGGCGGCAGACCCGTAAGCAGAGGACGGCCCGGGACCAGGGTTCGATTCCCGACGCGGCAGGGTCTTGGACCATGGTCAGCGGGCTCGATAATTCTCGCCTCGGTGCCTACTCCAGTCAGGGACCACACTCGGCAACTCTGGGCATTAGCTTGCCTCCTCTTCACAACGGCCCCCCCAGACCGCCGGGGATGCTTGGTCGCACCTTAGAGATACCCATTAGGGACCATCTCTCAGGGTGAGCCAGGACGGGTTCCCCAGCGGTCGTAGCGCGGAGATACTCCTCCGTGAGTCGATTCCTAGCGCTATATAAACCCACAATTAAATTAAATTTTATTTTTTCTAGCACACAACAAAATTGAAATGTCTGTGAATGAACTGTACAAATATTTCAGAATATATCAGAATTAGAAGGCACAAATGAAGCAATTTTTTTAAATTCTGATATGTGGTGGTAAAAATATTTTAAAACTGTCAAAACAAATTAATTCACTTGGTGATGCCATTTTCGTACATTAAAGTTTGTGTGCTGTATAGTTTTATCAGTAAAACTGTAGGTATGTGCAAATGTTAAGGTCATGTCAATTGAAAATGTGTTGTCTGTAATGGCAATGAGCTACCACACCATGCATACTCCACTCTATGCAACTCCACTCTACTCCAGTCCACTCTACAGCACTTTACTCCACGGCACTCTTCTTCCCTCTGTGCTATGCCATTCCACTCTATACTACTCTACAACACTACACTACACTCTACCACACTGTACTCCACTCAACTCCACGCCACTCTACTTCACTCTATGCCACTCTACTCCTCTCCACTCTACACCACACTAGTTTTGCCATGCCACTTCACCCTACGCCACTCCACTCTACGATATTCCACTCTATGACAAATCTGCTCCACTCCATTCTACAACACTCTACTTGACTCTTCTTCACCCCACTCTGTGCCAATCCACTTTATGCCACTCTACGCCACTCTATGCCACTCCTCTCTGTGACACTCCACTCCACTCTACGACCCTTCACTCTACACCACTCTACGATACGCCACTCTTTGACACTCTGTGCCCCTTTACTACACTCTATAGCACTCCACGCTATGCTACTCCACTCTATGACACGCTACTCCACTCTGCACTATGCCACTCTAATCTACTACATTCTACAGCACTCCACTCCACTCCACTTTACCACACGTTATTCCACTCTATGGTACACCACCCAATGTCTCTCCAACCGACCACACTCTACAACACTGTACACCACTCCATCCCACTCCACTCTATGCCACTCCACTCCTCTCTATACCCCTCCTCGCTACGCCCTTTCACTCTACTCCCATTCACTCTACAACACTACACTCTATCCCTCTACGAAACTACACTCTATGACATAACACTCTATAACATAACAGAAATCAAAGCGTGAAGCATGATGCTTGCAGCTGAAGCAGGATCAAAGTCAGAGATTTCCCTTCTCACATAAAACTATTTGTCTTTTGAATATTTGAATGCCCCTTTGCACCATACAGATTCCTAACATTGACTCTCCACTCTAGGCCACTCCACTTTGCCCTACACCACTCCACATCACGCTATTCCACTCTCCAATACTCCCATCAATGACACTTTACTCCAGTCCAATCTACGACACTCCACTCTATACCATTCCGCGCCACTCTACGCCACTTCACTCTAGGCCACTCTCCCTCATGCCACTCCACTCTATGACACACAGCACTCTATGACACTCCACTCTACTTTATGAATCTCCGGTCTACGACACTCCCCTCCACTTCACTCCACTGTAATCTACAACACTGTACTCCACGATACTCCATTCCACTCTACAACACTCTACGCTACTTCACTCTAAGCTGCTCTACTCGACTCCACTCAATGAAATTCCACTCTACGCCACTCCACTCTACAAAATTTTACTGCACTCTACACCACTATATAACACTTTACTCGAATCTATGACACTTTACTCCACTCTATGCTATGCCAGTCTACACCCCTCCATTCTACGTCACTCCACTCTGACATTCTACTCCACTCTAATGTCACTCTACACCACTCTATGCCACTCCACAACACTCTACTCTATCATACTCTATGACACTTCACTCTATACCCCTACACTCTGTGCCCCTCCACTCCACTCAGTAACAGCCTGATCCACTCCACTCTAGGACTCTCTACTTCACTCTATGTCACTCCACTGCATGCCACTCCACGCCACTCTACGACCCTCCATAACACTATACGCCATGCCATTTTAACCCGCTGAGTGCCAATCCTTTTTATGCCACTCAACCCGAATCCACTGTACAACTCTCTTCTCCAATCTGTGCCACTCACTCTATCCCACTCTATGCCACTCCAATCTACAACACTCTACAATACTTTACTCCACTCTAAGGTACTTCACTCCACTCTATGCTACGCAACTCTACGCCCTGACACTCTATGCCCAACACTCTGCGACACATTCTACTCCACTCTATGCCCCTTCACTCTACGCCCGACACTCTACTCCCCTCCATTCTACACCTGTCCACTCTGCACAACTCTACATCACTCCACTCTACATTACTCTATTCAGCATCGGCACCACTCCACAACACTCCACCCTGATCCATGACACTCCACTAGACACTCCTCGACAGTCTGTGCCACTCCACTAATACTCCACGACACTCGACTCCACAACTCTTCACAACTCCACGACAATCTACGCCACTCCATACCACTCTTCTTCACTCTACACCACTTCACTCCATCCTCTAGGCCACTAACTTTTAGTCAAGCTGTACAGAAGTCATAGTTGTGCACAACATGGCTAAAATACTCTTGCAAAGCCAATAGCTCTTGCAGAGACAACACCTATTGGCTTTGCCACTGCTTGTTTATCCTGAGTTTCTGTTTCTCCAGACCAAGCACTCTTAAAACATACTGCCTACCAGTATGGATGACTTTCGACTCCTACACCTTGCAGTCCTTATTGCCTTAGGCAGCATTTCCTATACGCAGATTTAAACACGTGTTATTCATTGTCTCTGTATAATGTGTGTGTGATGCAAAGTGCTCTATCACCAAAAACTGGTATGCGTAGTGCTATAAAACAAATGAAATACTTGTGAGAGATGGGCTATGGAGAGGTGAGGAGTATCGCTGTAGGGTGGTAGTGAGGGAATCTATGGACAACGTCATTTGGGGTGCCTACAAAGATTGCCGCACCGAGCGTCGCTAGCACTAAAGCCAGTCCTGGTATAAACACTAGTACTGCAGTGCCTTTTGGGTAACAGTGTTCGAAGTCTGTAAAGTGCTATACTTTTTTCCAGTTACTATTTGTAATTATCATGTAATATCTGTGGGCTTGAACTGTTGTAGTCCATCTTGTTCTGTTTCGTCAAGGGTTATCAAAATCAAAAGTATATTCTGGCTGCTAGGAGGGTAAAAGTAGTCCTTTGTGAAATGTTTGTTGCTTTCGTGAACTATGCACAATTCATTAATTTTGCATTATGTGAAATTCAAGAAATGTGTGAACTTTTGCATTACAAAGTTTTGCATCATTCTTTGGATATAGTAGAATGGCGAGTCATTTTCTGCTTGAACCATACTCCTGTTGCTGTTCCATTTACGTAAGTCTCCTTAATTCTGACCAAAAATGATGAAACAATTACAGATTTTCACACACAATCTAATTAGAAGCCCTTGCAAACTTCCAAAGTGCACTTAATGCGAATATACCTGCACTTGTCTTTCCCATCTCAGGCTCCCAGTCCAAAGTGCATTAGGTGAGCAACTTATACACATGTTGACCAAAGTAGTAAGTCGGAGAAGCCAAGTAAAAATAGTGCCGCCAGTTAATTCCCTAGGGAAAAAAGCATAAAGACAATAATGGCGATAAAGAGTACTCTACTGTTAAGTTGTTAATTGTAGAAAAATATCTAGTGTGACCAATAAAATGGAATAAGTTGGCTTCTTCTAAATTGATTTTTAGATCTGGCACCAGCTTCAGATTAAAGCATCGAGTGGACCTCGGCGAGCTGTGGGCAGTGGCCTGCAGTGAAGACGATGAGGAAGAGGAAGAAGCCCGGGAGCTACACATCAACCCTAGAGAGTCGATCATCTTGATCTGGTCCGGATGTGTCTGCATTGCTTCCTTTCGGTCAGTGGTAAATACCTGCCAATTAATACAGCCTCAATGAATATCCTAGAAGACTTTATCTTGAGGTAATTGCCCACCATAGAACCTGAGTGACCCTAGGACTCCTACAAGGGGTATAGGGCAATTACCTTATCAATACAGAACATGTATGTGAAAGTAGTGTGGATTTTTAAAACTCTATCTAATGCTTTAATTAAGGTTCTCCAAAGTTGGTCCATTCCAGAATTTTAGCATAGCCCCATTTAGATAAATGTAGTTATCTTAAAATCTGGCATGGATCCAGCCCACCAGGACCGACTTTGGAAAATCCTGCTGTAGATTAAAAAAGTTTCTATTTTTGCTTTATTTACTTGCTAAACAGTGTCACTTGCGGGCAGAGTTGTGTGTCACGTGTACCTTGAGATGAACATAACAGAAGTATTATCAGGAACCGTGAGAGTTAATGTCTGAATGGCTAGTAGATCATTATCATGTTAGATAATTCAGGGTTGGCATTCACTGCCAATTATTGCCCTGTCTCTGAGCAAGCTGCTTGGCCAACAGAACATAACTATTACCATGCATTTTCCCATTACTTTTACAGTTTAACCACTTGCACAAAATTATGGTGCAGCTAGCAACTTTACCAGTATGTGGAAAATTGTACAGCTGTGCCACGGTTTCCACGCCTCTGTGTGTAACAAACAGTGATACTATAGAAAAATTCAGGTCACTCATATTTTACCAGGAACTCTTCAACAAACAAATCAGACAATAATAATAATAATCCTCATTTGTAAAGTGCACAATCACCCGTAAGGGTCTCTAGGCGCTGGGGGCCGTCGGGAAGATTAAGCAAGCTATTGCCCAGAGTCACATGGTGCTGGGCTAATTTGCCGCCAGTGCCGGGGATCGAACCGTGATCCCCAGATTCCAGAGTCAGTCGCCCTAGCCGCAGCGCTACACTGACATTGGTAGTGCCCTTCATTATTCATGATGGTTGCTTTGACTCAATGATAGATGATGAATGAGATGTGTGATTGTAGCCCCAACACTTCTAAATCTAATTCTCTTCTTTAGGTGTCTTAAAAACACCCACATCTATACACCCAAATGAACTACAGATTTTAAATATTTCCTCTCCTTTACGAAATTCCTTTAGTATTTTTGAAATAAAGCTGTTTTGGAATAATTGAAAATCTTCGGAAAATAAAAAGATGAATCCAGTCACAATTAGTCGTGTGGTAATGCTACAATTGTTTGAATCATTGTGCATCGAAATTTATTAACTCAGTGAGCAGTACTGGCATCTTGTTTTGTTGAGAATCATATTCGGCGCAGCCTTACTGCGCTCTAGCCAAACCCTTGTTGTTTCATGCTTCATTATTCATGACAGGCAAAACTTTATTTTCCGACTTTTTCTGAGGTATACCTGTTATTTCTTTCATGACATCACTCAAGCATTTGCATGTTATTATCTTTGAGAATCTAAGGCATCTCCTCAATGGCAATAGTTTGTGGTGGTGGGAAATGTGGATCCATTTCACAAAGGTGTCTTTGCACATACATTTCACTTAGGCTTGTAAATACCTTCATTTATAAGTTTCTACTCACATTCCTGATTCATAGACTCTGAAATAGTGTGGACTTGAAGCCATAAATGTAATGTTACCACATTGAAATGTCCACATGTATTTGGTAAACTTTCCATAAGAGCAAATTTGTTCTCAACTAAAGGTTTTGTAAATGTCCCATGGGAGGCTTGAGCTGCAAACGTTGACAAACACATTTGTGGGCATTCAACAAACTTTTACAGATAGTTTCCCATCTTGAAAATTGTTGGTGGGATGCGCACCAAAGCTTTTGGTTAGACTTGGTGGAATTCTCTAGCCTCCCCCACCCAGTCTTGAAAGGGATATGTACCAGTCGTGCGGACAAAATAGACAGGTACTCCATGACCTTCCCCTCATACCATACGAGAAGGAAGGCCAATATTCGAACATACTATCAGTCAACACTGAGTAGGTTATTGGTGGGTTCCTCTCACCTTACCCCAAAACTAGCAAATACACTAGTAATCTGGACTAATATATGATAGGGTTTTGTTAAGTGGTGACTTAAAACAGAACATATGTAGCAGAATAGGAAGAGATTCAAAATTATATTGGCATGAGCAAACATAACAAAGGTATACAGTATGAAAAAACTAAGCATTACTTATTCTTTGTAGTTATATCCTATTTATGACCTGCCCTAATTTGAAGTAGCTAGAAATCTGCCATTAGGACAGATGCGTTAAAGCAATCTCATATCTGAACAAAAGCTCAATGCAGCAGAGCTTACACTGACAAGCTATGTCTGGCGAAGAGGCCTCTTGTCCTTAGAGGCGCTGCTCCAGCAATGAATCAGTCCTCACTGCGTTTTGTAGATGGGAGTATATCCTATTGCAGTGAGTCTGAGATAGTGAAAAAGTGTGTGAGAAGATGTAATTCTTCTCATGGCACGTGGTGAGATGAGTATAGGATCGGTGATTGGAGCTCCAAAATTAAATCCATATTCGGTAGGTGTTGACTTAATTTCACACAAATAAACACTTCCCCATTTGGATTTATTGTTAGCAGTCTGGCAGAAAGGCCTGGAAATTAATGAGTATGGAACATTATCCCTACATTCCATATCCTCATTCCAGTCATTACTTTTGAGGTGAACTTCACCTCAACCAGGAGAGAAAAATAGAAAGTGGCGAGGGATGTTCTGAACTTCTTGAAGCCTTGGAAAAACAAGTTTCGTTTTTGTCTGATTCTCCTTTGACGTTGTGAGTGGTTCAGCACTGGCAGAAGGTGCCACCATCTCTACAAGAAGAAATCTTTATTTGAAAGAATGGCACACTGATGCAGTCCAGAAGGCAATACCAATAAGATTGCCATTTAAAGGGACTAAGCTGTTTGGTACGGATCTTGAGACGTTACATCGGATCTCCAATGAGAAGAAGCATTCTCAGTCTGGAACATCTGGATCTTGGTCCTCTTAGTCCAAATCCTCCTTTCGCCAACCTTGTAGACGATATGACCAGCAACAGCAGCAGCAACAGTTCTATATCTATAAAAGTAAGGAAAATGGAAACAAACATCAAGAGGAACAGAAGGGAAAGTCTGGGTCTACAACAGAAATCAGCGTCCCTTACTATGCTGGGCACAGATATTTCCTCCTGGTGGGAAGGAGGTTAAGATTTTTCCTCACTGCTTGGGAGGAGTCTTCTACTGATGTGTGGGTCCGTCAGGTGGGGAAGATGGGATACCACATTGAATTTCCAGAGACTCCTTTGAATTCAGGGATCATTTCTATGCCAGACCCTTCAGATGCAACATGGAAATTGGCTCTGGAAGCAGCAATTCTCAGTTTGGCACAGAAGAGACTGGTGGTGCCTGTTCCTGAAACACAGAGGAGCAAGGGAGTGTACTCAGGACCTTCCTTGTCCTCAAACACTTTGCGTTCGTTCAGATTGACTATAGATTTTAGAGTAGTTCACAAGTGGATTAAGAGAATCTATTTAAGACAGTTCAGTGGAATATTCCTTTAATACCAGACAATTCCTTCATAATAACTATGGATCTGACTGATGCTTATTTCCATATTGCTATTGCTAAGATTCATCAGAAATACGTATAATGTTTTGTTCCAGGAAAGCACTTTCAGTTCCAGGTATTGCCCTTTGGCATTAAGCCTGCTCAAGGGTATTTAAAAAATTAAAATAATGGCGCAATTGGTTTCACCTCTCCATTTCTAAGGGTGGAATGTATATCCTTATCTGGACGACTGGCTTCTTCATATCCCATCAAAGGAGGAAGTATTGAAAGGTTGGGATCTAACAAAGACATGTTTTCAGAAACATGGACCACTCATAGACTTAGAGAAGTGCAAATATGATCCTTCTCAGGACAGAACATTTATTGGAGCCCATTTCAGGACTGCACTAGGACATGGCCTTTCTCCTAGAAGAGAGAACAGTGAGAATGAGGGAAACGCTCTCTTCTCTCCCATATCAGATGCAGGCATTGGCAAGACTGTGGCAGAGGGTTCAGTGACACATGGACTATTGTATGTTTCTAATCCTTTGAGAAAGGCTTCATATGAGACCACCCCTGGCTCGTCTGGCAAAACATTGGAGACCGTCTTCAATGGCATGGGAGGAAAATATTCTGGTCACAGATCCCATCAAGGGTCAACTTGAGTGGTTGTTGAATGAGAGATCTTTGAACAGGGGATTTACGCTTAATGCTCCACTGAAGATTGTCTTAACAATGGATGTCAGCCCTTTAGGCTGGGTACAATGTTGGGGCCCACAACAGCTCAAAGAAGATGGTCTGCAAAAGACTAGAACCTCCATTTGGAAAAATAATCAACATTTTTCCATGTATTGCAACATTTCTGGAGGGATATCATGAATCCGTATGTGTTGATCAGGACAGACAAGACTGTAGCAGTATCATATGTGAACACAATCAGTGAACAAAGTCTGCATCTCTCAATATAGTTGCCTTGAGGATAGTGATGAGGGCAGAGAAGCATCGAGTTTCTCTGAAGGCAAATCACATCAAGGACGAAGACAATAAAGTGGCAGACAGACTAAGCAGGGTCTTCTCCTCTCACTCTCTGTCCCTCTCTCCTTTGGTGTTTGCCCAGATCTGTCAGAGATTCAGGGAACCTTTTTAAGACCTGTTTGATTCCAGAGAAGGCACTCAAATTCTGAGGTTCTTCTCTTCGTATCAGGATTCAGAAGCATGGGGGAGGGATGCTCTTTCTTCACCTTCACTTTGGTCTCCTCCGCTGTTAAATGTATTCCCACCTATTCCTTTCATTCCTTGCTTGCTCTTCAGGGTCCAGGGGGAGGTCGAAATGATGATGGTAGCCCCTTTCTAGCCTAAGTGTTGTTCTTGGTTTCCTCTCCTAAAGTGCCTGACTGTTCTTTCTGCTTGGATAGTTCCTTTATCTGCATTCCCTCAGATCAGTAGGGTGCCTTCTGATTCAGAAAATGTTTATGTCGGTCTGGAAACTGAGAGGCTTGGGCATCAGAAGATATGGGTGCCTCAGCACTTAGCTGAGATCATTCAGGGATCTAGACTCTCCTCTACACTATGGCCCTACTCCAAGCATTGGAATAATTTTGAGGCTAGGTGTGCCACAAAATCTCTTTCGTCTATCCAGTGTGACATTTCCTTTGTTTTACAGTACAGTTCCTACTGAATGGTTTCCAAAAGCATCTAGCTTCACAACACTGGTAGACCAGTGGGATGTGATAAGTGCCTTTTCAGGATACCTTGGACCAATTCCGCAAAGATTTTGATTTGATGGTCAGACTCTTAAAAAACCTTCCAACTTCTAGACCTGTGTCTAGACCCTTGGTACCACACTGGGATATGCCTTTGGTTCCAGATGAACTGCAGGGGGTGCCATTTGAACCTCTTGTTTCTTTTGATTTGAAGTACTTACCCTAGTGGGGATTACCTCCGCAAGGAGAATTGGAAAGCTGGGCAATGTTACGCAAACCTCCTTTTTTAAAGATTCTGGAGGATGGAGTCTTGTTTCCACATATTAGGCCTTTCTTCCTGCGATGGCATCCAAGATGCAAAGGGAACAAAATGTATTGCTTCCTATGTTCTTTCCTTCTCCATCTTCCAAGGAGGAGGAACTTTTTCATTTATTAGATGTGAAAAGGGCAGTTGAAATCTACCTTCAGAGGTCTGAAGGGTATAGAAAGTTTGAACATTTCTTTATAACTTTTGGTTGTGTCAATCAGGGTCACAAAGTTTCTAATGTTGCTTTAAGTAGATGGGTTTGATCTACTGTTGTGTTGCCATATTTTTTGTCCAATGGTTCTCCACCTGAATGAATTCAAGGATAGATCAACTAGAGTTCTGGAAGCCTCTTGCCCTGAGGCATAGGAAGTTCCCCTGTCAGAAATTTGTTGGGTGGCTAATTGGGCCTCAGCTAAACTGTAAAACACAGTTGTATTGAAAGAGTTTTGTAGGATAATTCATTTGGGGAAAAGGTGTTGAATTATGTATTTTCCGAACAATTTGATTTCTTCTTTCATTGCACTAATTAAAAATTGATAAGCATGATTAGAACATTGGAAATTTTAGTGCTCTATTGAAAACAATTGAGTGCTCTGGGCTTCTGTTGGCCAGTGGTGGCCCAGAGCATCAACATTCCAATGTTTAACAAAGGCCACACAAAGTCAGAGGGGATTTCAACCCCCTCGGGTTCCAATATGCCTTTGTTTTACATATTAGAATATTCTGTCCTCTAGGGGATGGAATGTTCTAATAGCCTTAGAGCCCTCAGTAGCGGGATATACTGGCCATTAAAGGCCCGCTCCCTTTTTAAAGGCCCAAGCTTTCGGCACAGGCCTTTAATGGCCCGGAGAGCCCGCTGGGTTGGGCTCTAAGGCTATATTGCTGTAACATATTTTCAGTTTTACATTGATATTTTGGGTTTGTCGTGAAGGCCAGCTTTTGCTTGGTAAAAGTCCAAAGTAATCATAGGACGCGGACATGGGACGTAGAGATAATGCCCGGTTACATACCGATAAATTTCATATTACGGAGTCCCTAATGTCCTTGTCACAGTCGTTACAGTCAGCTGGGTGTGGCTTGGTATGATAAGGAGGTAATGTGGGTGGGGATACCTCACCACTTCTTGTTTTTCTCTCCTAGTTGAAGTGGAGGTCACTTCAAAAGTAATGACTGTCACGAGGACATTAGGGAGTAAGGATAAGAACTCAATGATTCGAATGTTCGTTCATTGTAGCTGTTAAGGAGCAGGTCACGAGTTCGAGTCCCAGCATCCTCTCTTCTAACGTTCCTCTGCCTGAAAGCTGTAAATTGTATGGTATAAACTAGCAAAATGTTACGTCCGTTATATAAAATGCAAACTGTTGGAGCCCGATGCACCCAAAAGCAAGATTGGTGAAGAAAGGGAGACTAGCAGGTCTCCCTTTCCAAAGGCGGGTTTAGTTATGGATGGCATCTTTAACAAGCACTACAAATTGACACTTTACAACTTATATAAGGTCTTATAGGCTTGATGTTGCCATATGGAAGTAATTCACTTGGGGCCATATGTAGGTAGCCCAATTGAGATCGCAAATGCAAAAATTCACAGAATTTCTGCGTTTGCGATCGCAATTTGGGCAGTGTGCTGTGTATCACTCAAAAACCCACACGCAAAATAAGGAATCACAAAATGTGCGATTCCTTATGTTGTGAATGCATTTAAGGAATTCCAATTCCTTAAATGCAATGTTGGAAGCACCCAAGTTGTGCGATTTTGGCTTAAGGAATCGCAAATTACCACCAACTTAAGGTTGGTGATAAGTTGCGATTTCTTTGAAAAATGTGCTTTTTTGCATTTCTCAAAGTACCATGTGGCGCACATACATGCCCTTAGCGCATGTATGTGGGCCACATGTGCACAAATGTTAATTTCAGGGGCGCAAAAGGGTGTCCTATTGACACCCTTGCAACCTTGAAATTGCATTCTCAATTTGCGATTCTCTAATTGAGAATCGCAAATTGAGAATGTCTTCCAATTCATTCCTATGGGCCTTGTAGCCCATAGGAATGAATGGGAAGGTATTCCTTATTTGCGAATCTCAATTAGCGATTCGCAAATAAGGAATAAGTGGTAACGCAAAATATTTTGCTAATCGTACCTACATTGCGTTTTGCAATTCTCTAATTGTGATTCCCTAAAAATCGCAATTTGAAAATCGCAAAACACATATTACCTACATGTGTCCCTTGGTCATTAGTGAATAACGCCCTAAAATCTATGTTTAACGTAATATTGCCCACATAGCGCTACACTGCTATGAATGCAATATGTCGGCAGTGTCATTGTGACGGGGGCACGTCAACAGAGTGCACTAAAGTGCCTGTAAATCTGTAAAGCGAATGTATACTTTATACGAGAGCAAGTTGGCCTGCGCATGTCTGTGTGCTGTCATTTGAAAAAGTGAAAGGGGAGATGACGATATGTCATCCACTTTGCCGAGCGCTGAACTTTCGCCGTCCTTTGATGCCGTAGGGTTCCCTATCACCTGAAGAATCACATTGTGGTCACGAGTAGAAAGCCTCTCACGCGCATCCGTCATCCATCTCTACCAGTCACATGGCGACGACTAAGCGCCCCCCCCCCCCCCCCCCCCCTCTCCCCTCTGCTGGGCCAGAAGCCAGCATTCGAAAGATGCTCTCTGCAGAAACTCAGCCCTCCCCTTTTTGGAGAGCGGGAGATAAATCCGTTGGTATTTTGTAACCACCTTGCAACATCTCCTTGGCAACACATTTGAAAAAAAAGCCGCAATAAGTGATTAAGTGATTACCAACAGGAACGGAGAGAAAAAGCCTGCTGTGCAGATCTAGGTAGATAGTGCGCGCACATCATGGAACGTCTTTGCCTTCACCAATATTTATAATTATAATCTAATATATTTATAATTAACCAAAGAATCAATAACAGACTGGAACCCATTGTATGTGTGACCACAGGAAGTGGCTTGATTTTAGGTCTCCCGAGTTCCTATTTACACCCACCCCTCCCCTGGGCAGGCACCGAACGGCATCCAAGGATGTGCATAAAAAGCCCTTCTCTCAGCATACATGATGCAATGTAAATAGATAAATAGCATATTTAAAGAAGTGAGACACACTGTCACCAGGGAATCGCATAATGCACCATCATCCCTGCGTAGGGCACCCGCGACCTAAGCTCTCTGGCCTCATCCTGAAAATGATACAACTTTGACTAACCCAGAGGCAGAGCTAGAAGGCCTGGCCCACCAGCAAGCCAGCCCCATGCCCAGGCCTGACCCACCAGCAAGCCAGCCCCATACCCAGGCCTGACCCACCAGCAAGCCAGCCCCATACCTAGGCCTGACCCACCAGCAGGCTAGCCCTGTGCCCAGGCTTGGCCCATTAGCTGGCCAGCCCGTAACCAGGCCTGGCCCATCAGCAGGCTAGCCACGTGTCCAGGCCTGGTCCTCCCAGCCCGTGCCCAGGCCTGACCCACCAGCAGGCAGGGCACAAATCCTAAAAAAAGAAGTGGGGGGACACTGACGTCACAACAGGAAGTGACGTCACGAAAGGTGGCTTGCACCATCAGACTCATTGCCTCCCCTCGCTCATCCCTTAGTTGCGATTGCATCAGAGAAGCCAGTGCGTGAGCAGCATTCTGAATGAGCTCCGATCTCGCCCCAGAGAGGCCAAAGAGGGAATGTGTAGCTCCATTTGCTCTAGTTATCGAGCTCCTGGTAAAATAAGTGGTGGGACGCCGTCCACCCACATGGTTAGCTTACGGGCGATTCAAGGGCAGGCAGCTCCTCCGCTGACTGCCCACCCTATGAGCCAAAATGCATAGCCCTCGCCAATCGCTGCTTACCAATTTTAGGGGTGGGATTACCCCCTCTCACCGGTGGCCCACCAGTCCACCCCTCTACTCAAGCCCCTGAGGGGCGGAGCCTTCCAGGCACCTCTGGTTGCTCAGGTTTACAACTGCCCATATGACTAGCGGGGCGCCGTCGCTCCTCCAGGGTCCACCGTGAGGACTTCCTGGGGATATTTTGCATTTGCACCCTTATGCTCTTGAAGAGGTTAACCCTGTATACCTTTCAGCCTCTGGATCTCCCTGTAACTCCGCCTGCAACACAAAATATCAAGCTAAACGCCTTTCTCAACCCACCCCCTGAATGCATGCTGGGTAAGCGGTAGGGAGGGAAACAGCGTGAAGGGTAGCACCCAAAAGAAGACGCCAGGTGGGCGGAAGAGGTACTTATACCTATCTCCCTGCCTAGCCGTGCCCGGAAATGATGCGGGCGCGCGGACCCTGAGGGGGTCTCTCAGCACTAGGCTGTACCGTGTGCCCTCATGTGGCACTAAGGCGGCCACCCACTTATGATGGTCCCTTCTTGATCCGCGGGCAGCCACATTGGCCGTGATTTGTAGAATAAAGCACGTCTAGCTACGCCCAGTTCATTGCCCCGCCCCCCACCCCCTTTGACTAACATCTAACAGATATGAACGAGACGGAATGAGTTTTGGAGGTATTTTTTATGTCTACAGCTTCCAGAGGTGTGCAAGCGTGCAAACAGAGACACAAACAAGGGGCTGGTTCTACGAGTCAAGGCACTGGCCCTATCCGTCAAAATATGTGTGGAGCATATCAGAGAGCACATGTAGTGTGAAAATATGACGTGCTCCAAACTTCCTAAACATTTTTATTTTCTTTAACATTTGTGTTTCAGTTTTGTACATTACATTTTAGCACTGCATTGAACATTCTCTAGAAGCACACAGTTTGGTCAGGTGAGGAAGCTTGGATTATAGCCAGAGTTTTCAGTAGTAATTCAGCAACTAGGTCAATGACTCCTTTCCTTCACTCTTACTTCACTGGAAAGGACAATGCTTTGTGTTTTCGTTTTTAAGACCTGAATTAACACACTGTGGTCTCGCAAATTAACTGCAAAAGTAATAAAAAAACAACTCAAAAACTTCTTTAAAGTAGGTTATTGTCTTTCAAAAGTAGTGGAGCAGCTCTCTTATGTGCCCAAAGAGGCATACATTAAAAGAAGCGGTCTGTATAAGGGTTTCTATTGTACTGACATAGTCTTCAGCCTTTGAAGCTTCCAGGAGCAGCTCTGCACTCAGAAGAGATTTCAAAAGAGTTGGATTTAGTGACGCGGTCCCAGCCTTCTTGCCAGGTGTGACTTCTGCCTTTTGCGAGTGCTACCTTAACCCAACCTCCAAATGTGTGAGTTTGCTTGCAATAAGTGAGGCTTGAGGTCTCTGCAGTAGCTGATCCAAATCCAATAGCAATTTATTCGCCGAACACTCTGCCAACATGTGAAATTATGTCAACACTACAGGAGCAGCACCAGTGGTGGCTCCTCCATTAAGGCGGAGGAGCTACACCCCACTGGTTTTAATCAATGTAAATAAAGGGAAAAAAATGATAACTCAATGCTATTATAATTTATTTTTTTCCTGCTGTGGCAGTGCAGCAGCTTGGTGGGGCAGGGCTGCTCTACTATCAGAGCAGGGGAGGAGTAGTGGGCACTCTGAAAAGTGTGCATGAATGTTTGGCCGGCCATCCCGGGCCAGCCAAACATTCATGCACACTTCGCATGTTCACCTCCGAGGCTGCATTACAGCCTGGGAGGAGAACATGCACATGCAAGTCACACCTGATCGCCAAACCACGGCGCTCAGGGAAGCCTGGGTGCCTCCTGTTCCGGCGGAGGGAGGTGCGGAAGAGAGACGCAGTGAAGAGTAAGTGTTATTTACTTTTTCTTTCCCCGTCTCACCCCTATCCCATCCCCGCCACCTCCGATCCGTGCCAGCCACTGCTGATCAGCACTCACTGTGGCAGGACGGATCTTCTGGCAAAGGGCGGTGGCCAGCATGAAGCATGGATGGTAGCTGAGCATTATGAAATAGTGTTTTGTGTAGCGCAAAGCTACCACAAAGTGGTGTCTCAGTGAAGAGGATATCAGTGGATGATTCAGAGACATCAAACTTAAAAGTTGAGGATGAGATTTTGACCAATAGGGTAGAGGACTGAAATTATGACACATAACCTTCTTGATAAGAAGCCAATCAAGGATTGCAAGCAGAGGAGATGTACGATCCAGTCTGCCCACTCCTGGCGAAAAATGGGTTAACCTTCGGGAAGTGGCACTCTCGGGGGATAGTAGAAAGTACTGGGCATTGATTGCCAAATATTGTGACAGTAGAGTAAAATCCCAGACCATGTTGATCTCTGAAATTGAATGGTCTACTTATATATCCCTACTGTACGCCCCGAATCCCTTAGAAGCTGGGGTTGAGGGGTTCAGCAGGTCTACTTTTTCGGTAGAAAAGGTAGAAGCACCATTAATGAGCGATCTTGAGGAATACATCAAGGGGGCGAGAGACTCCGGGGCAATGGAGCCGGATGATGTCCCTGTAGCCATAATAAACAAGCATTTACAATGCAATGGTTTCACCTTTGGAAAAGTTAGAGCTATTGGCATTGTAAATGACAAAATTTGTATTTATGTGTTGGTTTTGAAAACAGATAAATAAATGGCATTGTCATTTACATTGCCATTAGCCTCTGCAGTCACTCAGCAGTCCCTAGCACTCCATAGCACTCCCTAGTCACTCTGCACTCCCTAGCACTCCCTAGTCACTCTGCACTCCCTAGTCACTCTGCACTCCCTAGCACTCTGCAGTCACTCTGCACTCCCTAGCACTCTGCAGTCACTCTGCACTCCCTAGCACTCTGCAGTCACTCTGCACTCCCTAGCACTCCCTAGCACTCTGCAGTCACTCTGTATTCCCTAGCACTCTGCAGTCACTCTGCACTCCCTAGCACACCCTAGCACTCTGCACTCCCTAGTCACTCTGCACTCCCTAGCTCTCCCTAGCACTCCCTAGTCACTCTGCACTCCCTAGCACTGCCTAGTCACTCTCACTCCCTAGCACTCATTATTTGCATATTGTGGGCTTCAATATAAAAGATGGTTCCCACTCCTGGCAAAATGTTGTCCCGGGCATATTGATTGGAATTCTTAGCGTATTGATGGTTCCCACCTTTGGTATTGGTGGCCATGGCATACAGGTGGAAATGCTTTGCATAATGTGAGAATCAATTTCATGATGGCAACCGCTGGCAAATGCCACCTCTGACATATTGATGTCAATTTTTGAAATATTGGTTTCCACCACTGAATGATGTTGCTCAACCTAGTATAGTGGTGGCCAAGGTATAACCGTGGCAATTACTTGCTTCTTGTTGTTGGCACACATGGCATCAGGATTCCCACCCTTGGTCTAATGTTGATCCAAGCATGATGATTCTTGGCATATTGTAGACCTCCATGGCATGAGATAGTGATACATGGCATTCATGTGTGGCAGTGATGCATGTGAGTATGTGATGAAAATGACGAATTGAAGTTTGATTGCCAAATGTGTATTGACGAAAAATGAAAAGATATTTGTGGCAAAACAGGTTTTATTTTATTTTTTCTTAATAAGCTTTTGTCATTTTGTTTGCTCTTTTCAAAAAGAAAATGTGTATTTGATAGCAACATATGGCTATTTTCAAAATTGATCAGCTGATGTTTGGGGATAAGATGATTGCATTTCAACATGTCTGTTAGCCAGCTAGTTGAGTAAGAATCAGTAACACTCTGTATTGCTTGGGCCAGGGAGACACCCAATTTGGATCCCGCACCCTCCAACTCAGCTGAGTCACTGACAATACTGAATATCTCTAATTTGGATTCATCACACAGGTTGTGTTTATTCAAAACATTATTATCGAAAATCAGCTCTTAGCAAACAATACAATATCTGTACAAGATTTAAACAAAAAAAAAAATATATTGCATCTTAAATCCTATACCAAACACAACTCTGCAGTATTTACACCTAAAGAGCCTCTACAGGAACAGAAAGTCACTAGCTCCCTCTCATTGCTGTACGCCTAGGTCTGTTTACAGTATTCTAGCCCAGCTGTGTGCAGCGCCCACGTGCACAGCTGTCTCGTGTCACGGGATGCACTCCTGTCTCAGGTCCATAGGCCTTTTCTACCACAGCTGCACCTCTCCTCCCACACAGGGCCCGCCTTTTAAAACAGCACACTGGTTGCATGCATCACTTTGTGGATGTTTGCACTGCCTGCACAACTGCATGGATTGGTTCCTGCACCTCTACTTCCTCGCAGGGCCTCAATTTAAAACGAAACACTGGTTGCATCACTTTATGGCGGCTTGCATTACCTGCACAACTGCATGCAGTGATTCCTGCATCTCTCCTGCCTCGAAGGACTGCCTTCTGAAAACAATGCCTTGGTTGCATCACTTTGTGGCGGCTCGCACTGCCTGCACAACTGCATGGATTGGTTCCTGCAGAATACCCCCCCTTACTTTTCTTTCATGCGCACGTGCATCCCGCCCTCCACCCAGATGGTGCTGTTTGTATGTAGGGTGGAGACGTGTCCTGCAGAGAGGACATTGAGGCAGGAAGTGTTCCTGTAAGGAAAGAAGTCCTGGGGGAGGCATGCTGGGGAGGGGAGGCATGCTGGGGACGGGAGGCATGCTGGGGACGGGAGGCATGCTGGGGACGGGAGGCATGCTGGGGAGGGGAGGCATGCTGGGGAGGGGAGGCATGCTGGGGAGAGGGGGCATGCTGGGGAGAGGGGGCATGCTGGGGAGGGGGGGCGTACAGGGGAGAAGGGGAAATACAGCGTCTGAATGTGTGCATGGATAGGGGGGAAGTGTGTCCTGAGGGAGAGGAGGGGCGAGGGAGAGGAGGCAGATGGGGTGTAAGAGACAAGGGGTGACACAGTGTCTGTGTGCGTGCATGGATAGCGAGGTGTGCCCCGAGGGGGTGTAAGGGAGGCGGTGTCACACGGCCTGAATGTTTACATTCATGGGAAGCAGTACCTGGAGGCAGAGGGGAAAGAAGGGGTGATGTGCTGTCTGAATGCGTGCGTGATGTGGGGGGTGGGGTACCCGGAGGGGCTGGGGAGATGAAAGGGCGAGGGCAGAGCTGCGGACAATGTGTGTGCATCGACAGTGTGCCCCCCAAAAGAGTGTGCACATAGCACATAGGCTTGTTGTGCGAGTACTGGGGGGGGGGGGTAGGACTGCGCAGGAAGGTCTGCACCGGCATAGTACTTGGGGTCAGAGGGGGGCTTTATTAGGATGTAGTAAGAGGCTTTGACGAAAGAATGTGAAGGATGCACGTGCACTAACACAAACGAGTGTTCTGGTTATGAGTGGTTTTGAGTTGGGTAGATTTGCACCTGTATTGCACCCACACACCCACTGTAGGACGTGGGATACGCCGTTTGTATTCACATACCGGGTCCTTTACACAGGCGTAGAACATATGCTGCCTGATTGGCTCCTTGTAAAGAGACAAAGGGGACCAGATTGTTAACACTGTGATTAAGCAATCCTGCCTGCTGTGAAGAATTGACTACAGCGCCGACGCCAAGACGGCAGCATCTGGATATCCGTCCGTCTCTACGACAGGCAATAGTAAAAGAAAGACTATGAGCAGGAAGGAGAAAGGGGGGGGGGGGTGCTGCCCTGGCCGCTGGTCTTTGGGTGTAGGGTTCATGAGGGGCAGCACAGGTAACCCCTGTCCACATATGCAGATTACGGCTCTTGGGGCCTAATTAACTAACGATTTGTGAATCAGTAATCAGACGTAAACAGGTTAGGGACTGCTAAACGGGCTGTTTGCGATGTACCAAGACTCTCTAAATTAGTGTTTCCTAAAATTGCACACTGCAGCAAGTAACGCTTTCTTATTTTAGTGAAAGAAATTGTGAATTTGCTAAAAGCAGTTTCCAAAAAGCGAGTTGATATTTAGGTTTATAAAACATTCACAATTTATTAAAACACGATCAAAATACCATGGATTTGAAACACGCCCTTACCAGGTGCAAAGTATAAACAAGCGGCTGTTTGTTTGGGGAGGGGGGGAAGCGATCGGAGGGCAGGAGAGGAGCAGGGGACTCTGCTCAGTGTGCGTGTTCGCATATGAAGCATAGCTCCCAGTGAAGGCGAATGCTGGCTGAGTGCGCTGCCTGGGCATAAACATGTGACGCTCGTTGACTGTCGACCTCGGGTCCTGGAGAAACTCCACGCATTTCTCATCCTGGATGGGACAAGGGGCTTAAGGCAGCATCGTTCGCACCTCTCACAGCCGTCGATGGAAGTCGTTCAGACCAGTCAGCAGGACGAAGGAGCCCAGTTAACGTTCGTGCCCCTGAGCTGACATCCCGGGGTTTACCCCCAGTGATTAAAATGGAGGTCTATCAAATAAAAGTACTCACAGCGTCACACCAAAATATTGTTATTGAGAGTGTATTAATAGCACATTCCATATCCTTGCCCACAAACAAAACTGAGCAACTTCAAAGATCCTCAATTGACAGTGGTAGAAATCCTGCTAACTCACACACATTTCCACTCCGTAAAGAATCCCCGAGTAGTCCAATGACACAATGCGCAAGTCTAGCAATAGAGCACTCCAGCTAGAAATATGCAGGTACAAGTCACACTTCTTACACTGCCATGATCACTTTTCATCTTTAATATAAATCAAGAGGCCCGTATGACATCCTTAACCATGGCAATATACTAACAAGGATTTACAGGCGGTGCGGTAACGAACACACGGAGAGCAGGAGGGGGTGGGGGCGGGAACGAACACACGGAGAGCGGGAGGGGGTGGGCGGGAACGGGCACACGGAGAGCGGGAGGGGGGAAGGGGTGGGAACGAACACACGGAGAGCGGGAGGGGGGGGCAGGGGCGGAAACGAACACACAGAGAGCGGGAGGGGGGGCAGGGGCGGAAACGGGCACACGGAGAGCGGGAGGGGGGCGGGAACGGACACACGGAGAGCGGGAGGGGGGGTCGGGAACGGGATAAATATTAAAAAATGCTGCATACCTGATCAGCGGCCTCAGTGCACAGCCCACCCCTGCAAAAGACACAGTGGAAATGGAGAAAACACGAGGAGACAAAAAAAAAAAATGCACACACCCACCGCCGCGATGACGATCAGAAGTGGGTGGAGAGGGAAAAAATCTCAGGAACGCCCACGAATCTGGTCCGGCCATGACGGACAGATCTCTGTTCCAATGGCTAGCCTCCATTTATGGAGCTAGCCAATGGAACAGAGGGCGGGACTAAGCAGTACACTATAGAGACATTAGATTTCTCCTGGGGGCGGAGCTAAAGCTCCGTGCCCCAGGCGAAACCTAAAAAGGACTGTGGTGACTGCGCAAGGATGTTACATCCGCTGTTCGTCCATTGTTTTAACTTTGGGGATATCCCTAATTCCTGGAAGGGCAGTATAATAGTACCTCTATATAAGAAAGGCCCTAAAAATTCTCCCGCAAGCTATAGGCAAATCTCCCTTCTGGATGCAACGGGAATACTTTTTGCAAAAAACATCCTTGTCCACCTGCAAGAGTGGGTATTTGGTAATAATTTAATTCCCCTAAACAGTCTGGTTTTCGGAAGAATAGTGGCACCCTAGACAACATCTCTGTTTTACAAACCCTAATAGATAAATATCCTGTGGCTCGGAGGCTTCCGCTGTATACAGGTTTTATTGACTTCTCCACAGCGTTTGATAGTGTAGATAGGGGGACGCTGTGGAGGAAATTGATAAGGATGGGGATCCAGGGAATCTGTTAAGAGTAATAATCGCTCTCCACTCTTCTACCTGGACTCAAGTTCTGTTAGGGGGGACCCAAGGCCTATCAAAGAAAATCCCTACCCACAACGGGTTGAAGCAGGGGTGCCTTTTGGCCCCTTTACTCTTTTCAATCTACATAAATGACCTTCCAAGCAGGGTAGGGGAGAGTAAAGGGGACCCTCCACAAGTGGGTGATCTAAAATTAAGTTGTTTGTTGTATGCTGACGACGCTATCATCATGGACCTAACTCCAATCAGGTTGCAAAGACGTCTGACGGAGTTGGTCATGTACACTAAAGAATATTTTTTTAAAATAAACACTTCTAAGAGTAAGGTGATGATTTTTAGTCAGAAAGGCTGTAAGGTTAGATCAAATCTGAAATGGTTTTGGGGGGATGAAAATATGGAAATAGTGACATTTTATCCTTATTTAGGAAACATTTTTACAAATAGGTGCTCCGCTAACAGACATTTAGATCACTGCAAAAGTAAAGCGATTTCGCAGGGATCGGCAATTAACCGCTTGTATAAGCAATGCGGGAAAAGACATTTTTCACACACTATTGCAGTGTACAAAATAAAGATTCCGCCGACCTTGAATTACGCATGTGAAACAATTGACGAATGTGAGTGGGCTAAGTTCGAGAAAGTGGAAAGTAAAATTTGGCGTCAAATGTGTAACTTGAGTCACGCTGCATCAATTGCGGCTCTTAGGCTCGAATTTGGCCTTCTCTCAACGTACATTTTGTCATTGGCGGGGTCTTTAAGATGGTGTAACGCTTTCGTAAATGGTCAAGAAAATCTATTAAGGCTAGCATTGCACAAGGAAATTTTCGATAATCTATTGTGTAAAAGTGTAATTTTTATACACAATACAGAGCTCCTTCTCCTGAGTATAGTAAATCGTGAATAAAGTACATCCCTAGGGGGACGTTCTCATTGAGAAACAAGGGATTTGCAGTGTTGTACGGGTTACCAAATTTACAACTAAAACAATCTATTGGACCCACAAGTACTATAGAGACCTTATGCACACGGAAAAAAGTTTATATAAAATGTCATTATTTTATTTTATAAAGATTAAAAATTCATAGTAACATAGGGCATGTTTATATGAAACAACAAGAAATACACTTTCAATTTTTGCAAAAATATACACTCAAATGTTTAAAAAGAGTAATGAGATTAAAAAATGCTATTATAGCACTATATACATCAACATGTTAAAAAATCACATTTATTAATCAAACAATGATAAAGGAACAAACTGTCGACGCGGCGTTTCGGTGCTCAACAGATAAGCACAAACAAAGAGACAGTGTAAGGAGCGGATAGAAACAGGCTCACAGACATCAGATCCAGGATATTAATTCACCTGGATGTGACAATACAGGGAACGAGTCCTGAAGAAGGTGCAAGAATAAAACAAAGGGCACCAAAACGCTGCGTCGACAGTTTGTTCCTTTATCATTGTTTGATTAATAAATGTGATTTTTTACCATGTTGATGTATATAGTGCTATAATAGCATTTTTTAATCTCATTACTCTTTTTAAACATTTGAGTGTATATTTTTGCAAAAATTGAAAGTGTATTTCTTGTTGTTTCATATAAACATGCCCTATGTTACTATGAATTTTTAACCTTTATAAAATAAAATAATGACATTTTATATAAACTTTTGTCCGTGTGCATAAGGTCTCTATAGTACTTGTGGGTCCAATAGATTGTTTTAGTTGTAAATTTGGTAACCCGTACAACACTGCAAATCCCTTGTTTCTCAATGAGAACGTCCCCCTACGGATGTACTTTATTCACGATTTACTATACTCAGGAGAAGGAGCTCTGTATTGTGTATGATTGTTGACCCAATCCTTTTCCTGTTAGAAAGGGTAGCTCCCTACTCAAAACGTTCTAGATCTATAAAGTGTAATTTTTAGAAATTATTTAAAATCTTTAAGCATTTTTGGTTTTTATTTAGTAGGGGCAGCAGTTTTAATCAAAATAGCTTTAAAACAATTAATTAAAAAACCATATATGCGATCTCACGAGAAAGAGATCTGAAAATATGCAGAGGGAATGGCAGACTGGACTGTTTAGCGGAGAGCTCACTTATTAAAAATCCTCAGACGTATGTTCTTTGGAACCTGAAACATGGAGTACGCAGAGTGATTCTACTCCTCAGAATGAATTTGTTGCCTTTGAGGATAGTAACAGGAGCGTGGGAGGGTATCCCCAAAAATAAAAGACTTTGTGAATTATGCAATGGTGGCATCCAAGACTTTAATCATGTTTTGATTGTGTGCACTTAGTTCAATACGACGCAAATTTCTAAGGCATGGTTTTCTACATTATAATATTTCAACAGCAGAACAGGCACGCAACTTTCTTCTGCACCCCCCGTCAGAACAGATATGTTTTAAGATTTTCTGCTTTTTTAAAGAATTTTTAAATGTATATTAGAAGTCAATAAGTAGGGTGATCAGTGGATTATGTAGCGCCTTGTAAAATTTCCCTTGTCTTGCACCTTTTAAGCATTTTAAATATTTTTTAATTTGTTGTAACATACGATAAGTAACATTTATTTATTAGTGTGTTTGACAAATTCTGTTTGCTACCTAACTATTTTTTTTTGTGTGCAATTTCCGATTTATCTAGGCTATATTGATGCTAGATAATCATTCGGGTCTCTGTCCAGAATTAGGGCATCTATGCACTAGCACTTTATCTTAATATACCTGCACCTTCAGTAGCACCTTACAAAATCACCTGTTGTTAACACTGTTTTCTGTCCTCGACACAAGAAATGTCTTAATTGTAACCGTATATTAGATGAACCATACATAATTTCTTAACTATATGCTGCTAAAATGTAATTTTATATTACATTAGATTGTTTTATTAAATTAGGGAGTCAGGCAATAGTGTTCCTTTCCAGATAATGATTAGAAGAATTCAGTCCCCCTGAGTGACGTATTTAATGATTAATAGAGATTAGTCCCTTCAGGGAGATGGTAATTTTAGGAAAATTGGTTTTTTAAAGTATTTAGTCGCAATTAATGTTAAGGGTTCACTGAAAAATGTATTATGTACTGTGTGTAATGTAGGATAATTGCAGGGTGTAATCTCTTGGGCGTTTAATACTGTCTTTTATGAATTAATGTTTTATTGTAATGTTATGTGGAATTCTTCGGAATTCCAAATCATAATAAATTGAATTGAATTGGCCCACTCCTGGCGGGCTACAGGTCTCTGGGGATCATAAACCCTCTGAATAAATGGAGTGACAAGCACAAAAAAGGCAATTGCCCTAATATTTTCTGTAAAGGTGGCCACATTAGGGCAGAACTCGTTTCCCAAAGATTCACCTCATCCCAAAAATAATGATCTATACTTTATTTGCAGTCATTTACAGATACATTTTTTTCACCCACCGGGATATTGGAGGGACTGATGTCCTAAGACTCCAATAAGAGACCTTTAAATCCATATAGAGTTTAAACATAATGCAGCATCGTCAAAGTAGGTTACAAAGTGAAGCCACAATCAATGCTATAAACATAGGTGGAAGCAATTATTAAATAGGATTGGGGAGTTGGGCAATTCATGAGAAAGCCCTCTCTAAAGACTGAGGGTTTGTGAAAAGAACAAGGAAAGAGGGTATTCCTGAATCCCAAGGAAGGGTCAAAACCAACCCAGACCCATGTCAGGAAAGCTTGCCTGTTCCAGCTGCTGGCAGGGGACTTCAAACTTAACACTGTTGGATGATGAATCACAAGGATCAGGTCACCTTCACTGCTGCTAACTGATGCCCAGCACATGCCATCCACTTGTTCTCCCAAGATTGACTTCATGGCCCTGAAGAGGCAAAAGCCTACTTGATTTCAGAATGGAAAGTACTGCCTTTTAAAATATGATGGAATAGCAGGGCTTCTCGGTGCTGTAATGGGAGGCGCTCATTCGAAATTAGATGATAGTTTCTGAATCATTTGGATTGGCCCTTTATTGAGGAGTAAGAGGACTGGGTAAGGGTCATTTTACAGCTGTGATCAAAATCTACACGTTTTGGAGCAAAAATATACATACATATAAATATTTAGTCAGTAAGACGTAGTCATATTTCCTGGAGCAGGGGATGACAGACATGGTTTAGTTCTCTGCCTTTTTTTTTGCATGGTCTACCAATTTTTTTATTTTATGGACCTAGATTGCTGCCATTTTCAAACCTCTGGTCCGCAAGAGTGTGTTAAACACCTGTTGCTGCATGTGCTTTTCCCCTAAAACATAGCATGTAATTGGCAAACACACATTGGTACACATTTGACTTAAAGGTAAGTGTATGGTAAATGTCTGCAAATGTTTTGTCAGAGGCATACATGTCAATGGGCCAAGCTGGTCTTGGGTTGCTTGTGTACGGTTCAGGAAGGACCTAGTCTGGCAAGGCTGCACTGTTACTATTGGAGCAGGATCAAGACTAATTTACATATGGCTGGGTCCTAACTGAGGTGGCATGTTGGGCCAAAGAACAATTGATTGTAATGCTACCGCAAATCACTGGATATGGTTGTACTTATTGCAAGCATTCCTTCTATCACCTTTTGTTCATATGATGTGCCACCCTAAGTGGTAAGGGTTTGCCGGATGTGCGTCCCGTATTGACTGTAACACTGGATCCAAGCTACACCCGACTGATGAACCTCAATCACGGCGAAACTGGTCATGGGTTGCTTCTGTTCCGGCTCAGGGAGGACCTGGTCTGGCAGGTCAGGCTGGACTGTTCCCATGGGGAACATGGTCAAGACTGATATGTAATGGCTGTGTCCAAACTGAATAACCTTGGTGGGCAAAAGAACAATAGGATGGAGTACCACTCTGAGCTTTGCCAGTGGTTAGAATGATTGCAAGTATTCCTCCCATCACTTTTTGTGTGTTTGATAAATGACCTATAAGTGACGAAGTGTGGCTTACACTACTCACATATGGCAATTTAAAAACATAGGGCCAGATGTAGGACGGCTATTACCGGTCGGTAACGGCCGAAATGAACGAATTTCGGCAGTTACCGACCGGTAATAGGCTTTTTTTATGTAGGGGGCCAATTTACAGATTCGGTAAATACCGAATCGGTATTTACTGATTCGGTATTTACCGAATCATCTTTCACCAATTCGGTATTTACCGAATCTGTAAATACTATTTACCTACATCTAGCCCATAGTTGCAAGGCTGGCACTCAGTTCCTTAGAACTAAAAGCTATGCTGCAGTGGTAACATATCAAGCTAAAATTGTTTTGACATGTTTAAGCCTTACATTATATTATGCTGAATCCACATACTTATGTATCACTTCTTAGGGACCAGGCACAGATTTCTGTCTTGCAACATTTTAGTACACAGATGTTTAGTAGTACAACTGTCACAAGTATGATTTCTAGAAACTTGGTTTCTGTTTCATGGACTGGGATATACTATGTCAGTTCATGCAGTCCAGGATTCTTCCGAAGGAACTGTAACAAGCCCTCCAGGATGCCTGCAATCTAGAATCTGAGTTTTGATTTACCGTTGTAAGTGGATCTGCTGGAATAATAAGTGTTCCTGTTGGAAGAAATGGGCTGTGGGTAAAGTGACATCCACTAATCAGACGCAGGCAGGCTGACCTGACATCCACCCTCATATTCCAACCACCAGACCCAGTGGAAAAGAGCTTCAGACGTAGGCTCCCAGCCTCATCGCCCCTTGAGGCGATCGGATGGCCAGTTGGAGGGGGGCTTCTCAATGAAGTAGGGAAGGAGGCACCTTGTTAGAACTAGGAGGCTCAGAGGTGTGCTTATGTATCCTATGGAGCGAAGCAAACCTAAGAATTCCTGCCACCATTTTGAAATAGTACTTTCTGGAACAGGTTTTGTGGTAAAGTGAAGGACATGTTCAAAGTCCAGATTCCATAATGAGACTTTCAAAAATGAAAGTTGTCATTCAGTGAATAGCATTGACAGAAGGAAGCATGAAGTGGTCCCCTGGCATGATGTCTGCTCTTCCATTGTTAGAAGCCATTTTTAATAAGGTAGATGTGGTGTTCATTTGGGACTGCTTCCTCTTTATGAATGCCTTCCATCCGTCTCCCGGAGTCAGTGATCGATTATCAAACTGCAACTTAAATTAGGATCACAGAGCATTGATAAATTGCATATCGTATCACACAGGCAGATGCCCATTACACGCCCTTGATCCATTGCGGTTCATCTCATATTTTGGATTTTGTGAGCCGGAAAAGCATTTTCCAACCCACAATTTGGCTTTTGCGGATTTTGATATGCATTTTTTCTGTGGTCACAGAGCTTGTCCTTTTTACGGCAGACCCAAAATGCATTAGGAATGTACTACCAGCGCCTTCTTATAAATCAGGGTCCTCTCTGCTCTTCGCAGCCTGACTGTGCTGCCAGTTCACAAAGGTCAATTTACACAATAGTAAATCTACATGTGTAAATTTACTCTTACACTTTGGACTACTTTTGGCTATGCACCATTTGTAAGTGTAAATTTACTCCAAAGTTTAGCCCCTTCACTGCGGCGGCAATTCCACCAGAGCGCCTGGGGGGAGGGGAGGCCGAGCGGCGCTCACATGCTCGTGACGGAACCGCTCCGTCACGAGCCTTGGTTGAGCTGTGCTCATGACGGAGCGGTTCCGTCATGGCCCCGCCCGCTCAATGGAACGTCCAGCGCAGGCGCGAAATTCGCGCCGTGCAGGCGCGCCGAGCGGGCCATGACGGAACCGCTCCGTCATGAGCACAGCTCAATCGATGCTCGTGACGGAGCGGTTCCGCCACGATCATGGAAGGAGTTAGACTTACATGTCTTCAGATGTGGAAACCATGGTGTGGAGCCAATTCCAGGAGTGTAAAGTGGTGAGGTATAGAGACATTGTAAAAAGTCAATTAAACTAAAAAAATAATGCTAAACATATTTTACGTTAAATGTTAACGGTTATTTTATACATATTTTAACTGTAGAACAAATACAAATTCTACAGCACTATTCACTTATTTTGTAAATTAAATATTGAATTAATTTAAATATATTACATTTAAATTATTATTTTTTAATATTTTTTTAACTTGAAGTAAAAAATGTATATTCATTTATTATTTAGTGAAAAAAACTAAAAGTTATGTATGGAATTAATGTAAATTCATTGAATTTGTTTTTTTTAAAGTTAAATTTATATATATTTTTAAATTAACAAAAGGTTAAATATTGTATAATGAAATAAATATTATCTATATTCCATTTTTAACATTTCATTTCATTTATCTATATTTTTGAAAGTCATAATAAATGTGTGTATTTTAATATTTTTTTCTTATAGGGAGTTATTTTAAGTCACTGCCTCCATTACTTTCTATGGGAGTGTGTTTAAAGTACAAGTGGTTGCCCATGTGTGGCACTGGACTTTCTCCAAGTCTGATCTCGAGTACATGTACTACTATTTTTATTTGCTGTAGTAATAGGAATGCTTTTACTCTTTTGTGGGAGGGTGCATGTCCCTCCCAAACCCTCATTAATCCTCACTAAACTCCTCCCAATGAGCAGTAAATAGTCCACATTTTCAAGCCCACTTCCCTCGTCCCTCTCAAATTTACTACTAAAACATAGGCATACGTGTGCTGAGATCTTCTCAGTTGGGGCGGGTATAACCCCACGTAAAAGATAAGAGAGGTGCAGGCATAGACCTCTGTATGTAGGTTAGTTAATAGCATTTAGTAGGGCATGAGTGAACTGTTATAGTACTACTAACCCTACTAAAAAATGCAGTTTTTGATGAGGCCCCAGAGTATTGTGGGATTTCCTCTCATATTCACAGCTATATTTTCAAGGTAATAAAGTATAGTTAAAAAGCTGTTTTTCACAAATTTCTATTTTTGTTGAAAGAATTTGCCTGATTCACCCCTGCTCTCACCTTTGTTCCTATTGATGCTAACATTGTAGCAGCCCAATTTAATATGATAATATGTAATCAATATGCATACCTTATTTCAGTCTCCTCTACAAAATCCCTCTATGTCTTTTGCCCATGGTGCAGAGAGCAGTTTTCAGCATTTTCACATTGGAGTCCATGCGAACTGTAGCTGCTGCTTTTGAAGGAAATGGCACATCAATGGTGCCCAGAGCAGTACCACCTTTAATTCTTATAATTGTTCATGTGCTGGAATCTGGGAATCATTTATGCACTAATCAGCCTACCTAATGAGGGTGCTACTCTTGCATTACCTAAACATGCTTCTGTTGGAATTAAAGGATGCCACTTTGTGTCTTGACTCAGATGTTGTGTATTTGACTCATCAGGAAACCCCTTGAATGTGCGACTCGCTGTGGTGATAAACTTGTGAGTGTACTTCCTGTGCTCTGAATAGAGTGGATGTATTCATTGTCTGTGTGTATCCATAATCTTACTCATTCGTGTCTTTACGCGCAGTCTGTCAATCACTTGCTCATACACGTTACTAAAAATTCACTCTCGTCATTCAACTTGACCAGGCAAAATGGCCGCTCTGTCCCTTACGTCAAGAGCACATTAAATCAAATCCAGAGACAAACCATCCATGGTTTCATCTGAGCACAATTGCCCACTTTCTTTTTGCTAATCAACATGATGCCACCTTTTACCACTTTGCATTTAAGTCTTATAAACATATTCAAACTAACACAGTTAAGGATCGGAAGATAGTGAAAGAGGTTTACAAGGATCATTGTGAAGATAGCGAATAAAGTTTGCAAGGTTATTGTCAAACATGGTTACAATGGACATAGGCAGGCCCGGACTGGCCCATGTTCTGGTGTTAACATGGGCTTCTATGGGAATTAACAAGGGCGTATTATCAAGCCCATTATTGCAGTTTTATCGGCAGTTTCCTACCGATAAAACAGCGATAATTTTAACACCGGTCCTTGATAATATGCCCCATAGTTTCTGGGAATTGAGCATATTTGACATTTTCAGTTGTATATGAGAGAATCCAAATAAAGCAGCTGAAATCTTTACGAACAAAAATATACCAGTGGAATTAGAGCACAGGAGTAAATATCTTGGTATAACAGTGGTTAAGCGTTATCTGAAATACATGCAATGCAGTTCAGCATGCTGCTTAAAATAGTGCAAACAAAACAGGTGATGGACCGAATGTGGATCAATGTCACACATTCACCCCAGTCCAAAGATCTGGGCCCAAATCCATCGTTTTTTTGCACTCCACAGCACCCTGGGTTAGACAATGGCGATATGCAAATCAGCTCTGACCCTGTGCCCCATGGGAACAGTCCAGTCCGAACTACAAAAGCCATGTCCTTCCCAGAACGGAATCAAGCATCCGAGGACCGGCCCGGTTTCGAGGTAACACCTCTCATCAGCCCGGCTAGCTTGACTCCAGTGGTGTGGAGTGCAAAAAAACGATGGATTTCGGCCCAGATCTTTGGACTGGGGTGAATGTGTGACATTGATCCACATTCGGTCCATCACCTGTTTTGTTTTTCAAATTCCGCCCTAAGTACGCTGGGGATGCTCAGACGTGTGTCCCAGGCACTTCACACCACTGGAGTCAAGCTAGCCGGGCTGATGAGAGGTGTTACCTCGAAACCGGTCCGGTCCTCGGATGCTTGATTCCGTTCTGGGAAGGACATGGCTTTTGTAGTTCGGACTGGACTGTTCCCATGGGGCACAGGGTCAGAGCTGATTTGCATATCGCCATTGTCTAACCCAGGGTGGTGTGGAGTGCAAAAAAACGATGGATTTGGGCCCAGATCTTTGGACTGGGGTGAATGTGTGACATTGATCCACATTCAGTCCATCACCTGTTTTGTTTGCTTAAAATAGTGCAACAAAAAATATGACTTTTGTGCAACCAAAAAGTTTCCAGTTGGATAAAAAGTGAGGCTGATCCAGATAAGCGCAGGAAAGAAAGGCAAGAAAGAAAGGAGTGTGTATATGCATGGGTTGATGGACTACCCAAAACTTAAAGGCCTCTAGGAGGATGTATCACAGTGAATAAATGTGATTCCACGTCAGACATGCCAGGAAAATCATCTCATTTTAAATGATGTGCCCATGTAGCCTCTCTGAACCTTAGCTATAAAACTGTGGATTAAAAAGGTAGTCTCCCTTGGTTATCATATTGTGCTAAGAAGCTGGAAATTCACCAGTAAGCTTACTGCTGATGATTGAATTGTAGAGATGGACAAAGAGCTACTTCATAAGCAAAGGAGGCAGAATGAGTTCCAGAAAACCTGCAGGAACCACATGGAAATGTATGATTATGGGAGAATAGTGCATGTGAGTTGGGAGGATACCTCATTTTCAATAGCATGTAATTATTTCACCATCCCATACATGATTAAAATGCACAGCGGATGTAAGCTAATAAAATATGTGTTGTATACGATAACAAAGATTATTGTTGGAGGGTGGTGTTTGGTAGAATGTCTAGTTCACCTATTACAAGGGTCACCCACAATAAATATTATCTCAAAGCAGTGTTATTCTTTTCGAAAAATGAAAATGTGTTTACATAATGGAAATGTAATTATTATTTTCAAGAAACCTTATGATCATTAAGTATCACGGTTGTTCTCTAACTAGGTGTGTGCTGTTTTGTAGCAAGTTCTGACCTGTTAAGATCTGCTAAGGTCTGTGTGCATTCACAGCAGGAATCCAGCCTGCAGCCAAAAGCACAATTCTGCTGGTCTCAATCACACTATTCCATATTTTACATAGCTCTTGAAGGGGGTGCAAGTACACATAGCTCCTCCTTGGTCCTGTCGCAGGACAACACTGCACGGCACCATGCTCATCGGGCCACAGCCACGTGGATGTGTTGCAGTTGGGTCGAGAAGACACCTGGGTTCGAGCAGCAGCGGTATAGGAAGGCGGGACCTGGCATTATGAAGGGTGTCGACGGAGGCACTCAAGGGTATTGCAGCATCAGGTGGAAGGCCTCCACACAGGACACAACACAGCTTGAGTGATCCTTACAGTAGCAAGTGATGAAGTGGAGGCACCCAGGCCCTCAAACAATGATTGGGGCCATTCCAGGGGTAATGAGATGGGCAGCAATGGAGATGGAGGATCACAAAATCTCACACCTGTGGCAGACTGCTTGCAAGGGGGTCACCAGAAGTGGCGGCTGCTGCCGATACGAAGTGGGGGGGGCAGCATGGGGAGTGTATGTGGGAAAAGCAATAAAAAAATAAAATTAAAATACACTGTCCTTCCCACTGCCGGCATCCGCCTCTGTGATCCTCTGTTCCCGTGCCTCACCTCGGTGCTCCTCTTCTCCAGGAACTGCTGTCGCCATGAGCACAGGCTCCCAGACTCCCCTACGGCCAATCCCAGCGCTTCTCGAGAAGCACTGGGATTGGCCTTTGCAGGCTTGTTTTCCGCTCTAAAGGGGACTGGAAACCGTCGCCTGCTGGTCTCTCCACCCGGCAATGCAGCTCAGGTTGGGGAGATGTCAGTGCGCATGTTTCCTGAGACGGCCGGCCAAACCAACATGAGAACTGACAGCAGTGCCCTTTGCCCACCACTCCTGCTACTGATGGCCCCACCCCAAGCCTCAGCTGCCGGCTCCGGCTACTACAGGTAAAATAAAACTATAATAAAGCAGTTTTATTAATTGCTTTATTATCATTTTATTTTACGTTTTGATCTGCTGCTTTCAGCAGTGGTGCGACGCTCCTCCACCATAATGGAGGCGCAGCCCCTGGTCACCAGTGCAAAGGTAAGGGCCATTACGCTGGCGTCAACTTCACTCGGGGGAATTCTAAAGAGTAATGACCAGTGCAGAGGTGCTTGGGTATTGCTGTGCAGTTCAGACTTGCATGCTTCTATGCATTGCATTTATGGTCCTTCTGAACTCCTCACATCAATGCTCCGGGTCACTGATCTGGGTTCTGGTCTGAAGTGAAGTAGATCGACACACCAGTCAGCCTTCTTCCTCCTCAGATTGCAGCAGCAGAGTTGCTTGTGTAGCGCTCTGCAGACCATAGCCAAAGATTCCGCCTCTGGTCCTAGGATTCTAGTGTACCTCGTGTGGGGCTTTTACAGGTAAAAGTTGAAAACTGGGTATGCCAAAAAGGCTGGCGGTTATCCAGTACAGTAGCATCTGTGCTCCAACCACCTGCCACTCAAATTCATATTTCGCATTTAACGATTAGAAGGAGCTAATCAATTATAAGTGCATTGACTTCAGGCCCACCAAAGCACCATGGCAATCCGCTACCATGGAAACTTTCACTTTGCAGCCCTGGATTGGGAGTCAGGCAAACCACGTCCAATCAGATGCTGGTGCAGTACAGCAGAACAGGACTCTAAGGGCACGGAATGGGCAGGTAGCCCATCTCTCGGTCTAGAGTGGACAGTTTCGGCATGGCCGTCAACCACAGTGTTAGTTCAAGCGTTTCTGTTCTGAGGCCACAGTCTGATGTACTGGCACGGCCTTGTTCCATGAAAGAGGAATACATAGGAATCTTTGTATTCCAGCCAGGTGCATGTGAGTTGCAGCAGTTTTTATGGGTGGGGGGGGGGGGCAGACAAAGTAGGGGAACATGCTGAGGAAGAGAAAGCAGCTTTGGCTACAATTAAACCCTGTAGAGCGCCTACAACCGTAGGGACTACGTACATACAAGTGTTGTAGGATACAACCAGCATGCCTTAACCACGTGGTCTGAACTATGACCGCATCTTTACCACGCATGCCTTTACTACGCATGCCGTTACAATGAATTTCGTTGTAAAGGCATGATTGCTAAAGGGATATGCGTGGTAAATTGCCTATCCCAGCCCACCTGCCCTGCGTTCTAACACTGATATCCCAGCCCTATCATCCACCCCCCCCTAGCGCTTAAAACTACCCTGACCCCTCACCCTAAGCCCTAACACTCGGTCCCTGCCCTTTAAACTACCCCTTCCCATCCCCCGCCCTGAGGCCTAAAACCCTGCTCCCTGCAAAAACTACCCCAACCCAGCCTTGTGCCCTTAAACCGACCTCCACCCCTAAAAACTACCCCCCTCTCCAAAACCCATCCCTACCAAGCACCACTTACCTGGCCGCGTCTGGACCTTCCTGTCCCTATGCTTCCTGTTCCTCTCCCCGCTCATCCGGACATCTAGACCGCTGTCTGCAGAAGGTGAGGTTCACTGGGAGCAGGTCACGGTAATCAGAGCCAGGAAGACCTACTCCGCACCAGTCTTCTTTAAATGCATGGCATTCCGTCTTGTCCATGTTTAAGCATTGGCCAGTACTTCCATAAAATTTGACAACACTGGTAGACAGTAGGACTCTACTAAAAATGTTCATCATTGAAGGGCTATGTGGAAGGTCTCTTTGTGGGCTATTTCCCACAGATCAAAAGCATGCTCAGATCGAGATTGTGCCCTGTATTTCCATATCTTTACAAAATTAGATTAGTTCTTCAGCACTCTTATTTTCTACCAAAGTATTTTATCTCCAGGAGTTTGATCTCACGTGACACATATTGTATCGTTCACCGCAATGACACGATATATCATTGAAATAATTACAACTTTCCATATAGCGGTTTTTAACATGCTGTTCGATATTCCACAGACTGGCCATCCCCATAGTTTCAATTAATGAATCTCTTTTATAAAGGGCAGTTTCTAAATATATCCCATTAATACTTCAACAACATTGCATGATAAGGTTTTATTTAATTATTATTTATTTTATTTCTTTTTAATTCCGGGTGCTCTTTTTATTGTAAATGTTGCCAAGTTTTAATTAATTAGGCAAATTGAAATAAAATTACAACATCATTGCACCTAAAGCAAGTACAATCAGAGACATATTGTCTCCTTACTCCAAAATATTTAATGTTATTTAATATCAAGTTACATGGTAGGTCCATGATATTACCATCCTTCATAATTTCGCCAGGAAGTAATGGATGTTATTTTTGCCATATCATGGTTGTTCGGTTCTTTTGTTGATTTAAGATGAGGATTTAAAGACATTCTTTGCAACACAGTCCTATAGGTGGATGGTAAAGAGATGGTTGAAACGGGGAAGGCACATCAGCCATGGATTTTATACCAGCTTTACTACATTTTAAGTAGTTATAGTGAGAACATTACCTGGTGTGCTGGATTCTGTTATTTAAATATTCTCTGTCAGGCACCAAAGGTCCTATTCAGATGCAGTTATTTGAGCTTGGTAGCGATATTTCTGGGAACGTGTGACACCCAATGGGATAAAGCAGCTTTTGGGTTGCACATGCCCATTCTTATGATCTTCAAATCCTTGCAATATAAGTTACAGCGTTTAATCCAATGTGCAGAAGTATTTTGAATCAAAAACTCCCATCCCCCAATTGAGGCTATAAAATTCTAATTGAATAGAATTCACTAACTGAATCTTTAATAAATCATATGAAAGGTAATATTCCTCGCAACAAAACCACCATGTGGCCTCTAATCTAAACACTATCTCACAACAGCGATTCATGATGGGTAGGGCAAACAAACTGCTGTACCTAGCCTTAAATGACTTAATCCACTTAACTGTATTGTGGATAAACATATATAATCATCTTGACTCAATTTATCCTCAAGTAGATGAAACAAGGTTCAACCCAAGCTGTTTTGGTCAGCGATGGACATACCTCTTGCCTATCCTTTGCCCAGGTGCACCCAATCATACCTCTACTCTGAGCATGATCTGACTTAGGTTTTGAACACTCAAGCCGCTTCCCTAGGTGAAATAAGGAGAGGGTGCTGAACACGAAACATGACTTCTGATTTGATGATCTTTCCTGGTGCTACCTGAACATGAAGTACTGAGTTCAGGAAGACACAACTTTCTGCATATTACAGACCTTGATGTCTGTACAGAAACCTCTTCCACCTAAGCATTAACATCACAGCCGAAATGAGGATTAGAAGATGACTCGGTGGTCCTCAGTGGTGCAAGGGGACTTTAGAGAAACCTTTGCAGGTATTTATCAGATCCTTTCTTTCGCCCTGCCATGTCAAGGAGAGCTTAAACCAGATGTTGGCTTCCCTCTCTTGATAGCCCTAGATTCGATGGAGAATGTGGGACTGTTGGCAGGGTGTTGGTGGATGTTGCATTGCACTACAACATGCAGGGCATACTACAGTTCCAGGCTTCTCACCATTCAGCACAGCACACCTACGGGCTGTATGAAACTGTAAAGAATATGGGAGGGGGGGCTAGAAGCAAATGGTGCTTGAGGTGTCCTCCCATCAATGTGAATGCAGTGGAGAAGGCAGAGAGCTCCCCTCTCTCTACACACCATGATGGACCTTAGTGGCAGTGGTAATTAGATGGTATAGACTTGCATGGGTGTAGGCACTCCCCAATCCACTGAATTGGGACCTCTATTACACCTTTCCATAAGGAGAATGCCTCACATATTCTCAAAAGGTACTGCGCTTAGAACCCCGTTTACCAGCTATATTCTTAACATCGTGTGATTTCCTATTGTGCAAGTACAATACATGTAAAATATTCATCGTGTCAATCGGCGTTTGATTGGCGTCCACATTAACCCACATTTGTGTTACCTTGTCTCTAACAAAATTCTGCTACCACCTTCTAGATTAAATAGAACTTTTCGTCGAACATCAGAATTTTGCTTCAAACTTAAAAATGCCTCTAGCAATTATGTCATATTTCCATCATGAAGATGGAATGACATTTTGACTTTTAAATATATCTGCTAGACGGTGTCTCTACCTATTCCAAGTAATGATCTTGCATTAATTTGCCATGGCATTCACTGTCATAATTATTACAGCTACTGTGATCACACAGCAAGAAAATAATTCTGACTACAGGATAACTTTCATAATTCCATCACTTTTTATTTTCTTAGACAAATATCACTAGTTTCCCATTAGCATCAAATAAAATAATGCAAATAGTCACTCGCCGATCCCCTGTAACCTATTGCCGAATGAAAACAGCTAACGTATTGCATATTAAATTTAAGCAAAAACAAGAAAAGGTGAACAAATATGATATTTTGAAATAACCTCCTTTCGGTATACAGAGTGAGGAAAAGTCAAGTAATTACACTTCAGGCAAACAAAGAAATAACTTCTGGAAAAGAGCCAGAAAAGCGATTTCTGAGTGTTATTTTCCAAACTTGTGTAACCGTGAATAATTATAACCCCTGGAGTTAACAGTACCCCAATAATTTTGGAGGTAGGTGAAGGGAATAACAGGTTAAAAGCAACTCAAACACGCAAAAGGTGATAGGAGGAATGCTAGCAATTTGTCTAACCACTGGCAGTCGCTCGGGTAGTATTGCAAGCCATAGGCTTTTGTCCGCCATGCCGCTTTAGATTAGACCCGGTCAGCTTTTTAAAATAACCAAAGAGTTGTCTGGGAAATAACCCTGGCTTGCAGGTTTAAGCTATTTGCATAGTAATTTTAGATAATATATCTGGAAAGAAGAAACATTAGAGACATAGAGTATGGAATGATTTTATTTTAGGGGGAGACTCCCAAAAGGTAAGACACGTGCGTAGAAATTATCCCATTATCGTTTTTTCCTCTCCTGTCCTGTATTTTGATCCTGTTTAATCTGACAAACAAAATGTAAGATACTGAACACCTGGTTGTGAGCCTACATTTTAAAACTCCACCAAAAAGGATATAATTATTTTTCCTATGCACTGTCACCGAGCTCGCCTTTCTGATTGCTTAGTGAACGTTGATGATAACTAGTCTTGACTAGAATTGAGACCTGCTCTTGTAGCGCATGATCAGTGCAAGCAGTTGTTCATAAGGGGTCATTACTATGCGATAATCTTTTGTATCCATTATGTAATAAACCACTTATGACACCTTTACACATTTAAGAAAGTATCTGCGAAGCCAGTAGGTTTGGTTATTCTGCTCACACTTGCAGAGTAGGCACATTAAAGGCCAACAAAGAAACACAAGTGGACTGTATTGAAGGCTCCCTTGACTTTTATATGAATATATCGGGAAGAAGGAACATTAGAGATATAGAGTATGGAATGATTAATTTAAGGGAGATTCCCAAAAGGTAAGACACATGCGAGAAATTATCCCACTAACGGTTTCCTTCTCCTTTCCTGTATTTTGATCCTGTTTAATCTGACAAACAAAAGGTAAGATCCTGAATACCTGGTTGTGAGCCTGTTTGGGCCACCCAGGGATGAAATAGGGCAACTTGAGGCTCAGGCTAGATCACCACCTTGCTTTACGGCTGGCCCCACCCAATATCCTCATCATCCACCTGGGGAGGATCGACTTAGTCACAAAAGAGAGGAGGGCTCTGATTCAGGTCATGCAGAAGGACTTGTTAGCAGTGAGCAACAGGTTTGTAGTGGGTGAGCTTCTGTGGTCAGAGATTGTCCCTCGCAGAGAATGGAGGGGGGCTAGATCACCAGTAGCGGTAGAACATTCCCGCAGGAGGGTCAACAGATCCATGCAGAAGTTTATGGAAAGGAGAGGCCTGGGGTTCATTAGACATGCACTTATACGGGAGGAAACCGAAGGGTACTACGATAAAGAAGGGGTACACTTGTCTAGATTGGGTATGGATATGTTCCTCCTGGATGTACAAGAGGCACTAACAGCGGCAGGATGTAAGGAGGTAAGTAGGTGGGGGGGCTCTGTCATCGACGGGGGCCTCCTCCAGAGCTGTGGCGGAGTACAGGGCGATCTGGAGGAAGACGGGTACAGTAAGGGTACCTCTGCGGCAGAATGGTACAGTAAGGGTACCTCTGCCTGGCACAGTAAGGGTGCCTGAGCCAAGGACCAGGAGCCGCAGGAGGGTCCGGGAAACCGCGACGGCGCCCCGTTAGTCCTTCGGGCGGCCGGGGGGCCTGAACCGACCGGGGGTGTGCCACACCGCTCCGCCCTGACAGGGGGGGTGGGAGTATAATGAAGATGGCAATGTGCTGCACCGTCAGAGCATCGACTCACCGTGCAAGACGGCTCTTTAGGCATGCAGGACAGTGAGGGGCTGCCTGCTTTGGATCGCCCGTAAGATGACCCACCTAAACGTCATACGTTTGTTGTATGAAAATAAACCTGCAGCAGTTCTTTCCCATACTACGTGTCTAGAGTATAATTTGGGTTAGAATTGTGTTATGTGTAAGCGGGCGGGAGCGAATGACGGTGTGGGCACTATGCGTGGTTAAAGTTGAAGTGTGGTTCAGGCAAGCTTTGTTCTGCTTGCATCAGAACAGCACACATGGTATCAGCCCGCATTGTAAAGACCATTTCCCACATACAAGGGGACCCCAAAAATTGGTACCCACCTCTCATATATGGAAGTACCATTTACAATCAGAGGTGAGTGGGCACTGACTGATGACGCAGTGCGCAGATTTACACATGAACAGCTAACAGACTGTCGCCTCACTGGATGCAGGTTAAAACGCCTTGGATCCTGTGACTATTCATCAGTTATCAACAACTGCATGCCCTCACGGCCTCGACAAGAGGGCCGTGTTCAGCCATGCTGAAAGGAGTACCACTTTCAGTGTACCGTCATTGTCTAATAGCCTTCTGCTCTGTTGGTGAGCAACAGACAGACTCATGAAGAGCACCTATCACTTGACTCATGACGTGGCCAGGTCGGCCAGGGTGAGTAAATGAGGCATAGTGTGTCACATGGACACGGGGCCAGGGACCTGTTGAACTCACGAAGAACCCGTAGACAACATCCACAACCCTGACCTGAAGCCTAATCCCCAGCTATTACCCTCATCAAACAGTCACAAAGCATTTCTCTGAACTTATAGAATTAAAAGAAAAGGGAACTGTGTCTGATATTAGGAAACACACTTGAGGCATCTGAAGTGCAATGTAGGCATGAGACAGGAGAAAAAGAGCTGAAAGAAATGAGTATGTTGATACAATCTTAACACTAAGGGGCATCTTAACACTAAGGGGCATATTAACAAGGGCTTTATCTCCGAGCAGAGATAAAACGATTGCCCTATATATAAGAGGGTGCTTTTTCCTGACGCCTCCCTTTGCATCTCTAATGAGATGCAAAGTGGGCGTCACTGGGCGTACCCCAATGGACTACCTTGTAAAATATCGCTGATGTTCACATTGCGATATTTACAAGGCAGCCCACAGGATTTTAGCAGACGTTATATTTTGGCGAAAACGGCGGTTTTCGCCAAAATCTAACATCTGCTAAAATCCTGACTTAGCGATCCCTAACTTAGGGAGTGGATTATGCTGATACGACCACAGGGTCGTATCAGCAAGTATATCGCCATTTTGAAGGGAACATCGCTGGAATACCAGCGATGTTCCCTGCAAAACGGCGAATTTCCCCACTATTGCAGGAAATTTTAGCGCCTTGGAGATACGCGTTGCTAATAACGGGATATCTCTGCGATAAAAACCTGCGATAGCCTGCGTTAGAAAAATGACCGATAAGCGCAAAGCATTGCTAATATCCCGATAAGTGTGGATTTCTTGAGTTACTGCGTGAGTAAATTACCTCATGGCCCTGCTCCCATCCCCTACCCCCACTTAAAAATAAGTTTTGGGTGTCAAAAAGTAGACAACAGAACATAATTTTGCCGGTCTTTTTTTCCAATTTCAGTTTTTCCCTTCGCACTCGCTGGTCTAAACTAATTTTACTGGCAACTTGCTCTAGGCTGTGTATGCCACACCCCGTGAGCCGTCATAATTAGCTTTTGAAGTACACAGCAAATTACACGATGCCCTGCACTTTGCAAGCATCCCAAAGCAGTGGCATAGCGTGGGCGAGGCCAAAGGGGCGGTTGCCCCGAGTGCACAATTCTTAGGATGCGCAAAATGTAAAAAAAAGAAAAAGTCATACTACTAAGGGCCGTATGTATCAAGTCCAAATGGGTTCGCAAACGCCGAAATTCGCAGAATTTCGGCATTTGCGAACTCATTTTCGCAAAATGGTATATATGAAGGAATTTGGGTGCAAAATAAGGAATCGCAAAATTTGCGATTCCTTAAATGCAATGTATTAAGCAAAGAAAAATTCCAAAATGCCCTTAAGGAATCGCAAATTACCACCAACTGGTGGTAAGTTGCTATTTCCTTGAAAAATGCACATTTCAGCATTTTTCAAAGTGCCATTTGACGCACATACATGCTCTAAGGGCATGTATGTGCACCACATGTGCACCCATACTTATTTCAGGGGTGCAACAGGATGTCCTTTGGACACCCCTGCACCCTTGAAATTATTCTTAATTTGCGATTAGCAAATTGCGAATCGCAAATTGAGAAAAAATTCCCATTCCTTCCTATGGGCCAGGAGGCCCATAGAAATGAATGGAAAAGTATTCCTTAATTGCGAATTCGCAATTTGCGAATTCGCAATTAAGGAATATCAAGGAATCACTAAACAAATTGTGATTTTCTTGATACATACCAATTAGCGATTCTGAAATAGCGATTTCTTAAAAATCGCTATTACAGAATCGCTAATTGCTATCTTGATACATATGGCCCTCAATATTGGTGGTGTGTTGAGCAAAATAATGATGGATTAAACCCAGATCCTTGTGACTGGGGGTGAATGTTTGCAGTGTCTAGCATTCCCTCCATCAACTGTTTCTTTTGGAAATGTTGCCCTAAGTGGGAAGGGTATGCCCAGACATGGGTCCTGTGCTAACTACACCACTTGATTCAAGCTAGCCTGTCTGATAAAGGGTGATGCCCTGAAACTGGTCCCAGGATGCTTCTTTCTGGTCCAGGGAGGACCTGGCTTGGCATTTCGGGCTGGACTGTTCCCACAAGGAACAGGGTCAAGACTTATTTGCATATGGTTGGGTCCAAACTGGGCAGATGTGGTGAGCAAAAGAATGATGGATTAAAACCAGATCCTTGTGACTGGGGGTGAATTTTTGCATTGTCCAGCATTCCGTCAATCAATTGTTTCTTTGCATGTGTTGCCCTAAGTTGGAAGGGTATGCCCAGACATGGGTTCTGTGCTCACTACACCACTGGATTCAAGCTAGCCTGGCTGATGAAGGGTGATGCCCTGAAACTGGTCCCAGGATGCTTGTTTCTTGTCCAGGTAGGACTTGGCTTGGCAGTTCGGGCTGGACTGTTCCCACAAGGAACAGGGTCAAAATCGATTTGCATATGGCTGGGTCCAAAGTTGGGTGGTGTGGTGAGCAAAAGAATGATGGATTAAACCCAGATCCTTGTGAATTGGGGTGAACGTTTGCATTGTCCAGCATTCCGTCCATCAATTGTTTCTTTTGAATAAACATCTGCACTTGCTTCTGGTGAGATAAAGAATTCAATTTAAAATTCTTTGTATCACCTTTAAGGCATTTCACAGTTTTGCCCTGCCTTTTGTTGCGAAGCACATCATTAGGTATGTACCTTCCCATGTGCTATGCTCACCTTCTGTCCATCTTTTCTGCTAAAATGAAAGCTGAGGGCCTCAACTTTTCTGTATGTGCCCCCTCACTGTGCAACTCTCTTCCGGCCTCGCTAAGGCTGTGAGGGAGCTGTCATCCTTCAGAACAGTCGCAGCCGGCATGGCTCGTGGGTGGGGGTGCGGGAAGGTTGCGTGAGGAAAGGTTAGTTTAATAATAATTAAAACATTTCATTGAACTTACTTTTCTGCCGCCGGCCGATTCCCGTTTCGTCTCTGCTCCTGCTCTCCTCGAGAACAGGAAGCAGAAGCAGGCAGCCAGGCTCCATCCCCTAGGCCTATCAGAACGCTGCAAGCAGAGTTGTGATTGGTCGGGAGGCCACCCAGCCCGGGGCTTATGAAGAGGGCATGTACTCCATGCAGGCTGCATTGCAAAGAGCAGAGTGCGCATGACTGGTTTGGGCGGCCCAAGGGGGCGAACCAAACAGTCTTTGCGCGCTCTGAAGTGGGCAGGCACACCACTCCTCCCCTGCCCTGCTCACAGAGCAGCCACGCCTTACTGCAACCAAACATAAAATGGTAATAACTGAAAGTCAGGGTCGGATTGGGACTGAAAATCGGCCCGGGCACACACAAAAAATCGGCCCGGCACACACAAAAAATCGGCCCTCATTTGCATAATTCCTTTCAGCGTAATTGCATTAAAGAGGAGGGGGCTTCAAAAAATGCATGCATTAGTTTACACTACGGAAATACACCTGAAAACAGGTGAGGCCACTTCTACTGAGGCCCCCTGCCTCGCTCTGTATGTGCACACATTAATGGGCCGGCCAGCGAGACAAAGGAAGTGATACCTCTGTCTGTTGCTAAACCGGGGGTGGGGGATCGGCGGTGTTGGTGGCGAGGAAGGGTGGTAATGAGCGCCCATCTGCCTGCAGAAAGGCCACTCAGCCACCCACCCGGCCGCTGGCTGTATTGTGAAAATAGAGACACCGCCCAAATCGGCCCCAGAGTGCTCAAAAGCAGCCCACAGCAGTAACCCAGACACCGGCCCCTCGGGCATTGCCCGAATGCCCGTGTTACCAATCCGAGGCTGCTGAAAGTTATTACCATTTTATGTTTTCTGCTTCCCGCACTGCGAGAAAGCAGTGGGGCGACGCTCCTCCGCCCTAGTGGAGGAGCCACCCCTGCTTTAGAAGAATATTTATCAGGTATTCTCGTGATAACTTCAAGCTTTCTACTGTCGGAGGCAAGAAAATTTTTGGTGTGTGCACGCTTTATTAAGTACAATTATCATAGAACACTAGCATTAAATGCAGCACTGCGCTGCACAATTGTTAGTAAATCTGGGCGTGTGTGTGTATATGTCTATATATCAGCAGATCCACCTTCTGCACGTTCCTCACTCACATTGTGTTAGCACACTGACCTTTATACCTGGAAAAGTTTCAGCATGACCAGTGTTTGTTTCTTTTCTCATCTCCGTTCTTGTATTCTCTCAGCTTCCCTTCAGTTGCATTTCCTTTTCATAGTTTCAGAATCGAGGAAGGACGGTGGAGTTCCCCCCTTTTCTGTTCCTCTTAACTTCTCCTTTCTTCAGCCTCAGCAGCCCAAAGGTTGTGTCTCTTTGTGAGTGGAGCATAGTGGTATAAGAGGGAGATGCAAGCCACGCTGGGAACATGTATCTGTGTTTAAAATCGGGAAAAAAGTTGTGCAAATAAGATGCAGGGCTGTGGCAGGCTTTTACAAGGCTTATCATGGACTTTCGGTTGAATGGATGGCCAACATTGCTGTATTATGCTCCATTTTTAGGGACCATGGGCCAGATGTAGGTAAAGTACATTTACTGATTCTAAAATACCGAATTTTACCGATTCGGTATTTTAGAATCGGTAAATGCTATTTAGCAAAATAATCGGTAACCATTACCGAATCGGTAAAATTCGGTATTTACTGAATCAGTATTTACCGATTCGGTAATTGCCATTCATTCCTATGGGCCTGGAGGCCCATAGAAATGAATGGCAATTACTTTGACACCCTATTGCACCCCTGAATCGTGCTTGTGTGCAGATGTGGCACACATACATGCTCTAAGGGCATGTATGTCTGCCATGTGGCACAGTTGAAAATGCACAGATTTGCATTTTCAAGGGTATTCGTTATTTACCACCAACTTATAGTTGGTGGTAAATAACGAATCCTAAAATGGGAAAAGCACTCATTTGAGTGCTCCTACATTGCAAATTCGGTAATTTACCGATTCGGTATTTTAAGGAATCTGTAATTTACCGATTCCTTAAAATACCGAATCGGTAAATTACCGATTTTGCAATTTAGGTCACCTACATCTCGGTAGCCTAATACCGGTCGGTAACAGCCGAAATTCGGTAATTTCGGCCGTTACCGACCGGTATTGGGCGACCTACATCTGGCCCCAAATGAATGAAACTACTTTCTTAATTAAGGAATCGTTTGGCTGTGTTCAGCTTCTACACTACTGCCATTTGGATGCACAGACTCTAGGTTCAGTGCATGATGGGCATAGAAAGAACCCATAAGGCCACTTTTTAGTGACTTTAAATCCACTTCCCATGGCGTCCTGCCACAATGAATGATACTTCACCCACGTCGGCCAGCTATGGCCTTATGATCTTCTTATTGTATTGTCTCACTGACTGGCCCCAGTTTCCCAGTCTTTTCTCATAAGCCCTCTGCTCTGCATTATTGTACCTCTCCCCTCAGCACAATACCTTCTCTTCTGTCTTCCCACTCCCCTTGTTGCTATCCATTGCTGTTTTAGGGAAACATCTTGAACAGCAACTCCGGAACAATGTGTTAACCACGCACGTGCGTGGTTAAGGTTAAGTCGGTCTAGTGTTCGGGATGGGCAGAGTTGAGAAGAGCGTCGGACAGGAACGAACAAGTAAGAGGGGTTCAGAGAGGAGGGTTTGTGTTCGTTTTTAGGGGGTGGGAGGGGTTCGGGTTAGTTTTTAGGGGGTAGGGGTTTGTGTTAGTTTTTAGGGGGTGGGAGGAGTTTGTGTTAGTTTTTAGGGGTGGGGGTTGTGTTAGTTTTTAGGGGGTGGAAGGGGTTCGGGTTAATTTTTAGGGGGCGGGGGGTTCATGTTAGTTTTTAGGGGGTGCAAGGGGTTTGTGTTAGTTTTTAAGGGTTGGGAGGGGTTTGTGTTAGTTTTCAGGAGGTGGGAGGGGCCGGGGAGGTTTCTAGGAAGTTAGGGGGTTTGTGTTCGTTTTTAGGGGGTGGGAGGGGTTTCCTATTAGTTTTTAGGGGGTAGGAGGGGTACGGGGTAGTTTTCTAGGAGGTTGGGGGGTTTGTGTTAGATTTTAGGGAGTGGGAGAGGTTTGGGGTAGTTTTTAGGGTTGGGGGTTCGTGTTCGGATTGGGATTTGTTTATAGGGGGTGGGGGTACAGGGTCATTTTTAGGGGGTGGGAGGGGTTCAGGGTAGTTTTTATGGGGTGGGGGTGTGATCGTTTTTAGGGGGTGGGAAGGGTTTGTGTTAGTTTCTAGGGGGTGGGGGTTTGTGTTAGTTTTAAAGGGTGGTAGGGGTTCTGGTTACTTTTTAGGGGGTGGGGGAGTTCGAGTTAGTTTTTAGGGGGTGGGGGTTTGTGTTAGTTTTTAGGTGTAGGGTGGGGTTCGGTTAGTTTTTAGGGGGTGAGAGGAGTTTGTGTTAGTTTTTAGGGGGCGGGGGCTTTGTGTTAGTTTTTAGGGGGTGGGAGGGGTTTGTGTTAGTTTTTAGGGGGCGGGAGGAGTTTGTGTTAGTTTTTAGGGGGTGGGAGGGGGTTGTGTTAGTTTTTATGGTGTGGGAGGGGTTCAGGGTAGTTTTTAGGAGGTTTGGGGGTTTGCCACAATGAATGATACTTCACCCACGACGGCCAGCTATGGCCTTATGATCTCTTATTGTATTGTCTCACTGACTGGCCCCAGTTTCCCAGTCTTTTCTCATAAGCCCTCTGCTCTGCATTATTGTACCTCTCCCCTCAGCACAATACCTTCTCTTCTGTCTTCCCACTCCCCTTGTTGCTATCCATTGCTGTTTTAGGGAAACATCTTGAACAGCGACTCCGGAACAATGTGTTAACCACGCACGTGCGTGGTTAAGGTTAAGTCGGTCTAGTGTTCGGGATGGGCAGAGTTGAGAAGAGCGTCGGACAGGAACGAACAAGTAAGAGGGGTTCAGAGAGGAGGGTTTGTGTTCGTTTTTAGGGGGTGGGAGGGGTTCGGGTTAGTTTTTAGGGGGTAGGGGTTTGTGTTAGTTTTTAGGGGGTGGGAGGAGTTTGTGTTCGTTTTTAGGGGTGGGGGTTGTGTTAGTTTTTAGGGGGTGGAAGGGGTTCGGGTTAATTTTTAGGGGGCGGGGGGTTCATGTTAGTTTTTAGGGGGTGCAAGGGGTTTGTGTTAGTTTTTAAGGGTTGGGAGGGGTTTGTGTTAGTTTTCAGGAGGTGGGAGGGGCCGGGGAGGTTTCTAGGAAGTTAGGGGGTTTGTGTTCGTTTTTAGGGGGTGGGAGGGGTTTCCTATTAGTTTTTAGGGGGTAGGAGGGGTACGGGGTAGTTTCTAGGAGGTTGGGGGTTTGTGTTAGATTTTAGGGAGTGGGAGAGGTTTGGGGTAGTTTTTAGGGTTGGGGGTTCGTGTTCGGATTGGGATTTGTTTATAGGGGGTGGGGGTACAGGGTCATTTTTAGGGGGTGAGAGGGGTTCAGGGTAGTTTTTATGGGGTGGGGGTGTGATCGTTTTTAGGGGGTGGGAGGGGTTTGTGTTAGTTTCTAGGGGGTGGGGGTTTGTGTTAGTTTTAAAGGGTGGGAGGGGTTCTGGTTACTTTTTAGGGGGTGGGGGAGTTCGAGTTAGTTTTTAGGGGGTGGGGGTTTGTGTTAGTTTTTAGGTGTAGGGTGGGGTTCGGTTAGTTTTTAGGGGGTGGGAGGAGTTTGTGTTAGTTTTTAGGGGGCGGGGGCTTTGTGTTAGTTTTTAGGGGGTGGGAGGGGTTTGTGTTAGTTTTTAGGGGGCGGGAGGAGTTTGTGCTAGTTTTTAGGGGGTGGGAGGGGGTTGTGTTAGTTTTTATGGTGTGGGAGGGGTTCAGGGTAGTTTTTAGGAGGTTTGGGGGTTTGTGTTAGTTTTGAGGGGGTGGGAGGAGTTTGTGTTATGGGGTGGGAGGGGTTTGGGGTAGTTTCTAGGAGGTTGGGGTGTTCGTGTTTGGGTTGGAGTTAGTTTTTAGATGGTGGGTGGGGTACAGGGTAGTTTCTAGGAGGTTGGGGGGTTTGTGTTAGTTTTTAGGGAGAGGTTTGGGGTCGTTTTTAGGGGTGGGGGTTCATGTTCGGATTGGGATTTGTTTTAGGGGGTGGGGGTACAGGGTCATTTTTAGTGGGGGGAGGGGTTCGGGGTAGTTTTTATGGTGTGGGGGGTGTGATCGTTTTTAGGGGGTGTGAGGAGTTTGTGTTAGTTTTTAGGGGGTGGGGGTTTGTGTTAGTTTTAAAGGGTGGGAGGGGTTCTGGTTACTTTTTAGGGGGTGGGGAGGTTCGTGTTAGTTTTTAGAGGGTGGGGGTTTGTGTTAGTTTTTAGGTGTTGGGTGGGGTTTGGTTAGTTTTTAGGAGGTGGGAGGGGTTTGTGTTAGTTTTTAGGGGCGGGGGCTTTGTGTTCACTTTTATGGGGTGGGAGGTGTTTGGGGTAGTTTCTAGGAGGTTGGGGTATTGGTGTTTGGGTTGGAGTTAGTTTTTAGAGGATGGGTGGGTACAGGGTAGTTTTTAGTGAGTGGGAGGGGTTTGGGGTAGTTTTTGTGGAAGGGGTTTGTGTTCGTTTTTATGGGGCGGAAGGGGTTCAGTTAGTTTTTAGGGCATGGGGGAATTTGTGTTAGTTTTTAGGCGATGAGGTTCGTGTTAGTTTTTAGGGGTTGGGGGTTCCTGCTAGCTTTTAGGGGGTAGGAGAGGTTTGTGTTAGTTTGTAGGGGGGGGTTTGCGTTAATTATTAGTGAGTAGGAGGGGTTCAGGGTAGATTCTGGGAGATTAGGGGTTCGTGTTCAGGTTTGAGTTATTTTTTAGTGGGTGTGGGGGTAAAGGGTCGTTTTTAGGGGGTGGGAGGGGTTTGGGGTCGTTTCTAGGAGGTTGCAGGATTCGTGTTTGGGTTGGGGTTAGTTTCTAGTGGGTGGGTGGGTGGGTACAGGGTAGGTTTTAGGGGATTGGAGGGGTTCAGGGTAGTTTTTAGGGGGTGGGGTTTTGTGTTAGTTTTTAGGGGTGAGGGCGTTTGTGTTAGTTTTTTGGGGTGGGGTTTGTGTTTATTTTTAGGGGGTCGGAGGGGGTTGTGTAGTTTTTAGGGGTGGGAGGGGTTCAGGGTAGTTTCTAGGAGGTGGGGCCTTGTGTTACTTTTAAGGGTTGGGAGGGTTTATGGGTAGTTTCTAGGAGGTTGGGGGTTCGTTTTCCGGTTGGGGTTAGTTTTAAGTGGGCGTGGCGATACAGGGTCATTTTTAGGGATTGGGAGGAGTTCGGGGTAGTTTTTAGGGGGTGGGAGGGGTTCCGATTAGTTTTTAAGGGCTGGGAGGGATTCTGTTTACCCTGCATTCCTTTACCATTAAAATTCATGGTAAAGGAATACATGGTAAAAAAATTGTGGTTAAGACGTAGTCGTAGAGACCGTGTTGTTGAGGTAGTCGTTGGTGAGGAACTCGTTGTGCCAGCATAAACCCTCTTTTCCCTCGCCCCTCTCAATGTAATTCACTACTTTGCTCTGTTACCCATATCTGCTTTTCCAAACTGCCCTTTACAGCCTGCTTCCGCCGATGTCTTCACATGGCATCTGTATGCCTTTCTGAGACTGCTCGATTAGTCACCTTACAGCAAATATTTTAAATATTCACACTGGAACATGCACTTATCCCCGCGAAGATCTCGATTCCTGAGGCTCCTTTGCTCCTCTGGGGTAACATCTAGGCTGGTTTGGCTGGTACTTTATTTCACTTAATCTGTTTGGTACACATAGTCTTGCAGCTTCTTGGATAGCCATGGCCTCCAACATTCCTTCTGTGGTCAATAAAGTGGCATGGGTTAGGTCTACGTTACAAACTCTAGCACCCATGTGAATGGTTGAAAAAGGCTTTACCATCTGTAGCAAGCATGTCTGTCTCCATCACTGAGCACTTTTGCTCAGCAGGAGTTTTTGCCCTCAATGCAAACACAATCACATTTTGTCTACTTGTTGTTGTACTGTGACAACACTGCACCAATTCTTATTCCACTATCATCAATTTTAACCCTATCCACCAACTAGGTTTCGTATTGTTTCAGTGGGACAGCCTCACAAGTGGTCTTTTTTTGCACTCTCAGATGCTAGCTGACAAGATTTATTCCACTTTATGAATTATGTTTTTTCACAATCATTTACAACTGAAGAAGGTCACGAGTCGCGCAAGCTGTGTACCTCGCAGAAGCAAAGTACTGGAAACAGTCCCTCACACTACTGGTCTATGGTGCATCCTAGCACAACAGCTGGTGCCTCTTATTAACTAATCATTCTTACTGTTACACTAGGCTACATTCTTCCCCGATCATAGTTCAGAGGGTGAAGGAATTGTGTTAGTCAGTTATTGACCAACCTATGACAGACGCCCAATGGGCTTATTGTAGTGGTCAGTTGAAACGTCTGTCCCCAAATTATCGATTGTGGTTTATTAATTTATAATTCTTACATTGCGCCTATCGGTCTCCCCAACAACTATTTCGAATAGGATTAGTAGCTGATTAATTTTACTTGCGTTGCAGAGCCCAACAGGCTTCCTTTTTGCACCTCGCTTGGCTGTGCCCGAGGGAGGGGTCCTTCTGGGAGGAGGTGTTTGCACACATAAAGATGATTTCTAGTTACATGGTCCTGCGGTCTCCATTGTCTGGTTTATTGGGTTATGTTAAAGAATCCCCTAAGCCACATCGCCGCCTTATTGCTGTGTTGCTGCTATTAGCGAAGAGAAGAAAGGCCATACACTGGGGCAGGGACAGGCCCCGACTTCAAACCACAACTGGCCCTGGGCAAAGTGCTTAGCCGCCCCCCTCCCCCCGAGGTGCCGCCGAGCTCTTTGCCGGGGCCGGTTTTCATCCGATTTTGGTACAGGGACGGTTTTGCAAAACAGCCCTGTAACAAAAACGGCCTCCAGGGGCCCAAAACCGGCCCCCAACCGTGCGGCACACCAGGCGATTGCCCGGTGCCCTCTATGGCCAGTCCGGCCCTGGGCAGGGAACCCACCCCTACAATCAAAGCTTGGCCACATGATACCACATTTTTGCCAAGAACAATTTTCCACCTTTCCAGGAACTTACACCCCTTCATTCCAGCCCTGCAGCTATATGGGAACCGTTCAATTAATGGCTCTGTCACAGAGACTCGGATACCCCAGCCCCTACTCTGATGTCATAATTGTCTGCACAGGTTGAGTCTATACCTCATAACCCATAACAATTGTGGAAAATAGATGGCTAACGTCAACATTTGCATTTTTCTTTTTATCTCACAGATATCTATCATGCAGTTATATGTGCTCAATAATTCCCTTTTCATATCTGTTTTTTTATCAGGTAGATAATGTGGTATGTAACATGTATATTTCATAAAGTGGCGGCTGGTGACATTTGAAAGTGGTTAGGCATAAAAGTCTCAAGCGACCGTAACTATCATGAGGCTGGCTCTGGAGCGGAATTAAAAAAAAGAAAAAGTAGGCAAATCATTGCTTTATAATATTATCAGTAGAACTGCGTGATTTGAATATGGGGTGGACATTTCAATGGAAAGTGCTATCTCTTAATGACAGTGCACTACTGCACCATCCTTTAGTAATGTATTTGCGACAGTCTGACACAAAATGCACCACCACCAGTTACATAGTACACCTTGCCAAGTTCCCGGAAGAATGGATGTATCTCAAAAGTGACACCTGTACTTTGTGCTACCTTTGCATTTTTCAGAACCCTTATGAGTTCAGTGTGCAACAATGATGGCTGCACCCCCACTCTGAAAATTGCTACAGCACCCCTGCAGTTTCTAATTATGGCATACCCGATCCATACTTGTAAAATTAGGAGGCCCCCTATCTAGGTTAGTCTGGGACCAAGGGGAAGAGAAGAGAAACAAGTGGTGTCCCACAGTACAACTACCAATGTTCAACTCACAGTGCTTCTAAATAAGAATTGTCGTGAACATATCGTAACAGCGGGCAACCTGAATGTATTTGCTCAGGTGCCCAGAAACACACGAGGTAAGGAGTTCTGGTCTTGCTAGTACCCTAATGTTATTAAAGTCACACAATTACTAACACAACTTATACACAATTTTTGCAAGGTAGATTACAGAGGCTGTACTCAAGAGTTTTTGTTAAAAAGCTTATGTAAGAATTTTTATTTTTGTTTCATACAGTTTGGTTTCTTAGTGCATTTAAAAACATAGATAAATACACATATCAATACTTTTGACAGTCAATACAAAGTTCATACAGTATAAAAATAAATACATAAGACAAGAATCAAAGAAATGTCGACGCAGCGTTTCGCCTTTTTTTCTTATACAAACACCTTCTTCAGGACAGATTCTCGAGAATAAGTTAATTTGACTGAACTCAGTAGTAAACTAGAGTTGGCATTGCCTCCAGGTCCCTTTGGATTTATTGGACTGTGGGCAAGCAGTGCCAGTTGTAGTATACTGTCAACTAACTTAAAAGACGATAATTACAGCGATACACACTGTCCGGGGGAGCCACAGATTTAAAGAAAATACTTCATAGGTGTATTTCATTCATAGGGTAAGCTGTTACACAGTGTAACAATGTAAAATGTTTCTGAGCCCATTAGCAGCTGTCTGCCTCTCCCTGCGTGGTGGTCTCCCCCGTTGCCCACATACACCTAAATCTCTTTCTTGGAGCATTCTGTTAACAGGCTGCGGCAGTGACACTCAACTGATCCTTACTCTTGCAATGGATAACCTCATTGCTGTTACAAACAAAAAACAATTGCAATGCCATAGGTCTCGCACTTACGAGAGTTTGAGCTATTGGCATTGTAAATGACAATGCCTTTTTTTATGTGTTGTTTTTAAAACAGATAAATAAAAGGCATTGTCATTTACAATGCCAATACCATAAACTCTTGCAAATGCAAAACCTATTGCTTTGCAAATGCATTTGGCGCCCGTGCTATAAAGAGAATTGTATTAGGAAAGAGTGTGACCTGTCTGCAACAGCAGGACTACGTTTATTTAAGAAAATAGTCCTCGGAGGCTGTAATTAAAGCCTACCGAGTAACAACACATGCAACAGGGAGTGTCCTCATAGGAGGTTACAAAATAAGATAAGGGTATACCAAGGAGGGTCTACTAAGCCTATTGACTAATTAAAAACCACAGTTTACAGTGGACAATGACACAAGCCAATGAAAAATATGGGCGGAGCTTCAAGTCCATACCTGAATAAAGCATGCCTCGCAGAGTAGCGCATGCGCTGCCCAGGCTCGACCTAACACAGGGTTGCAAGAAAATGAGTGTTTTTACACCGTGTAAACTACTTTACCTAGCTCATAATCCCCTGCTCATGAAAAATGTCTTTTCCACGCCACAAGCATCACACTTTTTTGCACCTTATGAGGCGGCAATCAATAACAATTGTCGGTAGAACCACTGTCCTTCTGTTGCTTTCAATAGAATATATATTCAGTAAGTAAGGCCCTGCAGGTGGAATATGAAGCCCTAAGCTGTGACGCCTGCGAGTTGCAGGGCAAGCAGTGTTCTTTACACTGTTACATGGGAAGCAACCGAAAATGAAATGAATCACATTCTATGGCCCAGAAAGAATAATCACACTTGCAAACATTGTAATCAGCTGGCAGAAAGCTGTGGTTGTGTTTACAGACACGTCGTTACGAATTAAGTACACTGCTATTGTTGCGGAGCAGCACTTTGAAGAAGTTGGCTGTGCTGTGCTTGCTAAGTGTATCCAGTTGTTGGAACAGAACTGGGGCTGACTAGAGGCACAGCCGATAACAGCACAGCGGCAGAAAATAGCTACAGAGAGGCAAGCTGCCACTCGAAGGTTTCATTGGCACATTACGCACAGCCAAATGAACTGCAAAACAGTGTCATCCAGTCTTTTGTCCCGCGTTGGCAACACCACGGGAATCTGATTCGACACTGTGTTATTGATTTTAAGAATTTGTCGAGTGTTACACCCCAAAAAGGGCTCAATATGTTTTTTGGCACACCTGATCCCAGTCAATAGGCATCAGTGAGAGGCTGCAGTCAGATATAACAAGCATTGAAAATGCAATAGGTCTTGGCCTCGTTTAAGTTAAAGCAATTCTGTTTGTAATTAGGTGGCTTTTTAGCTTTGCTTTTATTAGTGTTTTTCAAACTTTCATGTACATAAAATGCATATGTATGCATATATGTATATGTCTGCATGCATTTATATTTGAATTTACATATATATGCAGATGTATATATGTGCATATATGTATGTATGTAAATATATACACATACATATATATAACTGCATATGCATATATATATTTATATATATATATATACGTATATATATATATATATATATATATATATATATATATATATATATATACATGTGCATGTGTGTGCGCGTAGAGAGAGGTAGAGGTAGAGCGAGGTAGAGGGAGAGAGGTAGAGAGTAGTAGAGAGAGAGGCAGAGAGATAGGCATAGAGAGGTAGAGAGAGGTAGAGAGTAGAGAGTAGAAGTGAGTAGTAGAGAGTGAGTAGTAGAGAGAGTAGTAGAGAGTGAGTAGTAGGCAGTGAGTAGAGAGTGAGTAATAGTGAGTAGTAGAGAGTGAGTAGTAGAGAGTGAGTAGAGAATTAGTAGAGAGTAGTAGAGAGTGAGTAGTAGAGAGTGAGTAGAGAGTGAGTAGTAGAACGTAGTAAAGAGTTTGTAGTAGAGAGTAGTAGAGAATAGTAAAGAGTAGTAGAGAGTAGTAGAGACTGAGTAGTAGAGACTGAGTAGTAGAGAATAGTAAAGAGTAGTAGAGAGTGAGTAGTAGAGAGTGAGCAGTAGAGTAGTAGAGAGTAGTAGAGTAGTAGAAAGTGAGTGGTAGAGAGTAGTAGAGAGTAGTAGAGCGTGAGTAGGAGAAAGTGAGTAGAGGAGTAGTAGAGAGAGTAGTAGTGAGTAGTAGAGAGTGAGTAATTGAGAGAGAAGTAGAGAGTAGTAGAGAGTGAGTAGTAGAGAGTGAGTAGTAGAGAGTGAGTTGTAGATAGTGAGTAGTAGAGTGAGTAGAGAGTAGTAGAGAGTGAGTAGTAGAGAATAGTCGAGTGAGTAGTAGTAGAGAGTAGGAGAGTGAGTAGTAGAGAGTGAGTAGGAGCGAGCGAGTAGAGTGAGTTGTAGAAAGAGTAGTAGTGAGTAGTAGATAGTGAGTAGTAGAGAGTAGTAGAGAGTGAGTAGTAGAGAGTGAATAGTAGAGAGTAGTAGAGAGTGAGTAGTAGAGAGTGGGTAGTAGAGAATAGTAGAGAGTAGTAGAGAGTGAGTAGTAGAGAATAGTCGAGTGAGTAGTAGTAGAGAGTAGGAGAGTGAGTAGTAGAGAGTGAGTAGGAGCGAGCGAGTAGAGTGAGTTGTAGAAAGAGTAGTAGTGAGTAGTAGATAGTGAGTAGTAGAGAGTGAGTAGTAGAGAGTGAATAGTAGAGAGTAGTAGAGAGTGAGTAGTAGAGAGTGGGTAGTAGAGAATAGTAGAGATGGATACAGAAGAAGAGGGAGAGGAGAAGAGAGAATGAGGAAGCAAGAGATTGGTAAATGGGAGCAAGGCTAACAAACATATGTGAGCAGAGAGGAAGGGATGGACAGGAGAAGAGGGGGAAAAAGACAGGGGAAGAAAAGAGGTAAAGAAGTGGTGAAGAGGGGGGTAGGGAAGAAGGAATAGAAGTAGAAAGAGAGAAAGGAGTGGATCACATGGAGGGAAAGAGTAGAATAGAAAAGGTATGAGGAACTTGAAAGAGTGAGAAAAGAGGGAGAAAGAGAAAGAAAAAGAGTGCCTGACACTCAGATAGACATGAGAGGGACAGAGGATGTGAATTCAGAGACAACTGAGAGGTCCATAGAGAGAGAGCAGAGGGTCCAGTAGCAGAGAAGAGACAGTCTGGGGGACTTAAAGAGACAAGTGAGGGCATGAGAGACTTTGGAAGGCACATGGCCAGGGACAGCCCAGAGAGAGAGGGACATTCATGGAGTCAGGGAGGACTTGAAAAAGAGCAGCAAGGTCAAATGATAGAGAAAAGAGGCCCGGTGACAGAGCAAAGTGGGAGAAAACAGAGAATAGAGGGCAGTGATAAAGAATAGAGGGTCAGTGATAGGGAAGAGAGATTTAGTGGGAGTAAACAGAGCCTTTTGAGGGGCGAGAGACCCATTGCTATGCTGGATGGTTCTAGAGAGTGGAGAGACCAATTGAGAGAGCGCCCAGGCCAAGTGACAGAGAGAGGGTCAGTGAAAGAGTAGAGAGGCCCGGTGAGAGGGTCGGAGGAGAGCAGAGAAGTAGGTTGTTAAAGATGCATTGTAAAGGAGCAGAGAGGCCAAGTGATATGGTCTGAGGAGAGCAGAGAAGCAAATTGACAGAGAGGCCAATGAATGGGTTCTGAGGAGAGCAGGGAAGCACATTGTAGTCACCCCTAACCTCGTTAACCCTGCACAGACTGGCCACTGCCACCCATGACTGCAAGAAACAAACAAAGCTTGCCCTCCAGAATTCCCTGAAAACAAGCCCTGTGGCTGCCCAGGCGCACAACCAGTTCGTCAAGAACCAGATACACTAGCAGACTTCTTGGTTTTATACACCAGTTGCCAGGAAGTGAGAAATTTGAAACTTTGTGAAGATCTGCAAGCGTCGGCTGAAAAGATCGTACAGTGGGGGACAGACCTCTTGTAAGCAGCGAGGGTCTTGAGCCCAAATGTCCACGGACTCGATAATTATCGCTTCGGTGCCTACTCGAATCACGGGTTCACACTCTGCAACTCTGGGCATCATTAGCTTGCTTATTCTCCACTACAGCCCCCCCGCGGCGGGATGCCTGGCTTTCACCTTGGGGATGCCCAGTACGGGTTATCTCACAGGGAAAAAGCTAGGACGGGTTCCCAAAGCAAGCGCCGAGATGCCTCACAGTGATTCGAGCGTTATAAAAGAAGACATAACATAACATAACATAACACCCAAAGGACAACCCGCAAGTACAGAGACTTGAACCCGTAAGCTTCTCTGTCAACAACTTCTCCATTTCTGAGAAGCACTCATTTGTTTAATGATGTAGTGCTCCATATCCATAGTATAAAGAATGATGGTCCTTGACTTTGATTTATGTAAACACTTAAATGAATTTCATTTGTTTTTCGGTTATGGAGTTAAATTCGCATACATTGATTCAATCGAAACAGTGGGAGAGATGTATTCAGTAGTAGACAAAACCCAAAAAGTTTGACACAATTAACTTGGAAAAACCGGGGAATTGGAAAAGCAATCAAAGTATAACCACACTATGTATATTTGTTATATCAAAAATTCAATTATTTATTTACAATTAGATAAAACAATTGTCTAAACGGCGCAGTGGACTATCAAGAGTATAGTCAGTGAGGAAGGGAAAGGGGTGCTCAAGTGATGAGGAGAATGGAGAAAAAGACAAAGGTGATAAACAGTTATATTATTTACACAATACAAAGCGGGATAGCCTCCGCTATCATGTGAGCCTGTCCCCTATAATTGTCAATTGGGGGGTGGGGGCAGGGGGGAAAGGCCTCAATTAAGCTAGGAGGGATACAGGCAAATCAATTGGTAAGCGTCGACGTTTCGACCCTGGTGCTCTTGGGATATTGAGGACCTCAGCTGCGGGTCTTCTTCAGGACGGTAGGGCGGGGGGGGGAGGAGCGGCGTTGTAGCTGGGCCGTTATCCAACAGATCGTCTGGATTTTACACCTATAGTACACGAATGAGATAGGTATTAGAAACTAGGTGCAACATATTTACAAGTGTGGTTAATGGTGGGTATTGGGTACATTACCAGTGAAGTTGTGCGAGTATGGACCTCCGTCCACGCTTCTAATGGATAGGTCACCTATTAGGCAGAAAAAGAGTACTGGGTCAGGATCCCTCTCCCAAGGGTAATTGACTCCAGGTAGTGCTTAAGTCTGCTTGTCATTGGACTCACCTGGTGTCTTATGGTGGTCAGAAGATGTATTGGCTGTCTATCAGGCTGGTGTTCTTAGTGGGGTCTGTGGAGGATGGAAAATCAATAAGCTCCCCCTTTCTATATAGACTTAACTGTGTCTATTAAGTAAGTTCGCTGGGGGCTTACCGCTAAAAAGAGATTCTGGCGCGGTCCTACCGGTGCCCCCTCGGGCGTTCCGGTGTTGTAGGTATCCAAGTATATCAGGGACGTTAATGTTCGCACTTAATCCGGTGTTAAGTTTCTCTAACAAGTACTCATGTCACCTGATGAAGAGAAAGACAAGTGGGTACAGTGAGGGAATTGCTCCATTTGCCCGATTTGGTCAGTTCCAGGCAAGAAGTTCAAAAAAGGATTATCGCATGGGAACCTCTACCGGGATGGTAGATCGTCTCCAGTTCTTACCTCGAGAAATCGGGCCGGGTACCCCTGGAGAGATCGTGTTCGGGCCGGGTGGGGTCCCCATAGCCAACACCACCCATCCCCACTGCAGAGGCAACACTCCGGCATAGGTAAAGCTAAAGCCATGGTCGCCCCCTGAAATACGGACTGTCATCTGTTCAGAGGACTGTTAAAGATTCTTACACAAAACTACTTTCCAATGGCTACCGCAGCCTGGGTTCCAGACGTGACCTCTCCTCTCCACATCACATCTTTCAGCACTCTGCCAGAGCTCTCACCGCATCTCCAGGACTAGAACGCTCCACCATCTCCCTCACTCAGAACATCCATCGGTAATTAGTGCTTTGCCCACAGAACTCCAGCAGGCATCTTTACAGGAAACCCTTCAGTGCTTCGCTGAAACTACAGCACCACAAATTTTATTCTGACCAAAGCAAATGCCAAATCCTATTCAATGAACTGTATATAAGTAAAGACTACCTCCTCCTTCAGCAAAAGTGTAATCGAACCAGGGCTTACGTGTTCCATATTATTCCAGATGTAAGTTACGAGTATCCGAATACAAAGTCACCTGGATAATTTAGGCCTGGCATGGCACAGTCTGGGAGGTCTGTGATAGGGTGCGGTGCGGGAGAAGTATTGTAGCAGTGAAAAAAAGAGGCGCGGGCGGTCCCGAAAGCGAAAGAGGATCTCTTGTCTTTATGGGGCCATGTGTTTGATACACATGGCCCCATAAAGATAAAAAACCTTTTACGCCAGAAGGAAAGCAGAGAACCCGTCCAAGTGTGCCGTCCAAAAAAGCCAAAGGGAGGCAACTTAAAACCCTAATTTTCAATAGGAAGCCCTACCCAATGAAAATGAGGGGCTTGCCTCGAGTCCCCTTCTCCCAAACTAAGCTGATTACTATAAGTCTCGAGGTGAGTAGCGCATGCGCTCCAACGCCAGCTGAGACCTAAAAACTACACAAACTGCACTGAGGTCGACAAGGGAGATGGCTGTAGGCATGGAAACTCGATGTTTGCCACAACTTCCTAAACGTGCAGCTTTTATTAATGAAGAGGCTGGGGAGTGTAACCGAATAAGCATGCACTTATACAGTAGTGAAACACAACGGAATATAGAACATAAGAACCAAAATAAAAATGTTCTTACCCATGTGCTGGCTCCATGGCTCGCCTCCTCTGGTCCTCCACTCCTCGTGCTTCAGTCCCTCGGCGTCTGAAGCAATTCTCCACACCAATTCAGACGCTGTTCTCAAGCGGCCAATAATGTTAGCAGCATGAGATCAGTGCCAGGATTGTCAGCAGCAGACTGCCTTGACGCTCAAGCAGGCACTAGCGGCCTGTGCCTGCTCTCCGTGTCTGAGACAGCTGGGTGGAGAGGTTTACACTGTTCATGTCAGGGTAGCCGTCGTAAGACGGCCGGCCAAAGTGACATGTGTAGTGAAAATTGGTGGAGTGTGCACAACTGCCCTGTTACCAGTCAGCAGCAGTAGACCCGCCACCAAACATGGCTCAGCTGGGGAAAGAGAAAATAAAATGGCAATAAATGCATTTTATTCTTTTTTTTTCTTTCACCTTTGCGGCACTGGCAGCAAGGGGGGCGATGCTTCTCTGCCCTTGTAGATGGGCCGCCGCTGATTTCAGATGATTATGAATGGGATTGCATTTTGTGATGTAGTGTCCTGCACAGCTTTTCAGTGTTTCTCATGCCCCTCCTTTCCTTTTCTTCTCCCTCCCGCCAACTTCCCTGTTGCACTGACGATGTTGTGTCATTGTCCAGTTTTCATTGACAAATGCTAATAATAAGAGTTAAAAAAAAACAATAATTGCTGCTCTTCACATAAAGCCTCATCTCTCCTTACTCTTCTCAAGCAGAAGAGAGCTATTGTTATGGTTGATCAATGCACTCTAGAAGGCACTCTTTCACCTCTTGGTAATTCTGGGTTTAGCTTTGTTTTCTCCCTTCCTGGCCCCTGGCCGTGCAGACTGGGCTGCCCAGATCACCAGGATACGCTACTCCCATGCCCAGCTGATGGATCTTAATTCTGGGGCCCCTAGTAACCGGTGTTTATGTCTGCCCCCCTCTACCTGTCTAATATCCGTACTCGCCGCTTGTCCAGGCTGCACCTTTGCTCTCCCCCGTCCCTCCCCTGTAAAGCTCACCCCTGGCCCAAGACCCAAAAGCCACATCAAAGTAGCACTCATTAATGCCCGCTCTCTCCCGAGTCACTGTTGGGAAATAAGGGAATTTATTATAAATCAGGAGCTTGATATTTTGTTCATCACTGAATCTTGGGGAGATGCGTCCTCGGGCCCGGATTTCTGTTCAGCCACCCCGGAGGGCTTCTGTGTGGTGAGACAGGACAGAACTACGGGGAGAGGAGGTGGCTTAGCCATGATTTATAAAGCAGACCTAAGAGTTAAAACTGACCCTTTAGGTCGACCAGACTGTGAAGCGTGCGCCTTCTCTATCGCACTCAATCACAATCAGGCCTTTAAAGGGATTTTGTTATATCGACCTCCTGGCCCGCACTCGCGCTTCCTTTTGGCCCTGGAAGAATTTGTAGAACTCTCTATAAGCCATCCGGACTTTACCATCCTAGGAGATTTTAATTTCCATTTAGAGGACCTAGGGGATAAAGGCACTACCCAACTAATAGCTGATCTACACGTGGCCGGCTTATCGCAGCTGGTGGACGTCCCCACTCATCAAGCAGGACACACGCTGGATGGGCTGTTCACCAACAACCCCAAGCTTTCCCTCTCTTTAGTCAGTCCCGTCGTATGGTCGGATCATTCTGCTGTGATCTTCACCATCCAGGCTATCAACCGCAACTTCTCTAAACCTATGCCCCGCATTTCCATCAGCTCTAGAGCCTGGAAAAATCTGGATCACTCACTTCTATCCCAGACTCTAGTAGACTCCCGGTATGAGGTCTCTCCTAATCCCAGCGTAACGTCTAGCAGATACCAGGAATGGATTTCTGATGCAGTGAACCATGTGGTCCCTGCTAAATCCTTTATTTCTAACAGGGCATCACCATCCGCACCATGGTTCACGGAGGATCTCTGCTTACAGCGTCAACACTGTAGGAACTTGGTAAGGCGGTGGCGAAAGCATTACAATCTTGTAGACAGGCAGACTTATAAAGATGCCCTAGCACTATACAAAAAATCCATTGTAAAATGCAAAAGTACCTTCTTCCTGGCCCAAATTGAATCAGCCCAAAACTCAGCCAGAAAGCTGTTTCAGGTAGCTGACACTCTTTCCAACCCCCCTACAGGCCCTCCGACGGAACCCTCTCAAGTCCTGTGCAATGCGTTGGGCAGTTTCTTTTTCACTAAGGTTTCCAGGATCTACTCGTCATTCTCCCTCCCCACACGTTTCATTGCCCCTGATCCCCCTTCTCACATACCCAAGTTCACTAACTTTCTTCCGGTCTCAACCGAACACATCAGTAGGTTGATTACCTCTATCAAGTCCGGCTCCCCATTTGACCCATGCCCCCCAGCGATACTGAACACTCTCACTGAGGTCATAGCTTCTCCTTTAATGGACCTTTGCAATTCCATCTTCAAACAGGCATTTATCCGGAAGTCTAGAAAAAGGCAGTTATTAAACCGCTATTGAAAAAGCCGTCTCTAGACCCCACTGACTCGGCCAGCTATAGGCCTATTGCTTGCTTACCTTTTCCAGCCAAAATATTTGAGTCGGTTATGAACCTGCAACTATCTGAGTTCATTGACCATCACGATCTTCTAGATGGTACTCATTTCGGGTTCAGGAAATATCATGGCACCGAAACGGCCTTGATAAAGGCTTCCGATGAGATCAGGACCATCATGGATCAGGGGGGGGCGGCGGTCCTGGTGCTCCTTGATCTGTCCGCCGCCTTTGACACGGTCGACCACTCCATCCTGGTCGACCGTGTCGCATCCATGGGGGTAACTCATCGCGCAAAAGATCTCATTGCCTCGTTTCTGGCCAACTGAACTCAAGCGGTGAAACTGGGCAATTTCTACTCGCCCACTTTCACTCTTCCTTGCGGGGTCCCTCAGGGATCCTCACTAAGCCCCACATTATTCAATATATATGTGGCAGACTTGGCGAGGGTTATAAAAGCTCACGGGCTGCGGCTAACCACCTATGCCGATGACACCCAACTGGTGCTGGCAGTTCAAAAAGATGGTCCCGCAGTCGCCGCTAGATTCCAGGAAGGGATGATGGCCATCAGCTCTTGGATGGTGGATAACAGTTTAAAATTGAACTCGGATAAGACCGAGGTGCTGACCTTCTGCAGGCTCTCTCCTGAGTGGTCTGCGACCTGGTGGCCCAGTGATATGGGTCCCCCCTCCACACCAGTAACCAAGGTCAGGAATCTTGGCATCATGTTCGATGATAAACTGTCTTTTAAGCATCATGTCAACGCTGTGGCGGCATCCTCTTTCTATATGTTGAGGAAAATCAAGAAGTTGCTGCCGTATCTCCCCTCAACTGCAGGAAAAACCTTAATCACCACGCTTGTCTTCTCAAAAATGGACTACGGCAATGCCCTTTTCCTCAATGCTCAGGAGCAGGTTATATCCAAGCTGCAATCAGTGCAGAACGCGGTAGCTAGAATACTGCTCGGGGTTCCAACTCGTCACCCCACTTCCGCAGCCATATACCACCTACACTGGCTAAGAGTAAAGAGTCGGATAAAGTTCAAGGCTCTTTGCATCGCCTATAAAGCCATTCATGACTCAGGACCTAGGTTCCTGAAGGACACCTTCCGAATCTATGTTCCCAAAAGATCTTTACGATCAGCCTCCACACACATGCTCCCGGTGCCACGCACCAGAACCACCACATGGGGAGACAGGCGCTTCTTGGTAGCAACCCCCAGGCTGTGGAACTCCCTCCCATTGGCTATAAAAACTTGCCCTACTCTCATCATGTTCCGCAAGCTCTTGAAGACTTGGTTATTCAACCAGTGATCCCTTTAGATGCCTTCTGTTATTAGGAAGTTCTGCATGCGCCGAGACACCCTAGGGTATTCGTGCGCAATAAAAAATCTCAAAAACATAAAACATAAACATAAACATCTACGAGTGCTTTCTAGCCCCAATGCCTTTTCTCCATATTGCATCATGTTTCCCCCTACTATTCAACCCCTTTCTACATGGGTGTTTCAACTGGTTGTCATTTCTTACCCTTGTTTGTGTTTTCTGTTCTCAATTCCTTTTTGTTTTCAGGATCTTTAGATATTATGTTGCCATTATTCAAGAAAGTGTGACAACCTGTCATGTTTCAGGGCTGCAAAAGCCTAGCCCAAAATTATTTTCTCAATATTAACACACTTCTTTCCTTTTTGGGTTCCAAACTTTTCAGTTATTCTTAAAATGTGAAATCCACAATCCCTTCAATTGATTCACATCTCTCTCATGTCTCATATTGTTGACTTTTTTCAGGTTCCAGTTTCTTTTCTTTTTCTTTAGTCCTTTGATTTTCTTTGCATTTTTCGTTCTATTTACACCACTTTGCAGATGCAAAACAGTTCTCATACAATTGTGTACATTGCTATGATCTTTGACAAATGCTCTTAAGAATAAAATGCACAAAGAAATCCATGGATAAATATATTTATCAGCTTTCAATGTCTTCATTTGCTCAGATAAACACAGAAGAAGAATATTTATTGACTAGCTATAGTGTTTGTTTCAGTTTTTCTACTATGTTTATCAATGAGAGTGTGAAATGTGTCCTCACGCTTGTTTTGTGTCCTTACTCTTTTTCTTTCCATGTACGCACAAGTAAAAACTTTCATTGGTGCTCTTTATAACATCAGTAAGCCATATTTGCTGTTTATTTTTTTTTTATATGCGGTTTTAACTACCCATACATATTTTATAGCTATGCAGCTTTTTGCAATTTCAGTATAATTCCGTATTTTGGTTCCCATCAATTTTTAAGCCTAGACAAGACTGATTCTACGGGAAAATTGATTTAGCCAGCATACTAGTGTGGTCGACCTCGAATCTGGGGAACTGGGTTTGAGTCTCGACAATAATGCTGAACATACTGTGATTCTGGGCTAATCACAAAGGGCCAGATGTAGGTAATTTTGATTTACCGATTCTAAAATACCGAATTTTACCGATTCGGTAAATGCTATGTAGGTAAATATTCGGTAAGTATTACCGAATCGGTACGATTCAGTATTTACTGAATCAGTATTTACCGATTCGGTAATTCCCATTCATTCCTATGGGCCTTCAGGCCGATAGGAATGAATTAGAATTACCGAATCGGTAAATACAGATTTGGTAAAATGGGGAACTCATTCAAGGGTGGCAGGGTGTCACATTGACACCCTGTTGCACCCCTGAATAGTGCATGGGTGCAAATGTGGCAGACTGTGAGTGAGTGGGTGCAGGCAACTCTTCTAGCATAGTGATGTGGATTCTGGTACACAGACAAAATATCGAGTTTTAAATATCGATATACCAAAATATCGAGTTTTAAATATCGATATACAAAAATATCGAAGGTAAGTAATATCGACAGTCTAAATATCGATATTGGTATGTTATCAGTAATATCGAAGTTGTAAATATCGATGTTAACAATATCGAAATTAATAACTTTGATGTTACTAATATCAATTTTTAAATACATTTAGTGTATATTATATTGTATTTATTATGTTTTATTATTTATTTTTAATGTAATTTAATTAAATATTGTCTTTTACTACTGTAGCGGGTTGTGGGTTTATAGGGGAATAGGGTGGGAAGTAATTTAATTATGTTAAATTAATTATTAATTAGTAGGAATTATTAATTAATTAATTGAGAATTAATTTTTAATTATTTTTTATTAATTGATTAATTGATAAATATGTTCTGTAGCGGGTTATGGGTTTATAGGGGAATAGGGTGGGAAGTAATTTAATAATAATTAATTAAGTGATATATGTTTGTACATATTATAATTAATAATTAATTGGTAATTGCTTTCTATTAATTAGTTAATTAATTATTATAATTTTTTTACATATTTTTAATTAATAATTAGTTGGTAATTAATTATTATTAATTATGTTATTACATTAATTATAGTAATTTTTTTAATATATAATTTATTGTTATTCTCAATTAATTAATTGGGCACAATAATATTAATTATTAAATTAAATTAATTACAGCAAATGTGCTAATATATTGACTTTATTGTTATTGTTAATTAATAATTAATTGGTAATTTTATTATATTAATTAATTTTGGGTACAGGGGTATTTTTAGGGTTCAGGGTCAGTTTTCAGTTCATGGGTACAGGGGTATTTTTAGGGTTCAGGGTCAGTTTTCAGTTTTTGGGTAAAGGGGTATTTTTAGGGTTCAGGGTCAGTTTTCAGTTCATGGGTAAAGGGGTATTTTTAGGGTTCAGGGTCAGTTTTCAGTTTTTGGGTAAAGGGGTATTTTTAGGGTTCAGGGTCAGTTTTCAGTTCATGGGTAAAGGGGTATTTTTAGGGTTCAGGGTCAGTTTTCAGTTTTTGGGTAAAGGGGTATTTTTAGGGTTCAGGGTCAGTTTTCAGTTCATGGGTACAGGGGTATTTTTAGGGTTCAGGGTCAGTTTTCAGTTTTTGGGTAAAGGGGTATTTTTAGGGTTCAGGGTCAGTTTTCAGTTCATGGGTAAAGGGGTATTTTTAGGGTTCAGGGTCAGTTTTAAGTTTTTGGGTAAAGGGGTATTTTAGGGTTTAGGGTCAGTTTTGGGTTTTTGGGGTACAGGAATATTTTTAGGGTTTAGGGTCAGTTTTGGGTTCTTGGGGTACAGGCGTACAGGGTAAAAACAAAAAAATATTACTTTACATCAAATAAATTAGATGAAAAAAATTAAATTTCCTTTAATTTTTTAAGTATTTTATTTATTTTAAATGTATATGTATTAGTTTTAATTTTGTTTTAATATTTTTATTTAATACTTGTAAAATTATATGTATTTAAATATTATTTTTACATTATTATTAATACATTTTAAAAAACGATATTTTTGATTCCGATATTTTTGTACTTCGATATTATTTTTTCGATATTTTTGTACTTACCTTAATGAAGATAGGATTCCGATATTTTTGCTGTCGATATTTTTGCTCCGATATTTTTGTACCTCGATATTTTTGTATTCGATATTTTGTCAGACATTCGTGGATTCTGCCTGTCCACCCCCGCTGTCACCTTCTCTCTGCAGCAGTAGGGGTGCCTCAACCTTTTCTAGTTCTGTCCCCCAGCTCCAACCATTCCTATGTTTCCTCCACTTGTGAAAAAAGTAGGAGCGTCCATTGTGAATTACTTTCAGCTTTGCTAGTGACAACAGCATGTACTGAACCCCATCTCTCTACGTTTTTGCTTAACAGTGTCAAAGGATTTGCACTGTTTCTGCACTCTTTGGGTATAGTTAGTAAAATTACAAACCAGGCAGCCCTTTCTCCTGCTTTTCATGCATGTTGTAGTATGATATTCATGACTTTGTAATTCAGGATTCAAGCTAAAATGGCACTGGGTGGGGCTCCAGCGCCAATGAACGCATTCCACTACAAACCTCTCGGATAGTCCTAGTGGGCATAGCGTTTCCGTGATCCAACGCTCTATTTAGTGCTCCAGCGAATTCCCCTCCACTCTCTTAGGAATTCCAACAAACCAGAGGTTATTTCTGCAGGATCTTCCATCCGCATCCTCCAGCCTGTTATCCAGTTGATGTGAGAGGTCTGCAAGGATCTGACCTTTGTTCTCAGTTCCGCTACCGCTGCCGGCAGTCCAGATATCATTTGCTCATTGGCTAATGTTCTCTTGTTCACCATGCGCAAATCCACATGAAAGAGATTCACTTTATAGGCACCAAGCCTATTTTATTTTCCAGTAGGTGCTGCATGCTGAGAGCTCAGCGCAATGAATACCAGAGGCCAGTGAAAAACCATGCATATCCCTCTCAGTAGATGGCTGTGTGTCCCTGGTATTATCAGTGTACCTGTCCATCTTGGTTTGTGTGGAGTAGCGTGGTGCCCTGTAGGGAGGTAAATTAATACGGTTCCCAGGCAGGCCTGTGATGGGTATCGGACTACATAATACACCTCTTCTCTGTTCTCATCTCGTCTGCAGGGTACTCATCCCCTCTAGGAAGTTAGTTGTCTCCCTCTCTTTTAGTTTTGCCACCGAAGTCCAGGCCCCCCATTATTGCTTCTCCCTAGCTCCAGCATGATGCAAGCTGCAGAGTTCTCCCTCCACACTCACCAGCATTGCTCTGATCTTGGGGCCGGTCATGGAGGCGGGCAGCTCTCGCCTCACTGCCTATCTACCTCCTCCTCTACAGAGCATGAAGGCTTGTGACCCAGACGCTCCGTCTCCTTCCTTCTTTGTGCCTCCTGTACACCCTTTGTTAGACATCCACCGGCAGGGCAGCTCGGCCCGGATCTCAATCTGGGGCGGCCCAGTTCAGCAGCTCAGATTTTGGTCTGATTTCTCCCTCGCTGCCGTGCCATTCAAAAAGCACTCCCAAAAGGCAGTGGCGTGAGCGCAATCCAGAGGCAGCGGGCTGAGTCCACCCCTCTTGCCACACTTCCCAGTCTTGGCGCTCCATCCCTAGAGCCCCTGCATCTTCTGTCTCCCTATCAGCGATACAGCGGTAGGGTCTTCAGTTCATTCTATCGACAAGTTCACTGCTCCCTCTTGTTCATCTCTCCCTCCGGGTCACCAGTCTCCACATTCCCGCAGGCATCAACTTGCCAGCCAGGTTTTGGTCCATTCTGTCAGCACCAACATCAGCAAACAGTGACTGCTATCATTCCATAGGCATTTCAGGCAAAATCAGTCTATTTAGCTAGTGTAATTATCAGGATGTTGCAGGATTTTCGCTGATGCAACTCGTAGCTCACTCCAATTGCGTGCTGTTGGCCATCTTGCCAGACCACGCCCCAGCGTGGGTCAATATATACAAAAATTGTAAAAATCGGTGATTATTAATGTTTACTATTTTTTGCTCCATACAAAATCACAGAGATTTATTTTCCAGCACATACAAAGAATTTTGCTTTTATTTAAATCCTTTTATTTCTATTCCTTCAGTCCAGTGTTTCCCAAACTGTGGGTGTCACAAGACGATTTTTGGTGGCACAGGAACGTCCAAGTACTAAAATAAAGATGCCTTTAAATTCTGTATTTATCTTGTCACATGTGTTGCTCTTCAAAGACAGATGTGACATTTCAGGCTATTTCTTCTGACAGACTGCTGCTTATTTTAGTAATATGGGTATTTGTGGTTACAAACTTCTCTCACTTTGCAGTCAATGAAAGAAAAGAAAATTGAATTATGAGATACTCTTCCTGGAGTACAGGGAGCGTGAAAGGAAAGGCTGTAGGATCAGATTTTTTGTAACACACAACAAAATGTAAATGCCTGTAAATGAACTGTACACATTCAGCAGTTAGGAAAGCAAAAATGAAGCACATTTTTATTGTATTTCTGAAGTGAGATGGAATCAAAGATTTTAATAGGATCAAACCAATCAAGACACTAGTTGGTGATGCTAGGTGGTAATTAGCACACCTTCATGCTGCTCTGTTATTCAAACAAATGACAAAATCAATAAATGGAAATGTATTTTCTATTTAGGGAATGAAATGTATATTATTGAGTCATTGCTAGCCAGTGTCACAATATCCTGTTATCCTGTTCTTTGCCTTGACATACCAAGAAAGGACTGAATCAATAAAAATTGACTATTACAGTAAGGTCTGTGCCTATTTTTACTCTACCCAGTCATAGGAAACAAGCCTGCTGAGGAATTAAAATACATACTATTATCTATAGGGACTTCAGTGACAGCAAGCTGTGCTGCTGTATGAAGAAGCAGCTGAGGTAGTAAAGAAAGTTTGCAACCTGTAGGATGCCTTTCGCCATTTTACTGCAGTTCACATCGTGAACGAAGCGTATTTTTTATAGGTAGGTAATACCTGTGAATGAACTGTACATATTCTGCAGTTAGGAGAGCAAAAATGAAGCACATTTTTATTGTATTTCTGAAGTGAGATGGAATCAAAGATTTTAATAGGATCAAACCAATCAAGACACTACTTGGTGATGCTAGGTGGTAATTAGCACACCTTCCTGCTGCTCTGTTCTTCAAACAAATGACAAAAATCAATAAATGGAAATTTATTTTCTATTTAGGGAATGAGATGTGTATTATGGAGTCATTGCAAGCCAGTGTCACAATATCCTGTTATCCTGTTCTTTGCCTTGACATACCAAGAAAGGACTGAATCAATAAATGTACTATTACAGTAAGGTCTGTGCCTATTTTTACTCTACCCAGTCATAGGAAACAAGCCTGCTGAGGAATTAAAATACATACTATTAGCTATAGGACTTCAGTGACAGCAAGCTGTGCTGCTGTATGAAGAAGCAGCTGAGGTAGTAAAGAAAGTTTGCAACCTGTAGGATGCCTTTCGCCATTTTACTGCAGTTCACATCGTGAACGAAGCGTATTTTTTATAGGTAGGTAATACCTGTGAATGAACTGTACATATTCTGCAGTTAGGAGAGCAAAAATGAAGCACATTTTTATTGTATTTCTGAAGTGAGATGGAATCAAAGATTTTAATAGGATCAAACCAATCAAGACACTGCTTGGTGATGCTCAAGTTATCAATATTTACTGAAACCCGATTTCCACATATTATCATTGTTTTGCAACATAGTTTTATCAGTAAAACTGTATGTCTGTGCAAATGTAGTGGCCACTTCAATGAACAAGCACTGGCGTTGCCAATAGGTCTCGCAGTAGGAAAGTTGGAGCTATTGGTTTTGTAAATGACATTTTATATTGATATATCGTTATTGGCATTGTCAATAACAATATATAAATATAAAATGTCATTTACAAAACCAATAGCTCCAACTTTCCAAATGCGAAACCTATTGGCAACGCCAGTGCTTGTTTTCTCTGTCTAGCGTTTTTTCGCCCACTGGTCTCTCTGATCCTTCATCTGTCGTTTGCTCCACCGAGTTCTGCTTTATTCTGTGCACACCATGGTCTGTATGTGTTACATTTGTTCACTAGCCTTTGCAGAATACCCCCGCCCATCTGATTGGTAACTGAGTGAACTAATGTCTCACAGCCAGTAGTTCTGACTGCAGTTCGCCTCAATGGCATGTGCGAGAGTCTCGCTAAAGGGCTGATGGAAATCTTGGCAGGGCTAGTAAAGCAGGCGAGCAGGCGTGCATGGCTGTGCTCTGTAAAGGCGGGCCAGGGGAGGGCCCTGATGGGTCCTCCCCCATCCATTTGCGACAAATGATATGAAACTACATTGTCTACTGGTGCGTGAGAGCCCGAGGCAGATACTGCCAAATAATGGATACAATTCTCAGAGCTTTTTGTTTTAAGGGTAAAGTAACCAACCAAGGAAAGTTTATTCTCACTTGCATGGCCAATACCTCACTCATCAACACACATTCATGCTCACAAACGCGCACAACACACATACACACCAACACATGGCCATTCATACTCTTTAGATTGCTTATATAAATATGTATTGAAATTAACAAATATATACAATCATATTTTTGCATACTCAATCATACGCATACATATATATCAGTCTAGCTACACGTGCACATGTTTGCAAATAGATGTATGTATACACGCACTCACACATTTGTCATATTTAGTTGCACATGCATGCATACAGAATCCAGCCATCACTCCAACACCTTATAATATACAAATCAGTATATACTTACGTATAATTGGACGCGCGTGTGCACAGGCAAACACACAGGGACTCTAGAGAGACTATATTATGTATTTCCGCTAGTTTTACAAGTGCCTATAGGTTTCTAGAAAGCACTTTGTTTTCTGGGTGTGAACAATGTCTGGTTTGCAGCCATGAGTATACAATGAGTATCAAATGGTGAAGGATGTTCTGGAATGAAAACAAGATTCTTGAAATGAATCCACGCTTCTGGAATGATGACGGGTTCTGGATTACAAAGCAAGGGCTATGAAATGATGTAAGAATTCCCAAGACATGTTTCTTGGATGATGCCTGGTTTCTGGATCCGGTGAGAGTGCTCTGTAGTCAGAACAGGGTTCTTGAAAATGACTCGGTTCTGGAATATGATGGCATGCCTCTGGAATACATTGAATTGATATCAGATCTGGAAATATTTCACGACTTTGTAATGAAGGCACAAGCCGGGAAGACGACCTGGTCCCAGTGTGTTGGCATGGATCTAGATTGATATTTGTTGCCTGATAACTCAGTGGCTATTTTTCGATGGGTGTGCACGAGAGGTTGAACGTCATTGACCGATACTCCCTCATCTGAATAAACCATTTGGGATAGATGCTCCCTCCTCCATGCCCCCACCATCCTGCGCATCATAGCCACCCTGACGCTTCTCCAGCCCAGAATGTCACCCCGCCCCCTCGTGCAGCTGCAGACATTGCTGGGTCCATTAATGGGAAGTGTGTGAGGTGAATTGTAGTGGTGGTGGTTGCGGCGATAATGACGGGGTGGTGTGCGCATACGGAACTCCTGGGCTCGCATCGGCGAAGCATTTGTATTGTTGGCACAACTCGCTATTCACAGAAAAACGTGACTTCCTTTTTAGAAATGAGAGGCATTCGCTCCCAAGGAGAGACGTGTTCTGGGAAGACTAAGGCGAGAGGGCGCAGGGGGAGGGTGGCATGGAAAAGAACAATACCGATCGAGTAAACGTGGAACTGGAAAGAGGAAGGGTGTTGAGAGAAGGACGAGTAAAAAAAAAACTGATCACTGGGAGAGAGGGAACAGGAGGGTGACAGCGAATGAGAGAAAGAGACAAGACAGAAAAGGGCGAGAGACTGAAAAAGATAACGGAGGGAAGCCGGATGGGGGCGGGAGAGCCTGGTGGGGGGGCGGGAATGCGAGCGAGGGGAGGAGAAGTGTGGCAGGCGCGCGGAGGGAAGCCGGATGGGGAGGGGGAGGAGAAATCTAAGTAAGGCTGTGTGCGGGGAGAGAGAGGGGAGGTGCTGGAGCTGGGGAACAGATGGCCGTGAAAGTTTATGGCCCAAAAGCGCGTGCCTGTGGCCACGAAGAAAACCGCACCAAAAAAACCCTTGGTTTGACGAGTATTTTGAGCACTTGCATTCTCTCCATTTTCCATTCCTTCGCAATGGAAAAGGCGAGACCTAAAAACGGGCTGTTTGTAAATGCCAGTGCACTACCACATGATGCTTTAGTTACATGAAAGAATGTCCACCTCATATCCATGAAGGATAAGTGAGTCATGAAGATTTGTTATTCTAAAAGTTGGGTCGTGGTTCTAAAATGTTTGTGGATCACTGCTTTAGTCAATTATTTTTCCTTTCTTTCCTGTGCCTAACTTCCTTCTTTGGATCTTTTCCTTGATTCTGCTCTTTCAAGTAACTTTTCCCTTAGCTCAGTGCCTAATTTCCCACTGCTTAAAACCCTCCTTCCAGGAGTGCATTCCCATCCCATGTCAAGGAGGTGCATGGATGGAGAAATTTGTGCCCCTCATTATAATTTGATGTAGCAGAGAAAAGGTTAATAAGTGGTAATTAGCACACCTTCCTGCTGCTCTGTTTTTCAAACAAATGACAAAAATCAATAAATGGAAATTTATTTTCTATTTAGGGAATGAGATGTATATTATGGAGTCATTGCAAGCCAGTGTCACAATATCCTGTTATCCTGTTCTTTGCCTTGACATACCAAGAAAGGACTGAATCAATAAATGTACTATTACAGTAAGGTCTGTGCCTATTTTTACTCTACCCAGTCATAGGAAACAAGCCTGCTGAGGAATTAAAATACATACTATTAGCTATAGGGACTTCAGTGACAGCAAGCTGTGCTGCTGTATGAAGAAGCAGCTGAGGTAGGAAAGAAAGATTGCAACCTGTAGGATGCCTTTCGCCATTTTACTGCAGTTCACATCGTGAACGAAGCGTATTTTATATTGTTGGGTAATATCTGTAGCATTTTGTGTTCATTTGAAAGCCAGCACAAGGACCTCTACGTATTGTTTATTACCAAGCCTGTTTACATGGACTGGTTTCACGCGGGCATGGGTATCAGGTCCATTGGGCATTTTACCTTTGTGTTCTGTGCAGAGTTCACTGTTCTAGTGCATTTTCCATCTTAGGGTAACAAATGAGCATAGCTCAATGTGTTTCTGTTAAATTAGGCCAAAGTGGGTTGCAAAGGGGATGTTGCCTTGTGGCAAGCCTTGTTTCAGAACATCAGCTTCATTAAGACAAGGAGGCAGTAGGAATGAAAGTTGAACTTGGTGATCCGGGGTCTTTATCAGTGTGCCAGCACAGATTGGGTCTTTGTCCTTGTTTTTGCTGACATTGTGTTGTCTGCAGCACTCTCCTCGAGATAGAGTGCTGTGGCTGCCTCTTCGTGTTTCGGAGCTGTGAATTTTACAGCGTATACATTAACTCACAGATTTTCCACTTTAACTTATTGTGCTAAAAGCCACACAGTTTCTTCAAAACTGGCCTGAACATATTCATCATACAACTTGCAAATCCTTGTGTATGATGGGATTAGGCAACTATAGGCATTCATTTCAGACTATCACAATGTAAACCTAAGAACAGGAGTGTTGGGTGCAGTGTTTAAAGAGCGGCATCGATTGTGGAGATGTTAGTATGCACTGTGATCTTTATTGTCACAATCATGATGTCTCAGTTTTCAGAAAGCAATCTCTATCCCATCCAATTCTCAGTGAGGGAGAGTGACATTGTGAAGGCGCTGCTTGCCTTATAATGAGATGTTACACAGAGTTTAGCTGTAAACCTGCTGGCCGCTACAGATTTGCATGTAGAGAACTGTAAACTAAAACCATATGAGGCGGGCCATTACAGACAAGTGCTTAGAGGTAGGGGACACCCTGATACTGTTTGTTATCAGAGATTACCAAAGCGGTAGAAATTAAGCAAAAACTGGTGTTTTCAGGTTTTAACTGAAAAGCAAATCGTTCATTCAGCCGTGTTTTAACAGTTTGTAACTGGAAACCAGAAATTACTTATTTTGTATATTGCAGTTTAACCCGGAAGGGTGCCAATTGGCTTAACAACTAATATATATTGAGAACCAAATTCAGTACCTTTACTCAGATCAATAATCAGACACTAAAAAGAAGGGGAAACAGGATGTATGTGGGGTTCTTTTCACTTACTTGCATTGACCGGTACTAAGGTGGTCGCCAAGCTTTCTATCAGGCAAGCACCTATACTGGGCGGTGCTTCTCCCAATTTATACCAAGGGTTTCCCACCACAAACTTTATCAGGTTCGAGGAGTGCTCCGAGCAAGCCCAGATAGTCACACCACAGTATCATTGTTAATAAAATCTGTATTTCAGACTCACCATCTGACTCTCCGTCCTTATTGGCTCTTGCTTGTATATATTTCCGAAGTACTTACAAGTCAATGACAGGTCTCTCATGGTTTACATGAACTTATACATAGGCATACATAGGCAGCATGGGTTTTATTTGCAGTCACATCCGTCAACATTATGTGTTCTTCCTAAACTTCTTGTCACTACATATTTTGGAGATTCATCCAACCCACTCCTTTACCATGAGGCATTATTATGCGGCTTCCAACCATCATGTATCTGTGAATAATCCTGACGTATGCTGACTGGGGCCCTGACCTAGTGACCGCCATATCAGATAGCATCATGCAGTATCATCCAGAATTACATGGCATTTGCACATCTTTCCGCTAGACTTTAGTGTGCAAGATCCTCCCCACCTCCTGCAGAAGTCTGTTAAATAATTCACTTGTTTCATCAGCTGTTGCATGGGATGTCCCCGTGCCCACACCAAGATTATCCAGTGTTGCGAAGAATCTTGCCTCATGGGTTACCAAGACTCCCTGCCACTCCATCACCCCACCATACTGTATCTCAGCTTCTGGAAAATCAACCCCCACAATATGCTCATCGCTTAGGGCCAAACTCCCATCCTCTAACAGGATTAGACAACCCATCAGGCTTAGTCATCGTAGGACCCACAGTATTTAGCTGAGCAAGTTCCTGTAGAAAGGAAATTCTCTCAAACACGACCTCTCCTTGTCAATCTCACCCATGCCCTGGTTCTTCGCCAGTGGGACCCTATTCTTCAGAGTGCTCATTTTCAACTCATCTACCATGACTGCCTGTGCTCATTAATGACGTCACAAGAATCCATCATCTGTGCCTGTCAAGCGACTGGGTGAGCAAGAAAGACCCTCTCTTCACACCGGTCCCACCATAGCTGTGTCCGGTCCTCTGTGCCAGGCCTGGTGTGGCGTTCTCTTTCATCATTTCCATACTCATTCATTTGAGTCTGTTTATACCAAGATGGATTCCACGAGATGTGCTGAAAATGCATTTCCATCACTGTGGTGTGGGAATTCTAAAAGATCTCAGCATTACCTCAAGTTTCTAATAGCTGCAAAAAGCTATTTTCTTCCCCGTCTAATGAAAAAAAAAAAATTGGTATTAAATCTAGAGCAAGACACATTAACATGCAGCCGTACTGCACACACCCCTTTAGAGGTGTTTGGTTGGAAAAACATTAGGAATGTTCAAATATGTCCACAGGAGACAGCAGCAGAGCACACAGTCACACACAGTATGTGTCCTCAGAAGCACTGGTGCAGAAATGTATCCGGGACCAACATGCCTGCAGAGGCGTAATTACAACCCGTTTGGATGAACATAAATATTCATGTGCACTCTGCACAAAGAGGCATCCACAGTCGAGGAGCTTTGCACAGTGTATTAAAAAATTCAGAAACATGGCCGCCCACTGAAAAGGACTGGCAATTCAGCAATTCTGCCTCTCTAGCATTCCTCCATTTAGCTGCGGGCTACTGGGGCACTTTCAGATCAGGAGTGACACCCAGGGCCAGGGGCGGCTCCTCCACTAGGATGGAAGAGGGTCGCCCCACCGCTTTCTCGCATTGGGAGAAACCAAAACATAAAATGGTAATAACATCTAGTTATTACAATTTTATGTTTGCTTTGCACATTGCGGGCGGGTGGGTGGGTGGGGCTGCTCTGCTCTTTGAGCAGGGCAGGGGAGGAGTGTTTTTCTCACTCCTGAGTGCTGCAAGCCTGATTTAACGCATTCACCTGCGCATCATGTATCCTACTAAAGGACTTCAAATATGTTTTAATTAACCCCTTCGCCGCGGGGCTAATTCCCCCGTGACGCAGGGGGAGGGGGGCCGTGCGCGGCACCGCGGTGCTTGCGACGAGCTCGGCTCGTCGGGCAGCACAGTGGCGCTGTGCTCATGACGAGCTGAGCTCGTCATGACCATGCCCAGAACAACAGAACGCACAGCAGGGGAATTATCCCCGCGTGGGCACGCCACGGCAGTCATGACGAGCTCTGCTCGTCATGAACACAGCGCCACTGTGCCTCATGACAAGCTGAGCTCGTCATGAGCACCGAAATTGTAAAAATCTGTGATTATTAATGTTTACTATTTTTTGCTCCATACATAATCACAGAGATTTTGTTTTCCAGCACATACAAAAAATTTTGCTTTTATTTAATTCCTTTTATTTCTATTCCTTCAGTCCAGTGTTTTCCAAACTGTGGGTGTCACAAGACGATTTTTGGTGGCGCAGGAACGTCCAAGTACTAAAATAAAGATGCCTTTAAATTCTGTATTTATCTTGTCACATGTGTTGCTCTTCAAAGACAGAGGTGAAATTTCAGGCTATTTCTTCTGACAGACTGCTGCTTATTTTTTAGTAATATTGGGATTTGTAGTTACAAACTTCTCTCACTTTGCAGTCAGAGAAAGAAAAGAAAAGTGAATTATGAGATACTCTTCCTGGAGTACCGGGAGCGTGAAAGCAAAGGCTATAGGATCCGATTTTTTGTAACACACAACAAAATGTAAATACCTGTAAATGAACTGTACACATTCAGCAGTTAGGAAAGCAAACATGAAGCACATTTTTATTGTATTTCTGAAGTGAGATGGAATCAAAGATTTTAATAGGATCAAACCAATCAAGACACTACTTGGTGATGCCAGGTGGTAATTAGCACACCTTCCTGCTGCTCTGTTCTTCAAACAAATGACAAAAATCAATAGATGGATATGTATTTTCTATTTAGGGAATGAGATGTGTATTATGGAGTCATTGCAAGCCAGTGTCACAATATCCTGTTATCCTGTTTTTTGCCTTGACATACCAAGAAAGGACTGAATCAATCAATGTACTATTACAGTAAGGTCTGTGCCTATTTGTACTCTACCCAGTCATAGGAAACAAGCCTGCTGAGGAATTAAAATACATACTATTAGCTATAGGGACTTCAGTGACAGCAAGCTGTGCTTCTGTATGAAGAAGCAGCTGAGGTAGTAAAGAAAGTTTGCAACCTGTAGGATGCCTTTCGCCATTGTACTGCAGGTCACAGCGTGTTTTATATTGGTGGGTAATATCTTTGGCATTTTGTGTTCATTTGAAAGCCAGCACAAGGACCTCTAAGTATTGTTTATTACCAAGCCTGGTTACATGGACTGGTTTCACGCAGGCATGGGTATCTGGTCCTTTGGGCATTTTACCTTAGTGTTCTGTGCAGAGTTCACTGTTCTAGTGCATTTTCCATCTTAGGGTAACAAATGAGCATAGCTCAATGTGTTTCTGTTAGATTAGGCCAAAGTGGGTTGCAAAGGGGATGTTGCCTTGTGGCAAGCCTTGTTTCAGAACCATCAGCTTCTTTTTTTTATTTAAAAAGTTTTTATTAAAAAATATAAAAGAAGTGGATTATACATTTGGCAACTCTTATATACAGTACAGTGTGTTATACGCTTCGCCTTAATCTTCCCCAAGGGAGGTAGAGAAAGAGAGAGAGAGAGAAGAAAGAAGGGGGGGGGGGTGGCGCTTTGGTCCCGAGTCTTTTTACTGGGCTCTCTTCAGCTGTGCATCCAGTGGCTCCCACATGCCTTCTTTTGAGTTGTGCTCCTTTGAGAATTTTCCTGTGATGTTGTCGGCCCCTCTTAGGAAGGGGACCCAGTTCATCCATGTTTTAAAGTTTGCTTTGTTGGTGTTTTTCTAGTTCGTCAAATTTTATTTAGAGGGCAGCTGTGAGAAGTAGGTCTAGTAGGTCTCTCTCTTCTCTGCTGTTTAGGCTCGCTGTCATGTGCTCTGTTGCCAGGCTTACAAAGCTGATTGTTAGGTCTGCGTTAAAAGTTTCGTTCAGGAATGTGTTGATCTGCATCCAAAACTTCTTGACCTTCGCGCATTTGAAGATGAGGTGCTCCAGAGTCCCCTCCTCTGTCTGGCAGTTCCAGCAGTTGCCAGACTCTGTGATGCCGATTTTGTGGAGCCTTGATGGAGTCCAGTAGGCCTTGTGGAGGAGCCAGAATTTTGTCTGCGCTAGTTGTGGGGTTATTTTGTTTGTTGTTGCTGAGTACCACATTTTGCAGCGTTCTTTGTCATTTAACTGCCTGCCTAGGAGTTGTTCCCATGTATTTGTTGTTTTCTTGTTCAGTGACGACGTGGAGGGGCTGAGGAAACTGTATATCTTTGCTGTTTGGTGGCCGGCTGAGTTGAGGGTTTGCATATATTTGATAATGGTGGGTTCTTCCCTGCGTAGGTTTGCTTTATCTACGTGAAGATATTGGCCAACAGACTGAACAAGGTCCTGCCAAATATCATCCATAGCTCACAAGTAGGGTAGATCAAGAACAGGCTATCGCAAGACAATACACGCTTACTGTGCCATCTAATCAACCACACGACACAGAGCAATGAGCAGGCAGTCATGATAGCACTAGACGCAGAGAAGGCCTTCGATAGAGTCTCCTGGCCCTTCCTAAGCAACTCTATGAGCAGATTTGGGCTAGGGGTCAAATACAGATCCATGGTGATGGCCCTACATAACAGAATTAGAGACAATGCTGAAATAACGGGCGTCAAAGTCAAAGAGAAGACGGTCAAACTCGCAGCGTACGCAGATGACATCCTCATCACGACCACAAACCCATCAACGTCAATAGCAGCACTCATGGGCACAATAGGAGAATATGCGGAAGCCTCAGGATACAAGCTCAACAGAGACAAATCGGAGTGTAAACCAATGAACATCCACACCACAAGAAAGGTTCTCGGTGACTCGGGACTGACATGGCAGACAAAACCACTCAAGTACCTAGGTCTGCTGTTTGCGAAAGACCTCACATCCACGTTACAACATAACGAAGACTCAACCCTGAAAAAAATAAAGGAAAGACTAGAACTATGGTCTCCAAAATACATATGCTGGTGGGGCAGGATAGAAACCATCAGAACCATCAGCTTCATTAAGACAAGGAAGCAGTAGGAATGAAAGTTGAACTTGGTGATCCGGCGTCTTTATCATGAATGTGTCCTGTGTCAGTGTGCCAGCTCAGATTGGGTCTTTGTTCTTGTTTTTGCTGACATTGTGTTGTCTGCAGCACTCTCTTGGAGACAGAGTGCGGTGGCTGCCTCTTCGTGTTTCTGAGCTGTGAATTTTACAGCGTATACATTACCTCACAGACTTTCCACTTTAACTTATTGTGCTAAAAGCCACACAGTTTCATCAAAACTGGCCTGAACATATTCATCATACAGCTTGCAGATCCTTGTGTATGATGGGATGAGGCAACTATAGGCATTCATTTCAGACTATCACAATGTAAACCTGAGAACAGGAGTGTTGGGTGCAGTGTTTAAAGAGCGGCATCGATTGTGGAGATGTTAGTATGCACTGTGATCTTTATTGTCACAATCATGATGGCTCAGTTTTCAGAAAGCAATCTCTATCCCATACAATTCTCAGTGAGGGAGAGTGGCATTGTGAAGGCGCTGCTTGCCTTATAATGAGATGTTACACAGAGTTTAGCTGTAAACCTGCTGGCCGCTACAGATTTGCATGTAGAGAACTGAGGTAATCTAAATTTTATGGTCAAGTTGTGTTCCCTAGCGAGTACCCCACCGTCTCCATGTACGAGTTAAAGTGCATGTAACTTCCCTCCTGTGTCAGCTATGAAGACGCAAATACATTTGCGTCCAACGTTAACATGTCCTCTTTCAGACCCACCATGAATGGGTCGAATGGTCCGTTCCTAAGTATGCTATGCCAACGTCTTTTTGTAGTATACTCCTACGTTTTTCAGCTCTGGCTGAAGTAGGCCCTGAATCTCTGCCACCGAGCCTCTTTTCTGGCTTCTGACTCCGAGAAATCTCTGCCCAGGCAGCCCCTGTACTCGTGAACTCTGACTTACTTTCAGCGCGACCCCTCGCGCTCGGCTCAGCCTGCTGCCTGCCAAGATTGACTATAACCTTCGAGTTATCTGTTTCCCTCCCCGAAAATACATTCCAGCCTGCTAGCTTCAGTAAACATCCTTCCTCAGCTACAGGGCCAAAGGACCGACCTGTCTCTGTGCAAGTAATTCATAGCTTCGTTGCCATGCTTCCATGGAAGGCCCCATGCCCCCACGCTTCTCATACAGACACTCAGGCGCTTATACACGCACTCACAGCAAGTATAGAATAGCTTCTGCTCTAGAGACCTTTCTGCCCAGATAGCTTAGTTCCTAAACATCAGATATCAGATATGATAGAAGCACAAGTTGATCTGACATGCCAGACTTTTGTCTCTTTCCGTCAGTGTAAATGTCAAGTCCCCTGCACCCCTCCAATTACACGTCATGCAGCTGCGTGCGCATCCAAGCTTCCGATTTCTGCTGACATTGCCACATTTTCTGTTAGTACCACCCCTTTGGGACACCTATCAGTGACGTTTTCAGAACACACCTCTAGTTCACGCCTCTTGATTACGCACATGTACCACGTGTATATTGTTATCTTGTCTTCTCTCAGCTGTTACGCCTTCTATACTGTTTTAAATGGTGTACAATAAGTATATAAGCTATGTACTGTTAATAAAATGTTAGCGCGCTCATCTATCCCTTCTGACACCCTGTGTGGTGGTCAGAACATGATATCTTGGCCATGACCATTCCTTTTTAAGGAATAAAACCCTTAGAACTCTAAACACCACGGACTCTGTCTTTTTTCACCCGATCTGAGTTATTATTGATTAAGTACTTACCTGCATAGAAATTAAGAGAGTAAATTAATTATTTACGTCATTTTGGCGCCCGAATAGGGACCCCTCCCCCACCTCACGCGCCGGTTGGCGCATTGCAAGCTCTGTCCCCTGCCATCAGTTAGAAGGAACATACGCGTACTGGCAGGATTTCCTGCATCTCCCTCTGACCCACGGAGGTGATGAAGACTGCGATCAGTGCCCAGACGAGGCGGTGAGGAGTGCGGAGGATCCCGACCAGAGCCTAGCCGAAAGAAGCAAGGTCCGAGGTGTCAAGAGGCCCACCAGGTTTCCGAAGTTTTCCGAAAATTCCCGAAGTTTTCCGAAGTTTTCCGAAGTATCGAGTCGAGTCCAGTCGAGTTTTCCGAGGCCTTCTGTTTCCGTGCTTCCCGGTGAGTACCATTGCTGGGTCGTATCTAGACGGGTTTGGGTACGCAAGTCCGGTCTGCACTGTTTTTAGGCAGTGTATCTGTACTGTTTAGCAGTATATCTAGTATTCCGAATTTCTGAATTTTTGCACTGTTACAGCAGTGTATCTGTACTGTTGAGCAGTACATCTAGTATAGTGGGGTAGTCATCTATGTTTTAAATGTTTTTGTGATCAATGTCGTGGTATGAATGTGATTGTTCTCTTGTGCATTATTGTGTTTTTTGTATAAATAGTTACATTCAGAATTAAGTACCAGGGATCGAGCATTTCAGTATCAAGTAGGCACAATGCCGTTTTTCAACAAGTTAAAACAGATAGGAATTAGGAAAGGGATGTTAGAGGAAGAAATTCCGATCCCCCCTAGGGACACTCCAGGTAATTTCATGTATAACAAACATGGCATAGACGCCATATTGTATCTAGAGTTATGGACCGATTATACCAAGCACCTAGAGGAAAGATACCGATGGCCAGTTAACGGAACATGGGATGCCGAGTGCATCATAAAGGTAGAAGAAGCATTACGGAAAAAGAAAGCTAGACAATCTCAGAAAGACGCCATAGAATTTTGGCGTAAGGAATCACATAAACGTGCTGAAAGAGCACTTCGTAGAGAAGACAGACTTAAAGAATCAGAAAAGGCCCAAGAAAACGAATTAGTTATTGAAGGAATTCGAGTAAAATCAGAACAAATAGACCGCACCCGCCTAGACAAGACCATAACCAGCATCAGTCTTCACAGAATACACAGGGTACACAGCCTATGCATGTTTCCTCGACTCCAGCACAGACTGTAGCAGTACCACAGCCACAGCCCATTGCCGCAACTCAGCAAGTTTCACAGCAGATGTACCAGTATGCCCAGTCCGCGTATCCCGAATATTCCCGATATACATGAAACAGCCTAGAGAGGGAAGGTGGCTTGCCTCTTATTGAGATTCCTGTAGATCAAGAAGGTCCTTATGTACACAGTCAAGTATTGGGAAAAGACAGAAAGTTTTTAATTGACACAGGGGCAAGTCGCACTACAATAAGTCATGATGAAGTTCCAGGGGCACCCCTCTCAGGCTCACAGAATGTTTCCCTGGGTTTTTCAGGACAGCCTATTGTAAATGAGGTATCAGAACCAGTTCCCCTGGCTGTGGGTCCATTATCACGTGTTACAGACCTGTTACTCACGAAATCATGTCCAGAAAATCTGTTAGGAATTAAAACATTGAAGGCTCTAGGAGCTATAATATGCTGTTCCCCGGAGGGAGTTAGACTCTTTCTGCGGGATTTCAAGGGTCATTATGTTCTGCGTGAATTTGATGTCAGATTGAAAAATGTACCAGATTACTTGTGGGCAAAAGGCCCAACTGATGTAGGCTGTATGCACATTACACCATACCGCGTTACACTCAGGGCAGGTGTTGTATTACCCAGAATCAGACAATATAAGTTACCACCCGATGCTGTAGTGGCTTTACTGAAAATCATTGAAGAGCTCATTGCCCAAGGAGTGGTCGTCGAGACCGACTCCAATATCTGCAATTCACCCATCATTCCGATTCTTAAACGTACTGATCCCAATGCACCGCCAGTATATCGGCTGGTGATTGATCTTCGAGAATTGAATAAATGCATTATTCCACAGTATCCTGTGGTCCCCGATATCTCCTCTCTATTGACTGCTATTGATTCAGAAGCAACGTTCTTTACTGTAATTGATCTCAAGAACGCCTTCTTCAGCGTGCCTATTGATCCAGAGAGCCAATATCTCTTCGGATTCAGTTTAAATGGACGCAGTTTCAAATTTTCGCGCGCACCTCAAGGATTCACAGAAAGCCCCAGCATCTATAGTCAAGCACTGAAAAGACAACTAGATTGTATTCAAATGCCAGTTAACACCGCTTTACTACAATACGTCGATGATCTGCTGATCACCGCACGAAGTGAGCCCGAATGTGAAAAAGCATCATTGACAGTTCTACACTTCCTGGCCGACAAGGGACACAAGGTGTCCCCTTCGAAGCTACAATTCTGTGTTCAGCAAGTTGTGTACTTGGGTCACTTGCTGTCCAAAGTGGGGAGACAGCTCACTCCCGATCGCATTCAGTTAATTGCAAATATGCCACAACCCCAGACACAAAAGGAAGTGCGGGCCTTCATAGGCCTCACCTCGTACTGCAGACAATGGATTCCCCAGTATGCATTTCTAGCCAAGCCACTCATCCAGTTAACGACACAGGAGGCAGCGACTTCGACTGCCCTCCCTTGGACTCAGGAACATACACAAGCTTTTGAAGACTTAAAGAAAGCCTTATGTCAAGCACCAGTTTTAGCGACACCCTGTTACAGCAAACCGTTTACACTTTTTGTTACAGAACGTGATGGTACAGCGTTGTCTGTCCTCACCCAAGATCAAGCAGGTTCACATAAGCCTTGTGCTTATTTTTCTAGTACATTGGATTCAGTAGCCCAAGCACTCCCTGCGTGCTTAAAGTCAGTAGCAGCAACAGCGTTAGCAATAAGACAAAGTGACTCAATTGTTTTAGGTCATCAGTTAACAGTTCAAGTACCACATTCTGTAGAGGTTTTGTTAAACAGAACCCAGACTCAACACTTGACTATAGCACGACTGACAGGTTATGAATTAACGTTATTCCAGCCACACATAGAAATCAGACGCTGCAGTATCCTGAACCCCGCAACACTATTACCAACAGTTGTGACAGATCCAGCCCCACATGATTGTATAGAAATCATTAATGCAGTAACAAAGCCTAGACGAGATTTAACAGATGTTCCATTGACAAACCCAGACCTGACACTTTATGTGGACGGTTCATGCATGAGAACAAGTACAGGAGAATTAGTGGCCGCATATGCCGTGACCACTGAAACTGAAGTTAAAGAAACACATCGTATTGACACACTGTCTGCTCAAGCAGCAGAACTCATCGCTCTAACCCGAGCTTGTATTCTAGCCAAGAACAGAAATGTTAACATATACACTGATTCACGTTATGCCTTCGGAGTTGTACACGACTTCGGAGTCCTCTGGCAAGAACGAGGCTTCCTGACCTCTCATGGGGCCAAGATTCAACACGGTCCCCTCATCCAAGCGCTGTTAGAAGCAATACATTTGCCCTCGGGCATATCAGTCATGAAGTGTAAGGCGCATACTAAAATTACAGATTCTGTTTCCCAGGGTAACGACCTGGCAGACCAGACAGCAAAACATACAGCACTGACTCACATCCAGATTACTGATGTTACAAAGACAATAGTACCGATAAAGTGTATGGCAGTTAGAGATCCCGCCCTAGACGTAATTGACATTCAGACACATGCTACACCAGATGAAATAAAGAAATGGACTGAACTAGGAGGGATTCAGACAGATCAAGGTTGGATAACGAAGGAAAAATCTATATGGTTTCTCCCTGACTCAATGGTTCAAGTCATGATAAATACAGCACATAGCCCGGCACATCTAGGAGAGAAGGCGATGTTAGACAGTTTACAGAATCTCTGGTACAACAAACACTTACGAGCAGCAGCAAAACAGAAAGTGCGTACTTGCATGATCTGTTGTCAGTTCAACCCAGGTAAAAGCGTCCCTGTAGAACAAGGTGGATTTCATCCTCCCGATCACCCTTTTGAAGTCCTCCAGATGGATTATATCCAGATGAACAGTTGTCGAGGTTTTAAATATGTCCTTGTAGTTGTTTGTGCTCTGTCCCGCTGGACCGAAGCATACCCAGTTCCAGACTACACTGCTCCGACCACTGCCCGACAGTTGGTTCGTGAATTCTTCCCACGGTACGGTTTGCCCCGTGTCGTGTATTCAGATAACGGACAGCCATTCTCGTCCGAGTTGATGAAACAGGTTTCCCTTTTGTTAGGATATCAGTGGAGGTTCCACTGTGTCCGACATCCCGAAGCAGCAGGCCTTGTAGAAAGGCATAATCAGACACTAAAAATCCGCCTTGCAAAGATCTGTCAGGAAAAGGGGGTCGACTGGATAGTCGCCCTGCCCGTGGCACTATTCTACATGAGAATGGTCGCCCATTCAAGATCAGGGCTATCGCCGTACGAAGTGGTCTTTGGCAGACCACCGAATATGTGGGGGACGCCCATTCCGAAGAAAATAACTGATGTTGATTGTAATATGTTGACAGATTACCTTGCCTCCTTGATGTCTGCACTCCAATCATGTCGTTCACAGGTTGCCGCAGCCTTCCCTGACAACACCGATGTGAAGGCGCATGAGGTCCGTCCTGGGGACCTGGTACTCGTCCGGAATTTCGACCGGAAAAATCCGCTGGAGCCCCGCTGGAAGTCTCCGAAGACCGTTCTCCTTACAACAAGGACCGCCGTGAAGATAGAGGGGAGAAAGGGGTGGGTCCACACGAGTCACATCAAACTTTGCAATGAACTAAAAAACGGACTAAAACAGGACTCTGACTCGTCCACCCCCACCAAAGACTGTGTTGAAAGAAAAGACGTTACAGTGTCTGAACGAGAAAAGACTCCCCAAGAACTATATCGTATGAAACTCCGATCTAGCAAGTCAGACAGTTTAATTGTTTAAGTCCTCCCCTAGGTGAATCGGTTAAATAGTTTCTGACATGTATCCCCTAGATCGAGATAGAGAGAGAGAGAGAGAAGCAAAGAAACGTACATACTGTAAATCACTGCGTAGTCACTGTATAGTGACGTTGTTAATAATGTTTTTTCTAAGTGTTCTAATTATTATTGCCAGCATTCTTCTACCTATATATTGGCCTATTTTCAGGCGTGAACAATCTGTTTACAATGTCTCTGCTGAACACACTTTTAGTGAACTTCCTGCACATGAACTCTCTTACAGACTTGCGCTGCGCAACAATACATTCATTAGTATGTTACACCACTCCCATCAGACAAATAATGCTACCGACTGCTGGATATGTGGCCGACTCCCTCCCTACCAGAATTACAAGGGAGCTCTGCCCCTCTTTCCGTACCCGTTCACTCACAATGGCTCCTGTGGGGCCTGGTTTAAAATAATTAATTCCTTAGATCCTGATATTGCTGTTTTCGATGGGGGCTGGGTTTGGGGAAACTTGAACTTAGTCCTGCTCAACGTCTGTTATCCTGATAAAGAGGGACTTCCCACTCGAATAGGAACTGATCTAGAAAATGAAGTATATGGATTAGGTAATTACACAATTAGCCTTATGATCCTTACTGTAGAATCCGAGGATGCTCCAGTTTTGCCCCATATGTTAGTATTACCAGTCACAGGTGAATTATGTGTTAGCAAGAAAGGTTCAGTACATGTAGGTCATAGTAGATGCACTACTGTGGTCGAATTCAGTGATCATGGTAAATCGTCTTTCAAAGCTATCAGTCACTCCTATTTTGTTTGTGGTCATACCGCATACATACGTTTGCCTCCAGATTGGGATGGTACCTGTTACATTGCATTCCTTCTGCCACCTGTTTTTCTAGCTCCCCCAGATTACCATAGAAATACGAATCTAGTACCGAATAGACCCAAAAGAGATATTCCACTTGTCGACTATACAGAAACGGCATGGGAACAGTACACTGATTTCAATAAAGGATTCTTTTTCTTTCTAGGACCTGTCCAAAACAGTAAATTAATACGTAGATTAACTAGAACACTTGAAGCAGTAGTACATGAAACTGCCTCCGCCTTAGGTAACTTAACAGAGGAGCAATCTGCTATGCGGGTTGTTGTTCTTCAAAATCGTCTTGTTATTGACGTCATCTTGGCAGATAGAGGTGGAGCCTGTAAGGTCATCGGGTCAAGTTGCTGCGTTTTCATCCCACAAAATGCACCATCTGTTTATGAAGCTATTACCCGTCTGCATAAAATTGCGAATCAGATACATCAGAATCCAGGCACCTGGACTTGGTCCGGTTGGTTCTGGACAACGTTGACAGCTTGGGGATGGAAGATCTTATCCTTCCTAGGCATTGGCCTTGTTATAGTATTCAGCTGCTGCCTGTGCCTACAGTGTGGGCCAGCGATATGTGGACTGTGTGCCACCTCGTGTATTGAACATTCCAGTTGTCTCTCAAACAGTCAAAGAAAGAAGGATGAACATATAATGTTACAAGAACAAACCGATCGATTTATGAGGATCGATATATCATGAAGGGTCCGTAGGGAACAAGGAGGGAATGAGGTAATCTAAATTTTATGGTCAAGTTGTGTTCCCTAGCGAGTACCCCACCGTCTCCATGTACGAGTTAAAGTGCATGTAACTTCCCTCCTGTGTCAGCTATGAAGACGCAAATACATTTGCGTCCAACGTTAACATGTCCTCTTTCAGACCCACCATGAATGGGTCGAATGGTCCGTTCCTAAGTATGCTATGCCAACGTCTTTTTGTAGTATACTCCTACGTTTTTCAGCTCTGGCTGAAGTAGGCCCTGAATCTCTGCCACCGAGCCTCTTTTCTGGCTTCTGACTCCGAGAAATCTCTGCCCAGGCAGCCCCTGTACTCGTGAACTCTGACTTACTTTCAGCGTGACCCCTCGCGCTCGGCTCAGCCTGCTGCCTGCCAAGATTGACTATAACCTTCGAGTTATCTGTTTCCCTCCCCGAAAATACATTCCAGCCTGCTAGCTTCAGTAAACATCCTTCCTCAGCTACAGGGCCAAAGGACCGACCTGTCTCTGTGCAAGTAATTCATAGCTTCGTTGCCATGCTTCCATGGAAGGCCCCATGCCCCCACGCTTCTCATACAGACACTCAGGCGCTTATACACGCACTCACAGCAAGTATAGAATAGCTTCTGCTCTAGAGACCTTTCTGCCCAGATAGCTTAGTTCCTAAACATCAGATATCAGATATGATAGAAGCACAAGTTGATCTGACATGCCAGACTTTTGTCTCTTTCCGTCAGTGTAAATGTCAAGTCCCCTGCACCCCTCCAATTACACGTCATGCAGCTGCGTGCGCATCCAAGCTTCCGATTTCTGCTGACATTGCCACATTTTCTGTTAGTACCACCCCTTTGGGACACCTATCAGTGACGTTTTCAGAACACACCTCTAGTTCACGCCTCTTGATTACGCACATGTACCACGTGTATATTGTTATCTTGTCTTCTCTCAGCTGTTACGCCTTCTATACTGTTTTAAATGGTGTACAATAAGTATATAAGCTATGTACTGTTAATAAAATGTTAGCGCGCTCATCTATCCCTTCTGACACCCTGTGTGGTGGTCAGAACATGATATCTTGGCCATGACCATTCCTTTTTAAGGAATAAAACCCTTAGAACTCTAAACACCACGGACTCTGTCTTTTTTCACCCGATCTGAGTTATTATTGATTAAGTACTTACCTGCATAGAAATTAAGAGAGTAAATTAATTATTTACGTCAGAACTGTAAACTAAAACCATATGAGGTGGGCCATTACAGACAAGTGCTTAGAGGTAGGGGCCACCCTGATACTGTTTGTTACCAGAGATTACCAAAGCAGTAGAATTTAAGCAAAAACTGGTGTTTTCAGGTTTCAACTGAAAAGCAAATCGTTAATTCAGCCGTGTTTTATCAGTTTGTAACTGGAAACCAGAAACGACTTATTTTGTATATTGCAGTTTAACCCGGAAGGGTGCCAATTGGCTTAACAACTAATATATATTGAGAACCAAATTCAGTACCTTTACTCAGATCAATAATCAGAGACTAAAAAGAAGGGGAAACAGGGTGTATGTGGGGTTCTTTGCACTTAGTTGCATTGACCGGTACTAAGGTGGTCGCCAAGCTTTCTATCAGGCAAGCACCTATACTGGGCGGTGCTTCTCCAAATTTATACCAAGGGTTTCCCACCACAAACTTTATCAGGTTCGAGGAGTGCTCCGAGCAAGCCCAGTTAGTCACACCACAGTATCATTGTTAATAAAATCTGTATTTCAGACTCACCATCTGACTCTCCATCCTTATTGGCTCTTGCTTGTATATATTTCCGAAGTACTTACAAGTAGATGACAGGTCTCTCATTGTTTACATGAACTTATACATAGGCATACATAGGCAGCATGGGTTTTATTTGCAGTCACATCCGTCAACATTATGTGTTCTTCCTAAACTTGTTGTCACTACATATGTTGGAGAATCATCCAATCCACTCCTTTACCATGAGGCATTATTATGCGGCTTCCAACCATCATGTATCTGTGAATAATCCTGACGTATGCTGACTGGGGCCCTGACCTAGTGACCGCCATATCAGATAGCATCATGCAGTATCATCCAGAATTACATGGCATTTGCACATCTTTCCGCTAGACTTTAGTGTGCAAGATCCTCCCCACCTCCTGCAGAAGTCTGTTAAATAATTCACTTGTTTCATCAGCTGTTGTATGGGATGTCCCCGTGCCCATACCACGATTATCCAGTGTTGCGAAGAGTCTTGCCTCATGGGTTACCAAGACTCCCTGCCACTCCATCACCCCACCATACTGTATCTCAGCTTCTGGAAAATCAACCCCCACAATATGCTCATCGCTTAGGGCCAAACTCCCATCCTCTAACAGGATTAGACAATCCATCAGGCTTAGTCATTGTAGGACCCACAGTATTTAGCTGAGCAAGTTCCTGTAGAAAGGAAATTCTCTCAGACACGGCCTCTCCTTGTCAATCCCACCCATGTCCTGGTTCTTGCAAGCCTGATTTAACGCACTCACCTGCGCATCATGTATCCTACTACAGGACTTAAAATATGTTTTAACACCTTCGCCGCGGGCCTAATTCTCCCGCGACGCGGGGGAGGGGGGCCGTGCACGACGCCGCGGTGCTTGTGACGAGCTCGGCTCGTAAGGCAGCACGGTGGCGCTGTGCTCATGACGAGCTCAGATCGTCATGACCATGCCCAGAACAACAGAACGCCCAGCACAGCAGGGGAATTATCCCCGCGTGGGCACGCCGCGGCAGTCATGACGAGCTCAGCTCGTCATGAGCACAGTGCCACTGTGCCTCATGATGAGCTCAGCTCGTCATGAGCACCGAAGGTGTTAAAGAATCAAGTGAAAACTGACCACACTGAGGGGATTGAAAATATGGCTCCAAGGGAATACAATTCCCAGCATGCAGAAGACTTCCTTGCACAAACTGAGTGCAGCCCACCAAGGGCTGATAACCAATAGCAGCACGCAGTGAAATTTGAATAAAGGAGCACTTCGTAAACACTTGTGAGCAACAGCCTATGATTAAGGGGCGTCAAGCCCTGAAACGTGTCAGGCAGCCAAACTCATCGTGAATCAAAGGTGAGTGAAATCTTTGTAAGCCACAGGGCTGGCTTGCAACTGAGTGCGTCCTTGAAAGCTTCAGGGCAATATATATATATATATATATATATATATATATATATATATATATATATATATATATATATATATATATATATATATACTCACTGATTGTAGTGATATACAATTATATTTAGACTACCTATGGGTGCAGAAGTATACTTAGTGCAGGATGGAGCACATATTTATTGACAGACACATGAGTATACAGGAATATGCATCGGGAAAAGACATGCAAGGAAATAGTCCCAGGCAGCATGCTTGAGGAGGGATAATTTGTAGCCAGAACCAGAAAAGTATATGGGTGTATTTGGCATATAAGCAAAGCAAGCCAAAGGTAGTAGTACCTCACAACGGAAAACATGCATAAGGAGTTGGCAGAGCGCCAAAAATTGGCGAAAGTGCCTTTTGGAGAGATAGGAGAATGCAGTACAAGAAACGCTTCTCGTAGTCAATGTGAGCATGAATGTGTCCAATGATGTCCAGTAGGTTAAGGCTGGGGCCTTGGTGATGTTGTCTGGGTATGCTGCTCCAGAAATGCCCAGGGCAGTGAGTTGAGCAAACTTAATTCTAGCATCTTAGAAATAAGGGGAGGGAGACATGTTGGAAGGAGGAGATAGGGTGGAAGTTTGGGAGATAGTTTCCTTAGTACTAGCATGGCTGATGCTTTTGTGCAGGAAGTGGAGGGAGAGCATGACAAAGTGGAAGGATATATTAAACAAGCATTTGCAATGCAATAGGTCTCGCATTTGCAAGACTTTAAGCTATTGGGTTTGTAAATGACAATGCCTTTTATTTATCTGTTTTGATCATTAGCACATAAATAAAAGGCATTGCCATTTACAATGCCTATAGCTCAAGTTCTTGTAAATGTGATACTTATTTCATTTCAAGGAAGCAGCCCCCAATGTCCCGGGTTGCTTGGAAAGTGGTAGTGCACATGGCGTGCTGAATGTTGCAGGAAAGCATGTTGTGCTTGCAGTAGGAGACACGCATTAAAGAAATAAGTGCTTACAGACTAAATAAGACATACCATGTAACAACAGAAGTAAAAGGGCCAGGCCTCATGCGTGGTTACAAATGAAGACAAGGCAGTACTAAGGAGGGACGAACAAGCCTATTAACAAATCAGAAGCCAGCACTTACAAAGGACAATGACACAAGCCAATGAAAAATATGGGCAGAGCGTGGGCGGAGCTTCAAGTCCATACTCAAATGTAGCATACCTCGCAGAGCAGCGCATGCACTGCCCAGGCTCGACCTAAAAAGTGTCATTGGGTTTCAGAGTTAGGTCGATCTGCACACATGGCACACCAGGGGTTGGTTCCACTGACGGTGCATATTTTGGTCCCAGAGTTGAGGAGGAATGGGAAGAGATGGATAAGCTTTAAGCAATAGAGAAGCAAAAGATTCTAGGCTGTCTACCACGTGTTTTTGAATGAAAGTACGGATTATGAAACTGGATCGAGTGATCTGGGGTCAGGAGTAGAAAGGGAAGAAAGCACGGAAGGCTCACATAACTCGGGGAGGTCAGGTGAGTGTGAATGCAGGGGGCATTGGGATGACATGGAAGGATGTATACCAGTGATTAATAATGGGGAAAAGCTTGTGTAAAACATTCACAAGGTAGTTGGAGAGGGGTGTGTAAGAGATGTGCATAGAGGCGGTATGGGGGTGGAGGTAGTCCTGTGGGTAAGGGAGACAGACTTCTGGTTCTGAGAACTGTGAATAAGAATATGAGGTGATGTATCAGACTGAGAAGGTCCAGTGGGTGACTGAGGGTGGAAAAGTAAAACTTCTACACAACCGGCCTGTAGTATTCACCAAATTCAAAGGGGCACCCTGTTCCATTCCGAGGCAGCCTTCTTCTTTTGGCTTTTCCACCAGTAAATCACCCACCAGTCCTATCACTCACTCAACAAAGGCCTTCGACTGCGTGAGGACCTCCTGCATGTGGTGTCCCTTTACACTGCCGGGGCTATCCACCTTACACCCCCTGACAGTTGCCGCTAATTAATAAATTAAATTTTTCTCTGTAATTGCCTAGGACAATATAACAACCAACTGAAAACCTCCCGTAATAAACGATCATGCACAAATTTCTGCACCATCACTGTTTAATTAGAGCTGGTGGTTTCCGGTGCTCAGCACCGGCACTTAATTGTCAACACTGGCGCTTAGTAGAGTCTGCCACAATGTTGCGTCTGGCTAGCTGATTTAGAGATGACTACAACAGTTAATTATTAATTCATTATTCCTTTAAAATGACTGTTACCTGCCATCCTTATAGCTTTGGGGGCCTGAAATAGTCCAAATTGTAACACTTGTAGGAGTGTGATGGTTTGTAGGTATGTTGGTTCTGTCATTGGCAATGCTGGCAAGGGCAATGTGTGATGCAAGCTGCAATGGCCTCCTGACGAGAGCCCTAGCACTTATTTTTCTTTACAAATTAAGCACTGCTGCAACAAAACACTGTCTAGGAGGTCCTGGTATAACCCAACTGTGTGGATTGCCTTATCTGTACACAGATGTGTCTCAGTGATTTAAACCTGTCCCTTTTCAAAGGTTACTCAGTTTGCTCACAACACGCATGTCAGTCAACGGTGTGTTGTGCCCACCGACTCCACGTGCCCGCCGCCCTTCACAGGCAGAGCGTCCTTTCCCCGTGATGACGCAGTGGGGATGTTTCTACCTGTCACCTTTTCCACGTGTAATGGCCCCGTTTTGAAAGAAAATAACAAGCGAGAGTGGCAGTGAGAGGAAAGAGGAAGTGACGGCTCGAGGCCTGCTGAGAGCTCCCTGCAGCCGCCGAGGCCGCCACAAGCCGTGACGCGCCTTCCGGTCTCCATGCCTCGGTGCATTTCCACCGCCCGCCCCCTCTCTGTACTTATAGCTGCCCGTGTGTCGATATGACTCTTTAGTCAGTGCTTCCCCGGTGAATTTGGCGCTCGTGTCATGCTGTCTTCTCTTGCCTCTACAGTTCTCTGGACGTCAAGGAGCTCTGGCTGGACACTCTAGTCTGGTAAGCGTCGCCATTACATGTTATCTTCACGTGCTTATGTTACATACATTCTGTTATGTTATGTTATCTTTTATTTGTGGAGCGCGTCTGCTTAAGTGAGTCATCATAGATCTCAAACTGTCCGAAGTGCTTATATGTCCACCACATGTATGTTTGGTTGGAGAGGGTAAATTTGCATATGTCCTATGTGGGAAGAGTTGGTGTGGCTGCATGAGGTCCTGGCACGTGTTCTGGTCACGTTGCGAACATGTCATTGCTGATGTGTATTCCAATGTTTATAGGATATCTGAGAAGGAATAGAGGCTTTTCATGCAGTAGTTCATTCAAAGTACATCAGTGGTGAATCTTCGCAGGGTGGTTGTGTTCTCCGATGTCTCAGTCAAGATAGCTTGGTCGTTTAGGGGAATTTGCCTGACCTCTTATAAGTATCAGCCTAGGCGTAGCACTCTCCCCTTCAGTCGACTGAAACATTCTGTCTTACAGATGTGTCTATCTACATAACATATTAGGACCATCTATTTAACACACAATTACTGTTGACACACCCACTCATGATTTCTGTGTGAAATGTGTTTCTACAAGACTTTCAATTTCTAATTGTCTAGTCTTATGTTTTTGCAGCACCATGCCTAAGTTAATACCTCACCTCTGCGTCTGTCACTGCATTGTTTCTAGATTACTTCATTTTCCTTATTTCACCAGAGTCTCCATATATCACTCCGGTACCCCGATGCAGTCATCCCATTATTTATATATAACAGCAGAATCCCTGTTACGGGGTTATCCCACGATAGTATTGTAGCTTTGCATTACTCCTGTATCTCTGGGGGGAAACATCCTTTACAACGCAAATTTTACCAAGCAGTGCCTTTACGACGCAACTTTTACAACGCAAACCATTACAACGCATTGCGCTGGGGGGCGCTCTAGGATAGGGAATAGGTTTAATTTACTATCCAACACCTTCCCTACTATCCACGGGGACTGGAGTTGGAATAGTAAATTAAACTATTCACTATCCAGCGCCCCAAAGCACTATGCGTTGTAAAGGCATGCAAAAACCGCGTTGTAAAGGCATGCGTGGTAAAAGCATGCGTTGTAACGTCATACATCCTCTCTGGGTTAATACAATACGTTTACTACTGGACTGTCCTTGTGTTGATGCAGAGTCCCCAATGGTTGAGTATTGCCACGATACTCTTGTAAATCTGCGTTACTAAAGGATCTTTATTCCACTACAGTGTCCTTATGTCACTGCCACATCTCTATGTTAATACACTGTCTCTATGCCATTACAGTGTCCCTATGTATCTTCAGAATACTAATGTCACTGCAGCGTTGCTTTATTGATACAACATGTTTACGTTATGATGTCATCCATGCCGCAGTATCCCTAAGACCACAGTATTCCCACGCTTCTACGCTATTCCTCGTCGCCACAGTATTGCTATATCTGCAGAATCCCTTTTAACTACAGTATCACTAAATAACTGCAGATTTATTGTGGTACTGCAGCAACTCTGTATATGTGCTAAATGTTAATATAATTTGCATATGTCACTGGGGTAGCTAGGTGGTGCAACATAGTCAGTATTATTAAATTCCTGCAAAGTTACTATTTGCCTGATTTAGATGTTGACGGATGGGTTGCTCCATTTCGATATCCCGTCTGCCGAAATATAAACCCCATAGGAAATAATGGGATTTATATTTTGGTGGACGGGATATCCGTCACCATTGCGATGGAGTAACCCATCCACCAACATCTAAATAAGGCCCTATGTCACAGGGTACGCTTGCTGGAGGGGAAACAGCCTTAATAACGAATCTTTAACAACGAGTGCTGGATTCCAGGTTGAATGCTGTACTCAGCTGGGTGCAGTGTACATGCTTGTATCATAGTTTGTTATGGCCAATAAGGAACAGTACCATGATATTATTGCAGTGGGAAATAAGGTTTTTAGAACACCACCAAGATATACACTATCACAGGTATAAACGCATTGCTCATCTGTAAGAAGGGTCTGTAGATTAATTAATTCAATTTATTGTCTGTGGTGTTTACCACATAATTATATAATCATGGATTTATAGCAGTTGCCACATAGTCCACAATACGCTGCCCAATTAGCAGATATCAGCAAAAATAATTAATTTCTAACGGATCAAAAGTTCTTAGAAAAAGGTGCGCCACTTAGTGCTACGCATTGGCAGACCATTTGCAAGGCTCGCCGATCTCCCTTTAGTTGCAGATTGGTGCAGTGAGGCTCTAAACTGGGACTGATGAGGTGAAATGTTTGCCCACATGTGCTAAAATTCCAGAATAGTGGCATAATGCTGCCACATGATGTGCTGCATTGCGCCACATAATTTGCAGTTTCTTCCTGCCTAATTGAGCCAACCATACCGCATTATTTGGTCCTCTATTGCTGCATAATTCCAGTGGTCCTGCCTATAAGTTTAGTTATGCGAGACCCTCTTTAGGTTAAAAGTAACAGTCAACAAGATAGTCAGTGAGATTCAATAGTCTTCAAAGAGTAAACTATTGTTTCTCTGTCTTGCAACTTTGTCCTGTCCGTTCCTGTTACTTTGGCTTGACATGCCATGTGGCGAGGCCAAGACAGACCTTGGCTTCTGTGGTACCCGTCAATAGCATTTCAGTTGCACTTGGCAGTCAGCGACTTGCTTGCCTACCCCCATTGCCATAGAGGAGATCAAAGGGGCAAGGCACATGTCTGGATGGACAGCCAAAGAAGGTAGCTCCGCTGTCTGAGACGGTAACCTGCGGATGGACAATGCATCTGAATCCATGCGCTGATGTCTTTATCCGGACAGTTTTTTTCTTGTGGGCACTGTTGTAGTTTTTGATACCATTCAGCACAATTATGTGACTATCCATGTTTAGTGAGTGTAATGACTGGCATCAGTTTTTGGCAAGCAGTGGTTGAAGAACATCAAAGTATAGAAGCTTCATTGTTCTGCACCGAATTGCATAATTGAGACATTAATGTGCCAATATCTGACTCCCTTGCAATATTTAATGTATGGTTTTTCAAGAGTAGGGCTGAGACATGCTATTGAGACACAAGACGCAATAGTGCCTAAAGTCAGACTTCTGAGGCTAACTGACCCAGCAGAGCTTCCTGTTCTCCCCTGCTCTCCCTTCGACATGCTGTTAACAGATGATGTGCAGATTTTGTAGCTGAAATGCAGTGTGTGAGGTGTCATGGAGAGTGTGGTAACCTGTTCCCCCTCGTGCTCTCTGCAGGCAGATCAAGGAGTTCCGTGGAGCTGAACTCACTAACGTTCCCTCAACGCGATTCCTCATGAAGGTCCTCACCAGCTGCAATGCTGTAAGTGTTTTTATTGGTTCAGAGCAATCTTCAGAGTGAACTTTCCTGGTAAATAGTCCTTATGCTGATTTTTCCCTCTTCTTTCTCTGTTTTAGACTAAAACACTAAGCCCCACTAACATGGAGACATTTGAGTGCCACACTGAGGTAAGTGATCCCGGGAGGCTGAGCCTTCATTTTTATAGACATTCAAAGATGGCCGCCAAGGAGTGTGTTGTATGCGCTTGGCTTTGTCAGTATTGCAGGGATTCTTCCTGGTGCTTTGGACAGTGCTTATCTAGTTGTTAAAACACTGGGATTGGACAGTGGAGCAGCGGTGGATGCCTTGGAATGGGTTGGTGGGGTGCAGGGATGGATACAAAAAATAATATTAAACTTACCTTCGCCGCCACCGCAGCTTCATTCCATCCCCCTTGTCTCTGCAGTGCTACACCAGAAGCAACCAGGCTCCCAGACTCCAAGTCAATCATGATGCTGCTCGTGTAGCGTCATGATTGATCTGAGCGGCCTGTTTGGCCGCTCAAGCAGTGCCTGGGCATGCTCTTGACCGGGCTGTGCAACACAGCCAGGTGGAGAGCATGCCAAGTGCGCATGACTGTTTGGCCGGCCATCTGGGCCGGCCAAACAGTCATGCGCACTTAGGGAATGCAACGCATTCCTCACTCTGCTCTGGTGAGCCCAGCCCCGTCCCAGCACCAGTCCCGTACAGAAAAATAAAATGATAATAAAGTCTTGTTATTATCATTTAATTTTTATTTTTTTTCACTGCTCAAATAGTAGTGAGACGATGCTCCTCTGCCTTAGCGGAGGAGCCACCACTTCAGTGGAGTTATGTGATCCGCACTGTCCTGTATTTCAGAACCTGGACACTTTCCCCTTCATGTGACTCATGTAAACCAGACACTGGGTGTTCATGACTTCGATAAATTCATGGAACATATATAGGAGATAATATAACAGTCCCATAAAATCCGTCTTACTCGTTCAAAACCAGGAAACAAATCAGTTCACTCTGCCAAACATTACCTCACTTGATAACTGTTTACTGGAATTCTAACTTTTGCAGGCACTGTACCATTTTCTAGATATTTTTCCTATGTTAGCAAGAAAGTTCTATCTCCTCATTCAGGCCTTGTGAGCAAAATACATCTGTAATAGCAACAAGGCATAACTAAAATAAATAGAAAATGTCTCTTGTTGATCTCAAACAAGAAATTCCCCTCTTAAAGTTATGCGGTTAGGATAATAATTGTGTAATCCTCTTCTGTGGATGGCTTGATTGCTAACAGGTTGATTTTTTTCTGATTTTAGGGTGACCTCAAGAAGTTTCCGTTTTTCCCGCCTCACTACAATGACGATGGAATCTGCCATCTGATTGGTGAGTTGTCTAGGATACACCCAGATATCCATTGGCTGATACGCCTCCACTGCCCAGAGCAGTGTTTGCACGCGCTGGTAGAGGAAGGAGGCTGAGGAAGTACACCCTGTTCACCACATACATGGCAGCAGACACGTCCGTTATGTTATGCTAGGAATTTGTAGAGCACATGGTTACTCCATTTGAAGAGTCACCGCGCTAGGCTTCCACGCCCCTACGGGTCATCTGTGCAGCGCTCTGTTCACTGTTTTTTTTTTTTTTCAAAACACGTTTTAAGTTTTTTTCCAGAAAATGGCTTCTGAACCTTCACAAGATAGTGCCAGTCAAGCCATGTTTGAACATACTTTAATAAAGATTTATTGGGCAGAAAGCTGAATGGATAGCCAGGAAAGTATCCTTTCTCTATGTGGAATTGTTGAATTACCTTTCCCATTTTCTGTTCTGTGTGTTACCCAGGCACTCCAATCTATAACCACCGAGCATGCCTTGCAGGCCACAACTAAAAGGCAGCAGTATAGAGTGGGCCCTTTGGTCAATACGACAGACCCTATTTGTAATCCCTGCTTGGCAGCGGCTATACCACTTACATTTTGCAAAGAGAAATGCTCGGTACCTTTCTCCCCAGTACCTGCTAAGGCAAAGGAGTACATATATTGCAGGGGGTTCATGTGTAAAGTGCTAAAGATATCTAATAGCTAGTCTCACTAATAATCAGAGTGGTCATTGTTGTCCATGAGTGCGGGGTCAATGGCAGAGGTTTAGGATAACAACTGAATGTGTAATTAATTTCGATTTGGGTTCATCCTAAGTAAATGTATTAATTTTAAACACCTTGAAAATCTGGTAATTCTATGACTCCCCAGTACCAGCGCTGGGCAGTTCTACAGGTTAACTGTGCACATTTACTTCGCATTATAACGGACTCATTTTCCCTAACTTGAGAAAAAAAATCTTTTCTTTTGGAAAAGAACTCAGTGTGCTGTACACTGTGCGTTTTGGAGTTAGACTGATGTCTCACGTTTGGCCTCCATGGCTGGCGCTAGGCTTGACCGCCCAACAGTTTCTGTGAATAAAAAACCATCTGTGAAGTTTGTGCACACTTGTGACATCCGCTGGCACTAAAAGGAAGTTGTGGTGTAGGCATAGCAACCGGAAGGAGGTAACACTGCAGGGTCACAGCTTAGTTCCCTGTTCCTGTAGAGCTTTTTAGACACGTGCACTGTGGTTTTGCTTGTGACAGAATTTTTTGTTAATGTACAGTGTCTTATTTGCTTTTTGTGTTTTTTGGGGATGCAACAGAGAGCAACAAGAAGAGAAGGAAGGTCCTCTCTTGGCCATTCCAGCTGAGGCGTAGCTCCACCCTCACATCGGAGTCGTCAGACACCTTGGATGTGGATCTGAAGGCCTCCTTGTTTGACCAACCTTTGGCCATCGTTTGTGAGGACGATTCTCTTCCGAAGCCCATCATGGTAAGTTAGCGTTCTCCTGTGCTTGAGTTCAGCTTCACAGGGGACCCCATACACAGACATTTTTTTGTGAGTAGGTGTGCCTTGCTTCTGACTTAATCCTTAATTTGCAGTCACACTTACTCATAGAAAAAACTACTTGGCCAGAGTGTTGTAGAGAATGTTGTGCAGAGCTACACTGTGATGCTAACAAACGTAAGTGATATTTTATTGAAATGCACCTCTGGCTTTGCCGGATTTGCAGCCAGGCCCCAAAGACTCGGGCTTGAAACAACCAGGGGTGGCAAACACCAGAAAAACTGGGGCTCATCTAAGGTTACTGGAGAGTGAGGTAGGTTGAGGCCAGAGTTGCAACATGTCCTTATTGGATAAATGTGCCCCTGAGACATGGACGTTGACTCTTTATATGAACTGCAGGATCATATAAAATGTGGAAATGCCCAGGCGGTGTAAGCAACCCCATCTTTGGCGTACAAACTGCTTAGAGAAGACAAGGCACTTCAGAGCCAATTTATAGATACATATATATGGTGTCGTGACACTGGTTGTGAAAATCATCATCCATTTTGTCTGTCGCTACGCTGTATACTCTATTACACCGCTAGCTCTCACTTTAATTTACACAAGGATTATTCAACTATGTTTGCTGGTGTCCTGGCAAGAGTCTGAGGGAACCTCAGGCGTCAGGTACAGGCCCCAACTTATTGCGACTACAGACACAGACCTCCAAGGGGCAGTAAAATCAGCTGCACATAATGCAGTGCCATGAAGTAGCATAATGAGCCATAATTGATTGGTGGTACTCCCGAAATATGAGTAGCTCCATTATAGTCTAATTATCTTATGTGCAGGGTACTGTAAGTATACTTTCTTTCAGTAATTTATTGAAAGCAACAAATATAAACCCTCGAGTTGACATTTTTCTAAACATGAAACAATATGCTGCCTTCATGCTCATTAACAATGCGCTGACATTCAGTAGATCACCGGTTATAATTGACAACCAATTCTGGGATTTTCATGTGGAAGCAGTTTTTGCTCCTAGGAAAAACTGGAAAAATAGCACAGCATGAAAGGATATTTGGTGCATGGCTTCCACTTCAACAACCCTGACCTCTTATTTGGCATTGATACAATGGCCGCCTTCTATCCTTTCGATACCTTTCTTCTGTGTGGAATGCCTGCGGCAGTTCAGCGACATGCATTACAATAGACTTATAGCCCAACATAGCAGGCTATCCCGCCCATTAAAGGCCCGCTCCAGCGTTTAGCTTGGGAGCAGGAATTTAATGACGGTATTGCTCACTAAAGAGGGCTATAAGGTTATTGGAACATTCCGCCAATAGTGGGCAGAATGTTATAACAAATAAAGGCCTCATGGAGCCAGAGGGGACTGAAGACCCTCTCAGGCTTCATTATGCCTTTGTTCAAAGCAACAGCTGTGAACTACAACTTTGGCTTCTACCAGCCATTAGAAGCCCGGAGCACTCCATCGTCTTCAATGCAGTGCTCAACATTCCAGTGTTATAATAAAGCTAATGGTACCGAGCCTGGATATCAGCAAGAGGTCTCCTCTTCATTGGGTCTCAGGCTCTGTGCTGCTGACTGATGAGCTGCTCGTGGTCTCTGTCACCCACTGGGTGCCCGCAAGGCAATGCATTATGTTCAGCGTCAATCTGTTTGCTTCCCGCAGGACATTCTGACCATCCTTTGCCTGAAGGGTCCCTTCGTGGAGGGAATATTCCGAAAAAATGCCAATGAAAAGTCCCGCAAGGAACTGAAGGAAGCACTCAACTCAGGAGCCTCCGTGGACCTGGACAGCAAACCTGTGCATCTACTGGCAGTGGTCTTCAAGGTAAAGATCTTCTCACTACATACAAGTTTTAGAATTTAATCACATTTTCTAATGAGGCTGTTAGTCATTTATAAACAAATGCAAACACTTTTTGTAAAAATTGATTTTCCTTGCAACAAGGCACCTGACGTTCTGTACCGCCATTTTACAAAAAAGGGATGCCACTAGACACTAGGCAGTGATTCTCATGGCACTTATAGTACTGGTGTTATTGGTGACATTGCACTGAGGTAGTACCTAGTTGATGCAGGAGAGAACGAATTAGGGTTAATGGATAAAGCAGGGGTTGCCTTCTCACAAGTAACCGAGATGGATGAATGTGTGTGAGTTGATCTTTGAATTACTTCTCATGTAAAACTCTTTACCAAAACTTTTTCCATGCCAGGATTTCCTAAGAAGCATTCCAAACATGTTGCTGTCCTCTGACCTCTACCATGAGTGGATGGCGGCTCTGGAAAAGCAAGATATCTGCGAGCGAATTGAAGATATCAAACAGTAAGTGATAGGAAAACATGTCTCACAGCAAGTTTCCAAATGAGTGTGAGATGATAGGGCTCCCAAATATCACTTCTTGGGTATTTGACATGAGGACTGTTTCCCTTTAAAAGTAAACCTAAGGGGGGGGGAAGAAGGCAGTCGTCCAGGGTCTAGAGGAAACAGCTTTTCAGAGGCCTGCTCTCCTCAAGGTGTTTCCAAGTGGAATTAGTTTTATTAAAGCAGCCCCTTTCCCTTTAATTGACGTGGGCTACTCTAAAGATAATGTTTCCCATTCATTCAAGAATGCAAATGTAAGGATGGAGGTTTGTTGTCCCATGTAGGCCTCTGTCCTTGCATTAACAGGGAGTCACAGTGGGTTGCAAATGGAACCTGCCTTATCAATATTCATTAGGTAGATTGTTTGGTGACCCCCTCATCTGAATAAACAATATGAGAAGATGGAACCTGTTAGTCCACAAGTCAAACCTGTTACACCACCCTATAGCTTTCCTCACGTTCCGCTGCATGCAGCGGGACGTGTTATGCACTTTCTCACGGGTCAGCTGTGAAGCCAGTAGGTGCCTTATTTGCGCATAAACATCTCCGTTCGGCGGCCAGCCCCACTGGTGCAGTCTTATGCAATCCTCTCCACGAGGAACACAATGGGAAAAGACCTAGCGCTTCCCTTCTATATCCCAGAATCTTTTGGAAGGGGAATGGGTTTTTTGTGCTTCCCTATCCAAGATGGTCGCATTCCAATCATGGTCCGGATGGCTTTCCAATCCAAGATTGTGATACTGTTTCTTCTTGTCCTACGGGCATATAAGAGGTAGAATTCTCTTTCTCATTGCGTTGCAACACTTCTTTGCTTCAGTGTTTCCTCGTTCCTACCAAGATTTCTCGCTCCTATTGGTTTTCCACTTTCCTCTTGAGTGTTATTGTTCCTGTTGGTGGTTCTCCTTGCCTCCATTGTGTTCCACATCTTTCTTTTCTGGGTGTCTTTTCTCTGCCTTGTCATCTTGGAGCCTTGCAGATACCTTTGGGAACTCTTCTAGAAGGCACATCTGGTTAGGCGCTCAAACGTTCTAGCAGCATCGTGGCTACAGGAAGGGGTCGCCCATACCTCTGCTAGGCCAAGACTGTCACGAACTGGGATCTAGGATCTTCCCGCCGTCCACGATCTGCAAACAGAAATTCTCAATTGGAAAGATCTGACAAAACCAGTCGGTGTGCAAATTAAAGATCCCTGGTTTGAAACTGAGAAAATTGAGTCAGGCCTCAAATTCTTACAGTCAAGGGCGGCATTATGGATAGGGCACTGGGAATAAATTGTGGCAGTACGCCCTATTACAGATAATACTCTCTCCCCATGACAAATGTGAACACATGACTGGCCTGGTGCAGCACATTAATGAAAGGTAGAGCAGCTGTTTGAAGTAGCTCCTCAGAATTTTACAATAATGGCACCCAGCCTGCCATTCAAAGGGGGATAAAGACCCATGCAGGTGTGTGCAAAGAGTGACTGCACCTGCCTGCAGGGGAATGTTTGAGCTTGGTCCATGAGACCACATTTTACCTCTTAGAGGAGTCGCTCTCAGCTCTAGCACTGACGGTGCACCATCTTTTTGTGGGCACTGTCAGGGTGCTTCCTGATGGTCTCTGTGCCTCTACTCCCGCCTTTATAATACAGAACGGGTGCAGAGGCAAACTGTTTCCCTGGGGCTTGACCTCAGTGCTAATGAGGGAATGCTCCCTTAAATTCATGCCTACGCTAAAGGTATACCAGCGCGTTCTGTATTAGAAATGGGGCCGTACAAGTGTCTGCAGCCCCTTCTGTAATAACAAAAGTGCCCAGGATGTTCAGAAAGCAGGTGCAGACGCTATTTGCACCCATTGGCACTTTGTGGAATACTGCCCCAGATGTCTTGGGTGAACCACAGACTAGAGGGCCAACAGTGTATAACACTCTTGTGCCTTTCAATTCATTCATACTAAAAAGTGGCTTGTGAATTTTTTCTCATTGTTTTGTGGTTACCCAGTCACAGACTACAAACAGCAGCCTAGTGTGGATTTTTGAACTAAACGCTTTGCTCTTTTTCCTCTTCCTGAAAAGTTCTTCATGTGGGGTGTGGACGCTTGGTGGTTACCTTTTCCGTTTTTTTAAGCATGTTGAAATACAGAAGTGGCATCTTTTGTAATCTTATTTTTTTTTTATAAAGGGTTGCAGACAAGTTACCCAGGCCGAACCTGCTGCTTCTCAAGTACTTGATGTGTGTCCTGCACCATATCAGCGTGCACTCCGGAACCAACAAGATGGACGCCAGCAACCTCGCCATCTGCATCGGACCAAACCTACTGAACCCAGACCAGAAGAGCAGCCAGCCCCTGGAGGTCCAGAAACAGCTCAATGACAGAGTAAGTGTGGCCCCACTCTGTGTACAACATCACCTTACACAATGACTCGTTCTTTTTTATATCCACATTAGATAGGCTTGAGGGAGGCCCATATAAAACTGTGTTGGTTAGGTAATACCTAAAAAAAAGGATGTAAAGTACAAAAGGAAATGGCATGTCCAAATAAAGTATGTGTTAACCACAAATGTGTTTCATCAGGTGCTGATTGTTTAAGAAGTTTTAAAAAGAAATGCAAGCCTTCTTTCTTTGCTAGGGCTTCACCTTCTTTCAAACTGAGTCAATAATTTTCAATTTGAGGTTTGTGTTCATATATAAACTGTAAATTGGACCCCACCTGAGGGGATGGCTGGCTTTCAATGGCAGGACTTTGCTGTCATTTTCATATAGGAAACTCCAGAAATTACTACGATGCCCATGGGTAATATGCTATGCTTGGTTATGTTAATCCTGTTTGTAGAGCACACCGTCACCAAATGAGATGATGGGAAGTGTGACATTCGGACTGAGCACATCAATAGAATGCTTGATTGAAAAAACAGGACTTTAAGGGTAGTCTAAAGCGTAAGAGATTTGATTCTGCTCCAGGACTCCGAGAGAAAATAGGCCAATTTTGTAGGCAACCAGTATGTTGGTTTCCATTGAAATTCTGATCATTCACTGCACACAAAACGGTTAACAGAACTTTACATTTTGTAGGCTATGCTGCTTAGCTTAGCTTCATCATTAGGAATTTGTGTGTGCATTGTGAACCCGGATACGCTTCTGTGGCAAATACTTCTTGTCTGTCATTCAGGATGGACAACCAGCAAAGAGTTGTGATATAGCCCTGTTATTTGGCGTCAATATGGTACTGACTAATCGGACAAACTCCTCTTCGAGCCCAAGTATTATCTAATGTCAACTTCAATTCTCACTCCTCGCTGATATGGATCTGCAGCGTCCACTAAATTATTACAACTCAATAATACACTGAGGAGGCATGCCAGGCATTAGCTGTTCTTGCTTGTGCTACTTCTGGGCTCAGCACTGCCTGCTTGCCAGAGGGTTTTTTGCTCGGGACATGATTAAGGTCAGATGAGAAGTACTTGTATGAAAGTGTTGCAGCTACCCTCAATGTAAGCAATTGGAGGCAGGGTAGGACTAACATAGAAAGCAGGTCCAGGCACCAAAATAACAGTGGTACCCATTAATGAATTAGATAGCTGAAAAAGTGGACCATTTTTGCAGATTGCGCCAGTTTTGAACTTTTAAATACAGACGGATCAAGTGTTTTGCTATGTAAGGAAGGCTGTATTGACTTATGGTTGCTGCAGGCAATGGTAGTTTTAATAGCAGGGAAAATCCACAGGGGAAATCCACAGTACAAAGCGGACCAGCAGACCATAAACAGGCCCACAAACAGCTAAGAAAACAACCCACACACTGATCTGTCCGACCAGCCCGCCGGGCACTGCCTGATTGCACCATAAGGCAGTCTGACCCTCATCAGAGGTGATGTTTATGATACAGTTTTTTTTTTATCAGAATCTGAATGGACTAGTAAGTGAAGAGTTCAACACTTACAACACTGCTTCTAATAACTGCAGTATATACTACAGAATAAGGAAGGGAAATGTTCCTATATATGTTTATTATGATGGGGTTCTTCCACTATTGGTCCAAACAGCCACAGGCACACACTAATATAAACAACCAAAATCACTCACAGCCACATATTAAAGATTGCAGTCTGCAGTACAAACATCAGTGTATGCCCTCAGCTTCATCTGAGCCAGTGGCTTTAGGGTTGGCTTTCTTTAGTCATGGCTTGATATTTATAGCACCTTCTTCTAGGATCCATTATGGACACCTCTGACCTTCATGTCTTTGGTTACTACGAATTCGTTTTAAAAGAAGAGTTGTACCCTATCAACCACATGTGGTAGTCAAACACTAGATAAAATAACTAAGGCCCTTGTTATGATGTCCGGTGGACTGCCGCTGACAGGCCGTCGGTGGCAGTCTTTCCGACATCCAGGGCAAGGTCCGACTGCAACATTCGATGTAGGTGGTCGGAACGAAAACGTCAGGGGGAAAGTCTGCCGCCTCCAACAGGCTCAAGGAGCCCGTCAGGGCGCCGCTCAAACTCTAATCACTACAATGAAGGCGGTGTCTACGTTGGCACTGCCGAAGGGATTGGGATGTCCCTTTCTGAGTGCCTTTTCATAGTGGTCCAACCTCCATGAAAAGGCAGATGGAAATGGACCTTGGGGTCCTCAAGCAGAGCCTCCGTCCACATGGTGCCTGGCACATGGTGCATGGATGTTTGAAAAGTGCCTTTTTCTAATTTGGCTTGTGCTGCAGCCCTTTTCCTGTGCCGCAGCAAAAGCCACAGTAGAAAAAGGCATTTTATGACCGCCTGCACGGCGGCCGTATCCTGATAGGGCAGGTAGGACCGCCGACTCATTGTCGGGCAGTTCCTGCCTGAATCAATAGTGGTCGGGGTCTGACCAACCGCCATTGTAATGACCCCCTTACTTTGCAGAAGATCTGCCTTCAACAAAGGAAGTGTGAAATACATCAGTGTGCTGTAAAATTGTGACAGCGACTAAAGCCCTTGTCTTGCAATGAGAGTAACACGGTACCTCCACCTCTCCGTAAACAGATATTAGTTTGTCGGCTTTGCCACTTACTTTTTTGCAGCAACAGGGAAGTCAGTCGGTGGTCCGAAAGGGACAGGTGGTGAAGCGGGAATGGGAGCCAGAATAAGAAATAACAAAGCACACAAAAGTGAAGCAATCTTTGCAATGGTTATTATTTATTATTTCTATGTAGTGTCAGAGAAGTGTTATTATAACTCATGAGCAATCTCTAAAATACAATTTGTCTTTTTTTTCAGGTGAAGGCATTGGTGGAGTTCTTCATTGAGAACAGCTTTGAAATATTTGGTGGTGATTTGTCATTGCTGATGGAACACACTGGTAGCGCAGGTAAATGTCTCTTGCTGTTGTTGACAGTGATTTGCTCAAGCATTTTTGTAGTGTGATGAGGCTGCAGAGTAACTTTATAGAGTGCCACTGTGTAGCTCATGCCCAAACATAGAAGTCTATGGCTTGGATGTGATACAAGTGTACACCAACAGAATAGTAATCTCCTACATGAAATGCAAAATAACATTAGAGCCTTCTGTTAAATTAGTGAAATTCCATCACATGCAGTACTCTGCATAGATCTGTCCCTCTTCTTCTCAATACACCAGTCACACAAAAAAGAATTGCTGTATTAACACAGGTCTTTGCTAGGTATTTCACCTTTCATGTGATGCAGAGCCACATCACTGGTGTGTGCCACGTCACGCCAAGTGAGCACTGCAAAATGTTGCTTGAATTCTCCAGTGACTTATGTACCTGCTAGTGAAACCAAGGAGTGTCCTGATCCAAGGCATTGGGGAATGAAGGAGAGGTCAGCCTCTGTAACATGGAGAGGGGAAGAAACTCTAAATTCTTTTTTAGAGGAGGCAAGGGGAAATAACACACACACGCAATGATCAACATTAGATTTCAGATTTGAACAGTCCCTCTAAAGAGGGAGAGTTTACACAGTGCATGGCTTCATACACAGAACTTAAACTTAGCGATGATGCAGATTTCACTGTGATATTTACACCTGCTAGTATTCTATGAATGCGAGGTAGTCTTCACAGTTAGTTAACCACATCCTTTATGATGGTTTTGTCTATAAATATCACTGAAATACCTATAGTTATGTGAAATTTCCACGAAAGACAAAAAAGTTTCTTGCATTCACCGGATAGTAGTGACTTTCAGCACCGCACCACTCTTGGGCTAAAAGATTTTCGTCCCCTCCAAGTCCACATGCCCGCTCCCCCCCCCCCCCCCCCCCCCCCCCCCCATTCAGACTGCATTGAGCCCCACCAGGCATCCACTACTAGAGTTGCTGTGGGCCACATCTAAGTGTTTTTTTTTTAAACACATTTTCATTGTTTCTACAAACATGTTACACAGTGTAGTTAATAATGGTCACTACCTCTTAATTAATGAATGACTACATTCTTCCAACGAACTTGACATGTGTGCTCTGCGTGCACAGGACCCACTCCTTCCTTGCACTCCTTTCATTTTCATTCAAATTTTACTCCATGCGTTTAAATGCTTGTTTGTAAATTTTATTTTCATTTTCAAACATGATTCTTCCCTCGCTACCTCGGCGTGGTAGCGAGGGAAGAAGAGCATGATCGCATACCGGTTTTGAAACTTTACGTGAAAAAATCAAGATTAATTATCCCCTGATGAAGAGCGTAATGCTTGAAATGCATTGGGAATAAATACGATTATGTAAAAACTACGAATGAAATATGAATAATACAGACTGAAAAACTCGCTACAGAATCATGTTTGAAAATGAAAATAAAATTTACAAACAAGCATTTAAACGCATGTAGTAAAATTTGAATGAAAGTGAAAGGAGTGCAAGGAAGGAGTGGGTCCTGTGCACGCAGAGCACACATGTCAAGTTTGTTTATGCATACCCTAATTGCTCAGTAGGGTACCGACCTTTGCACCAACGACAAATACGAAAACATTGTGAAATAGAGAAACCAGTTGAAACACGAGTGCAATACCACATCCCTGATATTAAGTTACATTCTTCCAACGGACATGAATCCCCTCAACCAGTTATATATTTGGCTGGGCAAGCTGGATCACACATGTTCTCTCAAGGGGTTCTTTATGAGAGCCTTGCGTCACTTGTGCACCACACATAGTGGGACATGCGTCACGCAGGGTTCTGAATCAGTTTTATGCAAGCCACGCAAAGGCACCCTGTGTGGCTTTGAAATCCACCAGACGAGGCTTTGGGGGGCCTCATCAATCTTGAGGAAGGCAACACAGCGCAAATTGCTGCGCCACCTTACTCTGTGCTCAGGAGGCGTTCCTCTGGCATTGAGGTGGGTGTTTGTACACATAAACAGAGGAAAACGTCTCCTAGTATTGTATCTGTGAAGGAAGGTGCCCCTCCCTGCACAAAAACAATCCTGCTTACAGCTCAGTCACCCTTGCTCCATGGTGCAAGGGTAACTACTTTGGCGCTAGACTGCCAGAACGGCAGCAGCGCAGGGAGAAAGGGCAGGAATGCACCGTATTGCCTAAATAGGGTGCATTCCTTCTCTTTCACTGTTGTGTAGGGCAGCGTAGCAAGGTGAATTCAATGAGGGCCTCAATACTTATCCTATTTTATCATGCTATCCCGTGAATAACCATATCAAACTCCTTGGGTATGGATTCACAATGCAGGAATAACTTTTGGCACTGTGTTAAAACTTAAATAAATATTGAAAAAAGATGACTGATATGTTAATCAGTACCGCAAGAAAGTATCCAATTAATGTTTTCTTGATGTTCTGCAGACCTCTCTTTCTGTCAACACAACGACTCTGCTTACGACAGCACAGACCTGGAAGTCGAAGGCCTCTGCAGTTTATCTTCGAATCAACAGCTAAGCATTCATTGCAGATGTGGTGATTCTGGCATTGGTGATCAGGGGTGCCAGATGGACGTGCATTCAGGCCTCTCATCTGTTTCCGGGAGAGATCCTGAAAACTGCAATGGCAAGATGGACAGGAGATCTTCGGAGCCCAACCTTTTCCTTTCACAAGCTGGCCCGGAGCAAGGAATATCCAAGCAGAAACTAACCAAAAGTCATGATGATGTGACTGCTGGACAAAGTAGCGTGGATTATGAAGTTGAAGACCAACTACATGGGCTTGAAGAGGACAATTGTATGACTTGTAATTATAAGAACAAAAAGCCTGCATGCTTGAAGGTGAACACCAGTCTGCAGTTAGAATTGTCCTTATCCAAGACGCCCTCCAGCAGCTCATTGAACAGTTCATGCTCAAACTCTGACTCTTCTGTCTTCACCAGCTCACCCCGGATTTCCCCATCCAGCCCCAAAAGGCGGTTCTTTCCACGGCATGAGTCTTTCTCTGCAAACAAGTGTGTGGAGGGGAATAAAGTGCTTCCAGTCAATCGACAAATCAAGAAGCATTCAATGTCATTTTCCTTTCTGCAATATAAGAAAACTCTCACCAAAACCCAAAGCTGGGAACCTGAACGACAAATTGCAACCACCAACAGAAACAGCTTCAAAAAGGACTTTGAGAACAGCGCTCAGCTCATGCCTGACATTGTTCAAGAAAGGTGTGGTGCACAGCTTGAGTCAGCTCAGCCATGTCAGCCAAGAGCCCGTCTCATGTCGGCTGATGAGGTCTTCAGGCTAGTAGACCAGAAGAATCCTGGTAAGCCACCGTCTTACGAGGAAGCCGTACAGCGGAGCATATCTGCTAAACTTCCGTCCTATGGGAGCTTAACTGTGCACACTTTGAGGTCTACTATGCTGCACCATGACTCTCTCTTGCCTCATTCACTGCATAAAGACAATTTTAATAACAGTGCTCAAGACAATGGTGCTTCCAGTGAACCTGGCAAGCCCTGCATGCGCAATAGAGTGCATAGACGCTGTCCTGTTTCTGATGCTGCTGAAGAAATGCACACACGTATCCATGCAAATGCAAACTCTGCCCATTGTCCCCGAACTACTCCTGAACTTCAGGAACGAACCAAGCAGGAATGCCTCGTTCGGCGATGCAGTCACCCGCTCTTTGAAGGATATGACCAAATTCAATATGCCAAGGAATCCTATGTCTAAGCCTCTAGGAAACCTTTAAATGTGCATGTTGAGAATTTGTACATAGAAACACTCAGAGTGATTAAAAAATAAATAAGCTGGTTTTTAAAAAAAATTCAAAGAGACTTTTGTAAAGACATATTAACAATGTAACACATAATCATGATTTGGTTCCTCTAGGCATGTGATGGGAGCCCACGAAGAGCAAATGGGAGAGATACTTTATTTTCCAAAAGTGTCTGTGAGCTTGCATGATATATGTCAATAATGTATTGTGAGGGCTAGAGTGTATAGTACAGTTGATGTTAGATATTTGTACACGTAAATAGAGTGTGCTTCCATACAAGAAATACAGTGTATGTAAGAATGTAATGTAGTATAATGTATAAATGTAATCATTTTTATGGCTCCAGCGAATATTTAATAGCACTTATCCCTAAGTTATAGGCCCTGTTCTGTAGATGTGATTTATTTGAATGTATTTATGAGACAGTTCCCTGTCATCCATTTTATGTACACCTATCCATCCACTACAATAAAGCACCTTAATGCTTGAAATGTTGTTGTCGTCAGTATTACTGCATCCACTCATTAACCTACATTGTAGGGATCTCTGATTTCATCCAAAGCAGAAAACCGACAGTGATCGAGGGCAGCTCCTTTACCATTATCAAGAGCAAGGCACCAAGACTAGAAGAGTTTAACTTGAATCGGATCACTTGTAATTCAGTGTTAGCACTGAGAAACGTGTCAGGTTAGGTGGTCTTCAGTGATTTGTCCAAGTGATCTCATTTCCTGGATCTTAATAAATAAAGTCCTTTATTTCCCTTCTCTTTCCTGCTTTCCACTTTGTATTTATTTACTTCTTCTACAACATGTCTCCAGAACATCCGTAGACCATGGTTAGCAGGACCATGTGCATCATAACAAATATTAGAAGAATACAAAGCAATAGCTCTGAAAAAAATAACAATACAATTACAAAACTACAAAGAGATCCTAGTATCAAAAGTGAAAATTCACAAATTGTCACCATGGTAACCACTCTTATGACAGTTAGACCATATATTGGGGTTCAGCTGGTATATAAATATGATTTTGAAGGCTTGCTAAAGAATTAGTGCTTGAAGACAAATAGTTAAAGGGTGAGCGTACCAACTCCGAGGTACCGCTGCTACGAATACTTGATTGGAAAATCTTAGGCGACAACATTTGTGAAAGGTGAAAATGAGAATACTTGTGCTTCTGATAGCTGCAGAGCCCCATTGATTCTGGAGGGTTCAGTGAGAGGAAGATGATGCTCTTAGGCAAATCTCGTAAAGATGAATGAGCTAGGGAAGAAATAAGCAATTGAGGGGGCACTAAAAAGCGGGTGGTGTCACCATATTAAGGGACTCTACTGATCAGCAAGTCTGCACAAGGAAGAACTGTCTTTTTTGAAGGAAGGTGTGAAGTACACAAGGCGAAACAGATAGTGTAGCATTTCATCCATCAAATGTATGACTGTACATGGTATTTCTGTAATACTAACATAGCCAGAAAACAGTAAAGCGCTGTACAAGGACAAGCATAAAGTTAGCAGGTGAGAGGAACGGTAGCTGGTTCATGAATGGTTAAGGCATTGTGATGTAGCGTTCTTTAAGCTCATGGGTCTTCAACTTTTCCCTAGAGTGGAGCAACGTTGGGGTGGTCTTGATGGATACTGGAAAGTTGCTCCAGATCCTAGGTTCATAAATGGCTTTCTTTTTTTCATTTTTACACTTCTTATTCTGCAGACTAATGGTGTCCTGCGGTAGGTGTGTATAAAACCACCAGAGATGGGGAGTCTGGACATACCCATCCTAAGGAGACTCAATAAGTGTACAAAACAGTGATGGATGCATGGCCGGACTGGGAACAGAAACCGGCCCTGGCAAACTGCTCAGCAGCCCCTCCCCTCCCCCTCCCCTCTCCCTCAGGTGAGGGGGAGTTCAGCTAAGCAGTTTGCAAGGGCCGTTTTCGGCCAATTTTGTTACGGGGGCTGATATTGCTGACCCCCAGTAACAAAAACGGCCACACCCTAGCGGCCTACCGGGGAAACGCCCGGTGCCCGCTATGGCCAGTCCGGCCCTGGGTGGATGGAATGTTTGAAGTAATCTCAGCCACTAGTAATCACTCAGGCGGCACCCCAATCTATTGTTATTTTGCACACCAGGCCACCTCAGTTGGGACACACCTACAAATCAATCTTGACCCTGCTCCAATCGGAACCGTCCACCCTGACTGCCAAGCCAGGTCCTCTCTGAACCGGACCACAAACAACCCAGGACCGGTTTCGCCCTAGTCATGGGCAAATTAGTAATCATACTGATTTGCATATATCTCGGTCCAAACTGAGGTGACAGGGTGTGCAAAATAATAATGGATTGCGATGTGGCCTTAGTAGATACCAGTGGCTGAGGTTAATTCAAGCATTCCACCCATCACATTTTTGTATTCTTTAGTACGTCACCCTAAGTGAGACGGGAATGCCCAAAGTGGGTCCCATGCATACTGTGTCACTGGAGCCAAGCTGTTCCTGGCTGATGAGCCCATAATTAGGGTGATACCGGTCCTAGGTTGCTTGTGTTCCAGTTCACGGATGACATGGCTTGACAGTTTGGGCTGGACTGTTCAGTCTTAACCCTGCTCCAAACAGATTTGCATACAGTTGGGTCCAAACTGACGTGACATGGTGTGCAAAATAACGATGGAGATGTGGCTGAGTAATTACCAGTGGCTGAGACTAATTCAAGCCTTCCATCCATCACTATTTTGTACACCATTATAAGGAAGCACCTAAATAAATATAATTAGCATACCAGAATATGCATGCAAAATAAGGGAGTCTCTTCAGGAGAAGACCTGGGAAGGAGAGCATTTAGGGCCTTGCAACAACATGTGTTGTAAAACAGATGAAGAGGCATATACTTTAACTTGTACATCTTTTTGTTTATTTGCATTGCAATACCACTAGTAGAGGGCTTCACATAAACATACATATGCATCAGATAACATAACTCGCACAGGGTATTTATGTTACTGACTGCAGGATGTATTGAGCTCTGAGAGGCTCTAATTGGATACAATGCCATTTTCTTCAGTCTATGTGAATGGCTTTAAACTCTCCTCCTCCTGCGACACAATTGTGAAGCATTTTTTGTTTTATTGGCATATAGAACTAAAAAAAGTCCAGGTTAGAGAAGGATGTTGGAACGTCTATTCTGGGGTGGATGCAGAGCCACTGGGCACAGTGGTGTAGTGTGGGTAGTCCACAGGGGTGGTTGCCCCAGCCGCAAATTTCGTAGAGGGCGTAAAATTTGAAAAGAAAGTATTTCACCCCCTAACCCGTGGACCGTTAGCACTTCATGAGCTAAAGGTCCACGGGTTAGGTGGCGGTATACTTTCTTTTAAAATTTTGGCCCGGGCGCTTGCAACCCACACTGCACCGGTGATTGGACCGTAAGTAGCAGTTGTGTGCTAGGACTGAAAATGTACTTTACCACACACTGGATGTAAAAACCTGCTCCTGAACAACAAGGGTGTGCACAATAAGTAGTTGCCATTTTCTGCTTCTGAGGCCGCACCCCAGAAGGGGACATTTTAGTAGGGAGCAAGAAAGCCTATATTGCACCAGCACTTAGAGGGGTGGGAGAGTTAATATGAGTGTTGCAGTGTGGGTTTGTGTCCTGGATTGTTCCAGCTACTAAATGAGATGCAGGTATTAATTGGTAAGATACATACTGGTTCTGTCTTCACACTGCCTTCAATACTTTTTACGATGTGCATGATATAAGGTTAGAGACACATGTCTCAGCCCTGTCAAAACTGGATAATCATAATGCACGATTGACTGGAATTCCAAAATGCTTCATGACACCCTAGGTTAGCCTTATCTCCGCTGCCCATTGCATCACCACCAGGGCTAGACTGGTCATAGCAGGCACCAGGCATTTCCCAGGTCGGCCGGAAGGGTGGGGGCCGGTTTTTGACCGAAGGGGGCTGTTTTTGTTACTGGGGGTGGTTTTGCAGCAGTGCTGCAAAATCGGCCCGTTGTAACAAAAGCGCATGCAGCTGCAGTGTCCCTGCCATGATTCCCGGTCCCCGCCCCCCACAGACCAGTCGGACCTAATTTCCAGGGCTGGTTTGCAATCCCAGTCTGGCACTGTTAACCATGTCACTCCAACATTATGATTGCTACATTGGTGATTGCTGGACTCATTTTTAAAGTTGATTTGATAGTTAAACGCAGCAAAAGGACTCTGGCTGCGCGACACTGCTTGCGCAGTGTACGCTAGGCCCGAGACCTAAAAAGCACATTACATGAGAATATCTATGTACTTTGGAAGACTCTTGTGATATCAGAAGATTACTGGAAACTCATTGAAAAGAGAATCAATGTTTATCCAGAAATTCTGTGATATGATATTTCATAATTTATTCAGCACTTCCTTTTTGCCCAGGCTTTATCAGGTTTTTTCAAAGTGATGTCTGGGAGGCTGATGTGCAGAGCCTCGCTTCTGTGCACCTAAGAGAGGACCAGCTCTTGCATCATTATCCTTAAGTCAGTTTCAGGCAGGTAGGTTTTGACTTTTTTTCAAAAGCAAGAACTCTACCATGCTGGTTTTGATTTCTGGGAGATGTATTCTTTGAAAGAGAGGTCTGTGTCGAGGGAGAATCCACATGAGTATGTGTTTCCTGTCTTCTGAAGAGTCACACAGGATTAGGTAGGAGATCCATGTCTAAATCTCCAGTTGCCTGATGCTGTTGGTAATCAGGAGGAATTCTGGTATAGTTGGTTTGAATGTTAAGTGGGTGCTTGACATCCAGTTAGAGTGTACGTCGTGGCAAGTCTCCCATGATATGTGTACTGGCGGCTTGTTCCAGTATTGGGCTGCGGGAATCAAGAAAATATGGTCTTCCAGTAAGGACGATTTGAAACATGGGACCCCCAAGAGTGAGAAGCGGCTCAATCTTAAGAGAAGTCAAGGTTGATGGAAGGCAAAACAATTGCCCAATAAAGATCTCTTAGAGTAGTAGACAGCTTTGTACACTAGACAAAGAGATTTAAAAATAATACTCCTTCAAATGGAGCCAGTGAACGGAGATCAGTGGGTGGGAAATGTGGGCACTGGCTTTAAGCCTCAGGACTAGTCTTGTAGCATAATTTTGAATCATGGAATAGTCTGTGGTTCAGATATAAAGGGAGATCTATACCGAATTTATTTTATTTATTTTCATTTCAGATACGTTTGTTGACTAAACTTAAAACAACAATATAAAACATTACAATTACAGGAAACAAACAAACAAATCTTAAAATCCATTAAAAGCAGTTAAATTAAATAGATTGTATATTGCCTATTCCTTTATACTCCGCCAAGCACCAATTTATCGTAACTCAATCCGGTAGAAAATAACAAGTAAAGGACCCCATTCCCGGACATCAGTAAAGTGCGATCATGCAGAGTGCAAAAGTCTGCAAGCAACTGTTAAAAGAATAACTGATGGGGGTGGGGTCGCACACTACTCACACACCGGCGGTGTCGCCCCTAAGGACTCTGGTCAATGTAGGAAAGTGTTCGCGATGCATCATCTTTCGATCTTCTGCTATCTTCGCTGTCTTCGCCATCCCTGGACACGTGTTTCGGGGTATTACCCCTCATCAGCAGGGATAGGCAGTGTTCTGGGGTTGCCGATGGCTGCCAATATCTGCCAGGTATAGTACCACTCCGGCGCGTAGGTGCGGGATCCCGGGCTCGTCAGCCCGCTGCTCAAGGGAGCTTTAAAGTTACAAATGGGGGTGGGGTCGCACACTACTCACACACCGGCGGTGTCGCCCCTAAGGACTCTGGTCAATGTAGGAAAGTGTTCGCGATGCATCATCTTTCGATCTTCTGCTATCTTCGCTGTCTTCGCCATCCCTGGACACGTGTTTCGGGGTATTACCCCTCATCAGCAGGGATAGGCAGTGTTCTGGGGTTGCCGATGGCTGCCAATATCTGCCAGGTATAGTACCACTCCGGCGCGTAGGTGCGGGATCCCAGGCTCGTCAGCCCGCTGCTCAAGGGAGGTTTAAAGTTACAAATGGGGGTGGGGTCGCACACTACTCACACACCGGCGGTGTCGCCCCAAGGACTCTGGTCAATGTAGGAAAGTGTTCGCGATGCATCATCTTTCGATCTTCTGCTATCTTCGCTGTCTTCGCCATCCCTAGACACGTGTTTCGGGGTATTACCCCTCATCAGCAGGGATAGGCAGTGTTCTGGGGTTGCCGATGGCTGCCAATATCTGCCAGGTATAGTACCACTCCGGCGCGTAGGTGCGGGATCCCAGGCTCGTCAGCCCGCTGCTCAAGGGAGCTTTAAAGTTACAAATGGGGGTGGGGTCGCACACTACTCACACACCGGCGGTGTCACCCCTAAGGACTCTGGTCAATGTAGGAAAGTGTTCGCGATGCATCATCTTTCGATCTTCTGCTATCTTCGCTGTCTTCGCCATCCCTGGACACGTGTTTCGGGGTATTACCCCTCATAAGCAAGGATAGGCAGTGTTCTGGGGTTGCCGATGGCTGCCAATATCTGCCAGGTATAGTACCACTCCGGCGCGTAGGTGCGGCATCCCAGGCTCGTCAGCCCGCTGCTCAAGGGAGCTTTAAAGTTACAAATGGGGGTGGGGTCGCACACTACTCACACACTGGCGGTGTCGCCCCTAAGGACTCTGGTCAATGTAGGAAAGTGTTCGCGATGCATCATCTTTCGATCTTCTGCTATCTTCGCTGTCTTCGCCATCCCTGGACACGTGTTTCGGGGTATTACCCCTCATCAGCAGGGATAGGCAGTGTTCTGGGGTTGCCGATGGCTGCCAATATCTGCCAGGTATAGTACCACTCCAGCGTGTAGGTGCGGGATCCCAGGCTCGTCAGCCCGCTGCTCAAGGGAGCTTTAAAGTTACAAATGGGGGCGGGGTCGCACACTACTCACACACCGGCGGTGTCGCCCCTAAGGACTCTGGTCAATGTAGGAAAGTGTTCGCGATGCATCATCTTTCGATCTTCTGCTATCTTCGCTGTCTTCGCCATCCCTGGACACGTGTTTCGGGGTATTACCCCTCATCAGCAGGGTTAGGCAGTGTTCTGGGGTTGCCGATGGCTGCCAATATCTGCCAGGTATAGTACCACTCCGGCGCGTAGGTGCGGGATCCCAGGCTCGTCAGCCCGCTGCTCAAGGGAGCTTTAAAGTTACAAATGGGGGTGGGGTCGCACACTACTCACACACCGGCGGTGTCGCCCCTAAGGACTCTGGTCAATGTAGGAAAGTGTTCGCGATGCATCATCTTTCGATCTTCTGCTATCTTCGCTGTCTTCGCCATCCCTGGACACGTGTTTCGGGGTATTACCCCTCATCAGCAGGGATAGGCAGTGTTCTGGGGTTGCCGATGGCTGCCAATATCTGCCAGGTATAGTACCACTCCGGCGCGTAGGTGCGGGATCCCAGGCTCGTCAGCCCGCTGCTCAAGGGAGCTTTAAAGTTACAAATGGGGGTGGGTTCGCACACTACTCACACACCGGCGGTGTCGCCCCTAAGGACTCTGGTCAATGTAGGAAAGTGTTCGCGATGCATCATCTTTCGATCTTCTGCTATCTTCGCTGTCTTCGCCATCCCTGGACACGTGTTTCGGGGTATTACCCCTCATCAGCAGGGATAGGCAGTGTTCTGGGGTTGCCGATGGCTGCCAATATCGGCCAGGTATAGTACCACTCCGGCGCGTAGGTGCGGGATCCCAGGCTCGTCAGCCCGCTGCTCAAGAGAGCTTTAAAGTTACAAATGGGGGTGGGGTCGCACACTACTCACACACCGGCGGTGTCGCCCCTAAGGACTCTGGTCAATGTAGGAAAGTGTTCGCGATGCATCATCTTTCGATCTTCTGCTATCTTCGCTGTCATCGCCATATCTGGACACGTGTTTCGGGGTATTACCCCTCATCAGCAGGGATAGGCAGTGTTCTGGGGTTGCCGATGGCTGCCAATATCTGCCAGGTATAGTACCACTCTGGCGCGTAGGTGCGGGATCCCAGGCTCGTCAGCCCGCTGCTCAAGGGAGCTTTAAAGTTACAAATGGGTGTGGGGTCGCACACTACTCACACACCGGCGGTGTCGCCCCTAAGGACCCCCCTTTTCGTAACTTAAAGCTCCCTTGAGCAGTGGGCTGACGAGCCTGGGATCCCGCACCTACGCGCCGGAGTGGTACTATACCTGGCAGATATTGGAAGCCATCGGCGACCCCAGAACACTGCCTATCCCTGGTGACGAGGGTTGAAAACCCGAAACACGTGTCCAGGGATGGCGAAGACAGCGAAGATAGCAAGATCGAAAGATGATGCATCGCGAACACTCTACTACAATGACCAGAGTCCTTAGGGGCAACTTCCGCCGGTGTGTGAGTAGTGTGCGACCCCACCCCCTTTTTGTAACTTAAAGCTCCCTTGAGCAGCGGGCTGACGAGCCTGGGATCACGCACCTACGCGCCGGAGTGGTACTATACCTGGCAGATATTGGCAGCCATCGGCGACCCCAGAACACTGCCTATCCCTGCTGACGAGGGTTGAAAACCCGAAACACGTGTCCAGGGATGGCGAAGACAGCGAAGATAGCAAGATCGAAAGATGATGCATCGCGAACACTCTACTACAATGACCAGAGTCCTTAGGGGCAACTTCCGTCGGTGTGTGAGTAGTGTGCGACCCCACTCCCTTTTTGTAACTTAAAGCTCCCTTGAGCAGCGGGCTGACGAGCCTGGGATCCCGCACCTACGCGCCGGAGTGGTACTATACCTGGCAGATATTGGCAGCCATCGGCGACCCCAGAACACTGCCTATCCCTGCTGACGAGGGTTGAAAACCCGAAACACGTGTCCAGGGATGGCGAAGACAGCGAAGATAGCAAGATCGAAAGATGATGCATCGCGAACACTCTACTACAATGACCAGAGTCCTTAGGGGCAACTTCCGCCGGTGTGTGAGTAGTGTGCGACCCCACCCCCTTTTTGTAACTTAAAGCTCCCTTGAGCAGCGGGCTGACGAGCCTGGGATCCCGCACCTACGCGCCGGAGTGGTACTATACCTGGCAGATATTGGCAGCCATCGGCGACCCCAGAACACTGCCTATCCCTGCTGACGAGGGTTGAAAACCCGAAACACGTGTCCAGGGATGGCGAAGACAGCGAAGATAGCAAGATCGAAAGATGATGCATCGCGAACACTCTACTACAATGACCAGAGTCCTTAGGGGCAACTTCCGCCGGTGTGTGAGTAGTGTGCGACCCCACCCCCTTTTTGTAACTTAAAGCTCCCTTGAGCAGCGGGCTGACGAGCCTAGGATCCCGCACCTACGCGCCGGAGTGGTACTATACCTGGCAGATATTGGCAGCCATCGGCGACCCCAGAACACTGCCTATCCCTGCTGACGAGGGTTGAAAACCCAAAACACGTGTCCAGGGATGGCGAAGACAGCGAAGATAGCAAGATCGAAAGATGATGCATCGCGAACACTCTACTACAATGACCAGAGTCCTTAGGGGCAACTTCCGCCGGTGTGTGAGTAGTGTGCGACCCCACCCCCTTTTTGTAACTTAAAGCTCCCTTGAGCAGCGGGCTGACGAGCCTGGGATCCCGCACCTACGCGCCGGAGTGGTACTATACCTGGCAGATATTGGCAGCCATCGGCGACCCCAGAACACTGCCTATCCCTCCTGACGAGGGTTGAAAACCCGAAACACGTGTCCAGGGATGGCGAAGACAGCGAAGATAGCAAGATCGAAAGATGATGCATCGCGAACACTCTACTACAATGACCAGAGTCCTTAGGGGCAACTTCCGCCGGTGTGTGAGTAGTGTGCGACCCCACCCCCTTTTTGTAACTTAAAGCTCCCTTGAGCAGCGGGCTGACGAGCCTGGGATCCCGCACCTACGCGCCGGAGTGGTACTATACCTGGCAGATATTGGCAGCCATCGGCGACCCCAGAACACTGCCTATCCCTGCTGACGATGGTTGAAAACCCGAAACACGTGTCTAGGGATGGCGAAGACAGCGAAGATAGCAAGATCGAAAGATGATGCATCGCGAACACTCTACTACAATGACCAGAGTCCTTAGGGGCAACTTCCGCCGGTGTGTGAGTAGTGTGCGACCCCACCCCCTTTTTGTAACTTAAAGCTCCCTTGAGCAGCGGGCTGACGAGCCTAGGATCCCGCACCTACGCGCCGGAGTGGTACTATACCTGGCAGATATTGGCAGCCATCGGCGACCCCAGAACACTGCCTATCCCTGCTGACGAGGGTTGAAAACCCAAAACACGTGTCCAGGGATGGCGAAGACAGCGAAGATAGCAAGATCGAAAGATGATGCATCGCGAACACTCTACTACAATGACCAGAGTCCTTAGGGGCAACTTCCGCCGGTGTGTGAGTAGTGTGCGACCCCGCCCCCTTTTTGTAACTTAAAGCTCCCTTGAGCAGCGGGCTGACGAGCCTGGGATCCCGCACCTACGCGCCGGAGTGGTACTATACCTGGCAGATATTGGCAGCCATCGGCGACCCCAGAACACTGCCTATCCCTGCTGACGAGGGTTGAAAACCCGAAACACGTGTCCAGGGATGGCGAAGACAGCGAAGATAGCAAGATCGAAAGATGATGCATCGCGAACACTCTACTACAATGACCAGAGTCCTTAGGGGCAACTTCCGCCGGTGTGTGAGTAGTGTGCGACCCCACCCCCTTTTTGTAACTTAAAGCTCCCTTGAGCAGCGGGCTGACGAGCCTGGGATCCCGCACCTACGCGCCGGAGTGGTACTATACCTGGCAGATATTGGCAGCCATCGGCGACCCCAGAACACTGCCTATCCCTGCTGACGAGGGTTGAAAACCCGAAACACGTGTCCAGGGATGGCGAAGACAGCGAAGATAGCAAGATCGAAAGATGATGCATCGCGAACACTCTACTACAATGACCAGAGTCCTTAGGGGCAACTTCCGCCGGTGTGTGAGTAGTGTGCGACCCCACCCCCTTTTTGTAACTTAAAGCTCCCTTGAGCAGCGGGCTGACGAGCCTAGGATCCCGCACCTACGCGCCGGAGTGGTACTATACCTGGCAGATATTGGCAGCCATCGGCGACCCCAGAACACTGCCTATCCCTGCTGACGAGGGTTGAAAACCCAAAACACGTGTCCAGTGATGGCGAAGACAGCGAAGATAGCAAGATCGAAAGATGATGCATCGCGAACACTCTACTACAATGACAAGAGTCCTTAGGGGCAACTTCCGCCGGTGTGTGAGTAGTGTGCGACCCCACCCCCTTTTTGTAACTTAAAGCTCCCTTGAGCAGCGGGCTGACAAGCCTGGGATCCCGCACTTACGCGCCGGAGTGGTACTATACCTGGCAGATATTGGCAGCCATCGGCGACCCCAGAACACTGCCTATCCCTGCTGACGAGGGTTGAAAACCCGAAACACGTGTCCAGGGATGGCGAAGACAGCGAAGATAGCAAGATCGAAAGATGATGCATCGCGAACACTCTACTACAATGACCAGAGTCCTTAGGGGCAACTTCCGCCGGTGTGTGAGTAGTGTGCGACCCCACCCCCTTTTTGTAACTTAAAGCTCCCTTGAGCAGCGGGCTGACGAGCCTGGGATCCCGCACCTACACGCCGGAGTGGTACTATACCTGGCAGATATTGGCAGCCATCGGCGACCCCAGAACACTGCCTATCCCTGCTGACGAGGGTTGAAAACCCGAAACACGTGTCCAGGGATGGCGAAGACAGCGAAGATAGCAAGATCGAAAGATGATGCATCGCGAACACTCTACTACAATGACCAGAGTCCTTAGGGGCAACTTCCGCCGGTGTGTGAGTAGTGTGCGACCCCACCCCCTTTTTGTAACTTAAAGCTCCCTTGAGCAGCGGGCTGACGAGCCTGGGATCCCGCACCTACGCGCCGGAGTGGTACTATACCTGGCAGATATTGGCAGCCATCGGCGACCCCAGAACACTGCCTATCCCTGCTGACGATGGTTGAAAACCCGAAACACGTGTCTAGGGATGGCGAAGACAGCGAAGATAGCAAGATCGAAAGATGATGCATCGCGAACACTCTACTACAATGACCAGAGTCCTTAGGGGCAACTTCCGCCGGTGTGTGAGTAGTGTGCGACCCCACCCCCTTTTTGTAACTTAAAGCTCCCTTGAGCAGCGGGCTGACGAGCCTAGGATCCCGCACCTACGCGCCGGAGTGGTACTATACCTGGCAGATATTGGCAGCCATCGGCGACCCCAGAACACTGCCTATCCCTGCTGACGAGGGTTGAAAACCCAAAACACGTGTCCAGGGATGGCGAAGACAGCGAAGATAGCAAGATCGAAAGATGATGCATCGCGAACACTCTACTACAATGACCAGAGTCCTTAGGGGCAACTTCCGCCGGTGTGTGAGTAGTGTGCGACCCCGCCCCCTTTTTGTAACTTAAAGCTCCCTTGAGCAGCGGGCTGACGAGCCTGGGATCCCGCACCTACGCGCCGGAGTGGTACTATACCTGGCAGATATTGGCAGCCATCGGCGACCCCAGAACACTGCCTATCCCTGCTGACGAGGGTTGAAAACCCGAAACACGTGTCCAGGGATGGCGAAGACAGCGAAGATAGCAAGATCGAAAGATGATGCATCGCGAACACTCTACTACAATGACCAGAGTCCTTAGGGGCAACTTCCGCCGGTGTGTGAGTAGTGTGCGACCCCACCCCCTTTTTGTAACTTAAAGCTCCCTTGAGCAGCGGGCTGACGAGCCTGGGATCCCGCACCTACGCGCCGGAGTGGTACTATACCTGGCAGATATTGGCAGCCATCGGCGACCCCAGAACACTGCCTATCCCTGCTGACGAGGGTTGAAAACCCGAAACACGTGTCCAGGGATGGCGAAGACAGCGAAGATAGCAAGATCGAAAGATGATGCATCGCGAACACTCTACTACAATGACCAGAGTCCTTAGGGGCAACTTCCGCCGGTGTGTGAGTAGTGTGCGACCCCACCCCCTTTTTGTAACTTAAAGCTCCCTTGAGCAGCGGGCTGACGAGCCTAGGATCCCGCACCTACGCGCCGGAGTGGTACTATACCTGGCAGATATTGGCAGCCATCGGCGACCCCAGAACACTGCCTATCCCTGCTGACGAGGGTTGAAAACCCAAAACACGTGTCCAGTGATGGCGAAGACAGCGAAGATAGCAAGATCGAAAGATGATGCATCGCGAACACTCTACTACAATGACAAGAGTCCTTAGGGGCAACTTCCGCCGGTGTGTGAGTAGTGTGCGACCCCACCCCCTTTTTGTAACTTAAAGCTCCCTTGAGCAGCGGGCTGACAAGCCTGGGATCCCGCACTTACGCGCCGGAGTGGTACTATACCTGGCAGATATTGGCAGCCATCGGCGACCCCAGAACACTGCCTATCCCTGCTGACGAGGGTTGAAAACCCGAAACACGTGTCCAGGGATGGCGAAGACAGCGAAGATAGCAAGATCGAAAGATGATGCATCGCGAACACTCTACTACAATGACCAGAGTCCTTAGGGGCAACTTCCGCCGGTGTGTGAGTAGTGTGCGACCCCACCCCCTTTTTGTAACTTAAAGCTCCCTTGAGCAGCGGGCTGACGAGCCTGGGATCCCGCACCTACACGCCGGAGTGGTACTATACCTGGCAGATATTGGCAGCCATCGGCGACCCCAGAACACTGCCTATCCCTGCTGACGAGGGTTGAAAACCCGAAACACGTGTCCAGGGATGGCGAAGACAGCGAAGATAGCAAGATCGAAAGATGATGCATCGCGAACACTCTACTACAATGACCAGAGTCCTTAGGGGCAACTTCCGCCGGTGTGTGAGTAGTGTGCGACCCCACCCCCTTTTTGTAACTTAAAGCTCCCTTGAGCAGCGGGCTGACGAGCCTGGGATCCCGCACCTACGCGCCGGAGTGGTACTATACCTGGCAGATATTGGCAGCCATCGGCGACCCCAGAACACTGCCTATCCCTGCTGACGAGGGTTGAAAACCCGAAACACGTGTCCAGGGATGGCGAAGACAGCGAAGATAGCAAGATCGAAAGATGATGCATCGCGAACACTCTACTACAATGACCAGAGTCCTTAGGGGCAACTTCCGCCGGTGTGTGAGTAGTGTGCGACCCCACCCCCTTTTTGTAACTTAAAGCTCCCTTGAGCAGCGGGCTGACGAGCCTGGGATCCCGCACCTACGCGCCGGAGTGGTACTATACCTGGCAGATATTGGCAGCCATCGGCGACCCCAGAACACTGCCTATCCCTGCTGACGAGGGTTGAAAACCCGAAACACGTGTCCAGGGATGGCGAAGACAGCGAAGATAGCAAGATCGAAAGATGATGCATCGCGAACACTCTACTACAATGACCAGAGTCCTTAGGGGCAACTTCCGCCGGTGTGTGAGTAGTGTGCGACCCCACCCCCTTTTTGTAACTTAAAGCTCCCTTGAGCAGCGGGCTGACGAGCCTGGGATCCCGCACCTACGCGCCGGAGTGGTACTATACCTGGCAGATATTGGCAGCCATCGGCGACCCTAGAACACTGCCTATCCCTGCTGACGAGGGTTGAAAACCCGAAACACGTGTCCAGGGATGGCGAAGACAGCGAAGATAGCAATATCGAAAGATGATGCATCGTGAACACTCTACTACAATGACCAGAGTCCTTAGGGGCAACTTCCGCCGGTGTGTGAGTAGTGTGCGACCCCACCCCCTTTTTGTAACTTAAAGCTCCCTTGAGCAGCGGGCTGACGAGCCTAGGATCCCGCACCTACGCGCCGGAGTGGTACTATACCTGGCAGATATTGGCAGCCATCGGCGACCCCAGAACACTGCCTATCCCTGCTGACGAGGGTTGAAAACCCAAAGCACGTGTCCAGGGATGGCGAAGACAGCGAAGATAGCAAGATCGAAAGATGATGCATCGCGAACACTCTACTACAATGACCAGAGTCCTTAGGGGCAACTTCCGCCGGTGTGTGAGTAGTGTGCGACCCCACCCCCTTTTTGTAACTTAAAGCTCCCTTGAGCAGCGGGCTGACGAGCCTGGGATCCCGCACCTACGCGCCGGAGTGGTACTATACCTGGCAGATATTGGCAGCCATCGGCGACCCCAGAACACTGCCTATCCCTGCTGACGAGGGTTGAAAACCCGAAACACGTGTCCAGGGATGGCGAAGACAGCGAAGATAGCAAGATCGAAAGATGATGCATCGCGAACACTCTACTACAATGACCAGAGTCCTTAGGGGCAACTTCCGCCGGTGTGTGAGTAGTGTGCGACCCCACCCCCTTTTTGTAACTTAAAGCTCCCTTGAGCAGCGGGCTGACGAGCCTGGGATCCCGCACCTACGCGCCGGAGTGGTACTATACCTGGCAGATATTGGCAGCCATCGGCGACCCCAGAACACTGCCTATCCCTGCTGACGAGGGTTGAAAACCCGAAACACGTGTCCAGGGATGGCGAAGACAGCGAAGATAGCAAGATCGAAAGATGATGCATCGCAAACACTCTACTACAATGACCAGAGTCCTTAGGGGCAACTTCCGCCGGTGTGTGAGTAGTGTTCGACCCCACCCCCTTTTTGTAACTTAAAGCTCCCTTGAGCAGCGGGCTGACGAGCCTAGGATCCCGCACCTACGCGCCGGAGTGGTACTATACCTGGCAGATATTGGCAGCCATCGGCGACCCCAGAACACTGCCTATCCCTGCTGACGAGGGTTGAAAACCCAAAACACGTGTCCAGGGATGGCGAAGACAGCGAAGATAGCAAGATCGAAAGATAATGCATCGCGAACACTCTACTACAATGACCAGAGTCCTTAGGGGCAACTTCCGCCGGTGTGTGAGTAGTGTGCGACCCCACCCCCTTTTTGTAACTTAAAGCTCCCTTGAGCAGCGGGCTGACGAGCCTGGGATCCCGCACCTACGCGCCGGAGTGGTACTATACCTGGCAGATATTGGCAGCCATCGGCGACCCCAGAACACTGCCTATCCCTGCTGACGAGGGTTGAAAACCCGAAACACGTGTCCAGGGATGGCGAAGACAGCGAAGATAGCAAGATCGAAAGATGATGCATCGCGAACACTCTACTACAATGACCAGAGTCCTTAGGGGCAACTTCCGCCGGTGTGTGAGTAGTGTGCGACCCCACCCCCTTTTTGTAACTTAAAGCTCCCTTGAGCAGCGGGCTGACGAGCCTGGGATCCCGCACCTACGCGCCGGAGTGGTACTATACCTGGCAGATATTGGCAGCCATCGGCGACCCCAGAACACTGCCTATCCCTGCTGACGAGGGTTGAAAACCCGAAACACGTGTCCAGGGATGGCGAAGACAGCGAAGATAGCAAGATCGAAAGATGATGCATCGCGAACACTCTACTACAATGACCAGAGTCCTTAGGGGCAACTTCCGCCGGTGTGTGAGTAGTGTGCGACCCCACCCCCTTTTTGTAACTTAAAGCTCCCTTGAGCAGCGGGCTGACGAGCCTAGGATCCCGCACCTACGCGCCGGAGTGGTACTATACCTGGCAGATATTGTCAGCCATCGGCGACCCCAGAACACTGCCTATCCCTGCTGACGAGGGTTGAAAACCCGAAACACGTGTCCAGGGATGGCGAAGACAGCGAAGATAGCAAGATCGAAAGATGATGCATCGCGAACACTCTACTACAATGACCAGAGTCCTTAGGGGCAACTTCCGCCGGTGTGTGAGTAGTGTGCGACCCCACCCCCTTTTTGTAACTTAAAGCTCCCTTGAGCAGCGGGCTGACGAGCCTGGGATCCCGCACCTACGCGCCGGAGTGGTACTATACCTGGCAGATATTGGCAGCCATCGGCGACCCCAGAACACTGCCTATCCCTGCTGACGAGGGTTGAAAACCCGAAACACGGGTCCAGGGATGGCGAAGACAGCGAAGATAGCAAGATCGAAAGATGATGCATCGCGAACACTCTACTACAATGACCAGAGTCCTTAGGGGCAACTTCCGCCGGTGTGTGAGTAGTGTGCGACCCCACCCCCTTTTTGTTAAAAGAATAACTGTCTTGCAATCACTTTAGAGCAGAGGTCTTAATACGTTTGGTTGCCGAGACCCCCCTGTCAACATTTTGAGGTGTAAGGACCCCCTCCGGACAAAAAAATTCTAAACCTGTAGGCAGGGCTACTGGAATTATGAGGCAGGTGAGGACCAAATTACGCGACAGGCTTGGCTAAATTGTTTGGGAAGAAAATGTAAATGATGTTATGTGATGCCGTGTATTTTGGGATAGCATTGCTTCATTATTTTGAAATTCATTTTCTACGCACAGTAACACTGAGGAAAGATTACACCCCATCAGTACATGTTTTGAACCAAAATACAGCAATTAACATCAGAAAGATTTCTATTCAACCTTTGTGAAGGGCCTTCCACTGCGCAGGAATACGTGCTGCCACATTAGAAGCTTACCTGACCCTGGCCGGGAGAAGCAGGGGTCCCTTAAAACCCTGGCGGTTTTGTGCAGAGTTAAGCAGTTTGCCCATTTTGCTTTCCTCTTGCCTTCCATCCCTCCCTCCTCTCCCAACCCCGGATCCCTCTCTCAATTTGCAGGCCATTTTCTTTCACCCTTTTTTACAACTTCTGAACTCTCCCCATTCAACCTCCCACTTCACCTTTAGTCACCTCTTGCCATTCTTTCTTTTTACTGCCCTCATCTCTAAAAGTTGTTTGCATTTATCTCATGGCCTCTCTGGCCTGATGTAAATAATTAATTTACTCTCTTAATTTCTATGCAGGTAAGTACTTAATCAATAATAACTCAATCGAAATGAAGGAAAACAGAGTCCGTGGTGTAAGAGTTTCTAAGGGTTTTATTCCTCATAAAGGAATCAGGATATCATGTTCTGACCACCACACAGGATGTCAGAAGGGATAGATGAGCGCGCCGTCGTTTATTGACAATACATAGCTTATATACTTGATTTACATCATAATGTTCAATGTAAGAGGCGTAACAGCTGAGAGAAAGACAAGATAACAGTATACACGTGGTGCTAGTACATCATCAAGAGGCGTAAACTAGGCGTGTGTGCTAGAAACGTCACTGATAGGTGACGCAAGTGGGTGGCACCAAGGGGTGGTGCTAACAGAATGTTGCAATGTCAGCAGAAATCGGAAGCTTGGATGCGCGCGCAGCTGCATGACGTGTGATAGACGGGGTGCAGGGGACTTGACATTTACACTGGCGGAAAGAGACAGAAGTCTGGCATGTCAGATCAACTTGTGCTTCTATCATATCCGATATCTGATGTTTAGGAACTAAGCTATCTGGGCAGAAAGGTCTCTAGAGCAGAAGCTATTCTATACTTGCTGTGAGTGCGTGTATAAGCGCCTGAGTGTCTGTATGAGAAGCGTGGGGGCATGGGGCCTTCCATGGAAGCATGGCAACAGAGGCTATGAATTACTTGCGTAAAGACAGGTCGGCCCTTTAGCCCTGTAGCTGAGGAAGGATGTTTACTGAAGCTAGCAGGCCGGAATGTATCTTCGGGGAGGAAAACAGATAACTCGAAGGTTATAGTCAATCTTGGCAGGCAGCAGGCTGAGCTGAGCACGGAGGGCCGCGCTAGAAGTAAGTCAGAGTTCACGGGTACGGGGGCTGCTTGGGCAGAGGCCCTCGCAGTCAGAAGCCAGAAAAGAGGCTCGGTGGCAGAGATTCAGGGCCTACTTTCAGCCAGGCTGAAAAACGTAGGAGTATACTTCAAAAAGACGTTGGCATAGCATACTTAGGAACGGACCATCAAACCCATTCATGGTGGGTCTGAAAGAGGACAAGTTAACGTTGGACGCAAATGTATTTGCGTCTTCATAGCTGGTACAGGAGGGAAGTTACATGCACTTTTAACTCGTACATGGAGTCGGTGGGGTACTCGCTAGGGAACACAACATGACCATAAAATTTATATTACCTCATTCCCTCCTTGTTCCCTACGGACCCTTCATGATATATCGATCCTCATAAATCGATCAGTTTGTTCTTGTAACATTATATGTTCGTCTTTCTTTCTTTGACTGTTTGAGAGGCAACTGGAATGCTCAATGCAGGATGTGGCACACAGTCCACATATCGCTGGCCCACACTGCAGGCACAGGCAACAACTGAATACTATAACAAGGCCAATGCCTAGGAACGATAAGATCTTCCATCCCCAAGCTGTTAACGTAGTCCAGAACCAACCGGACCAAGTCCAGGTGCCTGGATTCTGATGTATCTGATTTGCAATTTTATGTAAACGGGTGATAGCTTGATAGACAGATGGTGCGTTTTGTGGAATGAAAACACAGCAACTTGACCCGATGACCTTACAAGCTCCACCTCTATCTGCCAAGATGACGTCAATCACAAGACGATTTTGAAGGACAACAGTCCGTATAGCAGACTGCTCCTCTGTTAAGTTACCTAGAGCGGAGGCAGTTTCGTTCACTACTGCTTCGAGTGTTCTCGTTAATCTGCGTATTAATTTACTGTTTTGGACAGGTCCTAGGAAGAAAAAGAATCCTTTATTGAAATCAGTGTACTGTTCCCATGCCGTTTCTGTGTAGTCGACAAGGGGAATATCTCTTTTGGGTCTATTCGGTGCTAGATTCGTATTTCTATGGTAATCAGGAGGAGCTAGGAAAACAGGTGGCAGAAGGAATGCAATGTAACAGGTACCATCCCAATCTGGGGGCAAACGTATGTATGCGGTATGACCACAAACAAAGTAGGAATGACTGGTAGCTTTAAAAGACGATTTACCATGGTCACTGAACTCGACCACAGTAGTGCATTTACTATGACCTACGTGTACTGAACCTTTCTTGCTAACACATAATTCACCTGTGACTGGTAGTACTAACATATGGGGCAGAACTGGAGCAGTTTCAGATTCAACAGTGAGGATCATAAGGCTAATTGTGTAATTACCTAATCCATATACTTCATTTTCTAGATCAGTTCCTATTCGAGTGGGAAGTCCTTCTTGATCAGGATAACAGACGTTGAGCAGGACTAAGTTCAAGTTTCCCCAAACCCAGCCCCCATCGAAAACAGCAATATCAGGATCTAAAGAATTAATTATTTTAAACCATGCTCCACAGGAGCCATTGTGAGTGAATGGGTACGGAAAGAGAGGCAGAGCTCCCTTGTAATTCTGGTAGGGAGGGAGTCGGCCACATATCCAACAGTCTGTAGCATTATTTGTCTGATGGGAATGGTGTAACATACTAATGAATGTATTGTTGCGCAGCGCAAGTCTGTAAGAGAGTTCATGTGCGGGAAGTTCACTAAAAGTGTGTTCAGCAGAGACATTGTAAGCAGATTGTTCACGCCTGAAAATAGGCCAGTACATAGGAAGCAGAATGCTGGCAATAATAATTAGAATACTCAGAATAAACATGATTATTAGTGTCACTATGCAGTGACTACGAAGTGATTTGCCATATGTTCTTCTCTTTTCCTCTCTCTCTCTAACTCGATCTAGGGGATACATGTCAGAAACTATTTAACCGATTCACCTAGGGGAGGACTTAAACAATTAAACTGTCTGACTTGCTAGATCGAAGCTTCATACGGTAAAGTTCTTGAGGAGTCTTTTCTCTTTTAGGCACAGTAACGTCTTGTGCTTCAACACAGTCTTTGGTGGGGGTGGACGAGTCAGAGTCCTGTTTCAGTCCGTTTTTTAGTTCATTGCATAGTTTGATGTGACTCGTGTGGACCCACCCCTTTCTCCCCTCGATTTTCACGGCGGTCCTGGTGGTAAGCAGAACGGTCTTTGGAGACTTCCAGCGGGGCTCCAGCGGACTTTTCCGGTCGAAATTCCGGACGACTACCAGGTCCCCTGGACGGACCTCATGCGCCTTTACATCGGTGTTGTCAGGGACGGCTGCGGCAACCTGTGAACGACATGATTGGAGTGCAGACATCAAGGAGGCAAGGTAATCTGTCAACATGTTACAATCAATATCAGTGATCTTTTTCGGAACGGGCGTCCCCCACATATTCGGCGGTCTGCCAAAGACCACTTCGTACGGGGATAGCCCTGATCTCGAGTGGGCGACCATTCTCATGTAGAATAGTGCCACGGGCAGGGCGACTATCCAGTCGACCCCTTTTTCCTGACAGATCTTGGCAAGACGGATTTTTAGTGTCTGATTATGCCTTTCTACAAGGCCAGCTGCTTCGGGATGTCGGACACAGTGGAACCTCCACTGATATCCTAGCAAGAGGGAAACTTGTCTCATCAGCTCGGACGAGAACGGCTGTCCGTTATCTGAATACACGACACGGGGCAAACCGTACCGTGGGAAGAATTCACGAACCAACTGTCTGGCAGTGGTCGGAGCAGTGTAGTCTGGGACTGGGTATGCTTCGGTCCAGCGGGACAGAGCACAAACAATTACAAGGACATACTTAAATCCTCTACAGCTATTCATCTGGATATAATCCATCTGGAGGACTTCAAAAGGGTGATCGGGAGGATGAAATCCACCTTGCTCAACAGGGACGCTTTTACCTGGATTGAACTGACAACAGATCATGCAAGTACGCACTTTCTGTTTTGCTGCTGCTCGTAAGTGTTTGTTGTACCAGAGATTCTGTAAACTGTCTAACATGGCTTTCTCTCCAAGATGGGCAGGACTATGTGCTGTATTTATCATGACTTGAACCATTGAGTCGGGGAGAAACCATATAGATTTTCCCTTCGTCACCCAACCTTGATCTGTCTGAATCCCTCCTAGTTCAGTCCATTTCTTTATCTCCTCTGGAGTAGCATGTGTCTGGATGTCAATTACGTCTAGGGCGGGATCTCTAACTGTCATACACTGTGTTTGTACTATTGTCTTTGTCACATCAGTAGTCTGGGTGTAAGTCAATGCTGTATGTTTTGCTGTCTGGTCTGCCAGGTCGTTACCCTGGGAAACAGAATCTGTGACTTTAGTATGTGCCTTACACTTCATGACTGATATGCCCGAGGGCAAATGTATTGCTTCTAACAGTGCTTGAATGAGGGGGCCATGTTGTATCTTGGCCCCATGAGAAGTCAGAAAACCTCGTTCTTGCCAGAGGACTCCGAAGTCGTGTACAACTCCGAAGGCATAGCGGGAATCTGTGTATATGTTAACATTTCTGTTCTTGGCTAGAATACAAGCTCGGGTCAGAGCGATGAGCTCTGCTGCTTGAGCAGACAGGGTGTCAATACGATGTGTTTCTTTAATTTCAGTTTCAGTGGTCACGGCGTACGCGGCCACTAATTCTCCTGTACTTGTTCTCATGCATGAACCGTCCACATAAAGTGTCAGGTCTGGATTTGTCAATGGGACATCTGTTAAGTCTCGTCTAGGCTTAGTTACTGCATTAATTATTTCTATACAATCATGCGGAGCTGGATCTGTCATAACTGTAGGTAACAGTGTTGCGGGGTTCAGGATGCTGCAACGTCTGATTTCTATGTGTGGCTGGAATAGTGTTAATTCATAACCTGTCAGTCGTGCTATAGTTAAGTGTTGAGTCTGGGTTCTGTTTAACAAAACCTCTACAGAATGTGGTACTTGAACTGTTAACTGATGACCTAAAACAATTGAATCACTTTGTCTTATTGCTAACGCTGTTGCTGCTACTGACTTTAAGCACGCAGGGAGTGCTTGAGCTACTGAATCCAATGTACTAGAAAAATAAGCACAAGGCTTATGTGAACCTGCTTGGTCTTGAGTGAGGACAGACAATGCTGTGCCATCACGTTCTGTAACAAAAAGTGTAAACGGTTTGCTGTAACATGGTGTCGCTAAAACTGGTGCTTGGCATAAAACTTTCTTTAATTCTTCAAAAGCTTGTGTGTGTTCCTGAGTCCAAGGGAGGACAGTCGAAGTCGCTGCCTCCTGTGTCGTTAACTGGATGAGTGGTTTAGCTAGAAATGCATACTGGGGAATCCATTGTCTGCAGTACGAGGTGAGGCCTATGAAGGCCCGCACTTCCTTTTGTGTCTTGGGTTGCGGCATGTTCACAATTAACTGAATGCGATCGGGAGTGAGCTGTCTCCCCACTTTGGACAGCAAGTGACCCAAGTACACAACTTGCTGAACACAGAATTGTAGCTTCGAAGGAGACACCTTGTGTCCCTTGTCGGCCAGGAAATGTAAAACTGTCAGTGATGCTTTTTCACATTCGGGCTCACTTCGTGCGGTGATCAGCAGATCATCGACGTATTGTAGTAAAGCGGTGTTAACTGGCATTTGAATACAATCTAGTTGTCTTTTCAGTGCTTGACTATAGATGCTGGGGCTTTCTGTGAATCCTTGAGGTGCGCGCGAAAATTTGAAACTGCGTCCATTTAAACAGAATCCGAAGAGATATTGGCTCTCCGGATCAATAGGCACGCTGAAGAAGGCGTTCTTGAGATCAATTACAGTAAAGAACGTTGCTTCTGAATCAATAGCAGTCAAGAGAGATGATATATCGGGGACCACAGGATACTGTGGGATAATGCATTTATTCAATTCTCGAAGATCAATCACCAGCCGATATACTGGCGGTGCATTGGGATCAGTACGTTTAAGAATCGGAATGATGGGTGAGTTACAGATATTGGAGTCGGTCTCGACGACCACTCCTTGGGCAATGAGCTCTTCAATGATTTTCAGTAAAGCCGCTACAGCATCGGGTGGTAACTTGTATTGTCTGATTCTGGGTAATACAACACCTGCCTTGAGGGTAACGCGGTATGGTGTAATGTGCATACATCCTACATCAGTTGGGCCTTTTGCCCACAAGTAATCAGGTACATTTTTCAATCTGACGTCAAACTCACGAAGGACGTAATGACCCTTGAAATCCCGCAGAAAGAGTCTAACCCCCTCCGGGGAGCAGCATATTATGGCTCCTAGAGCCTTCAGTGTTTTAATTCCTAACAGATTTTCCGGACATGATTTTGTTAGTAACAGGTCTGTAACGCGTGATAATGGACCCACAGCCAGGGGAACTGGTTCTGAGACTTCATTTACAATAGGTTGTCCTGAAAAACCAAGGGAAACATTTTGTGAGCCTGAGAGGGGTGCCCCTGGAACTTCGTCATGACTTATTGTAGTGCGACTTGCCCCTGTGTCAATTAAAAACTTTCTATCTTTCCCCAATACCTGACTGTGTACATAAGGACCTTCTTGATCTACAGGAATCTCGATAAGAGGCAAGCCACCTTCCCTCTCTAGGCTGTTTCATGTATATCGGGAATATTCGGGGTAAGCTGACTGGGCATACTGGTACATCTGTTGTGAGACTTGTTGAGTTGCAGCAATGGGCTGTGGCTGTGGTACTGCTACGGTCTGTGCTGTCTGTGCAGATGCATGCATGGGCTGTGTATTCTGTGTAGACTGATGCTGGTTATGGTCTTGTCTAGGCGGATGCGGTCTCTCTTTAGTTTTACCTGTCGCTATGTTATGTTTCAGAACTGCACATTCGTGTACGTAGTGACCTGGCTGCTTGCAATAATTGCATGTCCCTTTAACAGGAGCTGCAGCGTGACTTGTCTGGGTCGTACCTTTCCTGTGACTGTCGGATGGGACCGTCTGGGCTACTAACATTTTCATTTTCGTGTCTTTCATGCGCTTCTGTTCCTGATCTTGTTCTTCCCTAATTCTATTCTGGTGATATTGTAACATTTGTAACATCTGGGATGGCGTATTTGCTTGCCATGTACTCTCGACTTTATACACTCTATTTTTAACTAACGGTAGGGAATTCTCGACTAACTTTGATACAAAAAGATGTGGGTACGACTCGCTACTTGGCTGGAGGCCACTATTGATAATAAAACATTTCTCGAATCTTGAATAAAAGTCGCTAGTATCTTCATCATGTTTCTGTTTACAGGACGAGATTGCATCCCAATCCTCCTTTCTAGTTGTCAATAATCTGGGCAGGACCTGTACTATTAAACCTGGTAATGCTTTAGTTTTGTCCCCAAGGCCTAACCCTGGAACCCGTTTCTTTTCTTCATCCTCTATTTCTGCCCAGGCAATCTTTGCGTCTCCCACCTCCCAGTCCTTTTCCTTTAATTTCTCGAATATACCCGTAGGCAATAATACTTTCAACATTTTCATGATATCATCATATGTGTAGTCCCCCATCAGTAACATGTCTTTGAGCTCTCTATGAAAACCTGCAGGGTCTTTATCATGGCATGGTACTAATTTCTTCATTTCTAACAGTTCTAATTTAGTTAGAGGCGTGTGTACATACACGCGTTTCAAAATTTTATCCTCACCCATAACAGGGTGCACTTCTCGCAAGGGGTTCTGACTTTCAATACCACCCCCGCACTGCATATGGTACATTTTCCTTTCTGGAGGTGGGGCGGGAACATATTCAGGACTTACAAAGGTGTCATATCTGCGTCGTTGTTCTAGAATTATTTGAACTAATTTAGTGCTTAAGCCTCTCCATCTATCCATCAGTAGTGCTTCTAGTGTCTCATGTAAGGGACCTGGATCGGAATAATGTTTTCTGTACTTAATGAGAAGGTGCTGAATCATATATACCCCTGCTAATTTCTGTTCGTCGGGGGAGAGGTTCAGAAATGTCTGTGCTACGGTGTCATCATTATATATGTCTGCATTTTCGGCCCATGATACCGCTGATCGGGCTAATTCTTGTTCATCCATAGAATTGAGTACATGGTACCCAACTCGATCTCGAAGCCGTTTATCAGTTTCCTGGAACTGATGTTCAGCAGAATTCGGATTCGTTAAGGCAGAGAAGAAAACTCTCTTGCTTTCCGGACGGACACCTTTCCTAAGGTAGTTTCCCCTACCTACATATGCTATAGTACTTGTAGTCGGTTCTAGTTCTTCAGATTCTTCTTCCTCCTCGGAGGGAGCCTTTTCTTTCTCTTTCTCGTGTACTGCTATCACTGCTTTCTTAATCTTTTTATACATGGCCTCTATGCAATTTTGTCTGTCATGTTTTCCGTCGGCTATATTTTGACCCCACTTGTTCAATGCATCTAATTCACTCTGCTCTGTTCCGGGCCTGTCTCGTTCTCTTATTAGACAATTTATGAAAAATCGTAGTATCAGTGCTTGCATGGTAACTTTCTGTTTCTCCAGGGCATCCTTAATACTGTCGGGGTCCTTTCCCGTTTGAACGAACTCATATATTCTATCTAGGCGCTCCTTCATTCCTGCATAACATAACAAACTATCAGTAGCAGATCTTAACCGTAAAGACGCTAATATCATTAAGTCGTCCTGTCCAGGTTCTGGATCATATCTACAAACTGACATATTTTCTTTTAGTGCATCAAGACGGGATGAATTAGAAGAACGGGGGGATCTGTGCGTAAGAGGACTCTGCATACCTCTGAGATTTAATCTGTGAGTCGGTGGCGGGGTCTGGAGACCCGCGGTCGCACCTCCTGAAGCGGAAACTTGGGCATTATCTCTGTGTGTAGTCAGTATCTGAATTTGTCTTTTAGTAGGATCTGATTGAAGTGGTTTCGGCAGATCAGTTTTAGGTGAGGGAAGTGGCGGAGCTGGCGGAACGGAACTAGTCTTTTTCGGTGTCGGCTGAGAGTGATCTTGGGGGGCAGTACCACCCCCGGCCCTGTCAGTAGGCAGGGCACGAACAGGCAGATTGGTGTAAGCTGGCGCTACATCTTCGAGATATGAATTTAGGAATATGTCTTTAGTAGTCTTATGCATTACTTTAGTTGGAACTAATGGTGACGGCAAATTTTTCGGTATTTCTGAAATGGCGTCAGGGGTACCATCGGCCAAAAGATACATGTTGTTCACTTTGCCATTTAGGATACGATCTATTTGTTCTACTTTTACTCGAATTCCCTCAGTAACTAATTCGTTTTCTTGGGCCTTTTCTGATTCTTTAAGCCTGTCTTCTCTACGGAGTGCTCTATCAGCACGCTTACGTGATTCCTTACGCCAAAATTCTATGGCGTCTTTCTGAGATTGTCTAGCTTTCTTTTTCCGTAATATTTCTTCTACCTTTATGATGCACTCGGCATCCCATGTTCCGTTAACTGGCCATCGGTATCTTTCCTCTAGGTGCTTGGTATAATCTGTCCATAACTCTAGATACAAGATGGCGTCTATGCCATGCTTATTATACATGAAATTACCTGGAGTGTCCCTAGGGGGGATTGGAATCTCTTCCTCTAACATCCCTTTCCTAGTTCCTATCTGCTTTAATTTGTTAAAAAACGGCATTGTGCCTACTTGATACTGGAATGCTTGATCCTTGATACTTAATGTCAACTGTAACTATTTAAACAAAAAAACACAATAATGCACAAAAACAATCACATTCATACCACGACATTAATCACATGAAACATTTAAAGACATAGCTAACTTCCCCCTACTCTGAATGTACCGCTCAACGATACAGATACACTGCTGTAACAGTGCAGAAATTCGGAATACTTTATATACTGCTAAACAGTACAGATACACTGCCTAAAAACAGTGCAGACCGGACTTGCGTACCCAAACCCGTCTAGATACGACCCAGCAATGGTACTCACCGGGAAGCACGGAAAACAGAAGGCCTCGGAAAACTCGACTGGACTCGACTCGGAACTTCGGAAAACTTCGGAAAACTTCGGAAAACTGGTGGGCCTCTTCACACCTCGGACCTTGCTTCCTTCGGCTGGGCTCTGGTCGGGATCCTCCGCACTCCTCACCGCCTCGTCTGGGCACTGATCGCAGTCTTCGTCACCTCCGTGTGTCAGAGGGGGATGCAGGAAATCCTGCCAGTACACGTGTGGTCCGTCTAACTGATGGCAGGGGACACGGATTGCAACGCACCTTCCGGCGCGTGAGGTGGGGGAGGGGTCCCTATTCGGGCGCCAAAATGATGTAAATAATTAATTTACTCTCTTAATTTCTATGCAGGTAAGTACTTAATCAATAATAACTCAATCGAAATGAAGGAAAACAGAGTCCGTGGTGTAAGAGTTTCTAAGGGTTTTATTCCTCATAAAGGAATCAGGATATCATGTTCTGACCACCACACAGGATGTCAGAAGGGATAGATGAGCGCGCCGTCGTTTATTGACAATACATAGCTTATATACTTGATTTACATCATAATGTTCAATGTAAGAGGCGTAACAGCTGAGAGAAAGACAAGATAACAGTATACACGTGGTGCTAGTACATCATCAAGAGGCGTAAACTAGGCGTGTGTGCTAGAAACGTCACTGATAGGTGACGCAAGTGGGTGGCACCAAGGGGTGGTGCTAACAGAATGTTGCAATGTCAGCAGAAATCGGAAGCTTGGATGCGCGCGCAGCTGCATGACGTGTGATAGACGGGGTGCAGGGGACTTGACATTTACACTGGCGGAAAGAGACAGAAGTCTGGCATGTCAGATCAACTTGTGCTTCTATCATATCCGATATCTGATGTTTAGGAACTAAGCTATCTGGGCAGAAAGGTCTCTAGAGCAGAAGCTATTCTATACTTGCTGTGAGTGCGTGTATAAGCGCCTGAGTGTCTGTATGAGAAGCGTGGGGGCATGGGGCCTTCCATGGAAGCATGGCAACAGAGGCTATGAATTACTTGCGTAAAGACAGGTCGGCCCTTTAGCCCTGTAGCTGAGGAAGGATGTTTACTGAAGCTAGCAGGCCGGAATGTATCTTCGGGGAGGAAAACAGATAACTCGAAGGTTATAGTCAATCTTGGCAGGCAGCAGGCTGAGCTGAGCACGGAGGGCCGCGCTAGAAGTAAGTCAGAGTTCACGGGTACGGGGGCTGCTTGGGCAGAGGCCCTCGCAGTCAGAAGCCAGAAAAGAGGCTCGGTGGCAGAGATTCAGGGCCTACTTTCAGCCAGGCTGAAAAACGTAGGAGTATACTTCAAAAAGACGTTGGCATAGCATACTTAGGAACGGACCATCAAACCCATTCATGGTGGGTCTGAAAGAGGACAAGTTAACGTTGGACGCAAATGTATTTGCGTCTTCATAGCTGGTACAGGAGGGAAGTTACATGCACTTTTAACTCGTACATGGAGTCGGTGGGGTACTCGCTAGGGAACACAACATGACCATAAAATTTATATTACCTCAGGCCCGTCACCTCCTGTGAACCTCACTTCTCATTCACCTTGTCTCTCCATTCAAATTTTTGCCTATTTGTATCTTACACCTCTCCAGTCCCCCCCATTCATCTTTCACATCTCCCCTCTGTTCTAACGGAAGCCCTCACCTTTGGCTCACACTCACTTCTTACGTATCCCCACTTCTTTTCGAAAATTCACATTTCTACTCATCCCTGACCTCTTCAATCAAATTTTCCCACTTCCTTGCTGTCCTCTCATCTCTCCTCACCAAGCACACGGGTGGGACCCATATGCTTCTCTCAGCCTGTGCCACTCTGCTTATTGTTCCCAAATTCAGGAAGGCACGAATTGTCTGTCTTGCTGTTTTGGTGCAGGCCGCACAGTTATGGAATGCCCACCCTCTTTTGCTTTGCTTTTACTTTGAATCTATTATCCTTTAGGAAGATATAAACACCTTTCTCTATGCTCTGTAGGTTACCCAATTTGGCTAGTTCTCCTTCTCCTTCTGTGTGTTTCTCATTTGCCTTGAGGCAGCAGATGGTTATTAGCCCCAGGACATCTTTTGGTAACAGTAGCTCACTGCAAATGTAAATAATAATAATAGGCAAAAGCAGGGGAGCCACTAGACCAGAACTTCAGGGGGAGGCTAACACTCCCAGCCAGGGCTGGCCCTAACACTGGCTGCACACGGTGCAACAGTCTTTTTTGGTGCCCCACCCCCTTTTCCTTCTTCTCCGTGAATTCCCTGACTACCACTCACCAACAATGTTATGTTATGTTATATGGTTTCTTGTAACGCGCACTGCTACTCAAGACTGTCCTGGCGTGAGAGAGGATTCAGATGTCAGCTAGAATAAAAGCAGATGGTCTACATGGGTTGCCTAAATAGGTAGGTTTTTAGGTGTTTTTTGAAATATGTGAGGTTTGTCGTGTGTCTGAGGAGGTCGGGGAGATTGTTCCACATCTGAGCAGCTCTGACCACCAAGGATTTTCCCCGTAGTCGAACTCTCTTAAATCTGGGGGTAACCAAATGTCTCAGGCTGGCAGATCGTAGTTGACGCGGAGGATGGTAGAAAGCAAATCTGTCCCTTAAATAGGACGGACATGGGCCATGTAAGGCTTTAAAAGCCAGTGTCAGGATCTTAAAGCGTACTCTCAGAGTTACTGGAAGCCAATGTAACTCTGAGAGCTGCTTGCGAACACTGAGACTCCTGGGAATGTTGAACAGAAGCCTTACTGTCGCGTTCCGGACCACTTGCAATTTGTGAAGCAAAAAGTCAGGTGCGCCTATATAGAGGGCGTTGGCGTAATCCAGATGCGAGAGGATAAGTGCTCTGGCTACTGTTTCTTTTGCCTCTTGGGGGAGAAGGGGAAAGAACTTCTGGAGAGTGGTTAGGGTCTCATAGCAGGTTCCCGCCAGTCGCGTGATTTGATCTCGGAAGCATAAGTCAGCTCCGAACCAGATCCCTAAGTTCTTTGCGACCCCACTGTTCCCAGTAGGGCAAGGCAGTCCCCTGGGCCAAATGGATTCTTTAAAGGCCGCTGGAAAGTGGCCGTACAGAAGAATCTCTGACTTGTCCTTGTTACATTTGAGACACGCCCGGGCAAGCCAGGCAAACACTGAGGACAAGCACTGCTGGACTCTTTCTGTATCGAGGTTGTTCTTGTCCCAAGTGAAGAGAAGTTGGGTGTCGTCGGCGTAAGCCATTATTTTCGCACCCAAGCTCTCAGCAAGATAGACAAGGGGGGTCAGATACACATTAAAACGTAGGGGACTCAAAATCAACCCTTGTGGAACTCCTGTATCTACCCTGCTGTTCGAAGAATGGTAGGGGGGGAGCCAGATTTGTTGGAACCGGTCTGTGAGAAAGGATTCGACCCATCTGAGAGCCACGCACCATGATGCCAATGTCCTCCAACCTAGAGAGAAGCTGGACGTGGGGAACCGTGTCAAACGTGGCAGAGAGGTCCAATAAGATTAGAACCGCTCTGCCGCCCCCGTCCAGACATTCCCTAATGGCCTCTGTGACTTCCACGAGCGCGGTCTCAGTGCTGAATGAGGAGCGGAACCCGGATTGGGCAGGATGTAAGGCCCCCGTAGATTCCACAAACTTCTCCAGCTGTCGAAACGCAGCCTTTTCACAGACTTTGGCTAGGGCCGGGAGTAGGGGTCCGCTGAAGGTGTTTTGATCAGTGGGAGGAGTTTTGCTTGTTTCCACTGGGGCGGTACAATACCGGTTTGTAAAGACTCATTAACCAAATCGGTTACTGTAGGAGTAATAACCTCCGCCACACCGCTCAGAACTCTAGCAGGGCAGGGATCAGCAGGAGACCCAGATTTCAGCGCTTTAAGGATGGCCAAAACATCCTTCTCTTCGACTTTTTTAAAAGAGCACAGTGCGTCTTTCGGCTTTATGCCGTTGGTTGGAATAGAAAGTCGAAGAGAGTCGTCTTGTTCTCGGGCCCCCTGAACTGATATGGAGTGATCAGAGTCAATAGGATTAAGACTCTCTTGAATTTTTTTTTTTTTTCCATAAAGTAAGTGGACTGTTCCTCACACCAGCCCTCAGATATAGGGGCCGCCTGAGTTTCTGCCACTGGAGACGTAAAACTTTTAACAATAGAGAAAATTTCTCTACTGTTGTTTTTGGCCTTTTGAATCCTGTCTGCGTAGTAATCTCCCTTAGCCTTCTTGATTGCAGCGTAGTAGTCTTTTTGCACTGCTCGAAGTTCCGCCTTGGCTAGTGGGCGGTACACTCGCCTCCAAATTCTTTCCTTCTCCTTACAGCCTATTTTTAAAGTTTTAAGATGTTCCGTATACCAGGGGGAGGAGGGAGAGGCTCTAGGCCCCTTTGTAGCTTTGGGCTGAGGTAGCAGGTTAACCGAGGATCTGATCCATGACGAGAAATTCTCAACCGCTTCTTCTAGATTTCCCGACTTGTCCAGAAGAGTATGGGATAGGGATGCTGCTAAAGCTGGGATACTAATTTTCTGGGGAAAGGGGACCTGCTGCTCTTTAGCTAAGGCGCGAGTCCTATCAGTTTCCCAGGAGAAGCCTACCAAGAAATGGTCCGACCACGTGACTGGGCGAGGGGTATCAGATGTGATACTAAAATTGGTATAGACTAGATCAAGGCAGTGTCCTCCAAGGTGAGTAATATCCTGACCCTGTGTCTTAAGATGCGCTAGGGCGCATAATTCACCCAGGTCCCTGACCCCCGGGGCTGTGGTAACATCCATGTGTATGTTAAAATCCCCCAGGAGCAGGAATCTGGGGAGCCTCAGCGCTCTCTGGGCTACTAGCTCCTCCAGTGATTTAATAAAGGAGCCTAGAGGGCCCGGGGGGCGATAGATCAGCAGCCCGCCCAAGGTGAACTGCGGAGAGAGAGCAATCGAAAATTCTAGTGCTTCCCCGTCCTCCATGGCCCCTGAGCATTCCTTTATCAGAGACCATTTGTCCCTATAGATTACAGCTAATCCTCCCCCTCTGCCCAAACTACGATCTAACCTTGTTATCTTGAAGCCCCTGGGTATAGCCAGCTCAATCGTAGGGGCACAGAAGGTGTGTAGCCATATCTCTGTGACAAATAAGAGGTCAAGCGAGTTATCGCTTATCAACTCGCGAACCTCCTCCGTATGCTTGACTAGGGAGCGTGCATTATTAAGAGCAGCGCAGATTCTGGAGTCAGCATCACCATTAACCAGAGAGGTAGGGGTAGGGTAAGATGTTCTAAGTTGGAACTGACATGCAGGGCAAGCCCTATCAAAGGAGTGTTGAACCTCCCATGGTGTGCAATAACCGCACAAGTTTTTATTAAGGGAGAGAAGTAGATCTCTACTATATGTGATAGGGGAGTTTGAATGATGGAGCCCTAAACGAGCAGCGCTTCTGGCCCTGTGCGCTGCCGGAGCGCGGACGGGCGCAGACGGGCTTACCTTAGGCGCACCTTCGGCGCGCCATCGCCGTGCCCGCTGCGCCAGTCCGCTGTGCTCCCGGAAACACATTTGCTTTTTATGCCCTGCCTCCCCAAAAGCGCTAGACCGCTAACTCCGGCCGGCTTCAGGAACAGCACAGCCCAAGATGGCTCCTCGCCCTCCACTCAAACAGCACTGTCAGCTGCAGTGGAACGGGGCGAGGGAGGCCGCAGGAGGAGCGAGAATGTGCAAAAGATGCAGTAAGAAATGCGAGTATTAAAAACAGTGCTCAAACATGGTAAGTGGCAATTTTAAAAATGAGTTAGGCGCCAGCATCAAATCATGCCTGCGCACACTGAGTAGCCTGACAAGCTTATCGATGTAAATAGCGAACTCGTAGATGGAGAATCAGCTCACACTAACACAGAATCCCTCCAGCAAACCTCAGGCGCTGCCACCGACCTGATGCCCCTCATCTCTCAATAGCACCTTTCTGACAAACATTTCATTTTTTATAGCGCTACTCATAGTTTACTCACACTCATTTCTGTGATCTGCATGGTACATATTCTTTGTAGCAGACACATTAACCCTCTGCACTGTGTGACTGACAAGAGTGCCCATGTGAGTGCACGGTGAGCGATGCAACAGTGTGAGAGTAGGGTGAGAAGAGTGACTGCAGGGTGAGTGAGGTGGCCATACGAATTTGGGTACGGATGCAAGTTCAGAATGGGACAAATGAATGTATGATTACTGATGGGCTTGTTTGAGTGAGCTGCATATTGAGCAGTGAGGGGTACAGGTGAGTGAAGTGTCACATGAGTTCAGGGTGAGTAGTGTGCCTTGTGTGACTGCAGGGTGAGGTATAGGGTGAACAGCGCAAGTGCATTGTGAGTGCAGAGTGATCACTGTGAGTGCAGGGTGAGCGGGTGAATGGTGTGAGTGCATGGTGATCAGTTTTCTAGCAGCTAAGTTATTAATTTGTCAAGAACCTGACTTCAAAAGATCTTTTGAAGACTATCATTTCAGCTGTTATAATGGCAATTACTTGGATTGTTTGTGATTTCTTCTTTTGAATTGGAACAATCACTGTCCCCTTACAAGGTTCCGGGATTGGGCAGCTGTAGCTATAGCATTCAAAACAGCATTGATGTATGGGATCCATATGTTGGGCTCGGACTTAAAAAGGTCTACCAGTATTTTATCTAGGCCAGGCGATTTACTCGCTGTCTCGGCTGCTAAAGTTTTATTTGTATTCTTTGAGGTAAAAGTAATTTTTGGCACACATGGAGCAGCCACTTCAGATCAGGCATTGTCTAGACTAGAATCTAATTCTATAAAGCACTTGGAGTAGTTATTGCGGCCTCCAAAATATTTAACCCTCTCACCAACCTGAACGTGAATTTCTGGTTTCATTGGTCTATTACTTCCCCTATGAGAAACAATGTGCCGGGAACCTTTTGAGTTTTTAGATGAGGCAGCTTCTACAAGAGCATCCCAAATACCTGCTTCTCATTTTGATCTAGCCCCTCTAATCGCAGTTTTGAATGCGACTCGACGGCAGCATTCCCTGTTTAACCATTCTTTGTCAGATCTTAGTGCACTGTCAGCCCAAATATTCTTTTCAAAAATGCTTTTAAATCCTGAAACAATAATACATGCTTACGCATTAAAAATAAGGGATTATGTAAGGGCCTGATTTAGATCTCAACGTATGTTTTACTCCATCACAACGGTGACGGATATACCGTCCGCCTAAATATAAATACCTTTATATCCTACTAGCAGCCCGTCCCGACGTTGTCCGGGTATGAATTGCTGCCGGCCAGTAGTATATTGTTTTGTAGGATTTCGTTTTGATAGCATTTCTTGTCTGTGACAGGCCTTTGAAACGCTCCGATTCACAGTGCACTGCTGATGCACTTAAGAGTGCGCGTTCAGTAGTGTGTGAACTCGAGTTTCCCTACTTTATTTTTCCTTGCAATATTATATAGCTCAAACTCGACAACATGGCATGAGCACAATTTACATTACAGAAGAACACATTCATTTGTGGTAGGCACGGGGAGACAAAGCGATTTGCCTGGAATCACAGGATGTTGAGCTGATTCCGAGAATCGAACGTAGCTCCCCAGCTCTAAAGTTCTCAATTCTAGAACTTGTGGCGGGAGGTGTGTCTAAAAGTGTATGTCGGTGCTGGCCATCAATGAGAGAGACCTGTGCATTTTTCAAATGGGTGGTGAAAACATATGAGTATGTTGCAGGAGATGTGGGCCGCCGTGCCACCAATGTACTTACCGGGGGAGGGTAAACACCCATTATTCCGCAACTTTCTTTCCACATACCATCACTCCGCATACTTTCATTACGAAAGTACCATGACTCCGCAATGCCATTATAACGCATGGCATTACATTTTATATGCTTTTACCACGCATACATTTAAAACGAAATTAGTTGTAAATGCATGAATGGTAAAAGCATGTTTTTTTATGTTTGGATAAGGTAAGTATGGGTATATGTTTTGGGGTACTGAGGTATATTTTTTGGGGTGTTTGGGTATTTTAAGGGTTCAGATATAGTTTTGGGTTATGGGGTACAGGGGTAGTTTTAGGGTTCAGGGCTAGGTTTGGGTTTTGGGGTATAGGGGTATTTTTAGGGTTCAGGGGTAGCTTTGGGTTTTGGGGTACAGGGGTATTTTAAGGTATCAGGGCTAGGTTTGGGTTTTGGAGTAAAGGGGTATTTTTAGGGTTCAGGGCTAGGTTTGGGTTTTGGGGTACAGGGGTATTTTAGGGTTAAGGGGTAGGTTTTGGGTTTTGGGGTACAGGGGTATTTTTAGGTTTCAGGGGTCGGTTTGGGTTTTGGGGTATAGTGGTTTTTTAAGGGTTCAGGGCTAGGTTTGGGTTTTGGGGTACAGGGGTATTTTAGGGTTCAGGGGTAGGTTTGGGTTTTGGGGTACATTGGTATTTTTAGGGTTCAGGGCTAGGTTTGGGTTTTGAGGTACAGGGGTATTAATAGGGTTTAGGGCTAGGTTTGGGTTGTGGGGTTCGGGGGTATTTTTAGGGTTTAGGGACAGGTTTGGGTTTTGGGGTACAGGGTATATTTATAGGGTTAGATGGGTTAGTGTTTAAGGGTGTTGGGGTATTTTAAGGCGTAAGGGTGGGTTATGATTATGGGGTGTAGGGGTATTTAAAGGGAGCAGGGTGGGATTAGCACACGATATGAGACATGGCATGAAGGGCGGAACATACCACACGCCTCCCAGCGTCTGTCACGCCCCCAGCACACGCCCACAGCACAAGGCAGACACGCCCAAAAGGGACTACTTTGCTGGCACGGTTCTTTTACCTTTTAAATGTATATGGTGGGTGTCTGCATAGCCTAGGTCCTTCTGCTGCAACTGCCCTTTCCAACGCTGTATTGGGTGTTGTGATTGGTGCTGTGGTTCCTGAGATTACCCGCCTCAAAGGTTTGGGCCCTCTCTTTATAATATTAGTATGGATGGGATTTATATTTCGCCAGACGGGTTACCCTTCACCGTTGTGATGGAGTAACCCATCCACCAGGATCTAGATTAGGCCCAAAATTAGTACTTGCAATTTCCAATTTTTTACTTACTACACCACGATCAATGTGTTGCTACAGATGCTAGCCCATTTAACATTGTTGAGATTATTACAAACAACAAGAGGATCGGTGTTGGAAATGGCCCTTTTTGCTGGGTTATCCCCAAACTTTATGCTTCTTCGTCCTATTTTTCCTGACCTGTCTTTGTTGGTTTTTAGGACTCTGGGCACTTTACCACTGCTGATAGGTGCTAAATTGCATATGCTCTCTGTGTAAACTGTTGTTATGGATGGGTGTTTCCATGATCCGCATATTTGATTTACCAATCAGTCCCTAGTATTGTGCACTGTGTGTGTCCAGGACCTGTAAATCAAATGCTGCTTGTGGGCCTACAGCACTGATTGTGCCACCCACATAAGCAGCCTGGAAATGTAACTCAGATCTGCCACTGTAGTATCTGTGTACTGCCATGTCGACTTGGCAAGTGCAACTACTTGCCAGCCCCTACCCTTCCCTTTACCTACATGTCAGTCACCCCTAAGGTAGGACCAAGGCACCCTTGTGGGCAGGGTGCAGTGTATGTGAAAGGTAGGACATGCCCTGGTGTGTGTATGGCATGTCCTTATAGTGAACTACTGCCAATTTCGTTTTTCACTATTGCAAGCCTACCTGTTCCCGTAGGATAGAATGGGGAGTTAGCTTATAACATCTTATAAACATAACTACCCCTGGGAACAAGGTAGGGAAATGGAGTTTAGTATGCCTGGACTCAGATTGTAAAAATGCAACTTTTAGTAAAGATGATTTTTATGTTCTGTGTTTGAAAATACCACTTTTAGAAAGTAGGTGTTTTCTTGCTTAGTTATCCAGTGTGCCTCTGCTGGGTTTGTGGATTGACTGTCTGGTTTTGGGGTGACTGGGGCTGGGGAGGAGCAGTGGCTCCAGAGAGGCTGGATGGGTCATGGCTTGGCTGAATAGACATGGGTTGCATCTAGAGTAGGGGGAGATTTCCTTTCACCTGAATGGGCCTGGTCTGCCTCTGACAATGCTGTCTCCACCTCCTGCCAGGAATCTGCACCAGAGATGACAGAACTAGTTCTGGCTGGGCAAAGACATTCTCTGCCTCCAGAGAACAAAGGGGTTTTGATTATAAAAAGTGGGGCCCAAGCCCCTAAACTTTAGAGCTCTTTTGGACCAAGAAGACTGCGAAGAAGAAGAGCTGGAGAAGCTGTGAGGAGGAACTACCTGCAGTGGCCGCTTCTGTCCTGGGCACTAGTAGGACTGGATTGAACTCTCCCCAACATCTTTATTGAGTATCTCGAAGGGCCTGAAATAGAGCTTGCCTCCTGTTCTGAAGTCTCAGGGACTGCAAAGACTTCACCATCCTCTGGGTACCGTAGCTGACACTGTGTACTGATGGCACTGCAGAAGGCACCGTCTGCATCTTGCACTGCAACCCAGGTCTCACCAACGATGACGACCGACGCAGCCACCACCGAGCCGCTGCTTGCACCGTGACCATTGGGCACCGCACTCTGCACCGCCTCGCTTCACTTCGCCATCCCAGTCTCACTGACGCCGTCACTGCTGTTGACTTGGACACCCGTGACCGCATCATGGCTGGGGGCATTGCTCATAAGTCTCATGACGCACCGCCCCGTCCCACACAGTCACCTAGGCCGACTGACACCAGCTCCCGCTAACCGGCTCTGTCACCTGCACCTCAACCTGCCAGCACCACATCGAGCACCGGCTTGCCCTGCACGTAAGCCTTGGTTTCACTGACGTCGTCTGGACGATCGTCACCGAGCCGCTGCTTGCACAGCATCGAGAGGGCACCGCACCCTGCACCGCTTCTACTTTCTAAAGCATCCGCGATGGTTGCCACGGCCTGCTCGCACCAATGTGCCAGCCGTAATTAGAAAGGTACTGTAACCGAGTCTGTCCACGGTTTTGCTTTCCCGTACCAACGCAGTCGGCTGAAACTGTTGGACTCTGGGGTTTTCATCATCGCGATAGCCCCAGACAGAGCTACTGACTTGTACAAACCTGTTTTTTAAGTATTCCTGAAATTTAAGGATATCTGCAAAGTATATATTTTTAAAGTACTGTATGGTAGATTCATATTGTTTTGGTCTTGCTTTGGATATTTAAACATATTGGATAATGTTCTAAACTGGTGTGGTGTCCTTTTGTAGTGCTTTCACTGTATTACGGTTGCTTATGTGCAAATGCTTTACACACTGCCTCTGAGATAAGCCTGACTGCTCATGCGAAGCTACCAAGGGGGTGAGCAGGGGTTATTTTAGGAGTGTAACTCCCTTACCCTGACTAGGAAGAAGGGTCCCTACTTGGACAAAGGTACCTACCTCTGCAAACTAGAAGCCCCTATTTCTAACCATCGGCTTGTGAACTAGAAACCTCAAGCAAGCCAATCACTAAAAATCCATTTAAATCTAAACCTAAAGGATTGTGGTCACTCTCTTGTCTATCTAGTACCTTCATATACTTCAGCACATGCCACAAAGAAACATCAATAAATATGTAATCAATGATACTTTGGTAGGAATCTCTCTTAAACGTAGGAGTCACAAATTGTTCTAAATGGGTATGACCATTGCAAGCGCGAACTCCAAATGACAAAGAGATATCTGCTAGGTGCAGGTCCGATTTAGAGGGATTTTTTTCGCTGAGGACACCAATAATAATTTCCTTCCCTGGCCATCTCCAATAGTAACCCTGATGATTCCAAACTGTATTAAAATCACCCCCAATTATAAGGGTAGAGTCCACTCTATGCACACTAATAATATTCCACAGACAATTTAAAGTGCCAGATTCAGTAGAATGTGGCGAACTTCTGTTATAAACATTAAGTAAAAAATGGTTTACTTGGCCTTAGGGTAATCTAATTGGGCAAGTATATCAAGAGACCCAATGGCAAACTGGTTTTAGACTGCGAGCCAGGGACATTCCAACTCATATTATTAAGCCACCTGATGGCCGGCCAGCAGAGGACTTTTTAGTTAACACTTTGTAATTTCAATAACATTGTTGATATATCTCACCCGTAGCCCATGTTTTTTCACACATACACATTTCAGATGTATTTACCGAAGTCCCCCAGTCCTTGTCACCCAGCTTTGCTTTAATACCTGCAGTATTCCAACTAAGCAAGGTTGCATATCTTTCGCAGTAATGAGAGGTGTTAAGAGTTGGACCCCATCAGCTGTAGAAGCTTTGGAAAAAACTTTAGGTGCTACACAATTTGTGATAAAAAGAGCCCCTTTACCATTCAAATTAATTGTAGGGATAAACCCAGTGCCCACTAAATGTTGTGATCCCTTGTGCTCAACTAGTGGTTTAGGGACAACTACGCTAGCTTGCTCGAATAAATAGGGTGGGACAGGTTTACCAAGCCTGGGAAATTTTTCAGCCTTCTGCAGCCAGGGTTTATGATTAGTTTCCATTAATGATGTTAAGAGGGGAGCTGCAAAATAACTGCTTGATTTACTACTCTGTAGGTTAAGCCATACCTGTCTCTTATTATACTACCAGGGAGTAATCTGATCAAAAGGTGGGACATATGTCGCTCGAGAACCTAGAAGCAGCTACCACCCCCGGTGAAAAACTGGGGGCACATTTTTAGGTCTCGCCTGCAATGCAGCGCATGCGCTGCTTCGCCATGGTGAGATCTATTGTTGTTAGTTTTGTGTCGGACTTCTTTGGAAGCAGGGTTGGTGTCCACCCTGTCTCCCTTAGGCCCGCCCACCCAGACTGGACTCTGCACAGCATCTCTCCACTTCTCCCAGCTTTTATTTAAAACAGCATCCACTTCCTAACTATGTACAACCGTCTCTCCCCTAACCGCTAACCCCCTTTCTATGTATACCGAGCCTTCACGAGCGAAAGCGCCCATTCACCACTGAAGGCAATAGTGTTTTATCGCAACCTGCTTTCAGAGTACTATTGCCAAAAGTTAATACTGTCCTTCTCGCCATATGGCCGCACGCGCGATGCAGAAATGGATAGCCCTGAAGATTGTGTGTGATCGCCCTCTAGCGGAAATGTGAGAGACTGTTAGATCAACCTTGTGATGTATATTTATACAGAGTTGACATTTCCCGAAGGTGCCAGAGAGCGTCGTGCCAGAGAAATATTTTGTTACATGGAAGTTAGAGATGGTTTGAGATGAACGTATGCAACTATAAATAATTATAAAGGTTCAAAATATAACATGGTAGATCATTACATAAAGCAGAATGTACAAGAGACATTTACAGCCGTAAAAAGGTTGCGGCAGTGTAGGTTTATGCTCCAAAAGTTGATTACAGCGTCTTGGCTAATATATCATTGGAGGAGAAGAACTTTCAAGTCCGTTTTGTCTGGAAATACTAACTAATTTGCAACTTGGCAGTGCCTAAACTCTGAACTGGTTTTAGGTGCGAAATCTCAACCACCAATGGACACCTGTTGTTAAAACTCTTGTCCAAAAAGTCTGCTGCCCAGAGAGGAGTTCCATTTATGTTTCCTATTTACATTACTCTCACAACCGCATTAGTTTCAATAGGCAGGGCTATCCAATGGAAAAGGGTGACATCATGGGGAGTAACCATAGTACTATGCCGAATAATAATCTAATTTTTATAGCATGCCACGGTCCGTAATATCGACAAAGGGAACAATCATTTGCAATACAATAGGTCTTGTAATTACGCAAGTTTGAGCTATTGCCATTGTAAAGGAGATTGCCTTTTATTTTTTGGGTTTTTTAAAACATAAATAAAAGGCATTGTTATTTACAATGGCAATAGCTTAAACTCGCGTAAATGCGAGACCTATTGCATTGCAAATGCTGGTTAAAACTGAATCTGCATTCCCTGGGGAGGGTCGGTCCTAAGGCTGGGAATTATTAAACCTTCCAGTATCCAGCCTCTTTTAGTGTAACTCTAATATAGCACAATTAGCCTAAAGGGTCCGAGTCAGTGATGTTATACATATACCAAATCTTCATGGACTAATGAATAAGACTTGCTCATCGATCTAATTCAATGGACCACCTTATTTTTTAATATTTCAGAAGTATAGTGTGATCTAGGGCGCAGTGTTGGAACATTAACTGTGAAGATATCAGTCACAAGCAAGGGAGCTGACGCGACCGGTGCCTCATTACCTGAGTTAGTCCCAGGAGCCAAGCTTGTTGCACCATAAACAGGAACAGCTCATCCCTGACTGCAAAATGGCCCCGTCAAATTGCTAGATGACTTTTGTGGAATAAGAGGTAATCTTCCCCTCCACCCCTTACCGTGGTATCACTAGCTCCCGAATTGCCCATAGGAAAATGAAAGCACCCTTGAGCTTGGCACAATGTAACTGCACTAGTTGGAACAATTTGATATCAATAATCCTGCACACTGGTATGTCAGCCCCCTATTCTCTATGTAACGTATACCTTGTGGAATGGGTACGACAGTTTGAGGGGCTAAAACATGTACAGATTTGGGCTGCAGGGAGATGTAACCATTTCCTCAAAGAATTTCGTTAATGCCGTTTGTTTAATGTTTTTGCCAGAAGGTCTTTCACCATTGCATAGTATAGATTCAATTTCTTCGAATAAGCTGTCAATTTCTTCTTGTTTTGTTTGACTCTGAGGCTTGCATCAGCCTTCCTCTTCCACATAGCCAACTATGATAGAATCAAAATGACACTGCTGTAAAGCTGAAACAAACCCCTGAATGGCAGCAAAACAATTATAAATAATGCCATACTCTCCTGACATACCGCTAAGCTCCATCACCTCCATGTATGATATGATTGGGAGGGAGGTGAGGTAATATAAATTTTATGATCGATTGTGTCCCCTATCTTAGACCCCACCGACTCCATGTACTAATCTGAAGTGCATGTAACTTCCCTCCTGTGCCAGCTATGAAGACGCAAATACATTTGCGTCCAACGTAAACATGTTCTCCTTCAGATCCGCCATGAACGGATTGAATATTCAGTTTCTAAATATGCTATGCCAACGTCTTTTTGTGGTATACTCTACACGTTTTTCAGCTCTGGCGAAGTAGGCCCTGAAAATCTGCCATCGAGCCTCTTCCTGCCTTCTGACTCTGAATCTCAAACCTGAGCCTGCATCTGTACCCGTGACCTCTGTCTTACTTCTTGCGCGGCTCCCGGTGCTCGGCTCAGCCTGTTGCCTGCCAAGACTGTATTCAACCTTCGAGTTATCTGCTCCACTCCTCGAAAATACATTCTTGTCTAGTAGCTTCATGTCAACATCCTTCCAGCTGCAGAGTAAAGGGCTTGGCCTCACTGTCTCTATGCAAGTAATTCATGGCTCTGTTTCCATGGTAGGCCCATGCCCTCCCTCGCACCCCTCGCATCTCATGCAGACACGTAGACGCTCATACACGTATTCACAGTCAGTACAGAATAGCCTCTTGTCCGAGAGACCTTTCCCTTCCAGATAAAATAGTTCCTTAAACAGGAGATATTAGATACGATTTGGGATTAGGTTGATCTGACATCCAGACTTCTGTCTCCACTGTAGGGCTAAATGTCAAGTCCCCCTTCACCCCTCAAGTTACACGTACATTACACGTCATACTGCTGCGCACGCATCTCTGCCAAGTATTTCTGCTGACACTGCCGGATTCACTCATGGATCCGCCTACTTGTGACATCATGTTAAATGACGTTCCTGTTCACGCCTTCATGCACGCCTATTGTACCGCCCTTTTGTATTACGTACATGCATTCTTATCTCTCTTCTCAGCTGTTACGCCTTCTGCATGAATGAACTATAAATATTGTACTTTGTTAATAAAGCATTGCTCTGTCCCTTCCTGAACCCCAGTGGTGAAAGGAACATGATATCCTGGTCCGGACCATACTAATTCCATTTTATGGAATAAAACCCCTTAAAACTCAGATGCCACGGACTCTGTGTCTCTTATTTTGATTAAGCTATTTTATTGAACTTTACCAGGTAATTTTATTTACCACATAAATTGGCTCCCCGTCGGGGACCCTCCCCCACCTTACTCGCCGGCGGTGCGTTGCAGGCCTGGTTCCCTGCCACAGCCGGACGGACACTCATGCGCATCCGCAGGATTTCCTGTAATCTCCCTCAGGCCAATGGAGGTGACCGAGACTGCGATCGACACCCAGACGAGGCGGTGAGGAGTGCGGAGGATCCCAACCCGAGTCTAGCCGAGAGAGTGCAAGGTCCGAGGTGTCTTGAGGCCCACCAGTTCCGAAGTTCCGAAGTATCTACGTCGCGAGTCGAGTCCAGTCCAGGGTTCAGTCCAGTCCAGTCCAGTTTCTGAGGCCTTCCGTTTTCTGTGCTTCCCGGTGAGTACCGTTGCTGGGGGAGTATCTAGACGGGTGTGTTACTATGCATCCGGTAAAGATGGGTTTGGGTACACAGATCCAGTCTGCACTGTTTAGCAGTGTATCTGTACTGTTTAGCAGTGCATCAAGAATTCCAGTCTGCACTGTTTAGCAGTGTATCTGTGCTGTTTAGCAGTACATCAAGTAAATGTTACTAGTTAATATGTGGTTTTCTGTTCGAAATGTTTAAATGTGTTTTAATGTCGTGGTATGAGTGATTGTTTGATCTGCATTACTGTGTATATTGTAATCATTGTGTTCAAGTTCAAGTAAGTATAAAGTGTTGAGTATTAAGTCCGAAAATGCCGCTGTTCAGTAAATTAAGACAGATAGGAACTAGAAAAGGGATTCTAGAAGAAGCAGTGCCTGTTCCACTTAGGGACACTCCAGGGCACTTTATGTACCACATAGAATTATGGCGTTAAGAATCACATAGACGTACAGAAAAAGAAATTCATCAAGCAGAGAGAACTAGACAAGGTCAAGGCAGAACAGGCTGATAGAGAAAGAAATGCCGTTGTTACTGGTCCCCTCAGAAGAACTAGCTAAAAGTGACCCCCTCAGAAACACCCCGTAAGTCGCGAATGGCACCTGTACCTTTAGAGTATGTAGAAAGAAGCCGACAGCATCAGAGGCTTTTATTTTCACCTATCTAGAAGAGCCCGCACCGGACTACGTAAACGCAGATTTCCCTCCGCCCCCATCAGCAGACCAGCTCCAACAGTTTCAGCAGGTCATGGAAGATGTAGCAATTCCCCACTGTATATATGATCCAGAACCAGGAAAGGGTTCAATGCTCGTGATTTCACTAAGACTAGGAAGATTTGTGTAGTTTCTTGTAAATAGCTCCTTGTAAATATGGCTTGTGAGGAGCATATACTCATTTAGACTTGTTGTGTTCCTTGTGCATTTCGCCTTGTAAATATGCCTTGTGAAGAGCATGTCATTTTTGGACTTGTTGACTTTCTTGTAAATATGGCTTGTGAATAGCGCCATGTGGATATGGCTTGTACAGAGCATGTTATCATTACGTCAGTCAGGAGAGAGCTGGATCTCTTTCAAGTGCTTGGAGAAAATGTTTTGAAAAAGGGTTAATTTCTTGGATTGAGAAGGCAGTATTTGTTTTGACAAGGTGTTGAGGAATTTTAGCGTTTTTTGGTGTTTGCGGGGGGGGCGTGTTTTTGAGCTGAAATTCGTACCCGTTCCAGTGGAGGGATTCGGTTGCTTTTTGGTGAGGATTTAGGGAATAGCTTGGACTACTATGATGCAAAATTTGAAAAGGATCCGAGCTGTGGAAGTGGTGGAAAAAGCATGTTTTGTGCGGGGGTGCGATTTGCCATGTTATCCAATGGGCGTATTCAGTTTGCAGATTGAATGGTAAAATGTTGCATGGAGGGTAAAGGAGTGTTTTTGTGAAGGGTTTTGTCTTGGAATACTTGATTTAATGTGTTTAGCTTAGAGGACGGTAAAGTTGTAAACAGACCAGTCGAATTGAGATAAGGGTTTTGCACAGAGGGTGCTTAGATGTTTTCAGGGTTGACAAGGAAAAATAAATCAGACCCTTCATAGTATGCGTTTTTATTAGTGTAATAGAACAGTGTGTCTTTTAAATAGGAATGTTTCTACAGAATAAACCCAATGCAAGCTGCCCTTTAGAATAAGCGTGTGACAGTTATCCCACTCAATTAGGAAAATGGCTATCTGTGAAATTAATGAACATGGCCCTTTTTGATAGCTATAATACACTACCATCTTAATGCATTGCTATGTCTCCCCCATTCTTATCTGTGTCCCCTACATTAGTTTGATTTGCATTTAGTTTTAAGACTGACCTATGTACTTTGACAGGCTGCTTCAACTGATGTGTGCAGAGAACAGTCCCCACTAAAATTAGAAAACATGGCCTTTTTGAAAAGGTATGAATCTGGCCCTTTTAATAGGTAGAATAGAAAGGCTTACACACTAAATTTTGGCTTCTTTGTTATATAATGCAAACTTTTTTTTAAACATGCTGCCTGATATATGTCCACCAGCATTTGAACATAGGATTTATTATGTCTGATTCAGAGGTCAGTTAGACTGTAATGCTCACACAGGAGGTTTCAGATAAAACATTTAGTGGAGAAATTTCAATTGATAGGTGCGGGGAAATATTTTCTCATCTAGAAATATTAAACTCAACAGTCCATGATAATTCGTTTTTTCAGAATCAAATTGTCCCCTTTTTGTGTGTTAATCTGCATGCTAAATAAATGCCCATGTTTCAAATGTCTTGCCTTCTAGCTGCATTAGTTAGACAAAAGTGTTTTTTTTAGAAAGTGGAACTTTTAAGTAACAGTACATTGTAACAGAATTATCTTAAAATGCCAGCATGTGTCTGAATTACAAAGCCCAAAAAATATGTCTTTATTAATTACTGATTTAGGATGTTTTATATCACGTTTTAAATTTCCTTCAGTTAGTTTGAGAAATAGTGGTCTGGCCTGGGAACAGATTTTGTTTTGAGTTACAAGGAATGTGTTTTTCGACCTTGAAGTTAGCATAGCTCCCAGCGACAGAATCACCGACCAGTGTCATCATTGGCCAACATCCAATTTCGTTCCGCGCAAGGAATATTTATGTAAGGGAGGGCTACACTCCTCCAACTGACTCAGGCTCCCTTCGCATGAAGATAAAGGATGCTTGCAAACACTCTCTTCAGTAACTTGGCAGCTGTTCTCAGCTCTAGAGAAAGAAAACTTGATGAGCCGCAAGAAATGTTTATGTAAGGGAGGGGTCAAGTTGCTCTTCCTCACAGTCAATACTGAAAGCTTCATTGACTGCAGATAAGAGCCTGCTTGCAAATGAATAGTTTTTCCCTCAGTATTGTAAACAGGATAATTGGCAGGAAGCTTTGCTTTGGATTTATGACAGTGATCCCTAGCATTTACAGTCAGACACTACAGACAGCTAGACGGTGTTTACATGCCTACCAACATAAACGTCATTCTAATTACAGCAGGATCAGTACCAGACTGTGACATTGCATCTCTGACAGTCTTGCACTTTCTGTGTAAAGCAAGTGGTGTACAACACTTGCTTTCCAAGGAGGGTAGACAGCTAACACCCGACCGTATCCAGTAATTTGTAAATATATCACAGCCCAGAACACAAAAGGAGGTACGGGCCTTTTTAGGCCTCACTTCTTATTGCAGACAATGGATCCCTCAGTATGCATTTCTAGCCAAGCCACTTATACAGTTGACAACACAGGAGGCAGCGTCATCGACTGTCCTCCCTTGGACTGCACACAGAAATAACATACACAGGCTTTTGACGAATTAAAGAAAGCTTTATGTCAAGCGCCAGTTTTAAGCGACTCCATGTCACAGTAAACATTTTATGCTTTTTTATTTTTTATTTATTTTCCCATTTGACTATAGCACGACTGACAGGTTATGAATTGACATTATTTCAGCCACACACAGAAATCAGACGCTGTAACACATTGAATCCAGCTACACTTTTGCCATTAAATATGACAGACCCTTTGGCACATGATTGTGTTGAAGTTGTTACCATCACGACGAGACCCAGACAAGACTTGACAGACACCGCATTACCAGATCCAGACCTGACACTTTATGTGGATGGTTCATGTATGAGAACAAGTACAGGAGAGTTAGTGGCTGCATATGCAGTAACAACAGAAACTGATGTCATAGAAAGACATCGTATTGACACCCTGTCAGCCCAAGCAGCAGAGCTCATTGCTCTGACCCAAGCCTGTATTTTAGCCAAGAACAAGAAAGTTAACATATACACAGATTCCCGTTATGCATTCGGAGTTGTACACGACTTTGGAGTCCTCTGGCAAGAACGAGGTTTTTTAACTTCACACGGTGCCAAGATCCAGCACGGTCCTCTCATTCAAGCTCTGTTAGAAGCAATACATTTGCCTACAGCAATAGCCATTATGAAGTGTAAAGCACATATTAAAGTTACTGACACCATTTCCCAGGGTAATGACCTGGCAGACCGAACAGCCAAGCTTACAGCACAGACTCACACACCTGACTTGACAAAGACAATAGTCCCGACGCCAACTCATTGCATGACAGTTAAGGATCCCGCCCTAGATGTAATTGACATACAGACACATGCTACACCAGACGAAATGAAGAAATGGACTGAACTAGGAGGGATCCAGACAGAACAGGGATGGATGACGAAGGGAAAAGCCACATGGTTTCTCCCCGACTCTATGCTTCAAGTTATTATTACCACAGCACATAGTCCTGTACATTTAGGAGAAAAAGCCATGTTAGACAGTATTCAAAACCTTTGGTTCAATAAACATTTACGAGCAGCAGCAAAACAGAAAGTGCGTACTTGCATGATCTGTTGTCAGTTCAACCCAGGTAAAGGCATTCCGGTGGAACAAGGTGGAATCCATCCTCCTGACCACCCTTTTGAGTTCCTTCAGATGGATTATATCCAAATGAACAAATTAGTGTGTGCATGGACAGAAGCGTACCCAGTCCCAGATTATACTGTAGCAGGCCTTGTAGAAAGCCATAATCAGACACTTAAAACGAAATTAGGGGTACGCCTATGCCTAAAATAAAATATCTGATGTTGACAATAACATGCTGACAGATTACCTAGCTTCCTTGATATCTGCACTACTCTCTCTTCATTCACAGGTTGCCGCCGCCCTCCCTGACAACACCCAAGTCCAGGAGCCTGCCATAGTCCCTGGAGATGTTATCTATGAGCGGAACTTTGGACCGATCAAGCCCCCTTAAGCCGCATTGGAGGACGCCGAAGCTTGTGCTACACACCACGAGGACTGCTATCAAGGACGTGAAGGATGGCGATTCTATGGACAATTTGGAATTTTAATTTTGACCAAAAATGACAATGACCCCAGTGACTCAAAATTCCCTTTTCTAGAAAAACTCTGCCTCAGTAAAATTAATCCAAATTACGGTCTAGCAAGTCAGACAGTTTAATTGTTTAAGTCCTCCCCTAGGTGAATCGGTTAAATTAGTTTCTGACATGTATCCCCTAGACCGAGATAGAGAGAGAGATAGACAGAGACAAATAAAGAAACGTGCATATTGTAAATCACTTCGTAGTCACTGTATAGTGACATTATTAATTATGTTTTTTCTAAGCCTTCTTATTATTACTGCAAGTATATTATTATATATGTACTACCCTATTTTCAAGCGTGCACAATCTGATTACAATGTCACTGCCGAACATTCTTTTAGCGAATTACTTCCTCACGAGCTATCTTACAGACTTGCGCTGCGCAACAACACATTCATTAGTATATTACATCACTCCCATCAGACTAGCAATGCTACAAACTGCTGGATATGTGGCCGACTCCCTCCCTACCAGAAATACAAGGGAGTTCTGCCCCTCTTTCCGTACCCGTTCACTCACAATGGCTCCTGTGGGGCATGGTTTAGATTGATTAATTCCCTAGATTCCGACATTGCTGTCTACAATGGGAATTGGGTTTGGGGAAACCTGAACTCAGTTCTACTTAAAGTCTGCTACCCTGACAAGAAGGGACTTCCCACTAGAACGGGAACTGATTTAGAAAATGAAGTATATGGACTAGGTAATTACACAATTAACCTCATGATTCTAACTGTTGAATCCGAAGCAGCACCAGTATTACCTGCTACGTCAGTATTACCAGTCAAAGGTGAATTATGTATCAGAAAGAATGGTTCCATACACTTAGGTCATAGTAAATGTACTACTGTGATCGAATTCAGTGATCAAGGCAAATCTACGTTTAGAGCTACACGTCATTCCTACTTTGTCTGTGGCCATACCGCATACATACGATTGCCTCCAGATTGGGATGGTACCTGTTACATTGCATTCCTTCTGCCACCTGTTTTCCTAGCTCCTCCTGATTATCACAGCAATACCAATCTAGTAAACAATAGACTCCGAAGAGATCTCCCGATTGTCGACTACACTGAAACGGCATGGGAGCAATACACAGATTTCAATAAAGGTTTTTTCCCCTACTTAGGCACTGTAACAAATAGTAAATTGATACGAAAACTGACCAGAACACTTGAAGCAGTAGTGAACGAAACTACTTCCGCTCTAGGCAACTTAACGCAGGAACAGTCTGCTATAAGACTTGTTGTTCTTCAAAATGCTCCGTCAGTATATCAAGCCATATCCCGTCTCCATAAGATTGCAAGTCTGATACATCAGAATCCAGGCACCTGGACTTGGTCCGGTTGGTTCTGGACAACGTTGACCGCTTGGGGATGGAAGATCCTATCCTTCCTAGGCATTGGCCTTCTCATAGTATTCAGTTGCTGCCTGTGTTTACAATGTGGACCGGCGATTTGCGGCCTGTGCGCCACATCATGTATTCCGCATCCAAATTCAAAACGTCAAAAGAAGAAAGAAGAGCAAATGATGTTAAATGAACAGATTGATCGGTTCATGCAGATCGATATATCATGAAGGGTCCGTAGGGGACAAGGAGGGAATGAGGTAATATAAATTTTATGATCGATTGTGTCCCCTATCTTAGACCCCACCGACTCCATGTACTAATCTGAAGTGCATGTAACTTCCCTCCTGTGCCAGCTATGAAGACGCAAATACATTTGCGTCCAACGTAAACATGTTCTCCTTCAGATCCGCCATGAACGGATTGAATATTCAGTTTCTAAATATGCTATGCCAACGTCTTTTTGTGGTATACTCTACACGTTTTTCAGCTCTGGCGAAGTAGGCCCTGAAAATCTGCCATCGAGCCTCTTCCTGCCTTCTGACTCTGAATCTCAAACCTGAGCCTGCATCTGTACCCGTGACCTCTGTCTTACTTCTTGCGCGGCTCCCGGTGCTCGGCTCAGCCTGTTGCCTGCCAAGACTGTATTCAACCTTCGAGTTATCTGCTCCACTCCTCGAAAATACATTCTTGTCTAGTAGCTTCATGTCAACATCCTTCCAGCTGCAGAGTAAAGGGCTTGGCCTCACTGTCTCTATGCAAGTAATTCATGGCTCTGTTTCCATGGTAGGCCCATGCCCTCCCTCGCACCCCTCGCATCTCATGCAGACACGTAGACGCTCATACACGTATTCACAGTCAGTACAGAATAGCCTCTTGTCCGAGAGACCTTTCCCTTCCAGATAAAATAGTTCCTTAAACAGGAGATATTAGATACGATTTGGGATTAGGTTGATCTGACATCCAGACTTCTGTCTCCACTGTAGGGCTAAATGTCAAGTCCCCCTTCACCCCTCAAGTTACACGTACATTACACGTCATACTGCTGCGCACGCATCTCTGCCAAGTATTTCTGCTGACACTGCCGGATTCACTCATGGATCCGCCTACTTGTGACATCATGTTAAATGACGTTCCTGTTCACGCCTTCATGCACGCCTATTGTACCGCCCTTTTGTATTACGTACATGCATTCTTATCTCTCTTCTCAGCTGTTACGCCTTCTGCATGAATGAACTATAAATATTGTACTTTGTTAATAAAGCATTGCTCTGTCCCTTCCTGAACCCCAGTGGTGAAAGGAACATGATATCCTGGTCCGGACCATACTAATTCCATTTTATGGAATAAAACCCCTTAAAACTCAGATGCCACGGACTCTGTGTCTCTTATTTTGATTAAGCTATTTTATTGAACTTTACCAGGTAATTTTATTTACCACAGAGGGTGAGTAGGCGTGGGAGAACGCAGGTGTGGGCACGTTAGGGTACCCTGTTTCAAGATGGGGCACTTATAGCCTTTGCCAGGCTGCAGGAAGAAGCTGAGCTCCCAGCAGGCTATTGATTAGCCCATGGACACTTGATAGTGGAACTAGGCCAGCTATGGCATATTGTATACACTGAGCCTGTTCTGCATCCACAGATACATGCACTTGCACAGTATGGGAGAAGGTCCCAATCTTATTACGTGGTTTGTCCGGGCCCTGGCATACACCACACGCGACCCATTAGCAGCCACCTGCAGAAGTTGGGAAAGTGATGTGGGTAGAGAGTTTACACAGAAAGAGTGGGAGAGAGTGCTCTTGTACCCTAGAAATCTATCTAGGGAGCGCCAACTTTCAGTGCATACAGCACAATATTTTGCACAGAGCCTACCTCACGACAAAAACACTTCACCAGATGTTTGGGTCATCTGCCAATTGTCCACACTGCTGCCAGACTGGGGCTGGCATAGCACATCTGTTCTGGAAGTGACCAGTAGCTGCCATCATTATGGGCACAGTCTCAAAATCATTAACAGAGGTAAATGACCATACAAACTTCTGCACGATGGAGGATTCATTACTTGGGCTAATTATGCACTTAGCAACCGCAAAGGCTGCACATCATTTTATTGATTTGGCACTACTAACGGGTCGCAGACTTATCGCCATGCATTGGAAATCTCAGACATTACTGGATTTTAACCTGGCTTGGTGCGCAGCGATGCTCATGTGGGGGAAGGCGGAGGCAGTGGCATTGAGGCGTGAGGAGGTGGGTTGCGCAAGATCCCACTAATAGCAGATCATGGCGCACCATCAACTTTGGTTCTCAAGGCTAAAAATCATCACTCACTGATCAAGGAAGAACCATTGCCTTTGTATAAATTGTGTTCTTTTCACATTGTCACCTTGCGTCCTTCGCTGTATTCACCCACTTGTCACTCGCGCCGTCACTCTTTGCTTCACTATCACTAGTGCACAAAGCCCCTTTGGGTTGCCTTCGCATTTTGTGCCTGCAGTGCTGTTCCAACTTATATAAACAAAAATGAATCCACTCTGGTAGTGGTGGTGATCCCTACAATGGTGGGGAGCACATAGTGTTGTTTTAAATACCCCTCACACACCAACAGGCCCCTTGGTGTCATGCTTCATCATCGGGGTCTTCGCACCCCTCTACGGGATGCGGCGTGCTACGACTCACGACTACGTAGGAGCACTGAAAGTGGACTATGTGTTGATGTGTGTGAAGGAAATAAGTGTGAGTGGTGAGGTGATGGAAAGTGATGGTTAAAAGATACCTGGCTCTTAGGAGAAAAAATAATTAAAAAATGTTATTAAGCCCTCGGCTGGTATCGTTAAAAAGGTGCAGGGTGAGGTTGTCTGTTACTGATTAGGGTACGTCAACCTCAGAAGTGCGTCGACATGTTTCGGAGTGTAAAAACTCCTTCTTCAGGATGAGGATATGCACAGTTATCCTCACCTTACTCACATGAAAATGTAGATGTCAATGTGTGCTCTACAAAAGTTTAAAAGTTGAAATGTACCTATTCGTGTTATAGCGAAAGAAGTCTGTTGCACCCAATTGGCGTTAATAGTACAGAACTTATGGACAAAGGCTAACTGGCCTCATGAGCCAAAGCGTATACCGTCGGAGCCGCGTTGAGGGGAAGACAGCATACCAGGCTTTGCAGTAACCGTTGCTACATTGAGCAGGAAGAAAGAACCCCCAATACTACACTTTGGCTCATGAGGCCAGTTAGCCTTTGTCCATAAGTTCTGTACTATTAACGCCAATTGGGCGCAACAGACTTCTTTCGCTATAACACATATAGGTACATTTCACCTTTTAAACTTTTGTAGAGCACACTTTGACATCTACATTTTCATGTGAGTAAGGTGAGGATAACTGTGCATATCCTCATCCTGAAGAAGGAGTTTTTACACTCCGAAACATGTCGACGCACTTCTGAGGTTGACGTACCCTAATCAGTAACAGACAACCTCTCCCTGCACCTTTTTAACGATACCAGCCGAGGGCTTAATAAAAATGTATTATTATTTTTTCTCCTACGAGCCAGATATCTTTTAACCATCACTTTCCATCACCTCACCACTCACACTTATTTCCTTCACACACATCAACACCTAGTCCACTTTCAGTGCTCCTACGTAGTCGTGAGTCGTAGCACGCCGCATCCCGTAGAGGGGTGCGAAGACCCCGATGATGAAGCATGACACCAAGGGGTCTGTTGGTGTGTGAGGGGTATTTAAAACAACACTGTGTGCTCCCCACCATTGTAGGGATCACCACCACTACCAGAGTGGATTCCTTTTTGTTTATATAAATTGCTAGGGGAGACAGAATCCACTTCCTCCTCTCCCTACCTCCTCTTGTTATTCTCCTGTTCCAACTGCCTTGTATGAAATGTTTTTTTTGTTTTTTTTTTTTAAATATATGATGCTATATGCACTTTCTAAAAACTGAAATATATAGTCTCTCTCCCCTTTTTTCCTGTGTTCTCATAATGTCTTGTACATATATTTTTATTTGTCCCTCCTACTGAATCCGGTTGAGATATTGTTGTTAATAATACATATATACCCAGATCTCAACTCGGTCTATGGGTTATACTCCTGTCGCTTTTTCCCTATATTGATGTCAAGCAGCGGTGACAGGGGAGTAGACGGTCGCACTGTGAAGTTTGGGGCCTGGACGCAGATCGCGCTTGCTAGCGGCTTACGGTTGGTCCTCCCGCAAAGCTGTCTCCAATGACGTCCCTGCACCTCGGTGGCTGGCTTGTGCTGATGAACTCCTCCAGTGCTGGCACGAGTCCCCTGTCCTGTTGCTCTTCTCCTTTCCAACTTGCGCGCTCTTCTCCTTTCCTTCTTGCATGCCTGTGGTGGTTGTTTTGCCCAGTGGCGTCGTGCCATTCTCATTTCCTTCTTCACGGAGTGGCATCTTGCCACGCTCTTCTCCTTCTTCCAACCAGGTTCGTCACTCGAATGTTGCATCCAGCCACATGTCTCATGTTTGCGCCACATGGACATTTCGCTAGTCGTGCTGGGTTCTTTGAACGATCTTTACTTTGCTGCTGATCTGTCTCACGTCTGTCCTGTTGGTAGGATGTGCTTCTTCTCCTTGAGGACCTCTTTCAGGCCCCTTCCCCACCTCAGGGGTTTTGTGATGCTCCTCTGCTCTTCACTCGAGGGCATTGTGCTTGCGTCTCGAGGCTGCGCTGCCGTGGCCCATGATCCTGCCTCCGTTCAGGCATGCTTGGCAGGGTTGGTCACTTCGAGTGACGTGCTCCATGCTTCCGGTGTGAATGTGGCGTCCGGCCACGTGTCGCCTGTCGTCGGAGCACATGTTGTGGTGGCAGCTTGTCACGTGGAGTATGCAACTTTCCTCTTTCCTGTCCTCGGCGGCTAGTAACTCCATCTTGAGGCAGTGTGAGGGAGGACACTCTGTGTTGTCTTTGGCCCCCTGCGGGGCTTTGCTGGTGCAGTGGAGATGTGGAGGTTCTCCCTGCTGCCTTCAGCACTGCTTCTTCGGTTGCTCCTTGCACGTTTCCCTTGCACCTTCATGGGGCTTGACTGCTTTTCGTTCCCATCACCTTCACTGGACCTTCCTTGGCCCCTTGATGCTTCTCTTGTCCAGGACAGCTCTGGGCTTCTTGGCAACATCCTTGGGTGTTTTGTGCTGAGCACGGGATGTGTTAAGGAAGGTGTTAGCTTCTTGTGGCTTCTTGTGCTTACTGGTTTCTCCCCCTTTCTGGCAGCAATTGATGGGCAGCCAAACCTGGGACGCGGTCCTTATGTGGCCAGCCTCTCTTTTGCCGTGCTTCACAGATGGGACACGCAGTCCTCTTGTCTTACACTTACAGAGTTCAGGGATGTAGAACTGGTGAGGCCACTCTTACATGTGTACCTTGTCATGCTGGGTACTGCAGGTGCTTATGGTTCTGGTTAGCCTACGCTTGCCATGAGTGACTGTTGGGATGGGTCTGTTGCATGCTGATTGAGCCCATGCAGTGCTTTCTTTTGTGCTGTGGTTGTGTTTATCCTGCTGGATGGTGGCCTGTGGAGCGGGGCCCTTGCAGGGATTGACTATATTTTGCTGCGGTATGGGAAAAGGCAACACTGTGTTGTTTAGTTTGTGCTGAGATAAAGTTAGCTGCACCATATACTTGTGTGTGTGGGCCTTAGGCATCCTACTGGCATGTTAAATTGTTCATTTTGCCAATTCTGCAACTACTGGCAGATTAACCGTGCAGTCCCTTTTTTCAGCCCGCTACCTCTTGAAGGCCACTCGGTGGCACTGTCCTTTCTTCTCCTTGCAGGCTTCAGCTGACCCAATGGTGGAACAGGCTGGCGGCAGTAAGAGGGCCTAAGCGGGACTTCCTCAGATGCTGGAGTGTCCTCTGGCTGAGCTTCAGCACTCTGTTGTCAGAGTTGCTGCTGTTCTAATTAGTGCCTCTCACTAAGCAGCCCTGCGTCTACTCTTCACTGGGAACGGGGTCAGAGGCTACGGGAGCTGCGAGGTTGTCTGCACCAGGATGGAGGGCTTACATTATAGCCTAATGTGCACCCCCTCATGCTGACTAGCAGCCTTCAGGTGTTGTCCCTGTTGGGCCTTACCAGTCCCGTTTTTTCTAGAATTAACCCCTAATGAACTCCGCTTGTAATATACATCGCCCGTGGCATTTCCTCCCTACTAGGTACCATACCTTGACAGCCGGTCTCACGGGAGCAGTCTGCGGGGCACCTTAGGGAAATCTCTGGGGTCGCAAAACTTCAGCAGGACCAATCGGCCTGCGCACCGGTAAAACCTACTAAAGAAGGTTGTATACCACACTGTATAATAATTCTTCTATCTTTTGTGTAGTACTGTTCACCGAGGTCCTGAAGAATTGCCACTTTGGCAAGAAACATGTCGACCTGACCAGAGGGTAGTAGTTAATATGCTCGGATAATTTCAGGGCATTTATCTCCCCTCCCACCCTTTTAATCAAGGGAGTCAACCACGCGAATAAATCACATTGTGGACTGACCCACCTTTTTTAACTCACCTTTCACACCACGACTACACTTCCCCGCCCTCTCACACGCATGCACCATATGGCCGGAACAAAAGATCTCCGATAAAGAACCCCGGTCTCCGGAGCCCGTCAGACATTGCAGCGCCAGTCTGACGAGGAGCAGAACCCATATGATGAAGCATGACACCTAGTTATCTGGGTGTGTGAGGGTTTTAGTTCCAAGGGGATTCCCCCCTTCTCTCCCTTTTTTCTAGTACACGCACTCTACTTTTTCCACTCTTCCCGGGGAACTCCCTACCCTTTCTTGTGCTACTAGCTCCCTCCACAGACCAAGATGAAGCATTACAGACGACAAATCAGAGGTCTTTTATTACTACTTACAAGTCCCTTTGTGACTACCAACATTCATAAACTTAGACTTTTGGTCTAAGGTTACTATTGTGAAACATGCCCAAAGTTCTGACGCCGTTAAGACCAAGTGCAAATCAGCTTGAACTGCATATTGTCACTGCACTCTAGCACTAAGCAGTGAGCCCGCTCTTGTGGACCTCCCCAATCTGCTGGCGTACAAGGCCAAATTAAAGTTGAATTTGGGCAGGAGCGGTGTGGCGAGGCAAACGGAAGGGCTGCAGGTAGATCTTAAGAATGTACAGAATGAGTGACTCCATTGTATAATCTCTTGGCCACACACACGTCACACCCAAACACAGACTTGCACATAGCGGCCATGAGTGACACATACACACAAAATGCATGGGACAGCACCTTTCACAGGCCGGCTGATGTAACATGATTTCTCTGTGCTGGCATAGATGCTCACTTGACACTGCTTACTAATGCCACTACACATGATCTATCATCTCCCACATAATTGCATATTAGTAGCTCAAGGCTGCTGGTTGCGCTGGATCTGACCAAGTAAGTGTGTGCCTCACAGGGCCCGAGGCTGGCTTGCCCAAGATGCTAGGGGGGACGTGCTCCTGTCTGCCCCTGTCAGTTTTCACTTGACTTCACTGTGGCTCGCTGACAGCCCAACTGTGCTTTACTTGGATGATAATAGGAAATTAAAAACACACACATTTTTTGGAGCATGTGGATGGAAAATAGAGCAGGACGTTTATTTTGTATATTAACTAATTTGTGCTGAGCGGCCTCAAGTTGAACTGGCCATTCCTTGAAGAACTTGGAAACAAATGTCTAAGTGTTGAGAGAGACTCGTTTGTACAATTATAAACACTACAGCTCACTAGCGGTTGGCTATACTTGAGACTTCTCTGCGCCTCCTTGTGCTTTGCTGCAGCTGAAACATTTTTTGTTGCTCAAATTTTATTTAATGTAATATATTTCCCTCTCTTCATTGCTTGATTTTGCTCGCTAAAAAGTGTCACTCGTAGTCGTTCAGATGTCACTCATAATTACACTGAACATATGAAAATGCCACACATAGCAATATAAAACCTTGGCAGCCATGGCTGCGTAGTCCTGCTCGCTAAGGACTTCCCTCTGATTTTCGGTACATGAGTGTTTGCAAAGTCTAATTCGGCCGGGACATTACAGATGAAGATATTAAACAATGCTGGGGCAAGCATATAACCCTGTTTCAAGTCATTTATACCCTCCTGGATATGCAGTTTCCATCACTAAGTTTGATCCTAACCCGTAGGTGGCGCTGTGTTGTACAAAGAGAAGGGAAATCCCAAGAGAAAGTGTCTCTCTTCAAAGGATTTCCCTTCCTGCTACAACGCTCAGTTCACCTAAGTGACGTCACATTAAGCAAAGAGAACATGCGAGCCTATGCTCAACCGAAACACCAATAAAAAAACGAAATCCGGACATTTCATTGACTTGGAAAAAAGTGTCGGGACACCGGGACACTTCTCCAAATACGGGGGACCGTCCGTGGAAAACCGGGATGTCTGGTCACCCTAGCTCTGTGCTGCTTCCTTGGGGCCTCGACCTCCTCCTTCCGGTAGGCGTTAATGACGCTGCTCTTACAGAGTCGTCCTCCCCTTTTGTGCACAACTGATGTCCGGCATGTAGAAGCCGGCTAATCTTTCTCTTCTAGGAACATTAGAGTCTCCTACCGCAAGCACGCGGGGTCAGACCCGCCTCGTCGCCATATTGGTGATGTGGGCCCTGGGCCCAAATGCTGCTAATGATGACACAGACACATTGTTGTGGTGTACTGGAACTGGCCCAGGTCATGTGCGCCCGGTCCCTCTATTTAGCAGGGTCACCTGTGATGGGGCGGGTGTGCAGTGTGGGGTGTAACCAGAGGTGAAACACTTGAACATGTCCAGCAGGACACTACATCTTCCTCACCAGTGGGCAACAGAGCAGCAGATATGAGATCCATGATGGCTGGGTGAGACTTGAATCTGTTCAATACATGCTGATTATTGTATTATTGGATGGCAATAAAAGACAATAAAGTTTGTTTAAAAAAAACAGAGTAGCAATCCGGAAGTAAGCCAACCGCCATGGGCTGAACCAGAAACAGAATGCTAGAGCGGCATCCAGAAGAACGTCATGCACAGTGGCGTAGCAAAAGCCCCTGTACCCCACGGTGCACGGGGTGGAGGGCTGAGCTCCGGGGGCCACCTCGGGCAGTGGCAGGTCCCTGGCCAGAGAACTTCGGTCTGGGTCCGGAGCGTGGGGGCCCCCTGCATGTACATTGAAGGGGGCCCCCCTCAAGTTTTGTTCCGCCACCGGTCAAGCAAGCTGCCAAATGCTGCTTCCACGGCAAGGTTAGCCAAACAGGCCGGGGAGGGCAAGCAGATTGTGAATGGGCTGCTCCAACCCAACCATTCCCAACATTAGTTGCATGTTTTCTTTTCCCCAATTTTATATGGGTCTGTAATGAATAATCTTCAAGAAAGAAAGTATAAATCTTTATCAAAATTGAAGGACCAACGCTTCGAGCAAAAAACATGACCTTCCTTGCTCCTTCCTTCCCAGCACCTCCCTTTAGATTCCAGTATTAAGAATCTGGAATGCTCTAGTGAGCGCGCTGGTAAAACACATCACAAAAGATGCACAATACAAATAATAACAAAATACCTCATACAACAATAACAAACTATAACTAAGACAGCAAATCTTCCCCATAAATATTAAAATAATGCCATAAATTAAAACAAAAAAAGGAATATCAGCTTCCTTTCTCAATGCCGTTGCACACATAATCTGATATCCATTTCGGTCTAACTCAAATTTTCTTATTGTTTTCTTCCTCATATGAAACATCATCTTCTAAATCTCTCCCATAATGCTCTATTTCTTCCCCGCAAACATCACCTTTCACTACTTTCAGAACTCTTATCTTTTCCACTACACACATTTCCTTCAGAACTCTTATCTTTTCCTCCAAACACATTTCCTTTCACTTCTTCTGAATTCTTTCCTTCCATTGCTTTTTGCTCAACATCACTTTCTCCTTACCTTTGTACAAAGTTATCAAAATCATGATCAACATCATGATCTCCCAAAATAGTATCTGCATCATACTGTTCTTCCACGTCAGAACTACCGTCATCGAACTATGAAACCTTTCCGTTCTTCTGTTGCATTTCTTGAACAATTATTTGTCTCCCTCTAATACTGCAACTCTTCTAAGATTCCACACCTTACCATCGCTAAGGTGAACTGCATTACGTAACACTTTAGGCAGTTTTAAAGGTTCTGAAAACTGGCTTTCTCTCTTTCTCACTTTCCATGGTTTTTTAACCTTCACCCTCATTTCATCTTTAACTTCAGTATTTTTTTAACCTCTGTTGTGGTCAAATCTCTCTGTACCTTAAATGTGTTTCAATGACTCTGTCTCTTACAACCGCCACAGGAACCGTGGAGGCAGAGGTTTGTAACATCTATTCAGGGTTGCACATGGTCCTTGCCACTCTACCTCTTATGGCTTCAAAAGGTGACATCTCCAACGATTCATGAGTGGTAGTAGTGTACATCCACAAAGTTGAAAAAAATCAGGGTTTCCCAATCTCCTTTATTTTTTATTGCCAAGTAAAAAGCATTGTTAAACAATTTTTTAATCTCTCAATCATTCCATTTCCGCTAGGAATATATAACAAGGTAGTTCTTTGCACAACACAAATTTTTCCAAAATAATCCTTAGCCAAATTTGATAAAAATTATACTCCACTATCGCGAATGATTTGTATTATAAGTCTTTCATGTACGAAAACTCTGTCAACAAATTTCAAAACTTCCTTAGAATCCACTTTCTCCACAAGCTTGCATACAGCCCATCTTGAAAACACATCAATTAAATAAATAATGCACTCTGCAGGTGTGCCACTAGGTTCCATTATGTAAATTGCTAAAGTATGCCATAGCTTCTTGGGTATTACAAGTTCACACATGTTTGGTCTCAATGTTTCAAAGATTTATCAGAATTGGTAGATCAAACATAATTCCTAACTAATCTTTCAATATACATATCCATACCTGGCCACCAATACCATCTTTTCACCCTTTGTTTGGTTTTCGCTGCACCACCTTGGCCCTCGTGGCACAATTTTACAATGCCTTTCCTCATAGTGACCGGGTGAATGACCATATCACCAAGGGGAACAAACCCTTGAACCACAGTAATGCATTTCTAATTTCCCAAACGGGTTTTAAATCTTTAGCAACCATACATTTTCTTGGCCATCCATGCTCCATTAATACCATGAGCTGTTGTAAATTCTCATCCAAAGAGTATTGTTTTTTCCACTCTTCTTTCTTCACCTTTGCTATCACTTCATCATACACTAACACCACTTGAAAATGTTACCAATCATTCTCATGACATTCCAGTATATCAGAGGGCATACCTGATAGAAAATCAGCAAAAAAAAATTCTTGCCAGGTACATATTAAATTTCGAATATGTCTTGTAACCTCATAGACACCCTGTCAATTCTTGCAGAAACATTGTGCATACCTTCAGTGGTTAAAAGCTCCACCAAAGGTTTATGATCACTTCTTACTTTACATAGTTTTCCCCATATGAAAGCCCTAAAATGCTCCAGATCGCAAACACAAACAAGAGTTTCGTTCTCAATGACTGAGAACTTATCTTCAGTAGGGGATAAGGCCCATGAAGCATAAGCAATTATAGACTACTTTTCTTCAAGATTCAAGTGAGACAATACCACTCCAAGTCCATTATTACTGGCATCTACCGTAATAATATTTTCTAAATCAGGGCCAAATCCTTTATAAATGGGGGCTTCCAAAATGGCCTTTTTAATAACCACAAATTCCAAATTCCATGCGACATTCTTCAGTCTATTGGAATGTAAAGTTATTCTTGAGTGATTGACTAATGTATACCCTGTTTGAAAACCCTTGAACAAACTTGGAATATAATTCAACTAATCTAATAAATGACCTCACTTCATCCTTGTTTGTCGGATGTGGAGTATTTTTTATAGCTTCAACAATGGCAGGTTTATTGGTGACTCTGTCACCACATAGTACATGACACAGATAAGTTACAGAACGCACAGCAAATGTACATTTGGAATGCTCCTCGGTCATTACTTCTTTCCTGGAGAATGCTTAACACACCCTCTAGGATAGTATCCTGTTCTTGCCTATTCTTGCCATAGATCAAAATGTTGTCTTCATAACATTTTACATTGCTTCACTCTGTGGAGCAGATTACTTTTAATTTGCTGGTGCAGGGTTCTTATCAAGTAAGGAGGAATCGACACTGGAGCGAAGTCAAACCATTGGTCATTTATTAAGCATTCATGAATGGGTCTCCATCCGACAAGTACCATAGAGATACTCAAGGAGAGAGCACACTGAACAATGGTTACATGGGTTTTTATAGTCCAGATCACAAAAAAGGAACTCCCAGAGGTAAATAGAGCTCTGGGAAGAACACACAAATGAGCCAATCTGTAAGAATCAACAACCTTGGTGCCTTGTGTAACTGTCGCGTCCTGAGGCTGCACAACAAGATAGGCTATCTGAACAAACTTTATCTAAGGCTTTACCATTGTTTAAAAAACACACGGAACTCAGTGCAGACATTAGCTGTTCTTTGTGCTGACTTTGCATGTTTACGCAGCCTACAATGTCTCAATTTAGATTTGTTACCTAATGTTTATGCAGGTGTGTTGTCAAGGATAGAGCCAGGCTGAAAACAGGACAGAGGTGAGCATGTATGAGGGACAGCTGAATTAAAAAACGAAAGAATCAGCTTTTACATTTTCACAGTCCTTCCTTTTCAGCTGTGCTGAATCTATTCTAGAAGGAACATGTGTTAATTTGATATACTAATATTTATTATTTTATCTATTTCAAGTTGCAACATCATTTCTCGATTCAGTTCATGAACACTGACCGGCGAAGGTTTAATACTACTGCAAACACTTATACAAGTGGTGCATATCAGCAGCAGCAGCAAGTGAGAAAGATGGCTCCTAGGATTACTATTCCCATTAATAAATTCCAACCCCAAGTGAAGAAAAGTCCCTGTAACCACTCGGACCAGGATCATGTTCCTTGGTCTTGATGTATTTCTGCAGCTATTTTATGTAACTTGGAAATGGCATTATAGACAGAAGGGGCGTGGTCAGGTATGAACACGCAACAGCTACCACCAATGATGCAACATGCTCCACCACGATCGGCGAGCACTACATCAAGCACCATTCTATTTTGAAGAGTTACAATCCTTGTAATTTGGAGTTCTTCTGTAATGTTTCTTAGAGCCGTTGCTGTCTGATTAGTTACCGCTTCTACTACTCGGGTTAGGCATCTAATCTTTCTACTGTTTAGGGCTGCACCAACAAAAAAGAAGAGTCCCAAATTAAAATTAATGTATTGCTGAAAGGCTGTATCAGTCTGATCTACTTCATCACTATTTATGGTCTTTTTGAATCTATTTAAAGAAATGTCACTAAACAATTTCGGGTCTTTATGCTAGGAGGCATGTGATAAGAACACAGGGGGAAGCAAGAAGGACACATAACAGATTCCAGACCAACTGACTGGTAGATGATAGTAACCCTTGTTTCCACAAATGAAGTAAGTGTTATGGGAAGACAGAAAAGGGCTTTTGTTTGTTCCAGTAATATTTAAAACAGTGACACAGTCACTTTTTCCCACAGGAATACTGCCAATACTGCTCACACAAATTTCTGCTTGGGCTCTGGTTACAGAGATAATAGGAGGCCCATTACCCTTGGCTGTTCGGGTGTTGGGGAAGACAAATCTGGTGAAGGAATTTCCTCTGCGATATTCCTCCATTTCCCATATAGTTCCTGTGGCTTGGGGATCTCCCCCTTCATCGGGGTAGCACACCTCATTGAGCTTGGCATTGAGTCTACCTACATCAGCAAAAACCTTGTGACTTATTTCAGAGGCCCACAACAATGCAAACCAGACTCCACAGGAGCCATTATGTGATAATGGCAAGGGGATAAAAGGCGTTCCTCCCTTCTTCTGATGGGCTGGTATCATTCCACATACCCAGCAGTTGGTAATGTTCGTAGCATTGTGGGTATGATGTAGCATTTGTATGAAAGTGTTATTGAGGTAGGACATTCAGTGGTTTTGTTCATGGTTGGGAATAGTATAGAAAAAATGTTCTGTGGGGACAGGAATAGTAGCAGGCAATAGGGCTCGGGCCGGAATCCTTTTTTCATTGTCCAAAAAACTGCTGCCAATATTATCAATAGTATGATCAGAGTCACAATACACAGAGTCTTGTCTTTGTTTTGCATCTGCAACCTAGATCCCAATTTCTGCATTTCTCTGTCTCGGTATCAATACAACCACAGGTCAGAGAGAGATCCAGGCAACACTGAACACGTATCACAACCCCCTCTGAACCTACTTCAGCCAATTCTTTGATCCTACTGTGTCGCAGCCAAACCATTCCACTAATTTAAATCGGTCCTCCGGTATCTCTATCTGCTCCTTCCCATCCTTGGTCGTAGACCGTACCTTGTTACTGAAGGTGTAGTTTGATCAGGAAACAAAGGGGCATATTATCAATGCAGGCGATATGCTATTTTCACCGCTTTAGCGGCCGTTTTCGGCCGCTAAGCGGTGATAATACTATCGCCCAATCAGCAAGCTGTCGCTAACTGATGTTAGCGACAGCTTTGAGGCAATAGCGAGCGGTTTGGGGCCCGCTTTGTATGTTAGCGATAATTATCGCTAATGACATGCAAAGTGGGCGTTCCCAACCTGTTAGCGACTGAAAGCAGTCGCTAACGTCGCTAACACCTATTAGCAAGGCAGGCTTAGCGATGGCAATATTCGCGCTAAGTGCGTTTATCGTCAAAAACGAACACCTGCCCAGACCAGTTCTTAGCCATGTTATCCAATGGGAGGTGGATAACATGGCTAAGAGCATTTAGTCGCTAATGCGTGAATATCGCTGTATTATCAGCGATATTCACGCTATCACCGGAAAAATTATCGCTTTGGAGATAAACATAGCTAATAGCACGTTATCTCAGCGACAATTTCCAGCGATGCTTAGCGATAAAAAAATCGTTGCTAAGCCTAGTTAGCGATAAATATTGCTAATCATTAGTAATATGCCCCATAATATCTTCATTCAGAGGAGCAACACATTTCTGAGTCTGTAAGATATCTTTCAGATCATTTCTGCCTTCTGGCTAGAGAACAGTTGCTGGGATTCATTAGCAGTGGCGTCTGTTGGTGACACGGACAGCAGTTCGGGTTGCCAGCAGCACTTGCTCGACGTTCTTCCAACGAGGTTCCAGATTCTTAGAACGCTGGAAGTTCTTAAGGAGTATAAACTCGCCAGTTGGAGACCATGGGCCGGACCCTCTGATTTGTCTGGAATGGGAAACATCCTTTACAACACAACTTTTACCACGCAGTGCCTTTACGACGCAACTTTTACAACGCAAACATTACAACGCATTGCACTTGGGGGCGCTCTAGGATAGGGAATAAGTTTAATTTACTATCCAACACCTTCCCTAGTGTCCACGGGGACTGGAGTTGGAATAGTAAATTAAACTATTCACTATCCAGCACCCCAAAGCGCTATACGTTGTAAAGGTTTTTGTTGTAAAAACCGCGTTGTAAAGGCATGCGTGGTATAAGCATGCGTTGTAACGTCATACATCCGTCTGGAATAGCTTCACGCACCTGCTGATGAATCAGAAACAGTTTTTCAGTCAAGTTTTTAAGATAATCACTCAAAACAGGGTACTGTATTTCTTTAATCGTATTTGGTCTTGGGGGTGCCCACACATTCATAGGCCTACCAAAGACTATCTCATAGGGAGAAAGTTCAATCATACTGTGTGGAATGGAACAAACAGATAACAAGGCTAGCGGCAAGGCATCTGGCCAATTAAGGTCCGTTGCTGCCTGAATATTTTCTAGTTTTAGTTTCAAAGTGGCATTGTACCTTTCTTCCAAACCTGTTGCCTGGGGATAATTAGCAGCATGAAACTTCTGCTTTACCCCTAATCCCTTCATTAGGTACTTTATTATCTGACCAGTAAAGTGGGGCCATTGTCACTCCATAAAACTCTACAAACCCCAAAACGGGGGAAGAACTTTAACAGAATTTTAGCTGTTGTCAAGGCTGTGTTGTCTTTGGTGGGATAGGCTTCTACCCACTTACTGAAGGAACAGACCACAGCTAGTAAATACTTCAAATTGTTACAGCGCTCTAATTGTATGTAGTCCATTTGGAGTGATTGAAAGGGAACATGAGGTGGAGAAAATCCACCAGTAGGGGTTTATTCTCCCTTCCTAGGATTGTGCTGTAAGCATATCATACAATTTTTGACCAGATGCTCAGACATTTTCTGAATGAGCAGACTATCCCAGACTGGATCTAATTGGGGAATAATGTTTTTGGCACTAGCGTGAGCAGGTCCATGAGCCATAGTCACAAAAGGCAATACATAGGCATAGGGCAACTTCCATTTTGAGATATCATTTGATCTCCAGCATCCATCATCTAACTCTCCTTCCTTTTGCCATTCTGCCCTTTCTTGTTCAGTGCCTGACTGCTGTATGTCCTTAATCTCTGTATACATGTTTCCCATCTTTCAGCTTGGGATTGTAACACATACATTTTACTTGCGAGTGCACTTGCAGTTTCTCGTGCAACTTTGTCAGCAAAGGCATTTCCTGACTATTTACCAGTTTGCCGTGCTATATTTTAGAGCCATGGGAGGTTTGGAATCCCTGTTCCTTCCAGAGCTTGCCAAAGTTGTGTGCCACACCAAATGCATACTGACTGTCTGTATAACTGTTTACTCTTAATCCCTGACTGAGTTCGCAAGCCCTCAAGACCGCAATAAGTTCAGCTGCTTGGGCAGATATTTGTGGGATTCAGGCTGTTCCCACCACAGTCTGTAATGTAGTTATGGCATAGGATGCAGAAGTGGTGCCATCAGATAGTCTTAAACAAGAGCTGTCCACCCATAGTTCTCCCTCTGGGTCCAACAAAGGTGTATCCTTTAGATCTATTCTTCCCTTAGTTTGTTCTTCTGTTAGGAAAATACAGTTGTGCAAATCATGAGCTTTTTCCGCTGGCAAAGGTAACAATGTAGCTGGGTTTAGTGTCAAACATCTCTTAAGTCTGATATGAGGTGCCAAAAGAGAAAGTTCGTATCCTGTGAGTCTAGCGCTAGTTAAGTGTTGTGTCTTAGTCTGATTCAGGAGTGCATCCACAGAATGTGGTACCATGACCATAAGTTTGTTACTCAACACTATTCCCTCAGATTGCTATATAGAAATCGCTGTGGTGGCAACTGCTCTGAGACAACCTGGAAGTCCTCTGGCCACTGGGTCTAATACAGCTGGGAAATAAGCACATCCTTCTCTCTCGTGCACATATAATATAAAAGGCTTTGCATAGTCTGGAGTGCTAAACACTGGACCAGAACAAAGGGATGCACGAAGCTGCTGATATACTTCCTGACATTAGGATGTCCATGGTAGAGGAGAGGGAGTATCTTTAGTAACAAGGGACAAAAGAGGTTCGATGATAAGGGAGAAATTCGGGATCCACGGTCTACAGTAGGAAGTCATTCCAATAAGTGCCCTGACTTCTTTTGGGGTACTTGGAATAGGAATTTTTAGAATAGTTTGAACCCTGTCTTTAGTCAGAGTGCGACCTCCCTTAGACAAGAGGTGACCTAAATAAGTGACCTCAGATTGACAATATTGTAGCTTATTCTTGGAGACTTTATGTCCCTTAACAGCAAGGTGCTGCAAGAGAGAGAGAGTGGCCTCTTTACATTGCTCAAATGTGTATGCGGATAGCAAAATTTCATTGACATATTGCACAAGTGTAACTCCTGGTGGCAAAAGAAGTTCATCCAACTGTTGCTTAAGTGCCTGACTGTAAATGCTAGGGCTTTCTGTATAGCCTTGTGGAGCCCTACAAAATCTAAATGAGTGACCTCGTAATGAAAACCCAAAAAGATATCTACTGGTTTCATGTATAGGAATAGAGAAAAAGGCATTTTTTAGGTCGATAATGGAGAATACAGTTGCTGTAGGTGGGAATAATGTTAACAAAGTTGTAATATCAGAGACGACACGATATTGAGGGATCACTATTTTGTTGACCTCTCTCAAATCGATCACAAATCTGTAAATCTTATCTCCTGTTCCATCACCCTGTTTTAAAATGGGGAGAATGGGGCTATTACATACATTAGAGGAAACTTCCTCAACAACTCCTGTATGGATCATGTCATCAATGATAGATATCAATGTATCTTCACCTTCTTTTGATATTTTATATTGTGGGACCCTTGGTAAGGAAGCATCCTCCCGAACCTGTATATGTACTGGGGAAATGTCAATTTTTCCCAGTCAAGATCCGAACATAAAGAAAAATTGTATTGTTTAGGCAATTACTTTTCCCCATAAATCACACGTACTCCAGATGGGGAACAATGTATAGTAGCATGAAAATATTTCAAAAGATCAAGTCCCATCAGATTATCTGAAGCATGTGGGGTAAGTAAAAAGGGGGCTGTAGGGATGACATTCTCAACCTGCAAAGGTAGTTTTTCGGACACAGGGCTAGGAGTTGGTATTCCATCAAACCCTATCGGTGTAATTACTTGGCCAGACAAGGGTGTCCCAGGGACCCGTTTCTGAGATATCGCACTACGTGCCACCCCTGAATCCACTAAAAATTACTGATCCTGCCCAAGTATAGTGGCTTTTACATAGGGCCCTGACTGATCTACAGGTATCTCGACTGGTCCTCTTTGTCCTACGCTGTCCTAGGCAAAAGGTGTTCCCACAGTTTCCTCTGCTTCCCAATCTTCCATAGAATATCGATTATTTCGCTGATATAAGTCATTTCTTGACCTATTTCTCTGTGGAGCTTGAACTTGCTGTGGCTGCTGACGGGATGCTGAAGTCCCTTGATTACTTGTCACTTGTCTCCTTCCTCTCTCACTAGCAGCTAAAACAGGACATTCAGAACGCCAATGTCCTTTCTCTTTGCAATAAGCACATTGAGCCAGCCCTAGTGGAGTTTGTCTACCCGGTGGTCCTTCTGGAGGTGCTTGTCTAAAATTCTCACAATAATTTTGGCCTCGACCTTGGGGTCCATAGTCTTGAACCATCATTACCTTCCTTTTCAATTCTTTTAGTTTTCCTTCTTTTCGTTCTTGCTCAGTGGTCACCTAATTCTGGTAATACTGAGCCATATCTAATATAGCTTTCAGAGTCACTGAAGTCCATGTGCTCTCAGAGTTCTTTAAGCAAACTGATATCTCAGGAAGCAATTTTCCCACAAATCTATCTACAAAAAAAGGTGTACTGGTAGGTGTAGATGTATCTTGCCCACTAAAATCATGGAACACTTCCTCAAAGCGAGTAAAGAAATCAGGGACAGCCTCTCCCTGTAAGCAGTAAGGAGTGCCCAGTCTATTTTCCTATCTGGAACCATCGTTTTTATGTATGTAAGTATGTTACCAGGCAGATCCAATATAAGCTGACTAGGTTTCTGACCAGGTTTCCTATCTCTATCAGCTGCTATTATGGCAGCCCAATCTCCTCCCAAATCAACAGCATGATCCTGTTTCCGGGTAAGTCGCCACATATCTGGTGGCAGGATCATACAAAAAAACATATCAATATCCGCTAAAGTCATGATACAAGAATAAATGGCTGCCTGTACATCATCACAAAATCCAATAGGATTTTTCCTTATGTCTGGTGAGGAAGCTTTTAGAGTGAGTACATCCGCCCTTTTCCAGGGCGTATATATCTCCAATTATACAAAAAATGGGCTCTAGCATCAGCACTATTCGGGTCATCATTATCTGCATTCCCTCTTCCAGGAATGAACTGTGGCGCAGCCTCCCTCATAGGTCTTATTCCGGGAGAGGAAGAGATTTCATTACTATATCCAATTGTCATTGCAATAGCATTATTAACTCTACTTACGGGAAGGCCCCTATCTGACACTGTCGATTAATAGCTCTAACATCATCTGGGCCATTCTGTCCTGTAGTCATCTCCCATTGAACCATAAATTGATGAGCAAGCTTATTTATGAGACAAAGAAGCTCGCCTTCCGAAAAATCCTGTATCTATCATTTTCTCTACTTCCATTTCTAGATCACTTAACCAATTTAATACCATCAATCTTATCGCATCCTGACAAAACTAAGGTACAGTAGAACGAAGAACTCGAGGGGTCAGGACAGATGCAGGAAGTACAGGATCATCAGTCATTCGGAGTGCAGTGGCCTGTGGTGGAGGCGCAGAGGCCTGGGATGAGTGGCAGTGGCCTGGGTTGGAGGGGGTAAAGAATGTACTGGTACTGGTTGGAAAATAGGGAGCTGGGCAACCGCGGGCAAAGGAGGGGGAGCAGGGAGTACAAGGGGAGGCAACATTTTGTGGTCCAGGGGGAAGAGGTGTCAATGGTACACATTGTGGCTGGGGTCGTTCAATTAACAACCCATCAATATCTGAGTTCACATCTTCTTGGTGGACCTGAACTGATACGGTTGGTCTAACTATATATTCTTTAGATGTTAATAATCTATGCTCTCTATCTAAACATTCCTTTTTCTCCTGAACTTCCTTATCCTTCAATCCCTTATACTTCTGATACTCTGTTTTCCTTTCCTTTTTCCTTGGTACTTTCTCCACACTGAGCTGCAGCTCCTTCACTTCTTTCCTCCATATATGCAAACTGTCAAACATAGCTGTCCTAACTTTCTTTAAAAACAATTGTTTCTCTAAATAGAGAGAGTTTGTGAGGGTCCATGGTTCCCTCTAATGGCCATTGCAACCTTTCGTATATTTGTTCCACAATTTATTATACATGATGGGACAAATACCATATTTGATGTACATCTCAAAATTTGCGGTACTTTCGGGTGGTGCCGGCTGACTTGCTTCAAAATGCTCTGCTTATCGCAGCAGCAACAACAAAACTTCCAAATGGTGCTAAACACAGGCATGTTATATTAGATTAAAAAAAACATATTAACAGAGAGAAATAAAAAATATTCTCACATTACCTGTAAGAAAAATGTTAGTCAAGACAAATAGCAAGTCCCAAAACAAAGTCTAAGTTTCAAAATTCCTAGAAAAAGCCAACAGATACCAAACAAATGCTAAGGCAGATGCAGAACAAATCCTAACCAAATGAACTGGTTCAATACAAATTTACCTTATGTGTAGTCTTCAACTCCCACCTGTTGATCCTCCATGATCCAAAAAAATATCACCGTCCGAAGGTCCCAGTCAAGGCCAGCAGCTGCCAGGGAGATCAGAGTCGGAGAGCTGAAAAATCACCTTGGACCAAGAGCAATACTAATCTCTTCAGGTGGTGAGCCCCTCAGCGAAGTACGTCTTACCGACCCAATCTCCTCCCCTGGTCCGACTGCAAGCCTTTGATGGGGCCCAACATTGGGCGGCAATTTGTGGAGCAGATTAATTTTAATCTGCTGGTGCAGGGTCACCACTCTTGCCACAGGTTCTTATCAAGTAAGGAGGAATCGATACTGGAGCGAAGTCAAACCATAGGCCATTTATTGAGCATTCATGAATTGGTCTCCATCCAACAAGTACCATAGAGATACTCAAGGAGAGAGCACACTGAACAATGGTTACATGGGTTTTTATAGTAAAGATCATAGACAAGGAACGCCCAGAGGTAAATAGAGCTCTGGGAAGAACACACAAATGAGACAATCGGTAAGAATCAACAAACTTGGGGGCATATTACCAACGATTAGCGATATTTATCGCTAACTAGGCTTAGCAACGATTTTTTTATCGCTAAGCATCGCCGGAAATTATCGCTGAGATAACGTGGTATTAGGTACGTTTATCTCCAAAGCGATAATTTTTCCGGCGATAGCGTAAATATCGCTGAGGATACAGCGATATTCACGCATTAGCGATTAAATGTTCTTAGCCATGTTATCCACCTCCCATTGGATAACATGGCTTAGAACTGGTCTGGGCAGGTGTTCGTTTTGGTGATATTCGAGCTTAGCGCGAATATTGCCATCGCTAAGCCTGCCTTGCTAATAGGCGTTAGCGACTGCTTTCAGTTGCTAACGGGTTGGGAACGCCCACTTTGCATGTCATTAGCGATAATTATCGCTAACATGCAAAGCGGGCCCCAAACCGCTTGCTATCGCCTACAAGCTGTCGCTAACTGCTGTTACCGACAGCTTGCTAATAGGTCGATAGAATTTTCGCCACTTAGCGGCCGAAAACGTCCACTAAAGCAGCGAAAATTGCCTATCGCCCCCCTTGATAATATGCCCCCTGGTGCCTCGTGTAACTGTCACATCCTGAGGCTGCACAACAAGATAGGCTATCTGAACACACATTATCTAAGGCTTTACCATTGTTTAAATAACACACGAAACCCAGTGCAGACATCAGCTGTTCGTTTGTGCTGACTTTGCATGTTTACGCAGCCTACAATGCCTCAATTTAGATTTGTTACCTAATGTTTATGCAGGTGTGGTGTCAAGGATAGAGCCAGGCTGAAAACAGGACAGAGGTGAGCATGGACAAGGCACAGCTGAATTAAAAAATGAAAGAATCAGATTTTACATTTTCACAACTCTCCAAACAATTTGTAGATAAGCCTTTGAAATACGGCTGTAGCCACTGCTAAACCAAAGGGCATCCTTTGGTACTGAAAGCACCCAAAAGGAGCGATGAACGCTGTTATAGACGTACTCATTTCACACAAAGGAATCTGATGATAAGCAGCCGAAAGGTCAATGGTTGAAAACTATTTAGCATCTTTAACTAAAGCTAACATTTCAGAAATCTTTGGGAGAGGGAATTTATCAACTACTATGTTATTATTTAGGTGTCTCAAGTCTATGCATAATCTGATTTTTCCAGTGCTCCGTCGCTTCAGCTAGTGGTGAAATCAATTGTGAAGACACAATGGATTCAATAATGTCAGCACCAACTAGTTTCTTTAATTCCGTTTCTACCTCATCCCTTATTAAGATGGGAATATTTCTAACCTTATGAATTTTTGGTCTGGCTTCAGGTTCCAAGACTATACAATGTTCAAAATGATTCAATTTCCCAACTGAACACCTTGGGAAACGTTTTCAATATTTCTGTTTCAAAATGTTCACTCTCACCCATGAGTATTACTGGTTCCAGATTATTAGGGTTTACTATAATATCCAGTTCTCCTGGATCTTTCCACCCTAAAACTGCAGGGCCCTTTTTTGCAATATATAACTTTCCAAGAGATCTTTATATTCAAATCTGAACATTAAAGGCCTATATCCTAAAATATACATTTTTCCTCAGAATATCCTTCAGGGTGAATGTCAGTATATATCAGTTTATGTCAATGACACTTGACAAACTTGGTTCGCCAGTTCACTTCATTAATAATGATGGATGATGACCCTGAATCCCCAAACCTCTGTACTGTGACACCGCCAATACACATAGAGCACAAAGGTTTCTTCCTATTACCAATAACGGTGTCATTTATATTCAAAATAAACAATTCCTTAGGGTCAAAATGCTGCACGGTATACTCTGAATCACTAATGGTAAGTTTCCTTATTATACTCTTGCTCTCATTAGTAGAATGTGGAGCGGGGTGGTGCTGCGGCCAGGGCAGCTGAATTCGAAGCACAGGGTTCATGGTTCAATCTACGGCGGCAGCTCAGCTCAGCACCATGCGACTCTGGGCAATAGCTCACTTAATTTACATGATGGCCCCCAGTGCCTTGATACCCATAAGGGTGAGTAGTTTGCGCTTTACAAATACGGATTTATTATTTATTTAATCACTCTCATCCACACACTTCACTTTAAACATCTTTTTCCTTGTACATAATTTGGTGAAATACCCAATTACACTGCAATTAGAGCATTTATGTTTAATGGCTGGACACAACTTACTAGATGCAAGATGAGAAGCATTACCACAACAATCGCATCTCAAATTTTCTTTCTTGGTAAACTCATGACTTTTCGCAAACTCATTCTTAGATTTAGCTAATCCTTTGCTTTTAACTTTACACACTACATCATCTGATAATTCTTTTGATTCAGATTTAAGTGCCTTGGCACTGCGGATAGACAATTCTGCTGATAAGTTGTTCCTGTAGATAATCAAACTTACAATCTCCTGCAAGTTTTCGAAGTGCAGCAACATATTCATCTACTATTTCATTCAATTCCTGTTTCCTTTGAAAAAATGCAAATCAAGCAGACTCATTTGCATTGATTCTGGCACACTCGGCATGCATGATCAGTTTGCTGTAACGTTGCAAACTCTCAGGGAGAGCAGTCTTGTTTTTCACGGGCACGTATACCCTACTCATCGCCAGATGTAGCATCTTCCCCAGTCCTCAAGTATGCAAGCAGATAAGGCCACACACAGGAACTGCAGTTCAACATGTCTTTATTCTCCAACCTTCTGTCATACTCTACCCATTACGTCATACCACACCCTAATACCTCACCCACATATCACATAGTTCCTGTTCAGAGTCCATCCAGAACCACCAGAGTCCTAGTGCGCATCGCATCAATATGCTACACAAGCCTTTTTTGTTAACAACAGTGTCTTTTCAAGTGAGGCTCATGCTCGACCCTAAAAATAGATTTGCAGGGTTTTTGTCTACACCCCCTCATTAGGCCTCTTAATGAGACGTCCTCCATCTGAATAGACTGACCTTTGAATGTGATTTGCGGAGTCTTATTGCGTTCATTATCTATTTCCTCTATGCCTGTGTCAGTATCCTGGAGAGGTTGCTCGATCAAGAAGCTGCCCTGGGCTCCTTGGGCTCTCAATGCTTCTTGATGCCCTCTGAGTCCCTACCGAAGCTCGGCTGCCTGATACAGTTCCTCCAAACACAATTCTAAATCCAGCCCCTTAAGCGCAGTAGCAAAGATGGTGGTGCAAGGCTGATCTCGCTTTACGACAATGCCATGGCTGCTAGTTCCTTCATGGGAGGAATGGAGGCAATTGAAGAACAATGCTATTGACCCTGCTGTGTTAGCTATAGTTCCTTATTATTGTATTAGGTATTTTGTTAATTATTTGTATTGTGCATCTTTTGTAGAGTGTTCTGCCAGTGGGCTCACTTGAGCATTCCAGATTCTTAAAACTGGAATCTGAAGAGAGAGTCTCTGAGTAGGAAGGAGCAAGGACGGTTGTGTTTTCTGCTCTGCTGCATTGGTGCTTCAACTTTAATAAAGAATTATTCTTTCTTTTGTGAAGATTATTCATTACAAGTTTGGCGACGAGTTTCCTTGGAACACGAGGAACCTACGGAAAAAGCGTGCATTTTGTACTTTTGCAGAGAGATTCTGCTGCTATTTTAATACTTCTACTACCTGCATTTGAGACTCACGGGAAGGAGTTTAAGGAAAGATTTGCCATTCTACATTCCATATCACTGATCTCCGATTGACTACAGGCACTTCGTTTTTTTTGTTTGTTTTTTAAACTTACTGTGGACAGAAGTGAAAAACGGACCCCCCCATTCGCCACTGATCCTTTACAGGTGGTGTTGTGCAAGGCACATCGTCCTGGGAAGACCATCACTCGGGACACATCACACTTTAAACATCTACCTCGACAAACACCAGCTCCTGAAACTACTTAGGAGGAGATCACACTTTCTGGTGATGGTGGCCCTCGATCATCTGTGATCTCCCGAGACGGAAGACAAGTGCAAGCTCCTCGCAGATTGATTGAGATGTGATTTAAGTGTTGCTTGACACTTTTTATTTAACAAAGGGGAAATTTAGCATATTGATAGGACCCTAGTAGTTCTAGGCAGACTTTAAACGGAAACTACATGATATGCGGGCAAGGTGGAAGAGTGTGGTTTGCGAAGTATGACATAATGCGTAGAGTATGAAGGAAAGTTTTCGAATAAAGACATGTTCAACCTGTGTGGCGTAATCTGTTTGCATGCTCCAGGGCTAGGGGAATGCACTACAGCTTGGAGCCCACCCGATGCATACCATTTGATGGCTTGTGTGGCACTATTCTTTACAGCCTTGTATTTCATCAAGGCAGGCCTAACAACATTGCCTTTCCTCCCCGTGGAGCAGGGACCAAGCACTGATTGATTCAACTTAATCAGTGTCTGACCCCCTGCTCTTATCTTATCTTATCTTATCTTAGGTGCAATTTGTAAAGTGCACTGACGCCGAAGCTTCCTGGCGCTGATAGACAGAGTGAGTGAGGAGAGGACCTGAGTGGCGGGATTCTAGCTAAGGGGGGGGGGGGGGGGGGGGGGAAGGTGAGTTTTTAACAATTTTCTGAAGTTCAGAAGGGAAGAGGAGGATTTGATTGAAAGAGGAAGGAGATTCCAAAGCACCGGAGCTAGATAGGAGAAACGGCGACCGCCGAATTTCTTGGTTTTGTTTTTTGGAGTAACAAGCAGATGACGATGAGCTGATCGGAGGTTACGTATTGGACAGTGAGGACGGATGAGAGATTTGAGGAACGTGGGCCGGGGCAGCGAAGGGCTTTGAAGGTGAGGCATGCCACCTTGAAGGCTGCCCTTTGGTCTATTGGGAGCCAATGAAGGCTGTGGAGCAAAGGCTTGGCTGATTGCCATCTGGGGGTTCCATAAATCAAGCGGGCCGCTTGATTCTGGACGACTTGGAGGCGGTGTAACAGAATTTGTGGAAGACCATGGTAAATGGAGTTAGAAAAGTCCAGACGGGAGAGCACGAGTGAGATGACAGTTTGGGTAAGTGCTGCAGGGGGAAGAAGATGGCGGACTTTGCAGATCCTCCGAAGTTGGTACATGCAGGATGAAACTACCGCTTAATGTGATTTAGCTACCATTTTGTTCTTTTTAACTTTTAGTGCCCTGCAATAAAAGGCATGGGATTGGCAAAAACGTGCCCAGCAGGACAAACAAAATTGCAAAGATTTGTTTTCTATAGTTAACTTTTTTTTTTGCCAAGTCTTCTTTTATCACTTTGTAGTCATGTTTTCTTTTGTTTTTGCTTGTGAGTGCTGTTCCCAAAAGATAAAGATTATCTCATTGCAAAGCGACATTATTTACTTCTTATGTGTAATTTTTGAAACTATACTTTAACACATAATCGTGTAGTACACCAAAATCCACCTCACTCCAATCCACCCCACTCCTATCCTTGCCAATCCAATCCACCCTACTTCACCCCACACCAATCAACCCGACTCAATCCAATCCATCCCAAACCAATCCAATCCACCACACTAGAATACAAACCACTCACTCAATTGAATCCACTCCAATCCTCCCAACCCACCCACTCCAATCTCTCCATCCCAATCTTCCCCACTCAATCCAAAACAATCTGCCCTACTCCATCAAAAACAACTCTGATTCAAAACAATCTGGCCCACTCCAGTCTACTGCACTCCAATCTGCTCAACTCCAGACAAAACAATCTGCCCCTCTCCAAAACAATCTGCCTTACTCCAATCTTCCCCACTCCAATCCAAAACAATCTGCCCCACTCCGATCTGCCCTACTCCAATACAAAACAATCTGCCCCACTCAAGTCCAAAACAATCTGGCCCACTTCAATCTGCTTCACTCCAATACAAAACACTCTGCCCCACTCCAATCCAAAGCAATCTGCTCCAATCCAATCCATCCCATTCTAATCTTCCCTACTCCAATCCAAAGCAATCTGCCCCACTACAATCTGTCCCACTCAAATCCAAACAATCTGCCCTACTCCAATCCAAAACAATCTGCCCATTCCAATCTGACCCACTCCAATCCAAAGCAATATACCCCACTACAATCCATGCCATTCTAATCTGCCCCACTACAATCCAAAACAATCTGCCCAACTATAGTCTGCCCCACTCCAATCCGAAAAGGTCTGCCCCACTCTAATCTGCTCCACTCCAATCTAAAACAATCAGCCCCACTCCAATCCAAAACAATCTGCATCACTCTAATCTGCTCCACTCCAATGTGACCCTCTCTAATCCGCTCTTCCCCACTCCAATCCGCCCCACTCCAATCCAATCCACCTCACCCCAATTCATCCACTCCATACCAATTTACCCCACTCCATTCCAATCTACACCAATCCATTCCAGCCCAATCCAACCCAACCCACTCCAATCCACCTCACCCTAATTACATCCCCCCACTCCCTCCCCAATCCCCCCCACTCCAATCCAGACCACCCCACCCCAATCCAAAACAATATGCCCCACTCAATCCAAAACAATCTGACCAGCTCCATCCAAAACAACCAGCCCCATTCCAATACAAAACAATCTGTCCCACTCAAATCCAAAACAATCTGACCCACTCCAATCTGCCCCACTCTAATCCTCCCCACTCCAATCTGCCTCACTCCAATCCAAAACAATCTGTCCACTCCAATCTGCCCCAATCTAATCCAAAACAATCTGCCTACTCCAATCCATTCCATTACAATATGCCCCACTCCAATCCAAAACAATCTGCCCCACTCCAATTTGCACCACTCCAATCTGCCCAACTCAGGTCTCCCCCACTCCAAAACAATCTGCCCCACTCCAATCCACTCCACAATAATCTGCCCTTCTCCAATCCAAATTAATATGCCCACTCCAATCCAAAACATTCTGCCCCACTCCAATCCACCCTACTCCAATCTAAAACAATCTGCCCCACCCCTATCTCCCCCACTCCAGTATGCCCCACTCCAATCCAAAACAGTCTACCTCACCCTAATCCGCTCAACTCCAATCTGTCCCACTCAATGCAAAACAATCATCCCACTCCAATCCTAAACAATCTGCCCCACTCCAATCTCTCCCACTCCAATCTAAAAAAATCTACCCCACTCCAAACTACTCTACTCCAATCTGCCCCACTCCAACCCAAAACAATCTACCCCACTCCAATCCGCCCCTGCAATCTGCACCACTCCAATCCGTTCAACTCCAATTCGCCTCACTCCAATCTAATCCATATTACCCCAATCACTCACCCTATCCCAATTCACCCCACTCAAATCCATCACAATCCACCCAACTCCAATCCAATCCACCCCACACTGATCCAATTCTCCTTATCCAGCACAATCCAATCTACCCCATTCCAGTCCAATTCACCTCACTCCAATCCACCCCACTTGCTACCCGTTCCACCCCACTCCAATCCAATCCACCCTACTCCAATCCAAAACAATGTGCCCACTCCAATCCGCCCCACTCCAGTCCAAAACAATCTGTCCCAATCCAATTTTCCCTACTCCAGTCTAACCCACTCCAATCCACCCCACTCCAATCCAAAACAATCTGTGCCACTCTAATTCACTACACTCCAATCTGCCCCACTCCAATCCAAAACAGTCTACCTCACCCTAATCCGCTCAACTCCAATCTGTCCCACTCAATGCAAAACAATCATCCCACTTCAATCCTAAACAATCTGCCCCACTCCAATCTCTCCCACTCCAATGTAAAAAAAGCTGCCCCACTCCAAACTACTCTACTCCAATCTGCCCCACTCCAACCCAAAACAATCTACCCCACTCCAATCCGCCCCTGCAATCTGCACCACTCCAATCCGTACAACTCCAATTCGGCTCACTCCAATCTAATCCATATTACCCCAATCACTCACCCTATCCCAATTCACCCCACTCAAATCCATCACAATCCACCCAACTCCAATCCAATCCACCCCACACTGATCCAATTCTCCCTAACCAGCACAATCCAATCTACCCCATTCTAGTCCAATCCACCTCACTCCAATCCACCCCACTTGCTACTCGTTCCACCCCACTCAAATCCAATCCACCCTACTCCAATCCAAAACAATATGCCCACTCCAATCCGCCCCACTCCAGTCCAAAACAATCTGTCCCAATTCAATTTTCCCTACTCCAGTCTAACCCACTCCAATCCACCCCACTCCAATCCAAAACAGTCTGTGCCACTCTAATTCACTACACTCCAATCTGCCCCACTCCAATCCAAATCAATTGGCCCTACTCCAGTCCAATCCACCTCACCCCAATCCACCCACCCCATCCCAATAAACCCCACTCCAATCCATTCCAATCCAGCCCAATCCAATCTAACCCACTCTAATCAAATCCGCCTTACCCTAATCCAATCCACCCCACTCCTTCCCCCATTCACCCCCTCCAATCCAGTTCAACCCTCTCCAATCCAAACCAACCTGACCCACTCCAATCTACCCCACACCATTTTGAACCACTCAAATCCAAAACAATCTGCACACTCAATCCAAACCAATTTGACCTACTCCAATCCAAAACAACCTGCCCTATTTCAATCCAAATCGATCCACCAAACTCCAAACTGCCCCACTCCAATCCAAAACAATCTTCCCCATTCTACACTACAACAAGCTGAGCCACTGCAATTATCCCCACTCCAATCCAAAACAATGTGCCCCACACCAATCAGCCTCACTCCAATCCAAAACAATCTACATCACTACAATCAGCCCATCTAATCCAAAACAATCTGCCCCACTCTAATTTGCCCCAATCCAATTCAAAACAATCTGCCCCACTCCCTTCCACCCCATTCCAATCCAATCTACTCCACTCCAATCCAATCCGTCCCACCCCAATCGAATCCACCCAAATCCAATCTACCCCACTCCAATCCACCCCATCCCACTCAAATCCAATCCACCTCAATCCAGTGTTTCTCACCCCATCCCAATCCAGTTCACCCCACTCCAATCTGCCCATCTAATTTAAAACAATCTGCCCTACTCCAATTTGCCCTACTCCAATCCAAAACAATCTGCCCCACTCAATTCCACCCCATTCCAATCCAATCCACCTCACCCCAATCCAATCCACCGAACTCAAATCCAATGAATCCCACCCCATTCGAATCCACCCAAATCCAATCTACCCCTCTCTAATCCACCCCACCCTAATCCAATTCAATCCACCTCACCCCATCCCAATCCAGTTCACCCACCTCAGTCCAATTCACCTCAATCCAATCCACCCCACTCAATTTAATCCACCTCACGCCAATCTAATCCACCTCACTGTAATCCAATCTGCTCCACTCCAACCCACCCAACCCCACTCCAATCCAATCCAAACCACCCCACTCAAACTAACCCCACTCCACTCCATTCCCCTCAAGTCCACCTCACTCCACTCCAGTCCAATCCACCCTACTCAAGTCGACCTAACTCCACTACAGACCAATCCACCCCACCCCACTCCAATCCAATCCAATCCACCGCACCTATTTTACAAGTACGAAGTTCTTTATTCGGTTATTCAAACAAACAACCATAAAAGCACAGTTCAATAGACAAAATTTAAAAATGATTGAATCAATATAAAAACCACTTCCAGAATTAAAAAGTCACAATTCACCATATACAATACAATGTAAAAACAATTTTAAACATTTATCCCTCCATGCTATTTCTCTTTAAGTGCTAGTTTTAAAAAAACTGTTACAAATAAAGTGCAATCGTGGGTTAGCAGCTGTAAATAACAAAGTGCAGGTCTGACCTGTGTAAAGTTCATTTTTTTAAGAAGGGGCTTTAAGTAAAGCCTCCGAGGTATGTCATAGTAAGAACAAATAAATAGGAAGTGCACCAAGTCCTGCGGAGACACATTGTCGCAGCCGCAGCACGGTAGCACTTGACCTTGGTGGCTCCCCTTGGGAACGGCAAGCAGTAAGTGGAAAAGGTCCAAACGGAACCTAATTAACAAAAATCGATCAAAGCCCGACATTGACCAAGACAAATACGGTTCCATGCTAGGTGTAGATTTTATTACAACATATTTCCGGACACTGCTTTTGTTCAGTTCCACCTCCTCTCAATGCAAGTACCGAGAAAGGGAAAAGGTTTTCCTCACATATGTAACATCAGATCTGCTGATAGAGTCTGGTCTTATAAAAAGCTCAGGACGCCTCAGTTCTGAGAAGCAGCCTTTCAGATATTTGAGCCACAGGATTTTGTGCATATTGTCCCAGGATAGGGCTTCTCTCAGAAGTTGGTGATTAAGTGGCAAGTCTTTGTTTAGCCAACAATTTAACCAGCAGATTAAAGGTTGTAGAGCTATAGTATCACTTAAAAAGGAACGCCTAGTTCTTCATGCACTATAAAACTAGCCGTTCCCCTTGGGACCCCCAGCATCTGTTTCAAGAAATTATTTTCTACTACCACCAGGTCATTGATTGCCGTGTGCCCCCAAAGCTCACTCCCATAACAGGCTAACGCCACACTCTTTGCCTGGTAAATTTTTAGCAATGCAGCAATTGGGCGGTTGCCCATTTTCCTAGCAAAGCTAAAAATGGCCGCGTTAGCCCGAGTTAATTCCCCCTTTTCCTCTGGACTGCCGGGCCCCATTTCAATCGGTTATCAAATAGGACACCCAGATATGAAAAGATTTTTGTAGTAGGGATCTTTTCCCCGTTAACATAAAATGATGGCGTCTTTTTGTAGCCCTTCCCTAAGTTCATTACAAAGGATTATGTATTGTTAATGGCGAGGTCTCGGGATTTCATGAAGCTGTAAAAGGAGTCAATTAATAATTGAAGCCCTTTTGCGGTCCTTGCCAACAAAACGGCGTCGTCCGCGTAGAGTAAGATGGGTAGTCCCTTGCGCCCAACATACGGGTAATCTGCTCCGGTGTTTAAAAGGTTCTCCTCCAAGTTGTTAATATATAAATTAAAAAGAAACGGAGCTAAAATACAGCCCTGTCGGATTCCACGATGTACTCCAAAATCCCTTGTTACCTTTAACTCTTGGGAGTAACGTACATTGGCCCTCGTGTCCTGGTGCAGATCTGCCAACAAATTAACTAGATTTTGCTCCACACCCATGTGGCCCATGGCCTCCCAGAGCTTAGCCCGATTGACACAGTCGAAGGCTGATGAGAGGTCCATAAATGCCATGTGTATTGTGCCCTGACATGCCAAGGTGTATTTTCCTAGGACCATATACAAATTGAGACACTGTGAGATCGTGGAGTGGACTGGCCTAAATCCGCATTGGATCGGGGAGATTGTATTGTGCTCTTCCGCCCAGGTTGTTAGTCTGTTCAAGATTACCCCCCCGCTACTTTGACCACAGAATCAATTAAAGATATTGGTCTGTAGCAGGAGGTACTATTACGGTCCCCTTTCTTGAACACGGGAACTATCGTGGAGACCCCCCACGACCTAGGGCATCCAGATACAACGGCTGCGTTAAACACAGCGGTAAGAACAGGTGCCCACAGTGATACACATGACTTAAAGAGGTCCGGGGGCAAGCCGTAGGGCCCTGGAGCTTTATTACTTGTTAATCCCTTGATTCCCTTTTCAACTTCGCTAATAGAAAAGCACAGAGGGTTATCTTCTAAAACACCATTTTTAAATTCTGCTTGTGGTAAATTACTATTAAAAATAGAGCTAAAATGAGAGACCCACTCTTCTTCTGTTATGTTAGTGCCTACAGCGGAGTTACCTGTTGGTTCAAAAAGAGGTTTATTTATAATTTCCCAAAACATTGCACTATTTCCAAGGATTTTGGGATCTAACAGGTTTTCCCAGATAGAGGCCTTCACTTCTGATTTACATTTAGCTGGGGCCTTATTATAATAGTTGCATGATGCCCTGATTCGTGCCTGGTCTCTGGGCCTAGCCTTTAGTGCCGCCTTCAAATCACGACTTGCCTTGGAGCAGGAGTGATCAAACCATTTCGGGCCACTGCGAGCCGGCCCCGTAGAGGGCACGGTTAACATTGCTCCAACTTTGGATACAATGCCGTCAAAAGCAGACAGGATCTCCTGGGGTGGAGGTGCCGAGGACACACAGAGAGACAACTCAGGGCCACACGTGTTATTAATTGATTCGTACAAGTGGCTCGAGTTTACCATTGACCACTTTAAACGTCGTTTGCCATCAGTACACTTTAAGACACCACCATCTAACCTCTTCTTACGCAGTTCAAATATCACGCCACCCAGTTGGATACAGACTGGATTATGATCACTGTGTTGGATCTCCTGAATTTTAAAGTCCAAGATAGAAGTACCAAAGTCACCCGAAAGAAGTATATGGGCAATGTAGGATCCCCCTGGATTGCCTTTATAAGTGGGTACATCATGAAGGGTGTGGTCAGCCACCACAGACATGGCCGGGGTTAAATTGAATTCATTCAGGAGGTCATTCAACAGGTTACCCCGCCGCGTATGATCGAAATGAAAACCTCTCTGTCAGTGGCAACCCAGTGAACCCGTTACAGTATCTCCTGGGTACCCACAGGGGTGTGCGTTGAAGTCCCCTGTAATAAGTATATGGTGTGGGAGGCTCTCCAGATTATTCCTGAGGAAATTACCCAAATCCACTAGTCTACACTCACCATTGTGATTTACAGCATTATAAAAGTTGATATGGGTTAGTGAGTCTTTCCCTTTCTTGACCAACAACACTTGAATATCAGTATTGCAGAAGGAGTACCTTTTGACTGTGCATGTTAGTGCTAAATTAATAAACACAGCCAATCCCCCTTTGGCTCTACCGCTACGTGACGGCTCTGCGGATACAAAAAAGCTTTAATACCCTTCTATGGATACATTGTTCCCAACCAACCATGTCTCTTGAAAACATACCACTGCAAAAGATCTTATAAAGGCTACCCAGGTCGGGTCGCTAATTTTGCCTGCTAACCCAGCGATGTTCCACAAGATTACATTGAATTTAGAGGTCATCAATTCAGTGGGGGCCATCACACGTGCAGCTAAAGCTTTTTCTGGGGGAGCCACAGGACTGGCTTCAGTGCTATCCTCTGCAACTGTGTTTGATTTAGTGTCATCTCTCTGGGTAATATTTGGCACTTGGGTAGGTTCGCAGGTTGTTACAGGGTAAACTTTATCTGGGCCACTATGATTCAGGGGAGCATTGTCTACCACTAGTTGCCCTAAATAAGGCTCGGCCAAATCAGTTACCCTAGCTATATCAACTAGAAGTGAATTTGATATATCCCGTGCAGCGGTTAAGAAAACCGGAGCTACCTTCATCTGTTCCCTGTTTGCTATCCCACTTCGTAATTCAGAGGGATTATAGCTAACAGAGAGCGGGGTCTTTACACAAGGTCAATCCACTCCCTCGAGGTCTCCCTGAGAGTGGAAGGCGTTAAATCGATTGAAGATAGGAACCCTGTATTGATTATCATAGTAATCGTAGTACCTATTTTCATGCAGATAGTTTGAGTGCGGATTACCATGGATCATATGTTGGTTATCATTATGATCGTAAGACCTGCTTCCCTTTGTGTAGTGTTGGGTCGTATTTCTTTGGGTCATGGGGGTTGGTGGATAAAAGTAACTGAGTTCGACAGTTTGAATCCTACTGTCTAAGTAGCCTTCCCTCCAACCGCTAATATAATTTACCACACGCCTGTCTTTAAAATTTATAATGATGCAGTCACCTTCTAAGACCTTGTTTCTCTGACCCACCCAGTCTACCCTTCTAACATGAAGTATTTGGCCATTTAGGTATGAGGGAATTGGCCTGTATCTAGTTAACCAATGCCTAACTTTATTTTTTAGTTCACTATGATTTTCTGATTTCCCCTCTCCTAGTGTTGATACACCTATCATGACCACGGTACTGGGGTGGGATTCAGGGGGCAAATCAATGCGCACATTCTTGTTAACAGGTCTTGGTTTTTTAGGTTGCTCTGGCTGGCTATTGCTAACAGTATTGGTCGTGCCCTCGGCCGCCCACTCACTCCCGTCCCTCCCATTTGCATTTTCTACTGTTGCATCCCTAGGCTGTGCATCAAGAGGGGGCAGCTCGTCCCTATTCTCGCCTCGCTTATTTTGAGACTCCTTGTGTCTTTTATCTGGAGGTGTTGGTATCTGTATCTGCTTGGCTGACTTACATGTAACTGATACAGCTTCTTGGATGTTTTTATTATTTAGCGAGTTCGTTGGTTTATCATTGAGTTTATGTTGAGACTGTGGTTTGTGGGATTTAATAAATTTTGTCAAGATTTCATTATTTTGCTGTTGTACTACTTCTAGTTTCTCCAGTTTCTCCCCTATCGTTTTTACCCTTTCATGAATGGGGAGCATGAAAGACCTCATTAGGTGTTCCATTTTTTCCATGAGAGTCTTCACACAGGTAGAGTTTTCACAGGCCTGGTTTGCTAATTCGATAGTGTATTGCCCTGTGACTCCCTGGGTAACTGTTGTCTGGTTCCAGGCTATTGATGTGACAGGTTGTGACGCCCAATGGATGATCCTCTGTGTATGACTCGTGCTTCTCCTCTGCCCCAGTCTAGATTTGTGCCATACAACCTTCGATTTTGCCCTGGATTTACTGGCAACCCTCATGATTCTTTAAGATGACAAATTGCCTATATGCCCTTTCCCTCTCGAGCACTCGATTAGGGGGCTCCCTTTATCAGGTGATGTACAAACTTCATTAGGTACTCAGCAGTAGAGGCTCGAGACGGAGGAGGAGTCACGTTACGAGCAGTGAGCTAGCAGCAAGCAGTGCAGTGAGAGGAGCGGAGCAGCAGCTGCAGCCGTCAGCAGTCAGCGGTCAGCCGTATCCAGTATACTGGAACGGAACCGAGCCAACCAAGGAGCTGAACAGGCGAAAGGCGTCCCCTGCGGTACCCCGGCGGTATCCCGGCGACGGCAGAGAGAGGCAGAGAGAGAGGAGTCCGCCCTGCCAGTCCCCTCAGCCCTCTCTCCAGTCTCCCCCTCAGTCTCAGGCTCAGAAGGACAACCGCCCGACAAAAACACCGAAAAGGAAAGCATCGAGGCAGAGAGAGCAGTGAAGGTGAAGGCGGAGGCGGGGGAGGAGCGGTGAGCCACGGCATCTACCTCAAGGCTCTTCCTGCAGAGGAAAGGATCGCACAGCCGAGCACAGGAGAGCTCGGGAGGAGTCAGATCAGGTCAGTGATCGGCATCCACAGCTAAGTAAAAAAAGGCCACATTACTTAACTTTACTCTGAGGCAATTATTTCACACACGCCTGTACTTTGTCAATGCCCGACTTGCCAGTGCCTGAGTTCACAGCACGCCGCCCATAGAGTGCATAGAGTCATAGAGTGCAGAGGCACTAGGTGGCGCTTTAGAGGAAAAGGACACAAGCAGCACCAGGGAGAAGGGGGGACACCCAACTCCCAGGCAGCGAGGTGGCAGGAAGGAAAAAGGAGAACCTAGAAGGGGGCGCTGGCACTTCAATACAACAATCCAACAACCCCTGTCTCCATCTGCGCCAGGTCTGCCTCACCTCGCACTCAACCCCCCCCCCCCCCCCCCCCCAACATGAGATCGGGGAGAGTTCGAACAGAGCCGACCAAACACAAAAGCCGCCAACAGAAATGCAGAAATATGAGTGAAGGATCTAGTGACCCATTCGATGAGGATCCAACAGATGGGCTAGATTCGAGTGTTTCTCCCCCCCCTAACAAGATCCAAAAAAAATGCCTTGGCCTCACAAACGCCAAGATCACAGATTTTTTAATTCCCTCCTCGTCCTCCCTACCGTCTACACTTTCTGCATCCCCATCATCCTCAACGCTCCAGTCTTCCTCATTGCAGCAAGCACAGACACCCAAGCGCACCACCAGCAACAAAAGACTCTCCCAGGCAGATGGCATCACAACGACAGTCCTGCAGTCACAGAGTAACTCTCCAAAAGACAACAGACAAAACATATGGTCTACCCCTACCCTCAAAAAAACGACTGATAAAGTAACAGTAACAGCCCAAATCAATAGAGAACCGTCAAACAACCGCAACGCCCAAAGGTACAGGCACACAGACACTTCAGTCTCACCAGAGAAAAAAACCATAAACCTGTCAGTAAAGCAGGGCTCAACAAACCAGGGTCCTACATTTAGTATCACGGCCGTCCTCCTACACCCACAGCAACGGCCAACAGTGAATTGTGGGACAGGGGTATCACAAGCACAGATTCTTCAGAAAGGTCAGAGGGAGCACCATCGACTGGCTACGTCCATACAAACCTGGTAAATCACAGGGCACAGGATAGCCCAATAACTCGCACTAAGGAGCCAACCAAGTTTGACAACACACCAACATTCCTAGCAGGCTCCGGATCATCGCCAGCTCTTGACAGCCCTAGTGAGACCAGCCAAGTATCTTGCAGCAAGGTGACAGCAAAACCTCCAAAAAGCCCACTAAAAGATGTCTACCCCCATCATTCCATCATCTCACAAAACACAGCATTTTCTGTAAAAGGATCATTAGGAGCAGTCCATCTCCTTCACCCTATCATTTCACAAAATACAGAATTTTCACTAAAAGGAACAGAGTCCCAGAACCTAGCATACAAACCAGCACCAACACCGGGAACAGGCCCGGAAAGGGTCTTACTAGATTCCGATCGGAACAAACCAGAGGCAAAACCTTGCTACAGTCCCCAAACCAGCAATAACCATTCAGACCTCTTCTCCCCACAACAGGCTCCATTATGGCCTCCATTCATAAGCATCATGGAAACCATTTCGACAGTGCTACTACAACACTCAGTAAAATTAGAGCTACAGGTCGAACTGTTGCAACTCCTGGCTTCCTATGTAGCAGGTATAGACAGGAAAATTAAAGAGTTTAACTCCCTTATAGAACGGGTGCAGAAAGACCCGCACACAAGGTTCCATGAATGCCAGTGCCTTGAAACAACGGTCCATCTTGCAGCACTGCCAAATATATTATCAGACATTTTGTCAGAGGTTAGAAAAAACACGAATAAGCCCCACACAATGCGTGAAGATCCAGGTGCAGGAAACGTCCTCCATCCCCCGACAAGTGCCATCAGCAGGGACACTCCAACTAGCGAGGACACAACTGCGGCCCAAATGGGAGGAAACACCCAAGCTACCTCCGCAATCATCGGCGGGGATTCTCCAAAAAGTGAGAAAAAATCGGAGGATCCATCGGGAGAAACCATCACAGTCACCAACGCACACACCGAGACAGCTACTCTTAAAAACTACTCCAAAGCTTACTCAACTGGCACTGACGATCCGGCCAATCAAGGCAGCCAAAACCTAGGGCCTCAAATAAACGAGCAACCAAAACAAACTAACCCCTTAACAAAACGCGAGTGAAAACGCTTGAGGAAAGCCAGACAAAACAAACAACAAGGAGTAAAAAGAGCAACATTATTGAAAAGGCACCACTACCAAAAGACCTCACTAGTCAACAACACAATTCAAAATCACACAACAGAACTAATAGAGAATGGAAATAAGGGCAAAGAATCAATGTCCAATGCAGAGGTCGACCAAGGGGCATTACCTCTGCACCCCTCCCCACAAACAACGCCACAGTCAACAACCCAAAATAAAATCCAAAGTAATCATAAAGTTTCTCATCAAGTGCAAGAAAAGATAAAAACGGATCGGGTGGTTGGTCCCTTTCCGCAAACAGAACAAAAAACCATCACACATTATTTTACAAAGAGGATCACGCTACAAAAAGAAAATCCTCTGGATAAAGGGTCAAAACAAAGCACCCCAACAGAAGGAGTAGAGAAATCAAGTACCTTCCAACCAGGACCTGAGAACGAACCAGCAGCTCACACAAATATCCTATATCAGGGCTATAGAGAGCACACCCAAAAAAACAGCCAAATCAGGCGGGCGGGGCTAAAAGAAGATCCAGAGGTACCATATCCAGCTGAAGTACTTGCTCACGAACTCAACCCACACTACAGCTCCAGGGGTAAGCATGATATTCTTAACCGGAGCGCCATTTTAAAACTTATCAATTCTATTGAAACATTGAAACATCTGAAGACCATCCATATCGAAAGCATCGAATTCAAAATAATCCCGAACGCAAACGGAAGAGAGATGACAGTGGTGACTTGGAATGATCATCTGAAGGCCAAAGAATTCTGGCAACAGAGGGAAGTGTTTGCAAAATGGGGAATCGAGATCAGACCGGTCGAAATTGAAAGATACCCGGGCCCGTTATCCACGTTGGCAGACGCAAGCCCAGAGTTTAATAGTGGAATACTCCGGGGCGCGGTAGGACGTTCGGACAGCAGCAAGGGAGGATGGTCCAACTTACGGATCATCCGACAAGGAGGGACGGGAGTCGTCAGCCAGGTGCGGAAAGTCCTAGCTCCAATGGCAACCCCAGTGGATATCAAGAGGGAGGAAGCATGAAAGCCGAACCTGAAGGTGTGCTCTTGGAACATAAATGGACTGGCAGGCAAAACAAATGACTCTGAACTAATAGCATTCCTCAAACAATTCGACATCATATTACTCCAAGAGACTTGGTCAATTGCATCGGACCACATAACTGGCTTTAAAGAAATACAACAACACGCCATCAAAATAGGTTTAACCGGCAGGGCAGCGGGAGGCCTATCGATTTATCTAAACACCAGCATCCCATGGTCTGTTGAGCCAATTGAGTCAGGTCAATCATGGATTCAATGCATCAAAATCACGCTCCCGACTGACACCAGTTCAGGACAACACGTTACCATGGAGTGTCGCTCATTGGTTATATGTAATATCTATATTCATCCGGCAACAAAGAACAAATTACAGAAAATTCTGTCCTTAAAAGCATTTCTCAAATCCTTGCAAGCCACTTACCAACAGGCTGGCTTGGTGGTTTCTGGCGACTTAAACATGTTTCTACTAGAAAAAGATCCCGTTCATGACATCCAACGTACAAAGCGGCACAGGAAAAGAATACCACCAACAATAACAAACCATCGGAAAAAAGACAAACACGGCCAGATGTGCGCCCAAATGTTGGCTGATATCGGACTGATCACTTTGAATGGCCGTTTCTTGCAGGATCAGCCGGCATCCTCGACTAGAATTGTCAAAAAGGCCCAATCAATTCTGGATTATACCATGGTGGACTTTGAAGTATTCCAAATAGTAGACACCTACAGAATAATCGACAAATTGGAGAGCGATCACAGTCTACAAGCAATAGAGCTCAGATTGCAACACTCCAAGGCCCCAGCAACAAAAGACCTGATGACAACTCCGACCCTTTATAATCTGAAGCGATTAGCATGGAACGGAAAGAACGCTGGTGAAATCATGGTTCATGTGAAACTAATGTCGGCAGAAGACGAGGTAACAAACCCAGTTGCATATCAAGAGAACTGGGAAAAAATGACTGCACTCCTAACCGACAAATTTGGTCAACAAAAACAAATTAACAAAAGAAAACCCTGTCAGTCACAACAAGCTCACTTGGGTGCAATAGGGAAAAAAAAAAGGTTATTCAATCAGGAACTTAGAAAACTCAAAGGAAAATACCCCAAGAATGGTGACCACATCAGGCAGCAAATACATAATCTAAGGCAAATATACAAAAAAGAAGTATGGACTCTAAAGAAAAAATATTAAACAGAAATCTGGCAACAACTAATAGAAGCCAGCAAATCCAACAACAACAGGAAATTCTGGGCAGAAATCAACAAAGTAGCCAACGGAGCAGCCCTAGTTTTTAATGCAAACATATTACAGGAAGACTTGATACACCATCTAGAGCAGTCTCAAATGACCGACACGAAAGTAAGGAATGAACACCCTCTCATCATCCAATTGACAGAAAAGCACGAGGAAGACCAAACCTTTGAAGGAACCTGGATAACGAAATGCCAAGTCCAAATGGTCCTGAACAAACTGAGGCCAAAAGGTGCCCCAGGCCCGAATGGCTTGCCTAATGGGCTCTTCAAACAAGATCACTCGTTCTGGGCAGAATATCTCTCCCCACTGTACAATCATGCATTCCAATTAGGAAGCATTCCCTCCTCATGGAGAGGGAGTATTTTGCACCCAATTTTCAAAGCAGGAGCGCGCACAGATCCAGCGAATTACAGACTGATCGCGCTCATTGACGTAGAGGCCAAGGTATACGCATCAAATCTCCTGATTGCGCTGGAAGATTGGATCAGCAGTAACAACATCCTTCCAATCACCCAAACAGGGTTCAGGCCTGGAACCAATACCTTATGCAATCTGACAGCACTCAACCTTCTTGTCGAGAGAGCAAAAGCCAACTCAACAAAACTGTACACCTGTTTTGTTGACCTAAAAGCGGCGTTCGATACAGTGCCAAGGGAGACACTATGTGAAAAGATGGCCAACTGGGGTACCCCCCAGAAGTTGTTACGGGCCATTATAAATCTATACTCATCCACCTGGGTCAAGATAAAACTCGGTAATGGGGACAGAACAACATCAAAAATCCCCACCCGAATTGGGCTCAAGCAGGGATGCATTTTAGCCCCCACCCTTTTCAACATCTTCACTGCGGACCTTGACAAGAGCATCTCAGAGATTCAAAGCGATCCACCAAAACTAGCCCAACACAAAATAAGGTGTATGCAGTATGCCGACGATATTGTCCTGTGCAGCCAGACCCCGCTGGGTCTCCAACGCGCTATAACAAAGTTGCACAAATATACCAGCACGCATGGGCTGCAATTCAACTATAAAAAAACAAAAGTGGTTTGCTTCGCGTCTCACCAAGGGCAGCAAACATTCAGATGGCACATCGCGGGAAATAACATAGAGCAATGTCTCACCTATAAGTATCTGGGAGTACTTGTTGATTCAAGATGGTCACTAAAAGAACACACCTTGTACAGAAAATCTCAGGCAATCAAATTGCGGTTTGCCGTAAACATACTAAAAACAAAACTAATATGTCCATCTAACGAATACTTGCTGAAAGTGATCGCTGCCAAATTTTTACCCTCCCTCACGTATGGCTCGACCTATACAGAGGCAAAGATGCAAATTTCCTGAATCTCTAACAGTCAGCGCTGATCAAATACCTCTACCAAATTCCGAAGTTTGCATCACAGGCGCAGGTACGCCTTGAATTCGGATTACTTAACCAGATTCACGCAGGACAAGCCGCCTTAATAAAAACGTGCTGGAAACTAAGAGCAGCACAAGCGGACACACTGATGGGTCACTGTTGGACTGAAATCAATAATCAAACCAAAGGAAAAAAGGCATGGATAAAAACACTGGAAGAAGCGTTGGAAAATCTTGACATGCAACAGACGTGGAACAATGAACATACCTTCGCGGCCTTTAAAAAAGCGGCCAATAGTGCGGCGAAACATAAATCCAGGATTGCTGACAAAGCAACATTGGCCAAGAAAAAACACGGATGGATGGTACTGGCCACGTACGACAGAAGCATTCCACAACCGTACCTAGTCAATTACATAACACCATCAACGCAACAAATGCTATTACGTCTGGGGCTGGGAACCTATTCCACAAAAGACCAGATCCCGGCATGGCGGCAAACTTGGCCAACATCATTGTGCAGACTTTGCGGTCTGACAGAAGAATCCCTGATCCACGTCTTGTGCATTTGTCCCGCTCTGAGCAACCTGAGACGGTATTATCTACTTCAAATATTCCGCCTCTTCCATATTAGAACTTGTCGGTCGGCAGTCATGTTAGTACTGAACAGTGAACACCTGCAGATAGCCTGCAGGGCCACCCGTTTTTTTCAGAAAGTGAGCCTCCTATTGATGAAAAACGAAAATGAGGCAACCAATGGGACAAAATACAAAGTCTCACTGAAACAAAAGACTTTGAAGCCAAACAATGAAAGATAGACTTTTTTTTACTCTGAAATGGTCACATGTCAGTAGATGTATTCTTATTTATTTTATTGGAATAAGTTCTCTTAAATTCTCTCTTTTTGTAAAGGTTTTTATTAACCATATACAATAAAAAAAAAAACTTACTTACTTGCTTTTTACTTACTTCATTAGGTATGCTAACATCAATCCCTTCTTCTCCATCCAACTCATTGATGAGGTTGGGGGGTTCTACATTTATCTGTATGCTAGGGGTCAGTGACAACCTACTTTCCCTGTTGTCAAGGTCAGGTGGTAGGGTTTGGTCTAGTGAAATTATCTGATTGCTATCTATGTTTGGGAAACCTGCAAAGGATTGCATAAGGATAGAATCCTGTGAGTACACAGAAGTATTAGAGGTGTTAACATTCGTAGTGATTTGGGTTGATTGGTTGAATAGACACATACTTGGGGGTAAGGAAAGGTGCCTCTCCGTGCTCTCAATCGCATTGACCACAACACTTATGTTCTTTTGAAGCATTCTATCAATGGCGGTGAGACTTGGGAGTGGGGTGGTAACTTGCGCCTTTTTCCTTGAGGTAGATCTGGTCGACATTGGTGTAGTTTTAGACTTAATCATGTTATAGTACCTTGGCACGGCTACAAGTGTAGTATACCGTACCCCCCTTAATTAAAGCTATTATTTAGACACAGAGTGTAGCGGTGCGCCGAAAAGGGAGGCCAAATACCAAGAAGAGAAAAGTCAAGAGTCACCTTGATCACAGTTACAGGGGGCGCCACGAAAGGGGAATGGCCCAGCCCAGCTTCCTCGTGCCTCTGAGGGCCACAGAGGGCCCGCCCTTTGCCCGGGCTTAGCCCGGCGTCCCGCGACGCGGGGGACTCGCAGCCTTTGTAGCGCCTCCAGGCGCAGGGATGACGATTCCGGGCTGCGCCGCCGCAGGGGGTGATGGGAAGCCGAGTCCTCCACTCGGCAGCCGCGAAGATGGTGATAGCTGCGGCGAGACGACTCGTGCAGCGCAGCAGCAGGGCAGTAAAGCGATCTATTAACCAAAAATCACCGTTGGCAATGTCCCCTAAATGTTCAGAAGCCTCACCCGCTCCACCGGGGACTCGCAGCCTTTGTAGTGCCTCCAGGCGCAGGGATGACGATTCCGGGCTGCGCCGCTGCAGGGGGTGATGGGAAGCCGAGTCCTCCACTCGGCAGCCGCGAAGATGGTGGAAGCGGCGGCAGGAGGACTCGTGCAGCGCAGCAGCAGGGCAGGAACGTGATCTATTAACCATGCCACTCCACTCAACAACACTGTAGTCTGTGACAATGCACTTTACAACACTCTCTGCCGCTGCAATTTATTCAACTCTAGACACACTACTCCCCGTACTCAACTCTACGCACTCTACTCCAACAAATCCAGTCTACGTCACGCTACTCCCCACATTCCACTCTAGGACACTCCATGCCACTAACGTTTAGCCATGCTGAACAGCAGCCATACTGGTGTACAACATGGCAAAACCACAATGCCAAAGCCAATAGCTCTTGTATAGGAGAGACCTATTGGCTTTGCCAATGCTTGTTTAAACCTGCAGCCGATAACCTGCTGCAGTGGTTTGGTTGATGTGGCTATTGGACAGAGGACCCTGGTTGACCTTTTTGGCCATACGGTCAGGTCTACAATCACTGCCTCAAGGGCAAGTTTTAATGAAGGGGCAATGGTCTTTACAGTGACGGGAGAGGGGAGTCTGTGGCTACCTCTGTGGTTGAGACCAGGCAAGATACTGAGTGCCACATGTATCAAGGTTTTGCATCAGACTTGCGCCACGCAAGGGGACACAAAACCTACATGAGATTTATCAAGCCACGCAAGGCCACCTTGGGTGGCGCAGCACGGCTTGATAAATCGAGAGTAATGCAAGGCTGCGCAAATCGCGACCTTGCCTTACTCTGCGGGAGGGAGGTGTTTCCATGGGTGGAGCGTGGGTTTCCCCACACATCCATTCATGGGTTTTGGCGCATTCCCAGATTTACCATTATTGGTAGACCTCGGAATGGGATGTATGACGTTACAACGCATACTTTTACCACGCATACCATTACAACGCGGTATTTACAACGAATACCGTTACAACGCATATCGCTTAGAGGTGCTGGATAGTGGTAAGTATAATTTTATATTCCAACTCCAGTCCCCGTGGACACTAGGGAAGGTGTTGGATATAAAATTATACTTATTCCCTATCCTAGAGCGCCCCCCAGCGCAATGCGTTGTAATGGTATGCGTGGTAATGCCTGCGTTGTAATGGTAGTGCGTGGCAAAAACTTCGTTGTAACAGTTGTATGCCTCGGAATGTGTCAAAATTCTACTCCCCCCAGGTAAGGCATAATAAGGACAAATATATTTATTTTTCCTCGTTTTTTCCTCTTTCTATGTGCATTCTGCAGCACACATAGAAAGAGGAAAAGGCCACTCATGATTGATTTTGTGTAGGAAGAGACACCTTCATGCACAAAAACAATCCTTCCTGCAATGCAGGTACCCTTGCAACACGACTCAAGGGTGCCTGCGTTGGCGCAAAGCAGCCAAAAGTGCACCAGCTCTAGGAAAGGAAAGGAATACGCTGTGCATTCCTGCCCTTTCACGCTGTGCAGTGCACCAAGGTTGTTGCATTGTGCAGCATGATAAGCCTGGCCCTTATCTCCACCAAAAGGCTTCCAGGCAAGTTAAGGGCACTATGGCCAGACCGGGTCTCTGTTAACACGATTAATACTCCCAAAGTACCCCAAGGGTTTGGTTAGCAGGAGCTAGCTGTAGACGCTCTCGGCCCAGCTCTTGGTCCGGCTAGAGGTTCCAGCACTAATTGAGATTAGGTAGAGGAGCAAATCTCTGGCCCCTCCATACCATGCAACCCTCCTCCACTCAGTGACAATGCTAAGGGATCCAGACAGGGCTTGGCCAATGCCCTTTCGAAGAGCATGAATGATGAAGAGCAGGCTGTACATGAACCTCTGGACGTTTTCTTTACCTTATCAGATTGGTCTGGGGAGAGTAGCTTCTTATCCTCCTCTGAAGCTGAGCCCGATGGTGATGAGGGGCAAGGTGGGTATCCCCAAACATAAGCTCTCTGTCCCATGACCAAAGTAACTCTCAGATGTAACCCGCAGAGTCAGGGCTCAGAAGAGCTACCTGCCGGAGACTGGTACCATTGTCCAAGTGGTGCAGACTATGAGTCAGGCTTTGCAGGTAGGGGCTGTATGCGCATGGAGCTCAATGGGCAAGAGCTAGCTTGGGATCCCAAAGGTATTGAGCTCACACCTCCTCATGAGCTACAAAGGGCTGCGCTGTCACCCCTCAAGCAGCTTCAGAAGTCCGGGAAGACCAGCCCCGCTTGCCCACCATGACCGGAATGACATCCGTTCCTGGGCAGGAGCAAGCTACTCTTACCCTGGAAGATGGAATGGTGCAGAGCCCAGCGGTCTCTAACAAGGATGCATCAGTGGAGAAGGCAAACCTCTCTCTTGCTTCTATCAAGAAACCTCTTCAGCTGCCTAGAGAGGAATATAGCATGGGCAGCACAAAAGCATCACACCACAAGACCCAGGTGATATAGTGTAGAAAATGTCAAAGAATATGGATAGACTTTACTGCTGCCTGAATAATATCTAGACTCAATCTGCTGGCTTAGTGGGATCAACAAAGGAATTGCAAACACAAGTTAACCAACATAACTTTAAACTGAGTGAGACTGGGCATAAGGTCGAAGATTTCAAAAATCGTGTATGAAGAAACAACCCTAGAGTGTTAGGCATTCTGGAGGGGAATGAGAGGGATTATCCTACAACATATATTGTCCATCTTTTTAAACAAGCCTTCCTTCAGCGGAGCGAATGTCAGGTCCAGATGGCTCATAGGTTCACCTTTTGTTTGATGGACAGGAAACAGGATTCTTATTACCCTTGTGCCATTTTGATTTATTTAGGGAATTTTATTTTTCAACAGTTAGTTTTTGAGCCAATATGTCCTCATAGTCCTATTAAGGTTCATTGGGGTGGAAGTTTTAGTTCACTCTGATTTCTGTCACCAGACAGAGGAAAGAGGCTTGTGCCTCTGTGAGCTGATCCCCATGAACCAGACAATTTGCAAATTCAATACAAAGGGCAAACTGTTTTCTGTTAAGATCCAGAGAAAGCAACAGATTTATTAAGGCAATATAGTGATCCCAGCACAGCAAATTTAAATTAGAGGAACACTCATTGATGTTCTTCTGTAGACTGGTTTAATGCCGGGTTCATAAGGATTTGGGGATTTTTTGTTCACAAAGTTGTGATCTCCATTATGCCCCTAGCCCCCTTTTTCTTTCTACCTTTAGCAGCCAGGGTGGTGGAGGGCAGGTACTGTGTGCTTCAGGTCATTTGGTCTTTGAACCCGAGGTGGGTTTGTTTCTTAATGGAAGTTGGAGTAGGCTCTGCTTTCCCTCGGGAAAACAGGACAGGCATGCATAGAGAGGGGAGCAAGAGTGGCTGGGATTGGGTTGGAGATGGTTGGGTAGAGGAAAAGGAGAAAAAGGAAGAAAAAGGGGAAAACACTAAGCATAAGCTTCTTATATTCATATAGTATCATGTAAGATAATGCATTTTATTTACAATGGCTAATAGAGTATTCAGAGGTAACCAGGGTGGTTGCATTAGGTGCAAAATTCTTAGGGGCATTCTTAGAGATGCAACATTTTAATAGATGTGCAAAATTTTAAAAGAAGAGTGGAACGATACTTGTCTTGCCCTGGGTGCTGGCAACCTAGGCTACCCCGCTGTTACAAGGTCTTTGCAGCATCTTTTGCTGGCGCCCCAGTGCGAGGGGTGGCTCTATTATTTATTTATTTATTAAGAGTTTTATATAGCGCTGGCTCGACCCAGGAGTATCAAAGGGATTTACAGTACATGGTAACAGGATCACAGGAATAATAAAAGGATTCAGGGTTGACATAGTCTATCCAAAGGGAATGAAAAACAATACAACACTATATATGTATATGAAAAGGTATCCAAAGTACAACATTCTCCATCGGGTCATGAGGAAAATCACAACTTTAATTCTAGTACATGGCTGAGCGCTAGAATCAAAGAGAGGAGGTTGTCGCTAACTATCTGCTCCATCTACGCACCTAATATAGATTATCACACCATATTTATATACCTAATCTGTATATTAAATCAGTGGTCAGAACCGATCTTCTTTTGTGGGGATTTTAATTTAGTTCCCCAACTTGACGTGGATTTTTAGTGGACAACTCAACTGAGAGTCAGACAAATGGGCAAAATGAATGTGTTTCTCTGTAACGCAACTGGCAGTCGCGGCTGCTCCAGCCAATTAGTAGTGAGGCGGGGAGGCAGGGCACAGTGGGTGAAGGGGGGAAAAAATACAACAACAAAAAAAGCCACTTACGTGGCGGCCGGCTGGCCGACCGGGCACCGCCTCTCTTCCATCCACTTCCTGGCTTCTGTTGATGCAGGAAACAGAATAGGCTCCCCATAGCCAATCACAACGCTGCAATGCAGCGTTTTGATTGGCCTGAGCACTGTGGTTTGGTCCTCTGATGGGGAATGGAAGCCTGAGCATGCTCTCCACCCAGGCTATAATGCAGCCTGGGTGGAAAACATGCGAAGGGCCGACCAAATATCAAGCTCACTTAGGAGGGTGCCACCACACCTTCCCCCTGCGCAGCCTAATCCCGCCCAACAAAACTGCCCCAGCACAGAAAAATAAAATGATAATAACATCTTGTTACTATGATTTTATTTCTCCTTTATTGCTGTGCTTTAAGGCAGTGGGGCGATGCTCCTGCGCCTGAGTGCAGGAGCCGTACCTGGCAACTGGTGCTCATGTAAAGCGCTCTGAATATTAGCTTCACTTTTTTCCCAGTACCTCGTTGTTCTTCTTCTCAGATAGATTTGTGTTTGGTGATTCATTGGGTTATAGAGCACATATAAATTAAATCAAATGCAAGGTTTTTAAATGACCATAACTCGCTGTCTATCTATAATAAACTTTCTTTCTCTCAAATTAGTATTTCTTCTCCCAGTTGGTCATTTGATCGTGAACTTCTTTTGGATCCTGAGCATATCTGATTCATGGAGGTCTCCCTTCGGGAGTTTATCGAAATCAACTCAGGCATCACACCTTCTTCTGTGGTCTGGGATTCACTGAAAACGTTTATTCAAGATCAGACCTTATGTTTTCCATCTCAAAAACATCAAACCGAAAAAAAAGTGGAGAGGCTCTCTTACATCATGATCTTTTAAAAAAGGAAATTGATTGCTCCCAACTCTATACTCTGCAACCTTTGTCGCAAAAATCAGAACTGGACTGAGAAATTGACCATCCTACGCACTTTGTTGAAAAAAAGGACCTGGGTAGGGAGAATCTGAAACCACAGGATCCTAAGGGTCTTTGTCTTGAGATTAGTGTGGAAATGTGTCTCTTCCTGGCATTTCAAATTAAGGATAATAAGAGTAGGAATGGTATTCGGTGCATTTGAGAGTTGGACGGGGCCTTGCTATTTGGACAATTTAAAGTAAGGGAAGCCTGCCATCGCTATTATATAAATCTAAATGTTGAGGATTGCTTTGCTTCCCCAGAGCAGATTGCAAAATTTGTGTGAATGACCCACCTGCCAGAACTGATGTCAGTCGACCTTGAGGCTCTATAGGCTCAGATTAGTCCCATGGAGATGGAGAATGCAATAGTTCAGTTGGCCTCAGTTAAAGCTGCTGGGCCAGATCCAGTCTCTATGGTGTTTTACAAGAACTCCTTTTATTCATGAGATTTTCAATTCATTAACACAGAGGGAATCAGTACCTACTTCCTCTTTTGTCAAAAGCCATAGCTGTATTGTTTTCTAAAAAGAATACGAACTCATGTGATTACGGCTCCTATAGGCCAATATCTTTGTTTCATTCAGACTCAAAAAAATATACACGTATGTGATTGGTTTGTGCCCTTATAATCATATAGATTTGCAGGGTAATTGAATCTCAAATTCCGTATTGAGCGTAGTAGATCCAGGAAGTAGAGTAGTCAGATGCAGTGGCTTTTTCTTCTTTATTTGAAGACAAGTGAACAAACAAAGAACAGCCAACACGTGTTTCACCCATGGGCCAGAATGCCAGGGCTTTCTCAAGGCTGGTTGTAAAAGTGAGTGTACATATAAATGAGAAAGCAGGAGGGAGATACACGAGGTGAGCATATCATCAAAGTGTACAGATAGGGATCGGGGAGAACAGAAGGGTAGGGAGAGAACTTGCCAAAACTGTGATCCCACGTACCTGGGGGGCGAGGAGTGCCGCATCTTGTCCTATCTTGCTGCCCGTGCCCTCCCCCCGCCGCAGCGTCTCGCCATCTTTGCTGCCTTAGAGCGGGGGAGAGCGATCCAAACTACAAATCCTGGCAGCCTTCGCGACCGGAAGTCGCGTCCCCACAGAGCGCGCCAGGAGGCGCTTAAAACTGCGCATCACTCCCGTGAAGTGGGAGAACCTACCAAAACTGCGAGCCCACGTACCTGGGTGGCGAGGAGTGCCGCATCTTGTCCTGTGTTGCTGGCCGTGCCTGTGCTCTCCCCCCGCCGCAGCGTCTCGTCATCTTTGCTGCAGCAGAGCGGGGGAGAGCGACCCAAACTACAAATCCCGGCAGCCTTCGCGACCGGAAGTCGCGTCCCCACAGAGCGCGCCAGGAGGCGCTTAAAACTGCGCATCACTCCCGGTGAAGCGGGAGAACCTGCCAAAACTGCGAGCCCACGTACCTTGGGGGGCGAGGAGTGCCACATCTTGTCCTGTGTTGCTGCCCGTGCTCTCCCCCCGCCGCATCGTCTCGCCATCTTTGCTGCCGCAGAGTGGAGGAGAGCGATCCAAACTACAAATCCCGGCAGCCTTCGCGACCGGAAGTCGCGTCCCCACAGAGCGCGCCAGGAGGCGCTCAAAACTGCGCATCACTCCCCGCGTCGCGATAGCGCGCGGGGCGGTGCTGGGCTAAGCCCGGGCAAAGGGCGGGCCTTCTTTGGTCCTCAGTGGCCAGAAGAGGCCGGGCCGGGCTATGGACCTTGGCTCTGGCTTATGAACATTAGATTCACATGAGACTTTGTATCATTTATTATGTTTATTAAGTATTTTACACTATATCTGAATCATTGGCATAAAGTGCTGCGACTGCTGGCAGTCTGTACTACTATCTCATATTGCTAACTTAGCTGAGTACAGAACCTTGTGTTATGTCCAGAGCGAAACTAGACAGGTCAACTTCTGGTCTGGTCACCATGGGCAATTTTCTGGTCAAAAAGGTGAATCAAATTAATAATGAACGTAGGGCCTCTTTAGGCCTCAGTAACCCTCCTCTACTACCTGAAAACATGCCTATCTTAGTGACAGAAGTAACAGAGATAGCAACAGAAGGTAATCCAAACTCAAGTAATGAGGGCGTGCTTGTTACTGTGGCACAGGTCCCCGCGGAAACGCATGTATATTTACCAAATACCTCTACTGAAGAAATAGTTCATCCCCCTCCAACACCGAGACCAGTGAGAATGTGCAGAAAGATACAGGTTAAAGGAGGGGGAAAATCTAGTAAAAAAAGAGCAGAAACCACCCAGTTGAATGTTATTGGCTCTGCTACAGGCGAAGGTAACTCTGAGGGCATCAATGAGGGAGGCCCAATCTTAAATATCAAGCAATTTGAGCTACTGATTAGCACTATAGTGAGTAAGATGGAGGAGAAAATCACAGAACTAGTTAATCCTCTGCTAACCAGATTGGACGCAGTGGCCTCTGAAGTGGATCGGCTGGGTGGACTGTTGTTGGTACATCTGGCCTCTGCCTCTGCTCCGGCTACCAACTCCAATAATACTGAAAATGGTAAGGGAGGCAGAGTTGTGAATGCACCCTTGTTGTCAAGGCTCTGCTGGTGTTAATATTGTCTCTAAACCTCCACCAGTAATTCAACATAATAAACAGCCTCCAGTAGCACCAGTAATTCAACAGAATAAACAGCACCCTGCAGCACTTGGCTGCAGGTTTGCCTCTAATCCACCAAGTAAAAATAGGCATATTACTCTTCCTCCTGACTGCGTACCTTATGTGGCAGTCCTGACGAATGTGCCACCTTTTGTAGAGCATCCCACTCTACCTTATGGGGAGTCCCAAGAATCATTAAAAAATAAAACAGTGGCTTGGTTAAATAAAAACTGCGGATTCCCTTCTCAGTATTATGACCAGATCATTTCGACAGAAAGGGTTGACTGGGTTGGTCCATCACGTAAGACAACGAGTGGGGACTGTGTTGTTATTAACTTCAAACATCCCCAACATGTTGCAACAGTCCTATTAAGAGCATCCTCGCTAGTGCACAATGCTAATAGTGTCTGTGTGCGCCCACTAGGTTATTTTTATGCACCTGTGTTAAAAGTCTCTCAAGACCCCAGAAGATTCAGACTAGGATCTCAAATTCAGGCACCTGCATTAGCTGCCCCATACATGTATAATACTGCCAGTCACGGTATGAAAGGTTTCCATATGGATGCTCAGAACAGCTATGCGGTGAGCAAGGGTATGAATGGGTTTAATGTCCCAACACAGAATAGATATGAAGCGTTCTCGGGCTTGGAGGCGTGTGATTGACATGAGGAGTCCGGGGGCCAGATTTATGTATGCATACCTGTGGCGGGTCACACAGACGTAACTTAGCCCAAAACATACAAAAATAATGTCATTTGTTGGAACATCGCGGGTCTGGCTACCAAGATGTCAGATGGTAACTGGATCGAGTATATTAAACAAATCCAGATAATTTGTCTACAAGAGACTTGGTTAGTGGAGTGCGATCTTTCCATTGAAGGGTATAAGGCTTTTTACATACCTGCAACAGCAGCCAGTAGGGGTAGACCAAAGGGGGGAATGGTCACGTTTATTTCTGTAGCCTTGTCTTGTACAATACGCAGAGTTGTAACAGGTAATTCTGGCATTCTAGGCTTAGTCTTAGCTGGAGACAACTGTTTAGCTTGTCTGGTTAACTTTTATACTTTCGCAAATTTATGCACAGCTCCAAGTCAACTTAAAGTTTTAAATTACTTTATTATTATTTCAATGAAGGAATGTTTACATAATTTAATGATCATGGGTGATTTTAACGTTCACCCCTGTGGCAACCCTCTGATGAAAAATTTGTTGGAAATGCATTGTGAACGGTATGAGGGTTTGCACTTGGAACACACAGTGGAGGGAGAACTTTTTAATGATTTGTTAAATGATCTAACCCTGACAATGGCTCTGTATGATCCAAAAAAGCGTTTTGTAATTCCAACTTTTAAGGGCCATGGGAAAGGAACGTTTATTAATTAAGTTCTGCTCACTTTGCCTATGCAGGCTTTTGTGGATTCCTTTGTTATTGAAAACAGTGAATTTAGCGATCACAATCCGCTCACTGTCCATCTCAGGGGACCCTGGGTGGCCAAAGAAAGCTGCAATTTTAGTGTGGGTACGGTGCGCGCAATGGACGGGAGACGCCGCCTCGGTCCATGTGTACCCCTGATCTCTTATATAAAAACATCAAAGACACCTGTAGTGACGAAATTAAGAACTGCACTGATGAGGGCTCTGATCCAATCTAGGTCCTAACCGCCTTTCAATGCCTATCAGATAAAGTTTCTAATCTGTTGACAGCACCAGCTAAGAAGAGCGGGAAAGGGGGACCTAGGTGGTTCAATCAGGACTGTTCCAAAGCCGCGCGCAATTTAAGAATTGCCTTGGCAGCCAGACCTAGAATTAAGGAGACAGTCCAAGGGCGTCGTAAAGAGTACAAACTAATCACTGCCATCCGCAGAGATTTTTTAAGAAATGAAGCCTGGAATGAGATTCTGGACCCCCATACGTTAAGCAATAGCTCCAGATTTTAGGCGGTAGTTAAGAAACCTTTTTTGGTCCAGGACCCAGGAGATGGGCTGGAGAGCGTTACAACAAAGGAGGAGTGGGAAGCTCACTTCAAGCAACTATATTGCTGTACGCTGAACAACACTATGAATCTCCTCCCCGACAACGAGGGAGGATCCATAAGGTTTGACAGAGGTGAGGTTACTGTTGGGATAGAGGGGCTTACAGTTGGGAAAGCGCCCGGACCTGACGGGATTCCCCCTGACTTATATAAATCTGACCCAAACTTTTGGGCACCGATTCTTGAGGCGGTTATTAATGCGGCTGCTACAGCTGGCTGTCCACCATCTTGGGGGGTCTCTACCATCGTCCTGGTCTTTAAGAAGGGGGATAGGGGCAGTCCACTCTGCTATAGGCCCATCTCTTTAATTGATTCCATGGTCAAAATAGTGGGGAGAATTATACTACAGAGACTTTCAGAATGGGTATTGGACAATAACATCATGTCCATCTCTCAGTATGGTTTCTGTAGTGGTAGATCAACTATAACGCAGTGCATTAATCTCTTTTTAATCCTTAACAAATACACCATTGCCCAAAAAGGTACTGTCCATCTTGCCTTCAAGGACTTATCCTCTGCTTTTGACTGTGTGAACAGAGGAAAGCTCTGGCAGTCCATGAGGGAGAAGGGTTTAGACAGTGGGATTGTTAATTTCATGGTGGATCTACATAGTAGCACTAGTGCCAATGTAAGGTATTCCCAAGATCTGTGCGCAACTGATAATTTTACTATAGGCAAGGGAGTCCGCCAAGGCTGTATCTTGGTCCCCTTTCTTTTTAATTTTCATATAAATTAATTAGACAGTGTTCTGCAGGATGTGAAGGCTGACTGTCCCAGAGTCGGCAGGCGAAGTATTCCTGTACTTTTATATGCAGATGATGCGGTTTTAATCTCTAGAACTGATTTAGGTCTCCAAGCCTTGCTTAACGCTTTTAAATTGTTTATGACAGACAGAGACCTACTGGTCAATAATTCCAAATCATTTATCATGCAAGTGGGTAATCGCCCAAAAAGGAATTACACATTTAAACTAGACAATGTAGTGATTCCACTGTCAAATACATTTTCATATCTTGTGTTCTCTTTGACTCCAAACTAACTTGGGGACCTCAACTTGCCAAAAAGAGATGCAGAAAATGCCTTTATGAAGCGCCTCCTGTGTGTCCCGGACGGAACGTCTAACTTTGCAGTTCACGAGGAGTTGGGGCGGAATATTTGAGCGATATCTTCTCCTCACGCCCGCTGACCTGCTGGTTAAAACTGTGGCTGAATCAAGATATTCCATTGACACACCTGATTGTAAATGATTTTCTGTCTCAAGATAATGCAATGGGCACTCCCTGGTTAAAATATTTGAAATCATGCTTTTCTGGGTTGGGCCGCTCAGACTTATTTGAATACCCAAACAGAATTGTTAAGGGGGATGTTGAGCTAATTAAACGAGCTTTCCTTTTGGACAGGAAGACCCAGAGGGAAAGGGTAGAGTTAAGGAAAACAAGTGTAAGACAATATGTCATGGAATGGAGTCCTACTTACTTGGCACATTGAGTACTCACGAGAAGTTCCTGTTAACAAGGTTTAGGTTAAACCTGTTTCATCATCTGCTAATCAGACCAAAAAAAGAATCTTTTAGTAAAACCCCAGCACCCTGTGGCTGCGACGGAAAGTCTCCACAGGATATACTGCATTTTATGTTTTTATGTGGTTTTTATGAATACCCGCGAAAACGCTACCTGATTGTCCTTTTAAAGAAACTTAATTTTAAACAGATCCGACCAGCCTTGTTATACTTACAATTATTGCATACCAACAGTATTCTTCAAGTGACTGAATTTTTAAAATTGTCTCTTAGACTGCGAAATTGCCTGGATCAATGAATGTTACTGTATTAATGTACCAGACCACCAATGAATTAATGTATACAGGGTATTATATCACTGCACTTGCACTTTACCAATGATGATTATGCCTTTTTTTAAACAATTGTATTTTATGACTTGTGTACTTTTATGGTTGAATCAAACCGAAATAAAGTCTCTATTGAATTGAATTGAATTGAGTGAAGAGTATTAAGGTCAGTTACGGTAGGGGATACGTAAGCGAAAAAGAAATTGTACGTTAACACCTTTGAAAATAGAAGTTACTCTATCTACATAATCTATATGATTATGAGGGCACAAACCAATCACTTTCGTGAGTACCTACCTTAGAACAGGTGTCCTCTGGGTGAAACCAACGTTTAGGTATGTGCCACAGCTCAAATTGGGTCCTGACAAATTGTGTGTGAACCCTGGTAACACCCATCATCTGCAAAGGCTAGTTATCAAAAAAATATACACTGGACTACTTGCTAATTGCTTGTCGCCCATTCGATCCCTCACAGCATGGGTTTATCCCCTTCAGAAATACTACTTTTCATGTCAGTACTGCAACCTCGACCCTCAAGGTGGCATCGGTGTTGGGGAAACCTGAGTGGATGGTTCTACTTGATAAAGAAAGGGCATTCAACAGGCTCTCTTGCTGGTCCCTTGATCTACCATGTCATGTATGGGTTTTGGACACAACTTCTCTTTTTACCTCACCTATGCCACATATTGCCTGTGTGGAGAGGCTATCGGATATCATCTGTACTAACTGCAGGGACACGACAAGGCTGTTGAGTGTCACCATAGCTGTTCATTCTTTATTTAGAACCACTTATCCAAGTGATAAAATTGTCCAGTCTTTGTATCTTCATAAACTACAGATCAGAATATTGGCATATGTGGACAGTATCACAATCCTGAGTGGAATCCGCCATAGTTGCAATTGAAGGTCTCACAACAAAATGTGAAGTACTGTTTGGGTATAAAAAAAAACACAGATCATGTCCACTGTCCCTTCATCACAGCCAGATTCCCAGAGTGTTATCTCTGCAACTTTTTTGGACACTGAAGTTCAATCTCCCCCTTTCACTCCCCCTCTGTCTTTCCTCCAGTTTCACTAATTTTTCACTGATTTAATCTTCCCCTCTCACTCTCCTTCTGTGTCTTTCCCCCACTTTTCTTGCACCTTTCACTGCCTCATTTCCACTCTTTCCTCTCTTTTGCATTTTCTGCCTGTTTTTCCCTGCCGCTGGTGCCCCTGAGGCCCCTTCCCCCCAGCACGACCAATGCGACCGGCCCAATCCAGCTCCCCTCCCTGCTCCCGCCTCCCAGCTGTTCAGCCCTCCCCGACCCCTACTTAATGGCGGCCGCTGCGAGGAAAGGCGAGCAAGACCACTGACTCATTGTCAGTAAAATTTCTCTCCCTCCCTCACAGCTCCACCATCAAGTGAGGCCTTCCCCGAGTCCCTGAACTCTCGAGTGCTGGTGTTCGAGGCCCTCCTCCACCCGCAGGTTGTACCGGCGCCTCATCCCAGGTGGTCCAGTGGACTTCTGTCTCCTTTCTCTTGCTCCGCTCTTTCTCTCCCTTTTCACTTGTTTTTCACTGATTTCAATCCCCCCTTTCACTCCCCCTCTGTGTCTCTCCTCCGTTTTCACTCGTTTTTTACTGATTTCAATCTCCCCCTTTCACTCCCCCTCTGTGTCTTTACTCCGTTTTCACTTGTTTTTCACTGATTTAATCTTCCCCTCTCACTCTCCTTTTTTGTCTTTCCCCCACATTTCATGCACCTTTTGCCTTTTCTGCCTGTTTTTTCCTGCTGCTGCTGCCTCCGCCGCCCCTCCCCCCAGCACGACCAACGCGACTGGCCCAATCCAGATCCCCTCCCCGCTCCCGCCTCTCAGCTACCCGACTCCTACTTAATGGCGGCCACTGTGCGGACGAGGGTAGTGGGCGCGTCAACGGCAAGCTCGTCTGCGACCCGACCGCGACCAGTGCCAGGAACCCTGGACCTCCTTGACGCCAACGCTACGACCCAGAGGCACTCCACGCTCTCAACCCAGGATGCAACAACAACTGCTAGCATCACCAGCCGACACCCACGGACCCTTCAGCTGTCACAGCTGCCGGCACACCTGCAGCACCGCCAAGACCACAGATCCTGTGCAACCCGCCCGCAAGACCACAACCCAACCGAAGACCCTGCAATGCATCCTCCTCAACGTCCGATACCTCCACATACACAAACACGCCACCGAAATCTGGGACCTCCTCGACAGCACCACCCCGGACGTAGCGTTCTTCACCAAAACATGGACCAACACCACCTCGGGACCAGGGATCACCAAGGATACAAGATCTTCAGGAAGTACCGCCTCACCCTCCCGGGAGGCGGAATCGTCATTGTCCACAAATCCAACCTGCGCCGGAGCACACTCCCTGATGAGCCCACAGACCTGATGGAACACCTTCACTTCAAGATACTGGCTAGCCGTATCACCACCCTCAGAGGAACCCTCATCTACCGACCCCCTGGACCCCACAGACTTTTCGCCAACTCCATCACGGACTTCATCTCTAAGTATGGGCAGAAAATTTGTTCCGCTCACGGAATTTGCGGATTTTAAACGATTTCGCGATTCGCGAATCACGCGAAATCGTGGCAAAATCCGCGAATCCGCGAGCGGGACAAATTATGCTCAGGAAGGACTTACAGGGTTACAGCAGGTGCTCAAGTTGAAGCTAATTTCTTTGTAACCATTTACAAAATGGTTACAAAGAAATTAACTTCAACTTGGGCACCTGCTGTAACGCTGTAAATGCTTCCGTCGCCTAGTTGCCTAGTTGCAACTATTCTCTGACCCTGCTCTGACTCTCGAAGCAGGGTCAGAGAATAGTTACAATTAGGCAACGAGGCTCCTGTCACAAAAATTAAACCTAAGCAGGAAGCACTTACAGATATAAATCAGATGCCTGAGTTCAAGCTCAAATTCAGTAACACATTATAATCAGCCCAAGAATCTAGTGAGCACAGTCGATGCTAGGCAGGTGTGCTTTCTCCCCAGATAGCTGTAATCCATGATGGAGGTCTAGGCATCCACGAGTTTCTCGAGCACAATCCCCCTGTACTTCCAGTGACCAGGAGGCTGCTTTCTCCTCATCTGCTGCGCTCATCGGCCTCTGACCTTTATAAACAAGAGGCATGTGAACTCGCACAGAAGCCCGGCCCCACACACACTAGGCTATGCAACCTCTTCCCGCCCTTTCCCCCACTGTGATGGACAGCTCACTCGAAGGACCTCGGCGCCTATGGGCGCGGTGGCAAAGTTACAGACACACGGGCTCACTGGCGACAACTCTTCTGGGCCTTTACACAGCTGTAGTGCAGGAAAAGCACGATACATTTACCCAACGAGGTAGCACTTACTGCTTTCTCCTCATCTGCTGTGCTGATCGGCCTCTGACCTTTATAAACAAGAGGCATGTGAACTCGCACAGAAGCCCGGCCCCTCACACACTCGGCTATGCAACCTCTTCCCGCCCTTTCCTCCATTGTGATGGACAGCTCACTCGACGGACCTCGGCGCCTATGGACGCTGTGGCAAAGTTACAGACACACGGGCTCACTGGAGACAACTCTTCTGGGCCTTTACACAGCTGTAGTGGAGGAAAAGCATGATACATTTACCCAACGAGGTAGCGCTTACTGCTTTCTCCTCATCTACTGCGCTGATCGGCCTCTGACCTTTATAAACAAGAGGCATGTGAACTGGCACAGAAGCCCGGCCCCACACACACTAGGCTATGCAGCCTCTTCCCGCCCTTTCCCCCACTGTGATGGACAGCTCACTCGAGGGACCTCAGCGCCTATGGGCACAGTGGCAACGTTACAGACACACGGGCTCACTGGCGACAACTCTTCTGGGCCTTTACACAGCTGTAGTGCAGGAAAAGCACGATACATTTACCCAACGAGGTAGCACTTACTGCTTTCTCCTCATCTGCTGTGCTGATCGGCCTCTGACCTTTATAAACAAGAGGCATGTGATTTCGCACAGAAGCCCGGCCCCTCACACACTAGGCTATGCAACCTCTTCCCGCCCTTTCCTCCACTGTGATGGACAGCTCACTCGACGGACCTCGGTGCCTATGGGCGCGGTGGCAAAGTTACCGACACACGGGCTCACTGGAGACAAGTCTTCTGGGCCTTTACACAGCTGTAGTGGAGGAAAAGCACGATACATTTACCCAACGAGGTAGCACTTACTGCTTTCTCCTCATCTGCTGCGCTGATCGGCCTCTGACCTTCCGAGGCTATTACAACGTCAGATTTCCTCCCACCTGGTGAGCCCCTGACATAAACATTAAAAATATAAATTTTTAAGTTGGACGGAAAGCTAAGTCTCACGGCAAGAATGTCACAATTTGATACTGGGAGAAGTTGGGTATTGCATTTTAGGGACTGCCTAACCCATATCACTAGTCCGCCCATAGGGCGACCCATTTGCCTTTTAACTGCAGGGACATAAAAGTTCAGATAGCCCAATCTAAACACAGGGTCAACTGACCAAGTCTCCTGGAAAAGGCAAATGTCAAATCTGTCAATAAATTCTGGCCACTGCAGTGAGTCTAGTTTGGGACCCATGCCCGCCAAATTCCAGGATATAAATGTTGTCAGAGATACTGGCCCCTCAGATCTATCCGCAGAATCACCCCCCAGTGGTGATAAATAAAAGCTAAGTTTACATAACTTCGCTTCTTCGACAGAGAATCTAATCTACTAGTCTGGGCGATGTCTACATCTGAGGTTCCGTGACGATTTGAACCCGTGTTTTCAAGTTTGTCGGAAATACATAATATTAGTATCAGCGAACCGCAAATGATCCATTTAGCATATCCTGGTGTTTTCGCTACGATACGAGTAAGAGCACTCTTGTTATGAACACATTTCTGATCTACCCATGGCATCCATCTTAGATCATGGCCGCCATTTTGTGTTTCCTTGCCCTCACATATGCAATAGCCTCTGATCACTTCATTCACTTCACTTTGATTAAGGACACGTAGCCTTAGCCGGAGATTCACCTCTTTCATGACACGTACACCTTAAACTAGATCACGCTGAAGCTGCATGACTCGACAAAGGCTGCCTCCTCTGCCCGAGGCCAGCCCACCTGAACTGGTTTTCCTGTCCATTGTCCTGATCATGATTAGGCGGCCGAAGCCGGTAGCCTTGCCCATTTACAACCCACAAACATCTCTTATCCCGCTTTCCTATCTTCTGCACCTGGCTCTGCTCCTTTCCTTCTGGGCCTTTATTAGGGGGAGGTAACGAACTTTACGATGAGGCGGTCCGGCTCTTGAATGCAATATTGACAAGGGATTGTGATGGACTAGTGGGAACCCCTCTTCGTGATGTTTGGCATCAGATATTATCGACAGTTCCTGTGTAACGCCAAATATTTATTGTTTAAGACACAAAGGTTTGGGAATGTACTGACATGTGAAATATTTGCCTGAAGCACAATTTTTGGTATATAAGGAGCAACCCACAATGTACAAATCGAACAGTCTCCTAGATTCTGCCCGTGTGTAGATTCTGTGATTTCTGTGTCCCTGCAGTAATAAACCTTTGGTCTTTGACGCCACCTTCGAGAAGCCCGTGTTTCTGTTCATTTGCGCACCAAGGCAGGTGGAACTCCGGGGTCTTTGGGTGTTGTTCCCTGACACCTCTGGACGGAACCAAAAGGTCCAGAACTCCAATTGGCGCCCAACGTGGGGCGACGTCATTCGGTACCGGTCCAAAAGCCTGAAGAGTTCGAGAAGCTTCGTGTGAAGATTCCTGAGGGAGGCGCCCCACTTCATCGATCCCGGCATATCGCAAAAGTGGCCCTGAAGTTCTCTTCCACGAGGGTTTCCGTTCAGGACGGCTGCAGTGGGCCGTTGCCTTGACCGTCGCCCTGTCTTGGACCCGAGGTGCAGCCTTAGTACAGCGAAACGTGACGGGTTTCTCCTTGGTGACGTCTTCAGTGCCTCAGTTAAGTATTTAGTGATAGCTAGCTGGTTACTTTGTGAGGATTGTTAAAAATCCTTGATCGGTTCTTGGTTTGGTTTGGTTTCGTAAGATTATCACTAGTTGTTCTGGTTACGATAATCTATTTGGTTCAGTTTGGGTATCGATACATTAGTTTGGTTTTGGTAGGCCTAAGTTCTTGGTTCAAGTGCACATATCTGTTTCGTGTTTTGTTTGTTTTGTGTTCCAGACTGAAAATGGTAAGTCGGAAAATGTTGTCTTGTTTTAGTTGCAACAGTGACTCACGATTGGAGGATTCATGTTTGGTTCCTCCGATTGGGACTCCCCTTTATGACCTATATTGCAAATTTGGAGTGGGTCCTATATCCTATAACGAGATGTGGGTCCGTTATTGTAAGAAAGACGGTGTCCTTAGTTGGCCACTACATGGTAGTTTTGAGCCCGAGATCCTTGATAATTTAGAAGCGAAACTGTTTAGTAAGAAAGCCCGGCCGGCAATGTTTGATTCTTTCCGTTACTGGCGAAAAGAATCTAAACAGAGAGAAATGAAAAGGTTGAAGAAAGAACAAAAAGAGCAAGAGGAGTTAACTCTAGAGCAAGCAACTAAACAACTGCAAGATAATGAGTGCGAAAAGGCTATAGACGTAGCAATTAGAGAGCATAATTTAGCGATTGACAAGTGCTACCCTGCCTTGCCATCGAAAACAGCTAAGGTACTGGAGGACCCCGAAAACGATCCTCTGTTGTCTTATCTGTTACGTTCACCTCCACCGTACGCACAAGGTGCTGCGGCTCAACTTATACCGAATGTTCAATTGCCGGTTGCTGGACAACCTGGTGTTCTTGTTCCTCAGAATCTAGTTCCTGTACCTCCTGTGGTTAATGTGAATGTTCCTACGGCTCCTCCTCCTCCTGGGTTGCCGACTTCTATACCTGTATCTGTCTCGCTTACACCTACTACTTCACAAACTATTTTCATCGATACTCCTACTGCTTCGCAATCTGTTCCTACCTCTACTGTGTTCTCTACGTCTGCGAGTATGTTAACTCCACTTTCTGTACGTCGAAAAACAACTGATTCTGTTGCTAATATTCTGTCTCCTTTATATAAATCCTTAATTAAGACTCCTACTTCTGATTCAGTTCAGAGACGTAGTCAGCTACCAAGTACTGAAGAACGGGGAGTTTTAGATTCCACGGCTCTCAGATGGATTACGAAAGTTAGAAGATATAATACGAGAGATGTATTAGATACATTTATGCAGTGGAAGGAACCAACGCAACGATACGTCTTCGATGAGATGTGTTCGTTGTTACGTGAGGAAATAGAGGAAGATGATGTCGAATCAGACTTGGAAGATTTAATTAAGGTGCAAAAAGAGTTTGCTGCAGGAATGATAGTGGGTGATAAAATACAGGAAGCGATGGAACTTATTTTGAGTTTTAGGAATGATCCATCTCTTCGTTCACCGAGAGATTTAGAAGAAAGTAAAATGAAGCTAAGTCGCCAATATCCTATGAGGGAGGTTCCTCCAATTTGGCGCGAAGCCGTGCAAGCTGATGCGGTTGCGGGTATTGCAGCTGCTCCAGCACAGTTCCAACGAGTGTGGATACACATTCCATGGAAGCGAGCTGAAGTACTAGCAGTGAAACAGGCCTTACCAGATCCGCGTAAGAACCCGGCCGGATATTACAAGGAATTGACACAGACAGTTGAAGCTTGTATAATGAATTTGGCAGACATTGACATGCTATTTGGCAATGTAGTTCCACAACCAGTGTGGGCTAAAATTCGTAGAGAGGATCATCAAGCAGCCTTAGGTGGTGATTGGGCAGCTATCACTGCAGCAGATGGTCAGCAAACGGGTGGTGCAAAACCCGAACCCCTAATTGCTAATCTTCCAGGTAGAATAATTGATTTAATGAAGACTCTGATGCCCGCGTTGCGTGTTAATTGGGATAAATTATCCGCATGCAAGCAAAAGAAAGACGAAAGTGTCTCCGACTTCTTCACGAGGTCCGAAGAGACTTTTGTAGACCATAGTGGTCAGGATATGAGTACTGAAGGAGGACAGAGACTGTTTGTCGATAAATTTGTGCATAATTTGTTACCTGAATTATGCAATAAATTAAAAGATTCCGAAAGTGCGTGGGCTGTATCTACGACAGCACAAATACTTGCGACTGCACAGTACTACGAAAATAGGGATAAAGAGGAAAAGGAGAAATCAGAGAAAAAAACGAAAGATTTAAAGACTAAAGTTCTTTTACAGCAGGCGTATCCGCCTCGCACGAATCAGACTAATATGCAACAGAATTCGTATCAAAGGACAGATTATAATTCAACCAGGCCTCAATATCAGTGGAATCAGTGTGCGTACTGTAAGAAAGAGGGTCACTACAAGAATGAATGTCCGATTCTAGCGCAAAATAATGCAGCAGCAGCTCAGAGAGGTCGTGGTGGTTATGCGCAGAATTCTAGAGGTCGAGGGCGAGGTGCGATGCCTCCGCAAACGAATGATCGTCCTTCTAATCACTTTGATCAACGAAACGTACAATCAGCTCAACAGAATAGATCTCAGCAATATCTTGTTGAGGATTATTGTGAAGTTGATGAGGGATTCCAGCAAAATGGGTACTAGGACAGCCATGGACAGAGAGAGGGAGTAGTATCAGTTCCAGTGGATCAGAGTGGGCCTTATGTCGCAGTAGCAACATCAGGTGTAGTCGAACCGTTTCTGTTGGATACTGGTGCCGCAAAAAGTTCTATAATTCATGCGAAACTCCCTGGCGCACCTTTGTCTGGCTCAACGAATGTTTCCGTAGGTTTTTCAGGCGCCCCTGTTTACAACCCGATATCTAATCCTTTGTCTATTTCTGTTGGACCATGCCAATTGAAAGCACCCTTGATTTTGACGACAGGTTGTAATGAAAATCTGCTTGGTTTAGATTTGTTAAAACGACTATATGCGACATTGTACTGTTCTCCGGAAGGAGTACAGCTTACTTTGGGTAAAAGACTCACTTCTCCGATGTACTTGTCAATGGACGCACTCCCGCCGGAGCTGCGCTCACTCCCTGATTCTCTTTGGGCGACTGGTCCTAATGATGTAGGCCTTTTGGAAATACCACCGTATGTAGTAACTTTGAAAGCAAATGTAAAATTTCCTAGAATTCCCCAATATAAAATATCAAGTGAAGGAGAACGTGCACTTTTATTGATTGTGCAAGATTTGATTAAGAAAGGTGTGGTTGAAGAAACTCGAGGAAATGTTTGTAATAGTCCTGTATTGCCAATTCTGAAACGAACTGATCCTACGAAACCTCCAGTATATAGGTTTGTCATAGATCTTAGAGAAGTTAATAAGATTGTGGTTCCGCAGTTTCCTGTGGTTCCAGACATTACTGCCTTGTTAACATTGATTCCTGCTACAGCCAATTGGTTCTCAGTCATCGACTTGAAGAATGCTTTTTTCAGCATTCCGATAGCCGAGGAAAGCAGGGATATTTTTGGCTTCTGTCTAGGAGGTCGGAGCTTCAGATTTAAACGCGCTCCACAAGGCTACTGTGAGAGTCCATCTATTTACAGTCAAGCATTAAAAAGTCAGCTAGATTCTTTTGTCCTTCCTCTAGGTTCTGCCCTAGTACAGTACGTAGATGATCTTTTAGTGGCTGCCGATGACAAGGAAACTTGCAAAGCAGCTACAGTATCGTTGTTACATCATTTGTCTGATTTGAATCACAAAGTATCCCCTTCCAAGATGCAATACTGCTGCCAAGAAGTGACCTACCTAGGTCATCTCTTGTCAAAGGAGGGAAGGAAGTTGACCCCAGAAAGAATAAAAGCAATTACGCAAATGAGTGTTCCACGCACACAGAGAGAAGTACGTGCCTTTTTAGGTATTACCTCCTACTGTAGGCAGTGGATTCCAAATTTTTCTCTTTTAGCGAAACCATTGGTAGCTTTGACTGGGAAAAATGTTCCGAGTCCGGTGCCATGGTCTGATGAATGTCAAGAGAGTTTTACTGAATTACGAAAAGCCTTGTGTTCAGCTCCTGTATTGGGTACACCTGATTACAGTAAACCATTCACGCTCTACGTTCACGAGAGAGAAGGTTGCGCGTTGAGTGTCCTGACACAGAAGTTTGGTGATAAACAACGCCCTTGTGCGTATTTCTCATCAACATTAGATCCGGTAGCTAGAGCGTTGCCTAGTTGTTTGAGGGCTACAGCGGCAGCTGCGGCTTCCATTCGGCAATCTGCTGGTTTGGTGATGAATAACATGCTAGTGGTCATGGTTCCTCATGCAGTGGATACACTCATGAACCGAACGAAGACACAACACCTTACCAGTGCGAGATTATCTGGTTACGAACTGACACTACTAGCGAGTCATATTCAGATCAAAAGATGTAATGTATTGAATCCAGCAACACTGTTGCCGACTGATCAAGAGTCGAGTGATTCTGAGCCACATGACTGCTATTTTAAAACGGAGGAAGAGACAAAAGGGCGCATTGACCTTAAAGATACTCCGTTACCCGATCCGGATGGTACGCTATATGTGGACGGGTCATGTTTTAAATTGGAGAATGGTGATGTGACTGCTGCTTATGCGGTGACAACTTTGAAGACGATTGTGGAGACTGCAAGAGTGAGTCAGAATTCTGCCCAAGCTGCAGAATTAATAGCTCTAACGAGAGCATGTGTTTTAGCTGAGGGAAAGAGAGTGAATGTGTTCACAGATAGTCAGTACGCATTTGGCGTGGCCCATAGTTTTGGCCGGTTGTGGAGAGAAAGAGGTTTCATTACGTCCCATGGGACTAAGATTCAACATGGTCAACTAGTTAACGACTTGTTGGAATCTTTAACCTTGCCGACTGAAGTTGCGATTGTGAAGTGCAGTGCTCATAAAGCAATCACGGATGATGTTGGACGTGGGAATGCTTTTGCTGATGAAATCGCTAAATAGACAGCTAGAGATGTGATGAGTAGAATGTATGTTGCAACGTCTGCAAGATGGATCGCTGAGTCTGGGATGTGTGAAGATACAATGGAAAGTGTGAGGGAGATTCAGAGAGAAGCGACTGAGAAAGAGAAACGTGTATGGAGAGAAAGTACGGGCAAGTTGGACTCGAATGGATGTTGGATTGATTTGACAGAGCAACAACGTTGGATGTTGCCGGATGCGTATGTGCTTGCAGTAGTGACAATGGCGCACGGAGTAGCGCATATAAGTTCTAAAGGTATCTGTAAGATGTTGGCTCCGGTCTGGAAGAATGATGGGATCAGTAAGTGTGCAGAGAGAGTGGTGAAAAATTGTATGGTGTGCTTGATGCATAACCCTGGTAAGGGAACTCCAACTCCAGCTGGTCATTTCGCTCCTCCTTCCTGTCCCTTTGAAGTGATTCAGTTAGATTTCATTCACATGGAACGCTGTAATAACTTGAAATACGTCCTGGTGGTGGTTTGTGCTTTTTCCAGATGGATAGAAGCATACCCACTGAAGGACAATACCGCCTTATCAACTGCCAAAATTCTTCTCAAAGAATACTTCCCTAGATTTGGAATGCCACGGATTGTATGGTCAGATAACGGAAGTGAGTTTGTAGGGAAAGTTATGCAGAGTGTATGTGCAGGCCTAAGTTTGAAACAAAAATTTCATAGTGCGAACCATCCCCAGTCAGCTGGTCTAGTGGAGGGTTATAATGGCACCCTCAAGCTGAAGATAGCCAAAATACAAGCATCCACAGGTTTGGCTTGGCCAGACGCACTTCCTTTGGCCTTGTTATCAACGAGAGCAACAGTGCATTCTAGAATAGGGCTTTCTCCATACGAGATTGTGTTTGGCCGCCCGGCAAATATTTGGGGTGTGCCAAGGCCTAAACAATTTTGCTCCATTGAATATCCTATGTTGATAGACTACCTTTACGACTTGACTGCTAAATTGAGTCTTATTCATCAACAGGTTTTTGATGCACTACCAAAGCCTCCGGAGAGTCCAGGGCATCAACTGAAACCGGGTGACTTCATTGTGGTCCGGAACTTCGCGAGGACAAAGAATCTTCAGCCTCGCTACATCGGCCCCTTCCAGGTCCTGCTGGCAACGAGGACAGCTGTACGTGTTGCTGGCCGGAAGAACTGGATCCACGCTTCTCACGTAAAGCGTATTCCATTGCCGCTGCCTTTTGACGACTGGGTGAAGAAGGGAATTGGTGCCTCCGAATTTGAAATCACCCCGAAATTTATCCCTTTCAGTGATGCTGATTTGATTACTGACACTTTGAAACCTGACTCTCCTCCTGAGAAAACTCTTTCGAACATTGAACATTTGTCTTCAGCATCAGAAGACACTTTGTTACCTGCGAACTTAAACTCTGCAACAACTGCTAGTGATACACTATTTTCCGATCAGACAGTACCAGCGAAGAAGAGATACAACCTTAGAAGCCATAAAAAGGACTAATAAAGCAGGCAACTGCATATTGTAATTTTGATATACTGAACTTTTGCTTTTCAGCCAGGAAGTTTGCTATTGTTTATTGTTTTTAAATTGCCTTGCCGTCTGGGTAGCCGTAGGGTCGTGGCTGTGTGCCTAGTTTGAATTTGCAGGGGTCTGACACAAGGTCGATCTTTCTGTTGGTTTTGGGAACTCCCAGGGCTGACAGAGGCATTTTCATCTACGTACACATCATCAGTGGTCGCGAGCGGATTGTAGAAGATGGAGCTTCCTGCGCTGCAACAAAAAAATGTGATTTATGTTCGCAGAAACAAACTGTACAAAATTCTTCGTAGCAAATGCTTTTTGATGCAATGTGCCGTTACATTTTTGATTATTTTAGCAACATTGGTGGGTGGAATAGTCTTTGGTATAAAAATGATTTTTGTGCCAGTTACTACAGTACCTCCCCTTGATCCTGTTACTTCTACTGTTTCTTCTATACACTCATTTCACTCATTTCCAGAACATGAGCAAGCTCGACGCTCAGAATTCATCAACAACACTTTTGTACAGCTCTTGCACCAACACCAACTGGTAGTCAACACTACAGACTGCTGGGTGTGTGGCTTGATACCCCACACTATGGATAAAGGTATTCCCTATCTGGTTTTGCCTTTCAGCTACAATGGATCATTTCAGGCCCTTCAAACCATCTTTGCTTATGCCCTTGAGACCTATCCTCCACGTCCACCACGTTCCACTAAATATAACTCTGTCAACAAAGCTTTAGTCCAGGGAATTATTGACATGATCAAGGATGTCAATAATACTCCATCATACCCTAGAGACGAACTACGAGTGTATTTGAGTTGGAATACTTCAGAGTATCGCCTTAGTTTAGGAGAAAGTAAGCGTAAAAGCTCAACTCCAATCTGGGTCGTACCTCACCGAGGTCAGGTCTGTTTGCAAGGTAATGGGAGAAATCCGAGAGCTCAGCTAGGGAGGAGTGAGTGCGTTGAGACTTATGTGTTTCCGGCTAACTTTTCCCCTGCCTTCCTCACTGCTAGGGGTACCTATTTCATTTGTCAAGACCGAGCTTATACATGGTTGCCTGCTGACTTTTCAGGTTCATGCTATATTGCTCGATTGTTGCCTCCAACATACACTGCTTCATCTGATTACCACAGAACCAGAGTAGCGAGAGGTGTCTTCAGCAAAGAAGATACTGCTGGTCAGGAAGCTGGAGACTTCTTCAAAGGCTTTCTTCCGTTTTGGGGGCCTATGGCCAATAGTAGAAACATACGTCAGCTAACACGGGTAGTTGAATCTACTATTACCGAAACTGCTGGTGCCCTTAGCAATCTAACAGCTGAGCTTCAGGCGGATAGACTCATGACGTTGCAAAACCGTATGGTCTTAGACGTTATCCTTGCAGACCGAGGTGGGGTATGCAGAATGATCCAATCGAGCTGCTGTGTCTTTATTCCTAATAATGCTCCAACAGTCTATGAGGCGATCTCTAAGCTACACAAGATTTCCGACTCTATACATGTAGACAAGGGAAACTGGTCCTTTATGGAGTGGGTTTGGACTCTGATCTCAGCGTGGGGATGGAAGGTTCTAATGGTCATTGGTGTCATATTAGTATTCCTCTTCTCATGCTGCCTGATTATCCAGTGTGGTCCAGCCCTGTGTGGCCTTTGTGCTGCAACCTGTTTTAGGAAACCACCTGCGTTTGGAGAAAAGGCACGAGAAAGGATGATGATACAACAACATGTCACTGACCTGATGAGTATAGAACTAGACTCTGATATAGACTGAGTAATTGCCTATGTAAGGGCAAAAGGAGGGTCTGAGGTTCCGTGACGATTTGAACCCGTGTTTTCAAGTTTGTCGGAAATACATAATATTAGTATCAGCGAACCGCAAATGATCCATTTAGCATATCCTGGTGTTTTCGCTACGATACGAGTAAGAGCACTCTTGTTATGAACACATTTCTGATCTACCCATGGCATCCATCTTAGATCATGGCCGCCATTTTGTGTTTCCTTGCCCTCACATATGCAATAGCCTCTGATCACTTCATTCACTTCACTTTGATTAAGGACACGTAGCCTTAGCCGGAGATTCACCTCTTTCATGACACGTACACCTTAAACTAGATCACGCTGAAGCTGCATGACTCGACAAAGGCTGCCTCCTCTGCCCGAGGCCAGCCCACCTGAACTGGTTTTCCTGTCCATTGTCCTGATCATGATTAGGCGGCCGAAGCCGGTAGCCTTGCCCATTTACAACCCACAAACATCTCTTATCCCGCTTTCCTATCTTCTGCACCTGGCTCTGCTCCTTTCCTTCTGGGCCTTTATTAGGGGGAGGTAACGAACTTTACGATGAGGCGGTCCGGCTCTTGAATGCAATATTGACAAGGGATTGTGATGGACTAGTGGGAACCCCTCTTCGTGATGTTTGGCATCAGATATTATCGACAGTTCCTGTGTAACGCCAAATATTTATTGTTTAAGACACAAAGGTTTGGGAATGTACTGACATGTGAAATATTTGCCTGAAGCACAATTTTTGGTATATAAGGAGCAACCCACAATGTACAAATCGAACAGTCTCCTAGATTCTGCCCGTGTGTAGATTCTGTGATTTCTGTGTCCCTGCAGTAATAAACCTTTGGTCTTTGACGCCACCTTCGAGAAGCCCGTGTTTCTGTTCATTTGCGCACCAAGGCAGGTGGAACTCCGGGGTCTTTGGGTGTTGTTCCCTGACACCTCTGGACGGAACCAAAAGGTCCAGAACTCCACATCTACAAAATTTCTCCTATGACCAACATTGTCTTCTTGCCGTCTTCCATGATCCATTACTTGCCCTGCACTCCTTCCTACGTCCTCCTCATTTCCTGAGGCTATGCTATCCCAGGTGGAACTATAAGGCACATGCCGTCAGTTGCAACCCCCCCAGCCCTGATAAAGCATCAAATCTGTTAAACAACCTTATGTTCCCCAAGACACATTGATTCGACGCCTCTCTCAATGGAAAAATATCCCTCTGCATAGGCTGCTGGAATACATAGAAGTAGGACAAGGGTAATGTTTGTATCACAGGCGATAGATCATCTTGGGGCCAATTACAGATGTGTTTAACACACAGACAGTCTCAAAAATTAATAATAACACAACCCCCCACCATAGACTTAGGTCTCCTACCTACCCAATTCACTCTCCTGGCAAACGGAATTTCTGCACATATATTAATTGGCAGAGGTCGATGCACATTAAGCCAGAAGGTACACTTATTTTTAAGGTCTATGTATGACTCCAGTTTTATCCAGTGGAGGTACCCCCACCAAGACTACCACGTAGGGGGCTGATTCAGGAGGGAGATCTATAATAGGTAGAGTAGGTCCACTATGTGCTAGGGACAGCTCGGGCAACTTTTGATGTTTAACCACGGATCTACTACCATCTGCTTGTTGTGTCCTATCCCTCTGGACTATGTTTTTGCCCCCTGACAAATTAGTAGCTAAAGGTGCGTCACAGGACACCGTAGGGACATTCGGTATAGAGCTAACACACCCTTTTGATACTCCAGCAATATTAGAGTCAGCAGTACATTGATCTGTAGTTTTTGTCTGCATACAATTTGGAGCGCCGTTCCTGTTCCAGTTTCCCACCTGTTTCTGAGCTGATGCAAGTGAGAGTTCAAGGCACACCAGTCTATTCTCAATGGAATCCAACCAATCGTATATTGGATGACATATCTTCTTGAATGTACCTTCCAGTTTTTTCCAGAACAACGGGCCCAAGTCAAGTTGTGCGCCACCCCCCACACTTGCTTGATGACTTTGCCCCTCTTTAGCAAGTGATACCGGTTGTGTGGGACAAGAGGATGTCCTAACAACGGGATCCTCATTAGACACAGCCATTTTGCCAATTTTAGCTTTTCTCCCCCCTGCTTTTATTTGTGCCCCGTAAGTTTCCCTTTTGCTGTCACCCCTGCCACCTGCTGAACAGGTCCCATTTTTGCATGGCAGGCTGAGCGAGTCTTAATATTAGGAGAAGGTACTCTCCTTACAGGATTGTGTGTGTGGAGAAGTGTGGCTCAATGGTTAGAGCGGCAGACCCTGATGCAGAGGTCTGGCCAGGAACCAGGGTTCAATTCCTGCCTCGGCGGGTCTTGGGCTCAATTTCCTCGGACCTGATAATTCTCGCCTCGGTGCCTAATTTAATCATGGGTCCCACGCTGCAACTCTGGGCAATAGCTTGCTCAATCTCCACAACGGCCCCAACCGCGCTAGGATGCCCGGATTTCACCCTAGGGGTGCCCAGTAGTGGGCAATTCACAGGGAGAGGCCAGGAAGGGTTCCTCAGTGGTATGCTTATATTGCCTTGATGCCACGTCTGGGGTGATACGTGCGCTATACAAGCAACACTACATATACATTTTCCCATGCCCCTAGGGGAGTTTAGACTTGTTTCGAGAATGACCACAGGCTGTGATGAAGGGCTTCTCTCCTCCACCCCCGAAGGAGGCAGCATATCCTGGGTATCAACCTGCTGATAGACTGGTGACCTAACCCTCACCAGATTTCCCAGTGAAGAACTGAAGATCTCTTATCAAAGGGAGTGTCCAGGGATAGTCTCTGTTCCGTGAGTTCAATATCCTTGGCCAAAGCTGTTGATACTCTGACGAGAAAGTTATCTAGGGTGCCCATTAGTGATCCTCCAGTGGACTTCCTACCATTCTCTCCTACGATTAGTGAAGTAGCCATACTTGCTATATGAGGGACTGCCACTTTATACTCCACAATCGCAGTTACCGCTCATAACAGTTAAAGCACACCAAAACTATACTGTTATTCACTAACCTTTAATTGCTAGAGCTGAAGTTAGGGAGGTGGCCCGTCCCGTGCTTGAACAGGCTTAAACGGGCCCGCCCTTGGCCAGGGCTTCGCCCGGCTCGTCCCGCAACGCGGAGGGCAGTCCTGCTTAAGAGCGCCTCCTGGTGCTGTTTTCCGGCATTAGTTACGCAGCGCCGCTGGGGCTGCTGGGTATTGGAGTCCCCAGAGCGGCTGCGGCGGCGACTGTGGCTCTGGTAGCGGTATTGGCGGCAAGGTGAGTCCCCGCTACTTTCTATTGCCCGTAGTGACTCTTGGCAGTGGCGGCAATGTTAAAAAACTCCCCCCACTTACAGATATAAATCAGGTGCCCGAGTTCAAGCTCAAATTCAGTAATGCATTATAATCAGCCCAAGAATCTAGTGAGCACGGTCGATGCTAAGCAGGTGTGCTTTCTCCCTAAATAGCTGTAATCCGTGATGGAGGTCTAGGCATCCACGAGTTTCTCGAGCGCAATCCCCCTGTACTTCCAGTGACCAGGAGGCTGCTTTCTCCTCATCTAATGCGTTGATCGGCCTCTGTCCTTTATAAAGAAGAGGCATGTGAACTTGCACAGAAGCCCGGCCCCAAACACACTAGGCTATGCAACCTCTTCCCGCCCTTTCTCCCACTGTGATGGACAGCTCAGTCGAGGGATCTCGGCGCCTATGGGCGCTGTGGCAATGTTAAAGACACACGGGGTCACTGGAGACAACTCTTCTGGGCCTTTACACAGCTGTAGTGCAGGAAAAGCACAATACATTTATCCAACGAGGTAGCACTTACTGCTTTCTCCTCATCTGCTGCGCTGATCGGCCTCTGACCTTTATAAACAAGAGGCATGTGAACTCGCACATAAGCCCGGCCCCACACACAAGGCTATGCAACCTCTTCCCGCCCTTTCCCCCACTGTGATGGACAGCTCACTCGAGGGACCTCAGCACCTATGGGCGTGGTGGCAAAGTTACAGACACACGCGGTCACTGGAGACAACTCTTCTGGGCCTTTACACAGCTGAAGTGCAGGAAAAGCACGATACATTTACTCAACGAGGTAGCACTTACAGATTAGCCAGTAGAAAGTACTCCAGTTGAGTATAGTGTGCAATTGCAACAAAATCCGCATTTTCGCAGGGAAATCTGCGAATTCTTGGATTTCTTTTGCGAATTCGCGCAAATTTGCGAACCGTGAATTTGCAAAATTCACCCATACTTATCTCCCCGCATGCCATCGCATCCACCAACTCCACCCCACTGGGAGACCTCAACTTCCACCTCGACGCCCAACTGGACCCCAGCACCACATCCCTCCTGGACAACCTCCACAACATTGGACTCCGCCAGATCGTGACCGAACCCACGCACTCAGCAGGACACACTCTCGACCCCCTCTTCACAACAGGTAACTCCATCACCTTCAGCCACACCACCGAACTCCCATGGACTGACCATCGATGCGTCCACTTCACCCTCAGAACACCCACCATCCACCTACACCTGCTCCCACGAGGAAACTGGATCAGAATCACCGACAACCAGCCAACCTCATCACTCAGCAACTCCACCCCAACCCTCGCGGAAACCGACGACCCCAACACCACAGACCGAACCCTGCACAGATGGATCTCCGACAGCGCTAAAACCATAGCCCCCTCAAGGAAAACAACAACGCCCACGCCAAGACAGCCAGATGGCTTACCACCGAACTTCGAGAGTCCAGACGCACTTGCCACCGCCTCGAAAAGGCCTAAAGGAACACCAAATCCACAGAAGCCTACAACAACTTCAGAGCCGCCACCAACGGACACCACCAACTCATCAGAAAAATGAGGAAAAAAGCGATTGAAGACAGAATCTCCACTCACGCACACAACAGCAAATAACTCTTCAACATCATCACAGAGTTCGCCCAACCCACCAGCAAGTCCACCGACATCCCTCCCTCACAAGACCTCTGCGACAAACTCAGCACCTTTTTCCACCACAAAATCAAGAGCATCTACGACAACTTCGACAAGGACAACCAACACACTGAACGCTCACCAACCACCCCGACAGGGCCGACACTCTGAAGCCAGCGATTGACAACTGGACAGCCCTCACCACCGAAGACATACTGAAGACGATAAAGTCAATCCACCCCGAAGCCCCCACAGACCCCTGCCCCCACCACATTTTCATCAGAGCCGCCGACACCATTGCAATCGAGACGTTCCCCCAGCGACTGGAAACACGCGAGGTCAACCCCCTCCTGAAGAAACCCTTGGCTGACCCCACCGACCTCAAAAACTTGAGACCCATCTCCCTGCTCCCGTTCCCAGCGAAAGTCATTGAGAAAGCCATCAACAGCCAACTCGCCACATTCATCAAAGAGCGCAACATCCTCGACTCCTCCCAATCCGGCTTCAGAAAAAATCACAGTACGGAAATCGCCCTCCTCGCTGCACAGACGACATAAGCACCCTACTGGACAAAGGAGAAACAGCAGCCCTCATCCTCCTCGACCTCTCAGCGGCGTTCGACACAGTCTCTCACCGCACCCTAATACGTAGACTCCATGACACAGGGATATAAGACAAGGCCCTCAACTGGATCTGCTCCTTCTTCTCCTGCAGAACGCAGCGGGTCAGACTCCCCCCTTTCCTCTCCGACCCTACACCTACCACCTGTGGAGTCCCCCACACTCTTCAACGTCTACATGGCTGCGCTCCACCCATCGTCAGAACCTACGGACTCAACATTGTGTCATACGCAGACGACACCCAACTCATCCTCTCCTTATCCAGCGAACCCAATATCGCCAGACACAATTTTCGAGAAGGCATGGAAGCCGTCGCCAAATGGATGAAAAACAACTGCATACATCTAAACACCAACAAAACAGAAGTACTCATCATGGGCCCAAGCTCTAATGCATGGAATGACACCTGGTGGCCTCCCGCCCTGGGAAGCCCGCCCACCCCCACAGACCATGCATGCAACCTGGGAATCATCCTGGACTCCGAGCTCAAAATGGACCGCCAGATCAACTCTGTCTCATCCTCCTGCTTCCAACTTCTCTGCATCCTATGTAAGACCTTCAAATGGATCCCCCTCGAACACAGAAAGACAGTCACTCACGCCCTGGTCACCAGCAGACTCAACTACGGCAACACACTCTACGCCGGAATAAACAAACCCTCACCCGCAAACTAAAGAACATCCAGAATGCCACCGCAGGACTGGTCCTCGAACTGCCAAGACACTGCCACATCTCCTAGTACCTGCGTACACTCCACTGGCTCCCCATCGAAGCTAGAGTCACCTTCAAGATGCTCATCCACGGCCACAAGACCCTCCACTACACCGGACCAGCATACCTGAACAGCCCTCTCAAATTACACGCACCCCAGAGGACCCTACGATCTGCCCAGCTCTCCTACGCTGTGGTCCCCCGCACCAGAAAGACCAGATCGGGAGGCCGCTCCTACTCCTTCCTCGCGGCCGCTCCACCTCAGATAGACAACAGCGCTCCCCATCTTCGCAAGAAACCTCCAAACCTGGCTCTTCGACAGACCCCCCGCTTGATGGACTGGAGCCTGCTACCCTCCCCCCCGCCCCCCAGTGCCTTGAGACCCTTTTGGGTGAGTAGTCGCGCTTTACAAACGCCTGATTGTTTGATTGATTGATTGAGGTCTCAGCCAAGGTGGAGATATTATTTCTCAAAATTATGATACTATGGGCCAGATGTAGGTGGCCATTTACCGACCGGTAACGGACGATTTCGGCCGTTGCCGACCAGTATATGGTCATTTGTGATGTAGGGGCCCTATTTTACCGATTCGGTAAATTTACTGAATCGGTAAAATACCGAATCGGTATTTTTACTGATTCGGTAATTTGCAGATGTAGGTGGGACTCTTCTGAGTCCCACAGGCCTTACAGAATCGGTATTTTACCACCCAATCCAATTGGGTGGTAAAATACCGAATCCATGTGACAGACAGACATGCCCTTAGGGCATGTCTGTGTGCCACATGTCACACGTGCCTGAATTCGGGGTGCTAGAGGGTGTCAAAGTGACACCCCCTGCACCCTTGCAACATTCGGTATTTACCGAATGGGTAAATACCGATTCGGTAATGCCCATTGATTCCTATGGGCTTGAATGCCCATAGGAATCAATGGGCATTACCGAATCTGTATTTACAGAATCGGTAAATACCGAATCTCAACGATTCGGTATTTACCTAATCTGAAATACCTACATCCCCCCCTCCATTTTACCACTTCTTAAATAACGAATCGGTATGATTCGGTATTTAAGAAGTGGTAAAATGAATTTACCTACATCGGGCCCTGTGTATGTTACTTCACTGGAGTTATTCAGAATGTGGGATCGTCTCCATTTAGGGCTTATCGGTAGATGCAACCTCATCAAAATAGTTATCTAACCACGCTATCTGTATCTCCCAGACCTATTCTTTTCTTTCTTCCATAGGTGTCTTTTAAGAAGTGGAAAACAGCTGGCAAAGATGTATTTGGCAATACAAAACATCAGATACAGGTCCTTGAGCAACCCTGTTTCAACGGTAGAATGTCTTTACCATTTCTGTGATTTTCTTATATATTTCTTGTTTTGTCTCCAGGTTGAGCAGGGTTATGTGAAGATAGTTGTAGCCACTTGGCAGAGCATTTGCCGACTATTAGGTTATGAACCATGTGGTTATTCCTCCTAAAGAGAGTGTAGATAACTTAATATTTTAAATAGATTAGGCTCAAAACTCTGATAGTCTTTCACAATATGAATGTAGGAATGAGGGGAATTTAAGATAGCGCATAGCTACTCAATAAGAGTGTCCTGGCACTGACAGAGCCTGTGGCAGGACTCTTGAAGCACGACTAATTTAAAAAAAGCCAAGTTTTAAGATGTTTCTTGAAAATAGATAGATCTGTGTTGGCTCTCAGTGCGGCAGGTTGTGTATTCCATGCCTGTGTGCTCAGGAACTCAAAGGACCTGCCCCCCATACGGGTCAAGCATGCTTTGGGGGTGCGGACGATGTCAGAGGAGAAAGATTTTAAGGTCCGCACTGGAATGTTTACACGTTTACTGAGATAGCTTGCTCCTTTCCCATGTAGCGCCTTGAAGAACACCACCAGGGCTTTGAATGTTCAGTGTAAGCTAATGAAGGGTCTTAAGAGGGGTGTCATATGAGACTTGGGTTTAGGTCTAAGAATCGCCCTGGCCGCAGAGTTTTGCACCACTTGCAGGCGCTGGATAAGGTAGCAGGGTAGGCCGAGGTACAGGTACAGGATATTGGCATATTATTAGGAGGCTCGGTACCATATCCTGTTTCAATTATTACCCAGCGTTAGGATTAAACCCTAACCTGCCAGGCTATGTGCTAGATAGTTAAATATCCTGCAGTGCTGGCGGGACATATGGGTGAAAACTCTTGGCCAACTCTTGGCCAACTTTTCCGACAAGGAATTCTATTATACGAATTCCTGGGGAGGGAGTATGCCCTTCCAAAACAAGGCTTGTTTAAGTTTTTGCAACTCAGGAGTTTTTTAGACTAGCTTTCTTCTTAGGAGTGCAACATCAGGCAAAAATTACTTTTTTGTTAAAGCTCTTGTCAAAGGGGCAATAGGTAAAACCTATGCAATATTAAATCCTGACAAGCATGATCATAAAAAGAGCCGAGCAGCCTAGTGGGGGTGGCACTTAGGTACCGGTGTCTTAGCAGAGGATATGCAAAGTAGCATCATGCTTCCACAGTCTGTGCTCAATATCTCCCCTCTTGGAGTTAATCACTTTAAAATCTTTTTTTTTTAAATTCTATTTATTGAAACAACAACATGCCACTCATGATGAAAGATTTAACATCACAATAGATGAGACATCAGTATAATGGTGGATAATGCACATTTATCGTACAGTAGTTTGTTTTCCTTTGATCTCCAACCCCCCACACTCTCTCCTCTCAATCATCCAGCGATATTGCTTCTTGGTCTTGTCTAGGTCTATTAACCGGTCATCAATTTAAATTCTTTTTTTGATTTCAAATCATTTTTATTTTCAAATCAGAAATAAAAACAAAGTACAAGACAATACAATACAATAAGGATCAAAGAGGCAAAAAAGATATTACAAATGATTCATCATATGCAAGACCTGAACATGCAAGAAAAAAAAAAAAAAAAGAAAATGGTGAGTGAATCATTGACTCATTAGTGTAGCGGACAAACCTAAATAAACAAAAAGAGACATCAGCAGTGGTCATGCAATTACATACATATTACAAATACATGAACATAATCGCAGTTGCGAAACCATCAAGTGACGCGCTTAGGGACAAGTTTTGACTCGGAGGGTTGCTGGTTAGAACAGGATGTCTTGAGAATAGCTCATTGTCCTAAGGGGGATCGAACGAGAAGGAGGAAGCGTCCAAGGCCTTCCAAAGTTTTTTATGGGAGATGCGACTTGGTGAAGAGTGTAATGTAGGATTATCTGCACCTCTTAGAAAGGACAGACAATCTTGCCACATTTTGAATGTCACCTCAGAAGGATTCTTCCACTTACACAGAATAACCTTGCATGCCAAGGTTAGGAGGAGATCAAGAAGTTGACGATCCACCGGATTTGCCAGATGTGGCTCTTGTACCCCCAGTAGAACATACACAAACTCTCTAGGTGGATTGAAACCAAAGATGTGCTTAATACAATCAAATATTCTGTTCGAGTAGCCCTTCAGTAAAGGGCAATTAAATAACATGTGTGCCAAGTCCCCCACCCCTGCCTCACAATTCCAGCAAGTTGGGGAGTCCCTTAGGTTTGTTTTATAGAGTCTTTCAGGTGTCCAATACGTTCTGTTAATTAACATGAATTTAGTCTGTGACAGAATAGGCGAAATCTTGTTTCTAAATGCAGTAGTGTGTATTATCTCCCAGTCAAAGCTCATACCCGTTGTGTTTGATTCTGTTTCCCATCTCGTCTCATTCTTCCTGCTCGCTTTCTGAGGAAGGGGAAGGAGCATTTTATAGATCTTTGAAACGAAATGCCCAGATTTATAGATACGTGGAACAGAGCCCCATAGCCATGGTTCAGATGAGGACAAGAAGCGTGCAGAGAGAAGTGTTTTTAACTTCAGGAAGTCATAAAAATCTAATGGCGTGAGGGCATGTGTGGCTTGTAGAGACGAGAATGGTAGGGGGTCAGTCCCCTCAAAAAGATCACTTGCTAAGTTAATACCTTTCGCGGACCAGTGAACCCACTGAAGCGGTGCTCCGTTGATTTTCAGTAATGGGTTGTACCAGAGAGCAATTGATGTGGATTTTTTGATCTTTAGGCCTTTGTGGTTTGATTGATCAAGTTTCAGGAGAGCCCTTCTTGTGTTCAAAAAGATATATTTGGAGTCGGGTATATGTGTAAGCTCCATGGTGAGTAGGGCCACGAGTGGGAAATTGCCCAATATCACTTTTTCAATGTCTATCCACAACGGAGTATAGTCTGAATCTTTGATTAGCCATAAAGCTCCTTGTTTACATAAGAACGCTGTTTGGTAATGTCTGAAGTTCGGGAGACCCAGGCCGCCTTTATCTTTAGCTAGTTGTAGCTTTTTCATTGATATCCTTGGTTTCTTCCCTTGCCACAGAAACGTACCAAACAGTTTCTCTACCCTGTGAATAAAGTCATCGGAGAAAGTCATTGGGAGCATACATGCTATGTAATTAATTAAAGGTGTTACCATCATCTTCAGGGTTTCAGCCCTGCCCCACCAGGATAAGTATTTAGGGGACAACCATCCAGGAGCTTGTTTATTTTGTTTAGAACGGAGTTCTCATTAGTGCGAACTGTGGAGATTAGATCGCTATCAAAGTCTAACCCCAGGTATTTAAAGCAGCCCGGCTGCCATGTAAGCCCCGAATCTCCTATCATGTCTTTAGTCCCAAGATTATTGAGCGACTTGACTTCTGTCTTGTCTTTGTTTAACTTGTAGCCTGATACTTTAGAAAATTCTTCAATCGTCGGGAGTAGGGCTGGTATTGCTTCATCAGCTTTCTCTGAGACTACCAGTACATCATCAGCATATGCACAGTCGTTGAAGGGAATTCCAGCTATATTTTTGTTGTGTCTAATTTGATACAGAAATGGTTCGATAGCCAACACGAATAGTGACGGGGAGATGGGACATCCTTGTCTAGTGCCTTGGTATAGTCGAAAAGGTGACGAGAGTGACCCACCCGCCCTGACCCTCGCTATAGGGCAGAAATAAAGGGACATGATCATCTTTATGATTGAGGTGCCTAAATTAAATTTACGGAGCACGGCCTCCAGATACCTCCAATCCACTTTATCGAATGCTTTTTCAGCATCTAATGTTATTGCTGCTGTAGGGGTGGACAGGAGTTTAGCTTTCTCTAATACATGCGCTAGAGCCCTGGTGTTGTCACTAGACAACCTGTTTTTCATGAATCCCGCCTGGGAAGAGTGTATGAGTTTTGGTAGTATTTTCTGGAGGCGTGCCGCTAGGATGGAGGCAAAGAGCTTACAGTCAAGGTTTATGAGGGAAATGGGCCTATAGTTCTTAGTTAAGGTGGGATCTTTCCCTTCTTTCGGAATAACCGCGATGGTGGCCTCTGATAGGGTGCCCTTAGCTTCCCCTGATGTACTTATTTCCTCGAACATGTTGAGCAGAGGTTGCGTGATTGACGTGGAAAAGCATTTGTAAAATTTCGCGGAGAAGCCGTCCGGACCGGGGGCTTTACCACATTTCAAAGATTTAATGGCAGACTGAACTTTCAATAGCGAGATCGGGCCGTTTATGTCTGTTTGCTCTTCCTCGGACAAGGAAGGGAGATTGCAGTTACTCAAATACTCATTTATCTTTTGGTTTTCCACTTCTACATTCCTGGAGTAGAGTTTCTCGTAAAATTCTTTAAAGAGGTCTGTTATTTTGGCTGGGTCGGAGTGGGCAACTCCCATGTGATCAGCTATGGAATTTATCGTGTTCTTTTGTATTTTAAATTTGAGGTACGCTGCCAGACTTTTACCTGCTTTGTTTGATTCACACAGTTTGAACCTTTTCCTCCTATCCAGCCAGACCCCTGCCCTTTCACTTACAATTTTATTATATTCGTATTTCTTATTGGCTAACTTATTTAGTGACTCGGCTTTTCTGTCCTGCAAGTACTTAGCCTCTAGGTTTGCTATTTCTTTCTCTAGATCCTCTAATTTCCCATTATGGTTTTTATTCATGGCAGATTTAATCTTGATAATTACACCTCTTAAAGTACTTTTTAGTGCTTCCCACCTAGTTAAGTCGGAGGTATCACCCCTGGTATTGTGGACCAGATATTCTTTGATAGCGGTTTCAATGGTTGCTCGGTGCTGTTCGTGTTCAAGAACCTCATTGTTGAGCCGCCATGTTGACTGACGGGTGGATGGTTTTATGTCTGAGATAGTGAGTGTAATGCACGAATGATCGGACACAAGCCTTGGTTCTATTGAGGTTTCTACTATTCTGGGTGTAGCGTTCTGTGTGATAAATAAATAATCAATCCATGAGAACGAGTCATGGGGCGAGGAGTAGAATGAGTAGTCCCTGTCAACCGGGTTTTGCAGGCGCCAAGAATCTACCAGGTGAAATTGCTCACATAGGTTTTTGAAGGCTCTATGAGACCTATTACTATGGAAGGGACAACGCGAGTCTCTGTCCAGGGTCGGGTCAAATGGTAGATTAAAATCCCCCGCGAGAATGTGGACTGCCAAGTCCGGGATCTTTTCAATTTGTTTCGTAAGGTCCGACCAAAACTTCAAGTCGCATGTGTTTGGGGCGTATGTGTTTGAAATGTAGAATTCCGTCCCATCTTTTAGGAGTTTGGTTGTGATCCATCCCCCCTTGGTGTCAGTCGTAGATGAGAGGAGGTCAATGTTAGATTTTTTGGAGATCAGAGTGACTACTCCATTCTTTTTCCCTCTTCGTCGGTGCTCCTGTTCTCATTGGTGATCCGCTGGAGTACCTCATAATGGGATAGGCTACTCCTGTTTGTGTGGACACTAAGATAGCGACTATACTAGCTGTAAGCATGACCTTCAGCGGAATATATGCAAGTATACAACCCTTCCTTGTGACAGTGTGTGGAAAGTGCGCATAGACTGACGACGGAATGCAACCACTGCTTAAAATTAGGACATTAATTAAAATCAAAAGGTAAACAACCCCACATATACCCCAACCCCAACCCCTGAACCCCCCACCCACCCCTCCCCAAAAGTAACTAGCAGGCATGGTGACTTGAGAAAAATAACAACAGCATTACCCTCCCATGGGTAATAATGCACTTTTCAGATGTTGGAACTGGATTTCTGTACCAATCATAACAGATTATCACAACAGGTGTGACCATAACTTTGAACAAAATAATACTAGCCCTCCTGACAGTAACATGGCAGGCCTAATATAGTAACAGGCTAACGTAGTATATCAGAACATATAATGTAACATATAATGTAACATACTGCAGCAGAGTCTTGCAATAGACTGTGTATAATAGAAGGCAATGGTTGCCATCATACCAGTTTTGCATGCGAAACGTTGTAATTAACGTGATCGTGACCGTGGCAACAGCATTATTGAGACTAATTTGAAAACGTGGAATTAAGAACAGCAATATTTATCCTCTCCATCGTGTAGACTTTAGAGACCGTTCCCTTAAAGCAAAAGTATGTGGAGCTTAGGACATAAGCAATTATTCTATGGGAACATGGCCACCTTTTGAATCTGTTAATTGCAGAGTCCCTCATATCATTTATGTAGTAGGTGGTGACAACCAGGACTGACAACCACACATTGGCGTACACGACTCTAGGCAAATGTATTGTCAAAGATGTGTGTACATGAAGCGTAGTAAAACAAAGGATACTCAATGTGGGGCAGGATCTGAAGCAGAGGCCGAGGCAGAGGCGGATGCCGTCGCAGGAGTAGTCGCTGAAGCTGTAGCTGAAGCTGAAGCGGACGCTGAGGAGGAAGCCGGAGCATTCCCATCAGTCGGACCGTTAGTGTCCATGTCTTGGATATCTTGGTTGCCCAGGAGTCTTTTAAGTTTTAGTGGATCCGTGAAGACCTGTGTGGTTCCATGCAATGACACTCTGTATTTGGAAGGGCCAACGAATCCATATTGGTAGCCTCTCGTTTGGAGTTGTGGACGAAGGGCCAGGAATGCCTTCCGTAATTCGACTGTTTCCTTGTAATAATCCTGTGAGATGTAGACTTTCGTATTCCTCCACAGGATGTGGTTGCACTTCCTGATGAATGCCAGGATCTGTTCCACGTGTTGGTATCTCAACGGTTTACAGACGATAGGTTTGGGGCCTCTCTGATTTTTCATTATCCTGCCTGGGACACGGTGGGCTCTATCGAACTCAAGCGGTTGATGAAAGGTGATGTTTGTGGCCTGTGTGAACCACGTTTCTAGAAACTGTACGCAAGAGCTGTGAGACTCTTCAGATCCCTCCGGAATTCCGAAAATTCTGAGGTTCCCCCTCCGGTTCCTATCCTCCAACTCAGACAGTCTTCTCGTGGTTTGGTCTGAAGCTATAGATAATCGTTTGAGAGCTCCGCATGTTGTAGTTTGTGTATCCTCTATTTGGCTAATCCTTGACTCGGCTTCAGCCAACCGTATATTTGTGTCCCTTATGTCCTGTCTGATGGCTACGACTTCGTCTCTGGTTGATCTTGCTAGGTCTCTTACTTCGTCTAATCTGCTCAGTATCATGTCAATGGCATCACCTTTTTCCTGTCTGCCTTTCAGAGGACTTGATTGTTCAGCCTTGAGTCTCTTGAGACTCTTCGAATGCTCCTTTTCCCCCATGGTGCAACTGAAGATGGAGACGTTTGATTAGTAGATAGCACAGTCGGCTGCAGTTATTATGCTCCCCACAGCTAGTGTGCACTTGATCTGTAGTTCTGTGTACTTATTCCGTCGCCATTTCAGGCGTCACTAGGCTTGATGTGCTCATAGTCGTGTGAGTCATTGGGTCCATAGCATTAGCGGGTCCAAAGCATAGAGGGACCAATGCATAGACGTTTTTCCCTGCGCTCCAAGATCAGTCCTGCGCTATGTGGAGGGTGTTATCGCCATTTTAGGTGAGTGTGCCTGCCCCCTGAGAAGTGGTTCGGTTGTAAATTCCCTGCATGGGTCAGGTTGAGTGAGACATGATCATAGTCGACTGGGCACCGCTTAAGCTCATTGGTACTGCTTGTGCACTGTTTACAGGCTCGGAGAAGTAGCGCCCGCCATTTTGTATTTTCGCTCTTCAATTTAAATTCTTAAATGATATTTATTACACCTCTCTTCGCGTCCACAAATGGGGGCTTAGGTCCACTTAGGGACGTTTCCACTGTAATATTAGTGCGGCAGACACTACCCATATTTTTGTCTCCTGCCCACACATTACAATTACTGGGATCGATTGCTTATCTCTCTTTGAATCTTGACCAATGTCAATGTTGAGTGGGACCCTGGGATACTAATTTTGCGTCATTCCAACAGCATCCCCCCACACACTGCTGGGAGTGTACTTCTTCGCGGCTCTAAGGCCACAGTTGAGGATTGCTTGAGATGGCTCCATTGGGACCCGCCCAATTTGAGGGCATGGTGGCAGAAGTTTATGAGTCTGTGTGGTATGAAGATTTCGCTCTTGTACTGCCTATGTTTCGTCTCTATGTCTACCTCAATCTGTAAACCTATAACTACTACTATGCACATTTTCGTGATGCCTTCGGATGAAGTTTGCGCTATATAAAACACAAAAAATGAATACATAAATAAATACATTTCAATAGTTCAGCATGACCCACGCTGTGCCAACTTGTTAAAATGTGGCGACCTATTAAAGACTGGACGGTTATGCTTGTTCTTAACTACGCTACTAAAGGTAATGCATTATCATAAGGATGTATAATATTCCCAGCTTTGATGTCATGCTTTAAATTGTCGCAGCCCATAGAGGTATTTCATGACGTAGCTTGTATGAAACACCATGCACTTTGCACTCAGCATTTTCATGTTTTGCATTGCATTTTCGTGTATAGGCCTTTGCTGATCGGTCTTCAAATCGAAAAAAATGAAATGATGTGTTGTGCGTTTTTATAACTGCTGTAGTTGAAATAAAATAACACCTGAGTTGTACTTAAGAATGGTGCAGGGGCTAACCTCTGTGCAGCAGCAGCCACAGTGCAACTCTGCAGTATGACAGTTTCATTCCTCTTTCACTCAGCCAATAACAGAGCGGCAAAATTCGGCATATCATGCCCTAGTTCTTATTTGTATAGCTCTTACATATTTGGCATGTCACAAGTACCCTCTTATAAATCCGAGCCTACAAAGTACAAAGTAGTTCTTGTCATTCATGTGCTCTTGACATACATACAGGTAGCAATGAGTAGGTGGTACAAATTGGAAAACAGTAGACCTGCTTGCAATGACTGAATTACTTTTAATTAATCTTCATTACTCTGAGTCCTCATCTTCCTCATCCAGTCCTAGCACCACAATGTCCTGCCTGGATGCACACACATGCCTTGCCTATCTCAGACTTCTTTATAAAATATTTTGTATTTTATGATGCCATTCATGGGAGAGGGCCAGGGGCTATGACAAAGATCAGGACTCAGAAATAACATGTTTCCTTCTGTCTTGCTTCATGGGGATGTACCAAAACCAAGTTGGCCAATGAGAAATGAAATGAGAGCTGAAATATTGTAAAACCACGACATTTATTAAGCTAAGAAATTCAGGCTCTCATAGATGTTTCAAGGCTATTACTGACAAAACCTGAGAACCACAATTATTTTAATAAACCTCCACCCACCTGTAAGCAGTAATGAAATATAAAGGTATGAGCAGATGCCTAGGTTGCAGCAGCATTATATATCTGTTTAATAGAAACCCTCTTAGGCAGAGGGCAGACATTCCCCTATTGGAGTGTCACACTGCATTAACTGAGGAAAAGTGCTGCCTGACACTTGATAATTCATTGAAATAGCCAAACAAATGATAAGCGTGGCTCAAATCCACCCGAGTGACTTACCACACTCACCTATAGTTACTAAGTAAGAAGTCAGCCGGACAGTGGAAAAGAATAAACAAGGTAATTTTATTAGGCCACAAACTCCCATATGAGAGGGCCCTGTCCGACCTCACCCCTAAGAGTGCGCCGGGAGGACTGACTCATCTCATCACAGTAATACATTATATCATGGTACAGCAAAGTAAAACACGCCCATACTGGAAAAGTACTGAACCCCAGAGAGGGGAACAATGGCCTCACACAAGAGGCATCTGCACCTGCAAGAGCAACATTTGGTTATCTCTGCCCAAGGCCGCGGAGCCGGGCCTCAGCGTCTCCAGAGCATTAGAACATTACAGATAAGAAACTTGCTAGTTTCGGCCACAGTTAGCTAAGAAACGAAAAACTGCTGCATTAGGGTTTTTCCTATTCCTACGGGAGGGGGATGAGCGAGTGCGACTCGCACACACAGATGAACATCCAAAATGGTGGCACACAAGCCAAGCTAAGAAAACTGAACATCACCTCACGCATAAATGAATAATACTATGAATAGTAGAAACGCAAAAAGGCACAAGTGAGTACGTCATTAGTTAGACACATGATGCTAACTCGCATATGTAAATGGCAGTGGGCGGGGCATCGGAAAATGAAACCTATCAGACCCTCCTTTTAGCATCATTTGGCTAACTGGAGCGTAGCCTTTAGTAACTAAAAAGGTAGGGTCTTTACACACCATACTAAGGGCGGGGAAACACTTCAATCAAAAATATCATCATCAATGAGCATCAACCAACGAATATCAGGAAGTTCTATTGCATTAGAAACAGGATATTGACCAGTCACCTTTTTAGGAGAACATAAATTGCTGGCACACATTGAACAACAAGGGGGAAGGCAATAAATGCAAAGGCAACAAGTCAGTAACACACCCACTACTCCTACAACACCCATTAGAATCTTCCAGCCCCAAGAGGAGAAAATGCCCAGAAAGTGCCCCACAGCCACCCTTGTAGTGACCATGTCCCAGTGTCTTGATAAAGTTCAGTCGCTAGTCTATGAAGTTTCTGCACCGCTAAGTTAACAGTGGGGGCTGAATCAGGAATATATACGCAGCAAGGTGTCCCGATGACACGGCAGGCTCCACCCCTATCAGCGAGGATGACGTCAAGCACCATCCTATTTTGAATCGTAAATAATCTCATAGCCTGCATCTCGACAGACATATTAGCTGCGATGTCCGCCTCAGTGTTCACTACTTTCTCCATTACCCTCAATAATCTACGGATAGCCCTACTGTTAAATATTGGACCCCAGAACTGCAGTAAACCTTTAGAAAAATCCGTCCACTGTTGTAGAGAGGTGTCTGTCTGATCCACATCCTCAACTTGGAGTGCCCTCCTTATACGCAGCTCAGGCATAACAGCAAACCTACGATGGGTCTTATGATAATCTGAAGGGGCTACATAGACAGGTGGGAGCAGATAGGCCAGGTAACAAACCCCACCCCAACCCTCAGGCAGCCACAGGTACCCATTGTCTCCGCAGACAAAGTAAATATTGGGAGGGGTAACTAAAGAAGGACTAAGAGGCAGGCGGATCGATGCAGTCACATTGCAAGAACTGTTCCCAACTTTTATGGGACCCCTCCCTATGATACAAAAAAATGGTGAAGGCCCAACGACTGCTAAGGGCAACAAGGAGTGGCTGCTACCATTTATTGCAGGGGGGTGTCTGTAAGTCAGGGAAGAGTTCAACTGTAGTAAACTCTCCCGAACTTTGTCAGTGTCATTTGGAGTCATGAATCGCCCTACTTTCTTCGAACATGTCTCAAAAAATGTTTGATCAAAACGTCTTTCGGTAAACAGCTGTCCAAGAGAAGAAGTAACGATTCAGAAAAGGGGGTGGTGATGAACAGAGTGTCTGAATTAAGCAGACCACTCTTACCCAGTCCAAAGATCAGGGCTTGATCCATCACCGTTATTTATCTCACTGCACCATCCCAGCTCAGAACCTGGCTATATGCAAATCAGTCTGTCCCTAGCCCAGTGCATCATGGGAACAGGGCAGACTAAACTACCAAGCCAATTCTTCACCAGAAAGGAGACAAGCTACCGGGGACCGGTTTCTGGCATTTCAGCCGTCTTCGGCCCGGCTTGCTTGAATCCTGATGGTGCAGTGAGAAAGGGATTCATGTCTTAGTATACCCTGCCACACCTATAGTGGCAAAAAACGATTCAGAAAAGGGGGGGGGTGATGAACAGAGTGTCTGAATTAAGCAGACCACTCTTACCCAGTCCAAAGATCAGGGCTTGATCCATCACCGTTATTTATCTCACTGCACCATCCCAGCTCAGAACCTGGCTATATGCAAATTAGTCTGTCCCTGGCCCAGTGCATCATGGGAACAGGGCAGACTAAACTACCAAGCCAATTCTTCACCAGAAAGGAGAGAAGCTACCGGGGACCGGTTTCTGGCATTTCAGCCGTCTTCGGCCCGGCTTGCTTGAATCCTGATGGTGCAGTGAGAAAGGGATTCATGTCTTAGTATACCCTGCCACACCTATAGTGGCCAAAAACGATTCAGAAAAGGGGGTGGTGATGAACAGAGTATCTGAATTAAGCAGACCACTCTTACCCAGTCCAAAGATCAGGGCTTGATCCATCACCGTTATTTATCTCACTGCACCATCCCAGCTCAGAACCTGGCTATATGCAAATCAGTCTGTCCCTGGCCCAGTGCATCATGGGAACAGGGCAGACTAAACTACCAAGCCAATTCTTCACCAGAAAGGAGAGAAGCTACCGGGGACCGGTTTCTGGCATTTCAGCCGTTTTCGGCCCGGCTTGCTTGAATCCTGATGGAGCAGTGAGAAAGGGACTCATGTCTGAGTATACCCTGCCACACCTATAGTGGCCAAAAACGATTCAGAAAAGGGGGTGGTGATGAACAGAGTGTCTGAATTAAGCAGACCACTCTTACCCAGTCCAAAGATCAGGGCTTGATCCATCACCGTTATTTATCTCACTGCACCATCCCAGCTCAGAACCTGGCTATATGCAAATCAGTCTGTCCCTGGCCCAGTGCATCATGGGAACAGGGCAGACTAAACTACCAAGCCAATTCTTCACCGGAAAGGAGACAAGCTACCGGGGACCGGTTTCTGGCATTTCAGCCGTCTTCGGCCCGGCTTGCTTGAATCCTGATGGTGCAGTGAGAAAGGGACTCATGTCTGAGTATACCCTGCCACACCTATAGTGGCCAAAAACGATTCAGAAAAGGGGGTGGTGATGAACAGAGTGTCTGAATTAAGCAGACCACTCTTACCCAGTCCAAAGATCAGGGCTTGATCCATCACCGTTATTTATCTCACTGCACCATCCCAGCTCAGAACCTGGCTATATGCAAATCAGTCTGTCCCTGGCCCAGTGCATCATGGGAACAGGGCAGACTAAACTACCAAGCCAATTCTTCACCAGAAAGGAGACAAGCTACCGAGGACCGGTTTCTGGTATTTCAGCCGTCTTCGGCCCAGCTTGCTTGAATCCTGATGGTGCAGTGAGAAAGGGACTCATGTCTGAGTATACCCTGCCACACCTATAGTGGCCAAAAACGATTCAGAAAGTAGAAGAAGAGAAGAAGTAGGCATAGGCCATACTCGCATTGTCATAGTAGATCCTCTATTGGGTAGTCGGGGTCTAGAAAATCTGGTTGCTGGAAATATTTCACCATACCAATCAATGTGTACCACCCCACACAACTATTCACAGGTGTCAAAGGAAGTGCTAAAAATCTATCATTTTTATAAGCAGCAGAAGGTAGCAACCCACAAACCCAACAATCGGTCACATTATATACTGCATGAGCATGATGTAGAGTCTTAATAAAAACATTATCTCGATAACCTTTTCGCAGGCATTGTTCACCATAATCAACAGTAATCATATTGTGTTCAGGAATAGCAGAAGGTGTGGGAGCAAACATATGTACGGGATAGGCTCTGTCCAGAAAAAACAATATTCCAAGGATCAGCATGAACACAATAATCAGTATTATGACGGCCACTATTTTTCCTTTACGTGGTAAAGCTAACCATGGGGAATCAGGCTCTGGTCTGCGAGGAGCTGCAAAAGGCTGCTCCTCCTCTGGGACGGGACGGCCAAAGGGGTACATTTTTCCCTAACTAAAATTAAAAAAAAGAAAAACTAAACTGAAAATGTAAAATAGTCCCAGTCACTCCGAAACCGGCCAGAGGGGTTCTTCAACCCTAAAAAGGGATCTTCTTCCCTGTGTCCATTAAAGCCTCACAGGCAGACTTCTATTGTTCCTTCCCTAATCCCTCGATGGAGTCGCACAACTGCAGAAACTCAGGAGCACTAAATCTGGGCCCAAACACAGCTCTAATGTCCGTAAAACAAAGTCTCGACCATGCACCAGGGCTCTTACCAGCAGTCCATCCCTAACTCTGAGCTATTCTGCAAACATTGTCCGCAGCTGTTCCCTATCTAAGCCCTTCTTCCAGTGCTCAGTCCTTCATATTTTTCTCCTTTCTGGGCCGCAGATTATAACGAGTCCTCCCTCGCACTTCAGGATCTGTGAACAGAATGGGGAGGTCTCTGGCAAAAAACTGTATCCCCTGATGCTTGCTCACTGTGATCAAGGGAAACCTCGGAGCTTGCAATCGGATTCGGCCTCTTGTTTCTCGGACTCAGCTCCTCACCCCTCAATGAAGCATCGGAGAAGGGAGCGTATCTTGGGATCGTTTCACACTCTTGATCAGCAACGCCGCCTCTCACCCATTCATCATACGGCAGTGGCAACGGGACACGTTTGACATGTGATGCAGGCGTCCATGCTTTCCGACCCTCAACTCGAAGTGTGGTGCGGGTGGTAAGGAGCACTTGCCTCGGCTCGGACCACCTTGGTTCCAAACAGGACTTCCGTTGATACTTCTTCACCACAACCCAGTCCCCGGGTTGTATGGTGTGTCCAGGCCCCTCCGGCAACGGCTTCAGGGTGTCTGCTACCTGCTGATGAATAGAACGGAGATCTTTAGTCAAAGCATACAAGTAGTCTATCAACAAAGGGTATTCTATTTCTGAAAAACATTTTGGCGTCGAACCCCCACACGTTGGCGGGGCGGCCAAAGACAACTTCATGGGGGGAAATGCCGGTTTTGGAGTTAACTGTTACTCTGGTGGAAAGCAAGGCCAAGGGAAGTGCATCTGGCCAACGTAGCCCTGTACTCTCTTGTATTTTGGTCATTTTCAATTTGCGGGTGCCGTTGAACCTCTCCACTAGACCTGCAGCTTGGGGGTGTTGAGCTGCGTGGAACTTTTGGGAAATCTGCAGTCCCTTACATATTTGTTTCATCAACTCAGCATTGAAGGACATGCCATTATCACTCCAGATCACCCGGGGCAAGCCATAACGGGAGAAGTACTCCTTTATCAACATCTTAGCTGTTGAAATGGCCGTGCAATCTTTAGTTGGGAAAGCCTCCACCCACCTGCTAAAAGAGCATACCACCACCAGGACATATTTGAGATTATTGATCCTCTCCATTTCAATATAGTCCATCTGAATCACCTCAAAAGGGAAAGAAGGAGGAGCGAAATTGCCCACCAGGAGGTCCTTTTCCAGGATTATGTCTCAAACATACCATGCATTGTCGCACTAAATGCGTAGCCACCTTGGAAATATTGTTGTTGCTCCACAATGGGTGTAATAATTTGCATATTCCCTTCGCACTAATATGGGCTGGCCCATGAGCCATTGTCACCACTGGGAGAACATATGCGTCCGGTAGTAACCATCGTCGTTTGTGTGACACATCTGTCCAACATTCATCAGAGTCCAACCGTCCCCCACCATCCTTCCATGTCCCCAACTCATCCTCAGTCGCTTTTTCTTGTATGTTCCTCACACTCTGCACAGTATCTGCGAACATGTTAACATCTGGTACCCACCTAGCTGGTCCGGCCACAAACATTTGTGGGAGCTTCATCCTAGCTGTCTCCTTAGCTGTCTGGTCTGCGAATGCGTTACCCCGTCCTACATCATCCACCACTGCTTTGTGTGCACTACACTTTATCACAGCTAATCGTCTGGGGAGTGTCAATGCTGTCAGTAGTCGTAATATCAATGGGCCATTCTGAATTCTCTGTCCATGTGATGTCAAAAACACCCATTCCGCCCACAGTAGCCCATAACTATGAGCCACGCCAAAGGCGTATTGGCTGTCAGTGTAAATATTCACGTCCAGTCCTTCACTCAATTCACACGCTTGCATCAAAGCTATTATTTCTGCGGCTTGAGCCGAATGGTATGGAATCCTAGAAGTCTCCACCACTGTTTCTAATGTTGTAACTGCGTATGCTGCGGTGGAAGTACCATCTGCAAGTTTAAAACAGGACCCATCAAAATAAAGTTCTCCATCAGGGTCGTCTAGGGGTGTGTCTGTCAAGTCTATTCTTCCCTTCGTCTCTTCCTCTGTCCGAAACAAGCAATCATGGACTTCATCGTCCTTTTTATCTCAAGGGATGGGTAGCAACGTGGCTGGGTTCAGAGTGGCACATCTTTTAATCGTAACTTGGGGTGCAAATAATGTCATTTCGTAGCCAGTAAGACGAGCACTAGTTAAGTGCTGCGTCTGCGTTCTATTCAATAGGATGTCCACAGCATGTGGTACCATTACTGTAAGGACTGAACCTAACATGAGCCCCGCCGATTGTCTAATAGAGACCGCAGCAGCCGCTGTAGCCCTTAGACAGCTCGGCAGCGCTCTCGCCACATTGTCAAGCATAGCGGAAAAGTAAGCGCAAGGTCTCTGTTTCCCGCCAAAACATTGTGTTAAGACAGACAACGCGCAACCTTCTGCCTCATGTACATAGAGCACGAAAGGCTTCTGGTAATCAGGTGTTCCCAGAACGGGTGCAGAACACAAAGCAGTTTTTAGTGACTCAAAAGCTTCCTGACATGCTGGAGTCCAGGGTAGGGATTCGCGCACCTCTTTAGTAGTCAGATACAGTAGGGGTTTTGTTAGTAAGGCATAATTGGGTATCCACTGGCGACAATACGAGGTTATGCCCAAAAACACGCGCACCTCTCGCTGCATGCTAGGTACAGCCATGTTAGTTATCTCCTTTATGCGCTTCGGTGTCAACCTCCCCCCCCCCTCCTTCGATAGGAGATGACCTAAGTAGGTAACCTCCTGTCGACAGTATTGAAATTTAGGAAGGGACACTTTGTGTCCCTTGTGAACCAAGTGATGCAACAATTTAACCGTAGCATCCCGACACCCATCCTCGGTGTCTGATGCAATGAGAATGTCATCCACATATTGTAATAAGACATTGCCTTCGGGAAGTTCTAAATCATCCAACTGAGCTTTCAAAGCCTGACTGTAAATGCTGGGGCTCTCTGTATAACCTTCAGGAATTCTACAAAATCTAAAACTTCGGCCAGCCAATGAGAATCCGAAGAGGTAACAGCTATCTTCGTGCACAGGAATACTGAAGAAAGCATTCTTCAGGTCCAGGACAGAAAAATATTTAGCCGATGGGGGAATCATCGTTAGAATTGTGGTAATATCAGAGACTACTGGGTACTGGGGCTCAACCACCTGGTTAATGTGGCGTAAATCAATCACAAATCTGTAAACATCAGGTGCATCGTCACTGGCATCGGCTGACTGTCTTTTAAGAATCGGAAGAATAGGACTATTACACCTGTTAAAGTCCGTTTCTTCCACAACCCCTGATCGGATCAAATCTTGCATTATCTGCAACCGGGCCTTCTCACCATCTCTAGATATTTTGTACCGGGGTATTCTCGGCAGTCGGGCCCCCACCTTAACTTTGATGGACACAGGGGCAATATCCATTTTTCCCACATCAGTATCGCTACTGGCCCACAAGCTCTCTGGGATGTCGCCAAATTCAGCTGGCAAAGGCTCATCTTTAGAAAAACACTGCTGTGCACATGCGACAGTGGGACCCAATGTGAGGTAGACACCATCCGGAGAACAATAAATGGTGGCAGGCAATCTTTTTAACAAATCTAAACCCAACAAATTCTCACCACAATTCGAAGTGAAAAGAAAGGGAGAGTCAACAGTAAAAGGACCAATCGTTAAAGCAAGAGGCTTGGAGATGGGGCTAATTACCGGAGTACCTGAGAACCCTACGGAGATATTATTCTTGCCAGACAGAGCCGCCCCAGGGACCTGAGAATGTGCCACCAAACTTTTCATAGCACCCGTATCCACTAAAAATTTCTGCGGGGACCCCGACAAACTGCAGTCACATAGGGTCCATAGTATAGTCATCATTGTAATACTGTCCATCTCCTCTTTGAAAGTGTTGCCGATCCCTATCTCTGTCGAAACAATTCCCTCCTGGTCTCCTACCTCCATCAGACTGCCTGTCATCCCTCCGAAAATCACCTCGACCTCGCCCTCTGCCTTGTCCAGCATTCGACTGGAATTCCGGACAATCTCTCCACCAGTGCCCCTCCTGTTTTACATTTCGCACACTGATTCGGTCCCAATCGCTCCCTCTTCTCACCCCTTCCATAACCACTTCCCCCTCGTCCGGCTACTATAGGTGGGGCACCGCGTCCCCGACCCTTAGACACCTGCTGCAGCAACACCCTTGTCTTCAAGTCCTTGGCCTTTTTCTCCTGCCTATCTTTATTCTCATTCTCCCTATGCTCGTAGTACTGAGCCATACTTAAAATGCCAGAGGGGGTGAACGTAGTCCACGTACTCTCCGACGCCTGCAACCTAGCCGATATTTCCGGTAACAAATTCATTACGAATCTGTTAACGAAAAGTCGTAACCCTCCATCCTCCATCCTGCGAAAGATCCTGACCACTAAAGTCCATAAAAGTCTCCTCGAACCGAGTAAAAAAATCAGAGACAGCTTCATCCTTTTTCTGTCTACATGCCGTCAACTTGTCCCAGTCCACTTTCTTCAGGGGAATGAGAGAGTGCATATATTTAATAATTCGCCCCAGTAATGCTAAAATCTCAGCTTTCGGCTTTTCCCCTGGCTTTCGTTCCTTGTCTCAATCCTGCAATTCCACCCAGGTACCACCCAGTTCCTCCTTATGATCTGTGCCCTTCACCTGCCTCCACACATCCACCGGAACCAATAATCCAAAAAAGAATTCAATGTCCGCTAAAGTCATAACTGTCGAGGAGGCTGCCTCCGTCAGTTCTTTGTAATAGGCAGTCGGATTTTTTCTAGAGTCGGGCAGCTGAGCTTTCAAAGCTAACACCTCACTTCTTTTCCATGGTGTATAGACCCACTGCTCTTGGAAGTAAGCATCTATATGAGCCCTAGTGACAGCATTTGTTACTGAGTCAATCACTTCAGGTACTTTGGGGTGAAAAATAGGATGTACCTCACGCATTGGGTGTATCCCAGGAAAATGGGGCTCTCCGACAGACGGTAATTCATTTCTATACTCCAACAAGGACCTTAAACTTCGCATCACCTCCCGTACCCCAGTGTTAGCCCTATAGGCTCCATTCTTCATGTCATGGAGAATTGCGGGTGCCACCCCTCCGTACCCTTGCTCCCATGACGCTATCAGCGTTGTTGACATGTGCCATAAAGCGTGCTGTTGCATCAGAGGCTCATAATCTTTCATCGTGGACCAAATGTCTTCGAACGAGTAAATATTATTCCTGGCCCACTGACAGGCTTGATTAGCCACCACAGTTTTTTCATCCAACCCAACTGTAGAGCGCGTAAGCAACTTTCGTACCTGAGTGAGCAACCCATTTCCCACACCTCGATTCGGGGTCGGTAGCCCACTGCGGGGAGTAGCGCTAGCAGAAACAGCGGGAAGTGCAGAGGAAAACACAGAGGGAGTAGGTGAGCTCGCCGCACGTAGAGAAAGCAGGGGCGCAGGCAATGAAGAGGAGGCAGAAGGTAAAACCTGTCCAACATCTCCCACCAAAGACGATGCTAAAATAGAAGAAGTGGAAGCGTCGGACAAGTGGGAAGCACTCATTTGTGGAGCCGAAACCCCACCGGAAGAACCCGAATCCGTCAACGTGGGGTACAATGACTGTGGGGCGTAAGGGGGAGGGGGACGAGCACTCAAAATATCCTCCATCTCATCCTGGTCTTCCTCCCTCACCACATAACTTATATTCTCCTGTAGCCTAAAAAGCCTGTCTGCGCGCTCAATCCGCTGCTCATTCTCTTTCTTTGTGTGTTCCCGCGCCTTCTGTGCCATCGTCTGCGCCGCTCTCTTCTGAGCTACCTTCTCCTCTCTCAACTGACGCTCTCTTACTTCCTTTTGCCACATCCTTAGCGAATCAAACATGCTCTGACGACTACGCCTAGCAAACAATCTGTCTTGTAAATAGTCTATTTTTGCCACATCGAAAGAACCCGTCAATGGCCACTGCAAATCCACATTGCCCTTAGTGTACCTGTGCCACAAAGTATTAAACAAAATCGGGGTCAATCCATGTTTCACGTACATATAAAAATTAGGGGAACCCTCCACCGGGGCGGGCTGGCTCTCAGCCAATCTGGTGTCCGAGGTGCCGCAATAGCACCAAAAACACCGCAGCTTACTGAAACACGGCATCTTCACACACCCAATCGCACGCTAGCGCAAACTCTCAGGCACCTACTCACCAACTGCACAATCACTACTGGTGAGTCCCTGAATCTACCAGCAATGAGCCCCACCTCCACCGCAGTACCACCCGGTCAGAGGATCACAAACAGACGTCCACTCAACCTCCGCCAAGTCTGTCAGAGCGCCACTCACACCCTTGAGTTCCCCGGAGCACACTAGCCCCAGGAGCACACCGGCTCCTCCAACCACTAGAGACACACCGGTCTCCTGGAGCATCCCAGCTCCCTCAAACAACAGTCGGACCACTCACCTTCCGTATGCGGTACCGACCTCTACCGTTCTCCACCTCCGGCTGTCAGGACCAACACGGTCAGCTCCAAAGTTCCGCCTTCTGGACCCCGGCACAGGATCCCGAGCCGGGACCTCTCCCGATCAGCAGGGTGGGGCAGCGCTGTAAGAACCAAGCTCAGCATCAAAGTGGGTACCCGGACCCACCGTGCCGACCAGAGGGTCCCCGGTCTTCTTCTACCCACTTACGGGTGAGAAAGATCCTAATCGCGGGGTTCCTGTTCGGGCGCCATCTGATAAGCGTGGCTCAAATCCACCCGAGTGACTTACCACACTCACCTATAGTTACTCAGTAAGAAGTCAGCCGGACAGTGGAGAAGAATAAACAAGGTAATTTTATTAGGCCACAAACTCCCCTATGAGAGGGCCCTGTCCGACCTCACCCCTAAGAGTGCGCCGAGAGGACTGACTCATCTCATCACAGTAATACATTATATCATGGTACAGCAAAGTAAAACACGCCCATACTGGAAAAGTACTGAACCCCAGAGAGGAGAACAATGGCCTCACACAAGAGGCATCTGCACCTGCAAGAGCAACATTTGGTTATCTCTGCCCAAGGCCGCGGAGCCGGGCCTTAGCGCCTCCAGAGCATGAGAACATTACAGATAAGAAACTTGCTAGTTTCGGCCACAGTTAGCTAAGAAACGAAAAACTGCTGCATTCGGGTTTTTCCTATTCCTACAGGAGGGGGGATGAGCGAGTGCGACTCGCACACACAGATGAACATCCAAAATGGTGGCACACAAGCCAAGCTAAGAAAACTGAACATCACCACACGCATAAATGAATAATACTATGAATAGTAGAAACGCAAAAAGGCACAAGTGAATACGTCATTAGTTAGACACATGATGCTAACTCGCATATGTAAATGGCAGTGGGCGGGGCATCGGAAAATGAAACCTATCACAAATTCAATGGCAAAAGTTTCTGAAGATGATCATAAATCTTACCCATACTAGCCAAAGGACACAAAAAAGGAACTTGCTTGAGGAAGAAACATCTGTGGACCCTACATAAAGGGCCTAATCAACATCCGGAGTATGAAGGCATTCTTCCTCAGCGGTGGAACCAGAGGAAGAAAACTGGCAGCACAGGATCTTGTGCGAAACCTGGAAATGTTTTTAGGTAGAAATGAAGGATCTTGCCAAAGGACAAACTTGTCTTGAAAGACGTGCAAGATAAGAGCACTGCCCAAAAGACCAGCTAAAATAAAACCTTGGGCGACATTTTAAGTCAACTGAATCCAGAGTTTCAAAGGGAACAACAGAATTATTTGGCGGACCAAAGGATGGTCCCATGGTGGGATAGGAGATCCATATAACTTGAAGAAAAGTTTTTTTTAAAACTCTCCGTTGCGAGAGACTAGGTCAGCAACTAACCAGGGTTCTTAGGGCCTCATTTATGAGGTTTTTCCCTAGGGAAGCGCTGCAGCCATTCCTGCTGCACTTCCCTACGGCAAAAGGAAAGGGCAGGAATGCAGTGTATCTATAAGATACGGCGCATTCCTGTCCTTTTCCCCGGTGCCGGCGCACAATGGGCTGCCATGTGCCAACGCAGGCACCTTTGCACAATGGTGCAAGGGTGCCTGCATTGCGGGGATGATTATTTTTGTACAGGAAGGAAAACCTTTCTGTACAAAAGAGGCTTTTCCTCTTTCTATGTGAGTTGCAGGATGCAGCACACAGCTTTTGGCGCTGCCTCAGATTTACGATTTCTCGTAAATCTGGGGCAGTGTCAAAAGGCCATGGATGTTTGTGGGAATGCCCCCAGCAACACCCATCGCACGCCCCTTTAACGCAGAACACTGCGTTAAAGGTACTGATATTTATCAGGCAGCATTAAGCCAAAAAAAGTGGCTTAGTGCTGCCTGATAAATATCACGCAGTCTTCTGCGCCACGATACGTCACAAAAAGTGACGTTCCGATGGCGAGAGAGGGCCTCATAAATGAGGCCCTGAGTATCTACAAGCCTGGAATAGGGCCTTCTGACTTCCTAAAGTAGTGACGGCTAAGGCCAAAATGAAACACCTCTTACAAAATCAAATATTTTTGAAGGATCACAAACAATTATTAAAAGTTCTTTGGAATTTCTATAAACCTGAAAATTACACTAGTGACATGCAAAAATGTTGAGATTCCCAGCACTGCAAGACTGTTGCATTCAGACAGACACTTATCTGGTCCAACCTTTAGCCTGAAGAGCTATCCTCTCAGGTATTAGACCCACAAGCGGCAGAAACCAACCAGACTACACCAGAAGTTAAAGGACTCAGAGGTGAGAAAAGAACTTTGAGAAAACCTTGTATAGTAGCAATGAGAGCTGAAGAAGTAAATGAACCCAAGGCTGATGATGCTAACAAGAAGCTTCTACGAAGACCTCTGCTTGGTTGGCTCTAATCTTCCGAAGAACCCTGGAAATCCTTGGACTACCAGAGTGTTAGAGCATCTGTTTCGTATGTGTTTGGAGAAGGATGAAGAGTGTAAAAGAATGGAAGAAGAGCATGGAAGGCCCAAGCTACCTCCTCACCTGTCCTGACACACGCTGTCTGATTTTTGGAGAGGGGAGAAGTGTAAGAGAACTTAGAAAACTCTCTCCAACTGGATGAATTATTTATATCTTGTGAGAACTAAAGACCCGGCCTAAATTTTGTTTTTTTAGGGTCCTCCCAACCCTTTTTTTGCCAGTATTTGCTATTAGGATTGGAGGAGCTAGAGGAGTCAAGAAACTTCTCTGTCTAGGCTCTCTAGAGCCGGCCACCATCGTATTGCCTGATTGATCTGAGACGAAATTGGAACTATGGCCTTATAGTATCCAGAGATGGGATTCCAGTTCAGTAGAACATTATTTACCAAGAGCTGCCGCTGAAGACACACTCAAGCAAGCACCAGAAGACAGGCTGCCATCTGTCCTTACAACCTCAATCAACAACAAATTGGATTATTATTGGAAATTGATCAAATTGGATTCTTTTCGAGGGGCACTAACTTACATTTTCTTTCAGTAGGACGGAACGCACCTGGCCCAAGTGTCTATGAAAACTGCTCCCTTGAACGTAAGATTTTGAGGCAGGCTCAAGGTTGGAGTTGCTGTGTAGAGAAGTATGGCATGGTTCGGAAACGGTGGGCAGACTCCCTGTAGATCCTTACATACCTTACTGAAAGAGGAGGCATAGATTAGATGAACATCCAAATATAAAAATACTTAATGCCTGGGGAATTCGCTTAAAAATAAAGGCACCAACATTTTTGTACTTGAAACTGGTAATGCTGCCCAAGCCAAAAAAGCATATAAATATTTGAGATTCCTGGTGAAGCAATATGTGTAGACAAGAATTTAGATGATCTGCAGATGTGTGGAAGCTTTCTCGCAACACAAAAGATAAGGTGGATTGTTAGGTCACCATCTTGAAACCCTGTGGAGGAATTAAGGGCCAGATGTACAAAGAAGTCAGTTTGCGATTTCCTAATTGCAAATTTTTGTGATTCACAATTAGGGAATCGCAAACACCCATGTACAAATGTGTCTTAGAAACATTTTGCGATTCCAGGAGCCGCAAATAGACCTCCCTCATTAATATTCATGAGGTAGGCCTTGCTTTGCGACCCATTGGGAACGGCTAGCACTCACAGGGTTGGTTGCCTGCTGGGGTCAGCAGACCACCATGTCTGTGATTGCTTTTTAGGTCTCGCGACCTATCAATGCGCGCATGCGCATTGAGCGGAGCGAGAATTCAAGTGCTCAAAATGCTCGTCAAACCAAGGGCTTTTTGGTGCGGTTTTCTTTGAGTTCACGTGAATCACGTGAACAAACAAGCACGCGCATCAGCCTCCCTCCCTCCCTCCTAATTGCATTTTTTAACGGCCGCCAGCACATCAAAGGGCTTCGCCCAGTGTGCGCTCTGCGGCTTCTCCTCCCCTAATTAATCATGGCTGGCCGGCCGTACTTTCAGTTTCCCGGCCGCTCTTAACGCTTGTTTATTTGCCCTTCTAACTGTTTCCTCTTTTCCACCTCCTCTCCACCGCCCTCAGCATATTTCTGCATCTTTTTCACGCCTTTCTCTGCCCCATCTTACCTTAGTCTTTTCTCTCAACTTTCACCATCTGTTCTTCCTCTCTCTCAGCTGGCCGACCATGCTTTCCCCCTTCTCACTGTTCACTCTCACTGTTCCAACACTCGGTCTCTCCATCTCTGTTGATATCCTTCCGTCCTCCTTTCTCACCATTATTTCTCACTCAGTTTCACTCTCTAGCAGTGCAACAGTCTGTGAACTCTAATTCTACGTCCATAAGCACAGCGCTGCTCCTGGCACCATCATTCAAGGTCAGCTGTCACATTCTGCCTGGGGGGGTGTTGTTTATATTTGCAATTTGCTGTGGGACGTCTCGGGGAGTTAAACGCTCGCTACTGAGGTATGTGGTGAACTTCAGTCAGATGTTTGAATCACGACTCACTTTCCCGAACTTTGCACTGGGCAGTAACAACCCTTTTTATTTACAACACTGAGAAATAGCAGAGAAGTGGTATATTGGCCCGAGAGCATCAAAGCTCTTTAGCCGAGCACCAGTTACATTACACAAAGTCATGGCGTTTTTAAAGCACGGGTTCCGTCCTCCTTTCTCACCATCATTTCTCACTCAGTTTCACTCTCTAGCAGTGCAACAGTCTGTGAACTCTAATTCTACGTCCATAAGCACAGCGCTGCTCCTGGCACCATCATTCAAGGTCAGCTGTCACATTCTGCTGGGGGGGTGTAGGTTTGCTAGTTTTTTCATCATTAAATACGTTAAATATGTGAATGTTTGCTCAATACTCCAATGTGTAATACAACTACAGAACATAAATCTATTTTGGCTTGCACTTCTGTCGGCTGTATATTTTATAATCGTGCGCCCTCCTCAGATGGGTCTGTAAAAAGGACCTTTAGTCCTGAATTTTGACCCTTTGGCCGGAATTTATACTATCACAGCTGCAGTTTTTCTACAGAAATTTACCAGTGCTCTGCAGAATGTCAGTGAGGAAAGTCAGATGTGATAATTATAAATTGGTATTCAATGTTGGGTCAGAATTTCATTGTGTTATGTACGGATGTCATGAATGCATTTCACTAAAAATTCCTACATACCAGTATGACTCGCTATTAGGAAGGGACGTCCTTAACATGCCCTTTTCTCATGGCGACTCACAAACCCTATTTTGTGAGTCGATAATAGGCTACTGACTCGCAAAATAGGGTTGGTACATGCCAAAAAGCATTTTACTGGTCGCAAACGGCCCATCGGGCAGTTTGCGACCTGTAAAATGCTTCATACATCTGGCCCTGAGAAGAGTATTCTTTTCAAGTCTAAGATCAGTCAGAAATCTCATGGTGATTTCTAAGTTAAAAACAAAATGTAATATTAGCTCTACAGTGCCTCTGAGACTGGAACCGAAACTGTTTGTTCCGCAGGTCCTGAATTCCTTGCAGAAAAGCGTGGTGATGAAGTGACACAGAGAAGCTGAAGCAGGACAACATCTGTTTTGGGACCTCTTTAAATGGGAACATGTAACCAGTGTTGACAGTGTTGAGAACCCAGGTATTTAAAGCTGAAGTATGCTACAGTGGTAAAGGACTTTATACTACCACTACATGCCTTGGGACTGCCAAGGACCATTTGGAGTGGCGGATGCATGAAACATAGACTTCTTAAGGAAAGAATCTCTCTGCCAACACCTCTCCAATGAAATGAAGTTCTGGGAGGATAGGAAGGTCCATGGAAGCACTTGGACCCAAATCCATGCCCTTTATTCAGACTACAAACTAGAGCAATTAGTTTTCTGCCCTCTGCAGACTTCTTCACCAACTCCTCCAGTTAAGCCCTAAAGAAAATTGCTCCAGTAAACAGTAGGATATACCGGAAGGGATTGTTATTCATTTTTAGTGTTCCATAAATGCATCCAAATATGTCTGGGTGCAGAAATGGTGGCCACCAGAAGCTGCTGCGATTGCACAAAGGCTGGCAAATGAAATTTCCTAAAGAAATCAGACCTGCTACTCCGAAAGTAACAGAGAGGCTGCAAAACCCAACGCCTGAAATTCTCTCAATAAAATTGAAGTGTATAAGTGACATAGGTACTGGCGCTTCCGAAAAAATAGAAGCTGAATAAGCTCTCTTGATTGGCATTTATATTTTTTTATCAACTTCATCCAATATGGCGATATGTCTTGGTAAATAATAATTTCTTGTGATGACAATGGTGCCATCAAAGAGTCTAGTTTAGCAACCAGAGGAAATTCTTTTCAAGCAGGGCCACGTGAATTACTTCATTAGAAATCTGCAAAAGACAGGACAATCAACTTCCTTCCGTTCAAGAGAAAGGTCGCTGCAAGTTGGATTATACAGAGGGAGGTACTCTGGTTTTCTTTTGAGGGAGAAGAGAAAAAAGGTCATCCATATCCGGCTCAGACAATTATATATTGTAGGAAGATGCTGTAGAGTTTCATTAAGTTAAGAAAATAGCACAAATCGACCTCTGAACCTTTTTCTTCAGGGTCTTTCAAGGCCCTTTTGTATTTCTATGTTGAAGAACAGCCAAGACTGCCTGAGCAATCATTTACTGCAAAGGCTCAATGGAAAGGGATTTTATTACAAGACCGGAGGCTCCTATTATGCTATCCTTTTATTGCCTTTAATTAACAGCAGCCAAGAAAAAACACAAATCCCAGCATGCTTGGAGATAAAACTACAGCATGCTGTCATAAAGAATGAAACAGCCAATCAACATAAAGTACGCTTATAAATATCTTGACTGGGTGCAACAAGTCCTCTTTTCTTGCTGCTTGCAGTCAAGAAAAGTATTTCACACATATTTATTGCCTTCTTTATAATGTACGATATTTGATTTAATAATGTTTAAGGTTGTTTTAGAGTTTAACCGTGTTATGTGCTTTGCGATAATGACTCCTATCACTCGCTTTCTGGCCACCTTCTCCGGGTCCCAACGTCTTTGGGTCCACCGTGACCATAGGTTTCTGGTGAATTCTCAGGCCGTTTTTTCTACAAACTTACTGATCGTCCCTTTGCTAATTGTGCATGTAACGTCCTCCGCATCCTATCGGCAGTGTTCAATGTGACGAGGATTGTGGGCAACGTTTCTTGCAATGATGATATGGGTGACACTGATGATGACATGAATAAGGGTGATCCAGACATAATGATTTGATGTGGTCTCTTACTGAACTGGGAAAGTAATGCAAGTCTGATGCTACGCCTAACGTACTACTTGATTTTTCTGGTCAACCGATGTTTGATCCTACACTTATCTGTCACCCTAACACTATTGAGTGCTCTCCTAATGAGCATATATCTCTTTATGTTTATGACAAATTACAACAGGCTTTAGACAAATTTTCCTACAATCGTCTTCGTTCTGAGTGTCATGGGCCTTCTCTGCCTAATAACATTGTGGTTGCTCCCTCTATCGATCCAAACATGCTTGTATGTATGCTTAATGAGTGAGATCTATTTGCTTAGATAGAGCTTGGACCAATTGCCAAACAAATTGTTGGATCTTACCGGTCCTCTAACAAAAAATCCAGATTTGTCAGAGGAAGGTAGGATTGAGGGTACTAAGGTGGATCCAATAACTCTGACTAATTGGGCCCAGGGGGCGATATGTCTTCTAGGTAATGCCAATTTGGCGATGTCTCATGAGAGACATAATAAGTTTACTGCTGAAAATTGACAGTAAAATTAGTAATTTGGCATCTAAAGAAGCAGGTCCGGAGGTCAATGGTTTCCTCCTAAGCGATTCTTTCATCAAAGAGCTCAGCAAATATGTGGCAATGTTCAATTCCATCGATAAAGCTCAATCTTCTATGCAAAGACTATTTACCCATCGGGTTTTTGCAGGGCTAACAAAGGCAGGAATTGCTTTGTCGACCGCAACTTCTCAAGGGGTACATTTAACCAAACCAGAGGCTCCTTCGGACGGCAACAAGACTACAAACCTCTATTTTATCCACAATGGAACAGAGATTTTAGACATCGTGGTTTCCGAAACAAAGGATTTCAGAACTCAGGTGAGCTATCTTGTTTCTGGCCATCCTCCAGTGGGGGGTCGACTAAGTTTGTTTTTCCCTGCCTGGAGAAGGTTAACTTCAGATCCATGGGTTCTACAGACAGTTCAGGGTTACTGCATAGAGCTTTTTGCAACTATAGTGCAGGAGAGGGTTCCTCTCCCCCTTTCAATTTTTAAAGGAGCAAGAAGACATTGTCTCAAGAGATCCAGTTTCTTCTTCGCAAAAGAGAAATAGAGGTTTTTCTTCCTCACCCTTCAAGTTTTGTAAGGGCAATGTTCTTGGTCCAAAAGAAGAACAAACTATTTCGACCAGTAATACATTTAAGATCTTTCAACAATTATGTGGTTATCATCATTTCGGCAGAAGCTGATCAACTCATTCAGCAATCTTGAGCCCCAGGGACAAGATCCCTTTTTAGCGGATGTGAATTGGATAATACATTTCTTAGCTTCTCTAGCATCCCAAGGGAAAGCTTACAGAACAATTAACACATTTAGATCTGCGGTATCGGCCGAACACATAAGAGTGGATGGAAGACCGGTGAGAGAACACCCACTGATATGTCATCTGTTGAAGTGAGTAAGATTTGTCAAACCTCCTTTACCTAAATATATATACAATAATATTCTACTTGGGATGTTAATGTGATTTTACAATTTTTTCTGAATCAACTTGATAATTCCATTTGATTTTTCAAGCTTTTATCTGCAAAATTGACTTTTCTTTTAAGTCTGGTTTCTTTGAAGTGACTTTCTTGCTGTTACAATATACTCTTCCTCGTGTTTTCTTCCAGATCTGTAGAAGAACTCAAACAAATTTAATGTCTGTATTTTATCCTTATTTTCCGAATCATCCAAAATTATGTGTAGGTAGTTGTTGAAGGGAATATATTTCTAGGACAAGAGATTTGAGGAAGCCATTTTATTAAAGACACTGAGGTGAGTATTATCCCTCCATATGAATTCTCTAACCCTCCCTTTGACTTCTTTTTCTCTAGTGTTAACTGCAACTTCTAACCAGACGTCTTGAGGGGAGGTCCCAAATTCACATTCTTAATTCTCATCATATTTCGTCTATGCCCAGTCTACACTACATACAAAGGCTTACGGATTTTCAAGATGATTTTACTGTTCAATTTCCTCATTTTCAGTGTGCTTTGGACTATTGTAAGAACTTTTTTGCTCTGCTGTTGGCTCTGTTGATTATATGTTTTACAATTCCTATGTTCCAACTTTTATATCAGCTCCTCGCAAGAAAAGAGGAAGTTTTGCTCCCAGTCAAGATATTTATAGGTTTATTGGTTATTTCGTTCTTTATGACAGCATGCTGTCGTTTTATCTCTAGCCATGCCGGGATTTGTAGTTTTTCTTGGCTGCTGTTAATTAAAGGCAAGAAAAGGATAGCATAATACTTGCCTATGGGTCTTTAATAAAATCAAATCTTTCTTTCACTGAAGCTAAGAAAATCTCCATTCTCCCGGAGCTAGGGTTCCCACCTCACTTTGATGAGCCATTGAAGAGGCAGGGGAGCCTTCTGCCTGGTGACCTTTTATGAAACACTATTTGGACACTATAATGACAAGTTAAGTTTTGTGATACTGTTCTAATCTCTTTATATTGGTTTCCATGAATGTGGGCAATGCAGGCCTCATGAGGCTTCTGCAATATTAATGTCAGCTACTACAACCCCTGGAGGACTCAAATGCACACTGACAGTTCCCGTCCCTCTGCTAGTGCAGTAGGGCAAGAAGTATAAGAACAATTCACTAAGCTTGCCCAGTGAGCATAAGGACAATGTCCCAAGCTCGCCCAGGGAGTGTATACCATACCCTGGCTCAGCTGAACCAGGAAACCAGATGCACAGCAGAGGGCGGGGGCCCGAAGGGAGTGAACCAACGGCAGGGTCCTTTTGCTTCACCACCTACAAGAGAGAAAGTTCCCAGACGTTGGCTTGAGGTCAGACTCATACAGGAGGCTTATGGCTGGCTAGGTAACAATCAATATTTGAATACCAAGAACATACAATAAAAACCTACCACAGATAAACAGTTTAGTGTAGAAAAACATTAGTTTAATCACAACAGGAAGTAGAATGTAAAAGAGCCCTTTATGAGGCATAAAGGAAGGTGGGCGGGAGGGGGGTGTTCCCAAAAGTCCAAATTGACATTACTTTTTAAAGCAGACTTAAAAAATGAAGTTATGCTGGTGGATCCCAGCAGAACCATAAGATGTTAGCAGTGGGATGCAGATGGCGGAGGCACACGATTAAGCATATCCTTTCCCACCCTTTGCTAAGCACAGCACAGAAAGATTCAGGCATTGTTCCTGTAGATCATCTGTGAGCGCCAGGGGTGCTTGTGACAGCTGTTAGCCTACCAAACAATCCAGTTTTTTTCTCAGTTAATGTTACTCACCCATTCTTGCCATTGGTGCACTGTTTTGGTCTCTTCTTTGAGCTGTCATTGTGAATAGTAAATGCAAGGTCTACAAAGGCTAGAGTCAAACTAATGGACCAAATTCTAAACCTTTTTTGCCCATCAAAATTAAATGTAGATGCATAAAAAAGCCACTTACACTCATAAATTCCACTTAAAATTCAAGAGATTATCTGCATACATATATTGGTGCCTAAGACCTTTAACTGTGTGGCAGATCTTGTATAGTAGTAAGTTTGGGGAATGGTCAGGTTCATTGGTGATGCCATGGGGGGTATTGAGCGGCCATAAAGAAGTAACAAAATATACACAATGTTTAATTTTGGGGGTTTTCATGTACTTTCCTAATAGCTTTTTCCAACCTAATTTACACATGTAGACCTACTCCAAATGTAGGTTGCAGTAAGTGTTCAAGTGAGATGCAAAACTTCTTTAGCCCTCACGACGAGTTGTAGGGAAAGTGAAGCCGCCACAAGAAAATGTTTACTGTGTGGAGTAAAAAATAAAAGGATGTATAGTATACTAATGCATATTTACAATGCGCATACACCTGCAAATCACTCTCTTGGATGAGGATCTTCAGGGGTAAGCACAGCTAGGGACAATTACACAAGGAAGTCTATAACTTGCGTTATACTACAATTGCCTAACTTGACAGTGTCAGACGTCACAAATAAAGCCAAGAAAACAGTGATTGTGAGGAGGTAGTGTAGAGTTCAAAGTTTAATCCACACCGAAGGATGGGTGAAAAGTAGCTCAGAAGTTAGTAGGATAAGCTGTTAGGTAAAAAAAGCAGAAAAGCAGCTTACAAAGACTTCAGGTGAGTCTAACATACTCAGAATGCTTTCAGTATTTTTGGCTGTTACCAATAGAGAAATCAGGGTTGTGATGGGTAGACCAAAGTATGAGATTTCTTGGAGGATAAGTATTCGTGGTGATCCACTCACAGAAATCTAGGGGCATATTACCAAGGCGGGCGATATGTGATTATCGCTGCTTTAGTGGCCGTTATTGGCCGCTAAGCTGCGATAATTCTATCGCCCTATTAGCAATCTGTCGCTAACTGGGCGATAGCGAGCGGTTTGGGGGCGCTTTGCATGTCAGCGATATTTATCGCTAATGACATGCAAAGTGGGCATACCCAAGCTAACGTCGCTATCGCTAATAGCAAGGCAGGCGTAGCGATGGAAATATTCACGCTAAGCGCGAATATCTCCAAAAACTAACGCCTGCTCAGACCAGTTCTTAGCCATTATATCCAATGGGAGTTAGATATTAAGGCTAAGTCCTCATTAGTGATAATGCGTGAATACCGCTGGATTACCAGCGATTTTCACGCATTTCGCCGCTAACGATGGATAATATATCGCTTTGCTAATAGCACGTTATCTCTGCGATAATATCCGGCGATGCTTGGCGTTAAAAAAATATTCGCTAAGCCCATTTAGCAACAAATATCGCTAGTTGTTGGTAATATGCTCCCTTGTGCTTTGTTTATTTTGGTAGTAAGGTTTGTAACAATTTGAAAGAAGCTGGAAGGTACCAGCCCAGATGTAGATTTTATTGCATTTTTGGGGGCGTTGGTACATTTAATGTGGCTCCATATCTCTTTGGGGAATTATCACGTCCACATGCCGGACCTTTACACTCTAGCCCATGGATGTATTATTATCATATGGAACTAATTCCCCTTGACTTTGATTATGTGTGTACGTTTCTCAGAGCTAAAGAACTTCAAGGAAATAGCTGTCTTGAAAGATTCCGCTTGAGAAAGAGCAATAATGACGCTACGTGAAATCGCGAGTAGTTCCTCTTATGGTTAATATTACTTAGCTGATAAATTCTTAATGGGCAAAAGAACCCTTTCGGATGGCATAATACCTATAGCATGAAGAAGTTGTGTTGGTACTAGATCTATTAACTTTGCTACTTGTGATAGTAACCGCTGGATGGTTGTAAACATTTTACATTGCAATAGGTGTGATGGATGTTCTCTTGAATCTGTTGGTTTTGAAATTTTGACAATGTTTAAATTTGCTGTCCAAGTGTTGGCCAATGTAAAGCAATCAAAATTGCAAAAAGTGCCGCAATGTTTGTGCATTCTACCTGGGATAGGATGGGCTTTTCCGGCACTCTGGCCTTTTTCTGGTCGTGGGCGGTTTTCAGAGCTTGATGGGCTACCATAAGCTAACTATGAAAGCCCCCATGCCACAATCTATTCACAGGCTCCTTTGTTGTAGGGTTGGTTTGAAAAATGTTGCCAGGAATGATTTTGTTTTTTCATCCTGCCGTGCCTTCTACAGCTACGCATCATCAGTTTGCTGTTGCCCCAAATATTGGTGCAGCAAGAGCTCGAAGAAGAAAGACTTTTCTACTTTCTGTCTAATTGCTTATTAGTTCCATGACAAAGATCAAATTCATGGTTATCAGGTACAATATGGAAATGCGTAATCTTATTTGTTAGCCTTTGATGAAATGTTGTGACGCTGTATTTTTGCACTATTTTATTGTGTATTATTAAGGCTGTGTAAGGCAATTAATCGTTTGACAATGGCCATCCCAAGTTGCACACAAGCCCCATGAACTCATTTGCATTCCCTCTGGTGACTATGTACAATATTTTTAAATAAAGTATGCTTTTAAGTTTACTGCTTCTTTGTTGCTGTGTGTGCCTGTTAGCAATCACTTTTTAGGTTTTTACGTGTATAGCGGTTGTGTCTTTCATGGGGAACAAATTTTAATCTATACATTAAGTATAGATTATATAGTATAGAAGCGCATACAACAACAAAATCTGCGTTACTAAAACGGACCATTTCAGGGAGCATTTGGACAGTGCTAAAAATAGACCCAAGATGATATTTGAAATCATCAAACAGCAAGCAAACCATACTACCAACCCAACCTGGTTTCCTTGACTCCACTTCCTAGCGGGGAGGACTTCACAGTGCACTTCTCTGAAAAAATCAAGAATATTGAACAGCAGATGCAACCTAACACTCCCAGGGTGCCACCTTTAATCTACACCACATCATCGGGGTAGCTCAGGGTTCCCTCGGCATTCTCCCTACCTTTGGTACCTTTACTACACACTATGACAACTCTAAAACTGGTCAACCACTTCAATGATGCTCTGCCGGCTAAATTATTTAATGACCTCAACTCGGCCATTCTACCGCTTTGGTTGAGGATCATTCATGAATCTCTCCTGCAGGGGAGCATCCCTGATTGTCTCAAAATTGGGCAGGTAACTCTCTTCCCCAAGAAGCCTAACTCAGATTTATCTGATCCTAACAATTTCTGACTGATCACCAACATCATGACATTAGCCAAACTCCTCGAGAAATGCGTCTACTAGCAGCTCTGCAAACATATAGAGAGATTTCAACTACTTGACCTTTATCAATCGGGGTTCAGAGCAGGGCATAGTACTGAAACTGCTCTAACTCACATTGTGGATGACGCCCTGAAATCCCTAGATCAAAATGTCCCCTGTCTTCTGATCCTTCTGGACCTGTCTTCTGCATTCAATAGCATCAAACATGAAAACTTGTTTAATCTTCTTCAACTTAGGATGGGTCTCTCGGCCAGTCCTAAAGTGGTGTCACTCTTTCTTACATAACCACACTCAAAGGATTAAATTCAACTAGTTCCTCGCATCCAGTACCCAGGTCAAGATTGCAGTTCGGCAAGGATACACACTCTCGCTCACGCTCTTCAACCTTTATATGGAACCTCTCACTGTAATTCTGAACAATTCTCTCATTCATTACCACATGTACGCGGACGGCACACAACTGTACCTGAAGATCTCCTCTCTGGAGGACATTAAAACCCTTAAATGAGGCTTTCTCGCAAACTCAACTATGGTTAGCCCAGAACCATCTTTTGTTGAATACCCTCAAAACTGAATTCCTGCTGATTGCCCCACACAACAGCTCTGCACCGACCCGCAAATGGCTAAAACAACTCACAGCCCTTAACTGCACCCCTCACTTTGTTGATTCGGCTAAATCACTAGGCATTACCTTGGACACATACCTTAATATGTAAACTCACATCAGTACCACTATTAGGGGTGTCAACTTTCATATTAACAGACTTAAGAAAATCAAGCCTTTCCTTCTCCAGAAGACTTACAGCCTGCAGTACAATCCCTGGTGATATCACAACTTGAATATGGCCTAGTGACCCTTGCGGGGCTTCCTAAAGCAAGCTTTGCCCCTCTCAAAGCCGTGCTCCAAGCATCAGCCTGGCTCATAACAAGCTCCAAAAAACACGATTGCATCACACCTGACCTTTTGCAGCTCAACTGGTTGTCTATTGAAGCCAGGATCCGTTTCAAAATAGCTTTCCTCACGCATAAAGCCCTGCATTTTTACACTCCGAACTATCTGGCGAACAAGCTTGTTCTCTTTCTCTGAACTTAAGAAGTACGTCCACACTACTCTTGAAACCTCCTAAATTCAAAAAGAAAAGTACGTACAAACTTGCTTTTGCAGTCCTTGCATTTGGAATGCTCTTCCTACGGAGATGAGAGCCAAATCCTTCCACTGCTTATTTCAAGAAACAGTCCAAATGGCCTTTCCTGAGTGGTCATTAACTGCAACATCCTGTACTTTCTCTAGTCCCCTTGTTGACAGATTTGACATTTATCCCAACGTATCTATCTTTCGCTATTTATTTTTGATTGGATGGTAAACTGTTATTTTACTCTAGGCCCCTTCCGGAAATGCTGCTTGTAAGTTTTTCAGTTACTCTACTATGCTGTGACAAGCCACTCTATGATTGTTTTACTGAATGTTACAGGAAATGTATTGCACTATATGAGACACTGAAGTATCAGGGCCCTCTACCCGGTATCTGATCTTGATTGTTTACTCCTTGTTGTTTTACAATGTTGACCTCAACTGTTCTGAGTTCATGCATGCTTCTGTCTCTGTGTACAGCGCTCCGATACCCGCAAGGGTCATGTTTGAACTTTATGAAACTTTTCAAATAAATAAATAAGTGAGTTCTGGGTCTGCCTCCTTCAGTCACTTGATTCTTTTGCTCTAGAAACTTGGTCATTGGCCTGGAACATTGTCAATAACAACTTTATTCAGTACAAAAAAAGTATTATAGGGACCTATTCACAAAGATAAAAGTATGCATGAACATTTACTCACTTGTAAATTTACTCCTGAATCTAGGTCTGAATCCAAAGTTTAGTACTATGATCCAATTCCGAGTGTAGGTTTACCCTAGCTTATAGACTTCAATATCGCCACCTGCTGAATCAGGAGGGGGGACATCTAGGATTGAATTTAGGAGTGTAAAGTTACTTCTTGCTACTGTTTACACGAGGATGGAGATCTCTGCCACTCATCACAATAAACATAGATTAAATAATAAAGTAATTTTAAAAACATACATATTTTTTTTTAAATATGATTTTTAAACCAAACAAACAATTCCACCCAATCCAGGTTTTTTAAATGTTAATACCTATTTAGCAAACTTAGTTCAAATGGATTTGTTTATTTTAAAATATTACATTTTTGATGAAAGTTTAAAAATGCAATATATATTTTATTAAATAGACTATTACATTTAAAAATTATAATATAGTTAATTATTAATGTATTGAACATTAAAACATGATTGATATTTCACTTAAAAGTGAAAGTCATTTAATTATTTTGTCATTTCCTATGGGGTGGTATGTTAAGTTCCTACCCCGTTTAGTTTTGTATGGGAGTGTGTTGCAATTCCTCTGGGTGACCATGTGTGATACTAGATCTACTCCAAGACTGGTCTGGAGGGCATTTGCCCCTGTTTTGAGAGTTTTAGGGCCCTAGTATCTTTAGAATTGTCATTTGTATATAGCAATGGCCTTACTCTTTGTGGGGAGTGTGTATTAGCATGCTTCAGCCTGAACCCCTTCTTATATTTTTCTAAGCCACTCCCATTTAAGTGCAGTTAAGTGTTGTAGATGTATACAGTGCGGCTTATCACCCATGAGGGTATCCAGGTGTTGTCATGGGCATGGGAAGATTAAGGTATTCCGCATTTTCCTGCCACTGTGCCCTTCTAAATTTACACTTGGGGGCATATTAGCAAGGGCAATATTGCCCCTTTAGCGGGACCTTTTCCTGCTAAAGCGGCGATAATTCTATCGCCCTATCAGCAAGCTGTTGCTAACAGCAGTTAGCGACAGCTTTCTGACGATTACGACCGGTTTGGGTGCCGCTTTGCATGTCAGTGATATTTATCGCTAATGAAATGCAAAGTAGGCGTTCCCAACCAACAGACCTGTTAAACAGCCGCTAACAGGCCTATCGTCTATTACCAAGGAGACCCTGGCCCTGGTTAGTGACGTGAAAAGTCGCGCTAACCGGGGTCATCGCCGTTTTCCTAATTTAACCATACCTAACATGGGGGGTGGATTATGCTGATACGACCACAGGGTCGTATCAGCAAGGTTTTCCCCCTTCCCCATGCAACATCGCTGGTTTTGTCGTGATGTTGGCCCTTCCGTCCCGCTATCGCTGGAATATTTATCGCCATAGCGCTAATTGTTGCTAATACAGCGTTAGTGTGGCGATATATTCCAGCGATAGCTTTCGATAAAAAAATTTGCGCTAAGGGAGCTCTGCGAAATTTATCGCAGTTTGTTGCCAATATGGCCCATAATTCTTAAACGTTCGTATGCGGAGATCTACACCACATTACGAACACCTCTGCATAGAAAAAATGAAGCTTCTATTGTACAAACACGGGATGTGCCTTCTCCAACTGCCTGTGATACAAAATATATGTCTTCGTTATTAATTGTGTGTCACTAGTCTTTTATGGGTCTACTATAATGAATTATTCTTTTATGAATGTATATACCTTTTATCTCTCAATAAAGAATTACGCCACAAAAAAATAATTGTGTGTCACGTTTGTCAGAGTACCAAGCACGTTTTACTTCACTAGCACCTTTTTTCAAATATTATTCTTTGTAATTACACTATTTTGAACTATTATAAAATTTCGAAAACTGTTTATTATATTTCTGATTTTCTTAATAGGGACCATTGTTCCTTGTTCTCTTATTTGCTCTATACTCAGCAGCCCGGTTCACAAAGACAGTTTCAAGTACATGTCTGAGATAAAGAGGCAAATGGTTTGATTAATGAGTGGAAAACACTCACAAATGGCGAGCTTGCACTAATAATTTCCCATGCACAGTGTTGCCCCATGATGGAGTAATATCACAGATGAAAAAATCGAATTCAAGGGCTGATGAGAATGCGTTCAAAGGTAGAGACACACAGAAACATTTTGGAACTCTTGGAGCCTGAAAACATTTTCTAACCATTTTCACCCTAGGAATGCTCAGAGGTGAACTTCTGCACAAGACAAGGTGAAGAGTGTAAGTAAAACCCCTTAAAATTAGTGTGAGTGTAAGAGAAGAGGATTTTCCGTGGGTAAAAACATTTTCACCCTGGAAAAACAGAATCAAAATGTAATTTATGCATGCCTCAATGGCTATGGCATTTCACCAAGCGTACATGTGCCACGTGTGGAATTATGCATGTGGAAATGCTTACCACATTTATCACAAACAGTAATTCACAAAGTTTCCCGAAATGACGAATAGAAAGCTGCAACTGTCAAAGCTTTCCAGTACTTTTAAAAAGGCCTGGAAAATTCTTGAAAGGTGCACATCTCCACCCAGGTGAGGCCGTAAAATTGCAGCTACAGACTTACGGCTTTTTTGGTTAATTGGACCACTTATGAGGTAGGGAGAAAGTATAAAGTCAGTTGGCCCACATATTTCAGTAGCCAGTGTGACTACCACTGACATGGGTCATCATAAGGCTTCGGTCACACCTACTTGTAATATTATTAAGGGCTTTTTGAAAAATGGAGGGTCTATTTTGATTCCATTTCGAGCTAACAGTTGCTTCAAAAGTTCCTCCCTTTCTCTTTTGCTTAGCATTTGATCTTTTAACAGTTTGCTGGTTTGCATGAGTAATCATTTTAACAGACGTCTATTTTTTAAGCTAATGTGGGTAATGACAGACAGCAAAGGCGTCTGCAGTTCTTTTGTGACATGGTGAAGTCATCCAACTTCTGTTATTTTCAAAGTGTGAGAAATCTGCTTCTCAAAATGGCCCCCCTTATCTAACAGGCACAAAATGTGCTTGGCGAAGAATCTTTGCAAACACTCTGCAAATGTGTAAATATATTGTTGATCAGTGCGATGCTGATGTCCAAAGCGCACTTCATCTTATTCCATTAAAACTTGCCATTTCACATACTATTGGACTCCATAGTTTGAAAGTATTAAATGTGATATTCCATAGATTTTTAATTAGTCCAAAGATTGTTGTATGATGAGCTGATTTGCTTCTTCATATTTGGCCTGCGGTGTGTAGGTTAAGCAGAAGGGACTGGGGTGTATGGGAAATGTGTCCATTATTTTTTTATTTAAAAAAATTTAGCAACACACAATTAGATAACTGAATATCTACCCCCAGAATGTTGTGTTACAAGAATATTGAGGACAGAATAACGGGGGTCAAAATAACAAAAGGGGGTACATTGAGGGATGCATAGATTTACTATTCCTAACTCCATATCTGTATACCTTGAATATATATGTATTGTTAAGTGAAGTTAGGTACAGAAAATCTAGAATTACCTGTTGATATTTTTCTGATATTTTCTCTTTGATATTCTGTCCCCTGAATGTTCTGGGGTCGGTATTCAGGGTGCATACCGTAACTCACTATTACTATATGAGAGTAGATTGATACGCTTCTGGTGATTCCCACTCTCAGCTCATGTTGGTAGATTCCATCTGTTGCTCACTGCTTGCCCTGCCTTTGCCTCTGCTGCACTGGGACAGAGTGTCACCACCAGGATACAAGCAGGTCCTACTTATGGACAACACTTTTTGTCTCCCTTGGTATCAAAGGGCCTTGAGCATCAGAGTATCACTTTTCTAGGATCCTACTCTGTTCTGAACCAGAACCCAGTAAAAAACCAATCCACAAATCCGGACCTTCAGTCGGAGTCATTTTCTGAGACAAGCGGGGTCAATGCCCAGGCTTCAGTCCTCAGGTCACACACACAATAATTATGTATCTTAACATGGAATGGGATGAACCTGTTTCTTTTCTGTGGCAGAATTGTAATACATGTCATTGTAATTTGAACTTCATACACCTGAGGAGGTACTGAAGTGTATCAGCAGAAGTGTAACACGAACAGTGGCTTATATGACCATTACAGATGCCCTGACGCAATACTGTACGTCAGTGTAGCTAATGCTTCCTGAATCCATCTCGCTTAGTATTCTGAGACCAGAAGAAGCAAAAGAGGGCATCCAACCTGCACTCCCCCTGTCATGACATGCTCAACGCCTGATGTTTCTCTCCTGCCCATAGCCTGACCAAGGTCCTTAAGCACTGTCGGCCGTCACCCAATAGAGTTCTCAACATTTGGATCAATAGGTAGGAGCACCTGGCCATGCTGTGCTGTGGGCTTTCTATTTGACTTCTCTACTTCAGAGTATCTAATGGGTGTCCTGTTGCACACATTAAAGCAAGAAGAGAGCTACAGGCGTTTAGAGTATTCAATTAGTAAGTAAGTAAGTAAGTAAAATAGTTTATTGTGATGATTATTTAAAATCTTACAATATTACATATCTCAGACAAAGGCTAAAAACTGCTTTCTCAATTAAAACACTTAAAATGTCATTGCATCGAAATTATAGATGATTAAGTATTTAAAATAGGTATAAGTTCTAATTTCCTTTTGACTATCATTAAAAACTTTATAAAGATAGCATTTAGGATAATGTCGTTCGAGTTCATACAATTAATCAAGGCCTGCCTACGTGTCCTTATGTCACGTACTTTGAAGGGAAGCTTTAGTAGAGATTTTCTCTCCTGTAGAAGCGTAGGGCAGGTGCAGAGAAGGTGAGGCATATCCTCCTCACCATTATTGCACAGTCTGCATTTCATTTGGGATTCCGGTCTTTCCCATGGGGGAAGGTGGCATAGGCCTGGCATTGTTCCAAATCTGGCTTTAAGGAGGGCCTGTTTTTTTTTCTGTCCATGGTGTTACCAAGTATTGTTGGATTTCCTTCTTTTTGTATCCGTTAATTACTGTCCATGCGTGTTTTGTTTTAGTGAGGATTGCTTTATCGTTTAAGATGGATAAATGATTTACAGTTTTATTGATTATTTTCTTGAAGGATGACTTGATTATATTGGTTTCCCATATTGACGTGATCGCAAAATCCTTTATTGCTTCCCTAAGATAGGTCCCCGCAGTAGAGTTTGTGTCCTTATTTATTTCACTCCATAACAGTTGGGATATTTCATTTTGGTGGTCATTTTTTATTTGATTCCAAACTTTTATAAAGTGGCCTTGCCTTGCATATCGCTGATTGTTCAGTCCAAACTCCAACCTTACTTGGGCTGGGGATGCGTTTGCCGGTAGACGGAATATGGCTCATTAGACTCTTGTCATGCTCTTGTTCAGAGTTTCACTATCCTTGCCCATTACCACTTCACTACCATACGTAATAGTCGGTAGGAGTTTTGCACCGATTACATTCAGAAGTGGACCATAAGTTAGGCTGGGAAGTGACTTTTGCACAATTCTGAATGCTGCAGTTAATGAGTTCGCTTTTCTTTGTATCTCACTTTTTTGGAGTTGATAGCTTCCATTCGCATCAAATAGAACACCCAAGTATTTATATACTTCTACTTGCTCCAGCTCATTGGTATCCATAAACCATTTATTTTTTTTGTCTTCTCTTGTTTTTTTTGGTCACTACCATAATCTTAGTTTTAGACTCGTTTATGACCATCCCATTGTCCTTCGAGTATATGTGTGTCCGCCTAATAAGACGCTGTAGTCCCATTTTGGTACGGCTCAATAGTATGACATCATCCGCATACATCAGATTTGTGAGGCGCTTATCAGCTAGTTTCGGGGGGTGCGCATTCTCTTCGTCCAGTATTCCCGTTATGTCCGCGAGAAACAAATTAAAAAGTAGAGGGGCTAGAGCACAGCCTTGTTTCAGGCCTTCCTTTGCTGGAATCTCCTTTGATAGCGTTTGACCATCTCCCATCCTCACACTTACCCACGTCTAGGTATATAAAAGGCGAATCAGCTTTAGGAGGGAGAGTGGGATATTCATTTTTTCAAGTTTACTTCAAAGAAGATTTCTTTTAACACAGTCAAATGCTGATTTAAAATCTATAAAACATAGGTACAGGGGTTGTTTGAGTCTAATTGATTTATCCATTAGTAGTGCAAGAACCATTATGTTTGTTGTTGTTCCTAGGCCTTGGATAAAGCCTGTTTGGTTTAAGGGCAATTTCTTTGTTTCCCTTACCCATTCAGATAGTTTTGTTAAAAATATTATTGCAAATAGCTTGGCATCCGTGTCTTGAAGAGTAATCAATCTGTAGTTTTCGGCAAGAGCCCAGTCTCCTTTTGTAAAAATTGGAGTTATTAATGATCCTCGCCATGACTTAGGAACAGTTCCGGTTATAATGACTTCTGTATATAGTTTCTCTAAGATGGTCGCCCATAGTTCTGGATTTTCTTTGTAGAGAGCAAAAGTTATCCTGTTAGGTCCAGGAGCGCCGTTTTTCTGTTTTTTAATGAGTTTAATTAGCTCTTCTTTTTCTATAGCTATTGGTGTATTCCGTTCCTTATCCTTAAAGGGAGATTTGTCTTTGTTGCACCCGTGTGCCTTTTCGAGGGATTTTGACTGTGATATATCCTGATTTAAGTGTCTCCTCAGAAAAGTATCTGATTCCTGCTCAGTTAATGGTGATGATATTACCTGCTTGTTAGGTCTGGCAAGATTGTTGATTATCTTCCAGAAGTCTCTTGGATTCTTTTGCTTGCTGGCGTGGAATACTTTTGCCCAAGTAGCTTGTTTTGCCTGATTTTTTTCACCCCATAGTAGTTTCTTAAGATTTTTATTTAATAACTTTAGATTTCCCAGATTTTCCACTTTTTTCCCTGGTTTCTTTAGTAACCTGACAATCCTGTTTCGTTCTTTCTTCAATGTCCTTATTGTATACGGCAGGTTTAGGTGGTGTTCATTATCCCTGGCTGGTACTTTATGTTTTTGCTTCTTCTTGATATTTATTTTAGTTTGCGTTGTGGTCAGTTTCCCAGTGAAATATTCCCATTGCTCTATTCAATTAGTATGTTGGAACCAAGGACTGTTAATCTAACCCTGAAGCCAATATTTCCATCAATCTTTTTGGACAGCACAGTGATACAGAAAGACAAAGGGCTAGATGTAGGTAATTTAAATTTACTGATTCGAAAATACCAAATTTTACCGATTCGGTATTTTTGAATCGGTAAATGCTATGTGGGTAAAAAATTGGTAAAAAATACTGAATCGTTAAGATTCTGTATTTACCGAATCGGTATTCACCGATTCGGTAATTGCCATTCATTCCTATGGGCCTGGAGGCCCATAGGAATAAATGTCAATTACCGAATCGGTAAATACCAATTCGTAATATAGGGAAAGAGTCAAGGGTGGCAGGGTGTCACTTTGACACCCTGTTGCACCCCTGAATAGTGCTGGTGTTCACATGTGGCATACATACATGCCCTAAGGGCATGTGCGTCTGCCACATGGCACTTGTGTTAATGCACACATTTGCATTTACAGAGGTATTCCTTATTTACCACCAACTAATAGTTGGTGGTAAATACCGAATCCTTAAGGCACAGAAGCACTCTTCAAAGTGCTTCCTACATGTCATTTACCGATTCGGTAAATACCGAATCGGTAAATGAGGATTCGGTAAATATCGAATCCGTAAATACCGATTCGGTATTTACCGAATCAGTAAATTTTCCATCTACCTAGGAATAGGCCTATTACCGGTCGGTAACGGCCGATTTCGGCCGTTACCGACCGGTAAAAGCCTTCCTACATCTGGCCCAAAATGATGTATTAACTGAACAAACAGAATGAAAATATCCAGGGTCCTTTTGAATGAGAGGGAGACAGGTGTCACTCAACTACTTCTTTGAAATGAGAAAGAGGTAGGCAGGCACAGAAGGGTTGTAGATCTTGATTACAAAGAACATACAATGTTCAGGTAAGTGATTGTGGAGAGAGACCCCCATGCCAACAATGAAGAATTTAACATTGCTTACTAAACTCCCAGGTGAGCCCTACACCAACAGCAGCACAACCATTATATCCAGATGAAGGAGGAATAACCCAAATTGAAACAAACTCCAGAGCTGTGCCTAAACCCCACTAACATGAGAGAAGTGAAAAGTGAAAAAAACAATAAAGGCGAGGGAACCATAATACGGTTTCGAAGTAGCTTAATCAGGAAGTCATACAACATAATGGAAAGTTGCCAGAGTAAACGTTTTTGTGCATTTATAAAATTGTGCATTATTAGCAATGAGCATAATATGGATTAACACTCCAATTTACATGTGTACATTTATATGATGCTATTGTCTTTGAAATATTTTCATAAATCATGTTAAAGTGCCTTTTCTTGGTTTATACTAACCAGGACTTAACTTCGGCTCAGTGCCCTCTTGCTCAAAATGTATGTCTCACCTTCGTCAAAGCTTTTTCTGATGTGCAATTTTGGGTGACTAATTAATTGCGTACATTAATAATTTTAATGATGCATATAGTCGTAACCGATGAATTTAGAATGTTCCACTTAAAACGACATGATGATTTGTTGATAAGTATTATTAATAATGAAGTATAGTTATGCCAAATTTTCGTGCGAGACACCATGGGGCATATTTGTCATAGGTTTTCCATCGCCCTGTGCTACGCAAGGCGATGGAGGGCGGCGCAAAACCTACAATGAGATTTATCAAGCCACGCAAGGCCGCCATGAGTGGCCCTGCCTGGCTTGGTAAATCTAGTGCAATGCAAGGCAGCGCAATTTGCAGCCTTGTGTTACACTGCGTGGTGAGGGAGTAACATGGGTGGAGCGTAGGTGTTCCCACACATCCACTCTTGTATTCTAAAGAATTCCCAGATTTATCAAGAGTGGTAGACCTGGGAATGCCCATAATGCACGTACCCGAGTGGAGAAGTGTGGCTCAATGATTAGAGCTGCAGACCCTGATGCAGAGGTCTAGCCTGGGATCAGGGTTCAATTCCCCGCCTCGGCGGGTCTTGGGCTCAAAATTCCACGGACCTGATAATTCTCGCCTCAGTGCCTATTCCGATCAAACTCTGCAACTCTGGGCAATAGCTTGCTTAATCTCCACAACGGCCCCCACAACGCTAAGGATGCCTGGCCTCCACCTTGGGGGTGCCCAAGAGTGAACGCCTCACAGGGAAAGCCAGGATGGGTTCCACAGCGGTATTCGTACAAGCCCTTGAGACCCTTGCGGGTGAGTAGTGTGCTATACAAGTATCAATTTACATTACAATTTACATTTACAGTGTCCCTCTCGCACTCCTCTGTGTTCCAAGCGTGGGTTCAATGACTGGTTATTCATTTCTCCAAATTTGTTCATTTGCTTCATGCATATCAAAACACTAATCCATGAGATCCATTTTTTTGTAAATCATTTATTAATTCTTCTAGGTCAATGTTTCAAAATAATCTTTGAACTATAAAGAATACACCTCATCGAAATCGATAACATCCTCAATACATTTCGGACCTAAGGGTCCATCACCAGGAGGTCATCATAAACTGGAGGACTGAAAGAAAAACTTATATTCAAATATTCATTCTGGAAAAATCCCTACTAATAATGCTCCAAATCACATTTCATCATGCCATTATAATAAAAAATTGCCATCCTTGATTATAATAGTTGTACGTTATTCTATGAAGTCACGTTGTACATGAATCCATATCCAAAAAGACTAAATTTCATAAAAGCTATGGTAAAAAATCTCTTATACTAAAGCTATTACATCTGTTGTACTTATGTGAACAGTCTACATATTGTGATTGGGTCAAAATCTAAAGTTATGTGTTTTCATAGTTAATCAACTATCAACAGAGGCACAACAAGAAGAAATATCTTTATTTCTCCTTGTTGTTTTCTCTTTCTAAGTGTGTTGTATTCTGCAGCACACATAGAAAGAGGAAAACGGCTCTGAGAATTGCTTTAGTGTACGAAGGTGCCCCTTCCTGCAGAAAAACAATCCTGCCTACAATGCAGGCACTCTTGCACAATGGTGCAAAGGTGCCTGCATTGGGTGCCGGTGTTGGCAATTGACAGGAATTCACAGTACAATGTTAAGTATGGCGCCTTCCTACCCTTTCCCTATCACGCACCGCAGCGCAGTACAGCACAGCACAGTAAGGTGACTTGCTGCATGATTTGTTAATAAATATTCCCCTATTTATTTAAAATTTCTGGTGTTTAGCTCATTTTGCTCCTGTCGTTCCCCCTTCCGAATCAGTGACCCGCTGCAAGTAATCTCTCCCCGCAGGTTTCCACAGAGCACACAATGTTAGGGCATAAAAGGGGGCGATTGTATTAGAAAGCATGTATTGCGAATGAAGCATTCCATCATGTACCTAAGGTATCATTTTGAAGAATTTCCTCTGGGAGTTCTACTGCATGTGTGCAGAGGAACAGAGGGGCATATTCCCAACAAGTAGCGATATTTATCGCTAAATAGGCTTAGCGACGATTTTTTTTATCGCTGAGCATCGCCGGAATTTATCGCTGAGATAACGTGCTATTAGCAACGTTTATCTCCAAAGAGATAAATTTGCCGGCGATAGCTGCGAAATGCGTGAATATCGCTGAGAATACAGCGATATTTACGCATTAGCGGTGAAATGCTCTTAACCATGTTATCCACCTCCCATTGCATAACATGGCTAAGAACTGGTCTGGCAGATGTTAGTTTTTGGAGATATTCACACTTAGCGCAAATATTTCTATCGCTACGCCTGCCTTGCTAATAGGCGATAGCGACGTTAGCGACTGCTTTCAGTCGCTAACAGGTTGGGTACACCCATTTTGCATGACATTTTTGATAACTATTGCTGACATGAAAAGCGGGCCCCAAACCACTCGCTATCGCCTACAAGCTGACGCTAACTGCTGTTAGCGACAGCTTGCTAATAGGGCAATAGAATAATCGCCGCTTAGCGGGCAAAAACGGCCGCTAAAGCGGTGATAATTCATTATCGCCACCGTTGATAATATGCCCCAGAATTCTATGACCTATTGTTCTTGAAATATTTCATATTATGTTGTACATTTCCAGAGTAGTTACAGAGGGAGTAATCAGGTGATTTTCCTTCCCTTAAAAAATGGGTTAGTGTTAAGAAGCTTTATTATTGTGTGATTATTTGTGATTTGCCAATGCGACTTAACCATGATCAGGGATTGGGGGCGAGTTCCCATTTTCCACTTGAGACTCTGTCCGATTATTTTGAGACTTTATTTTCCTCCTTTAAGGTGCTGTCAGTACTCTTGATGAGTTTGACACCTAAAATCTTTCTAAATTTAATGGCTTAAATGGGGATTTTGCTATGATTTGTGAATCTGTAGTTCTGTATCAGAGTCTTCATGGCAGATTTATGCACTCTTCTGGATTGTTCTTATTAACAAATCTATAATAAATCTATCCTATTTAGATCTAGACCTCAGTTATTACATGCTCTGAGTTTTATTTTGACTTTTACTCTGCTAAATTAATGTTTTATTGACCGTGAGGGTAGTCTCTTATAACTACATCAACAAGAGATCCCGGAGTAGAGCTGAGCTGAGCTGGTTAGGGTAAACATCGGGGTGCATATATTATTTGGTTCAGATGATTATTGTGGTTCGGCTCCCACACCTGCATATTCAATGTTTCTTATTTCTGCTGTACATATTCATGCAAGTCATGTTTGTTTATTTCTGAATTGTGCTGTTCTCGAAGAAGACTCTCCAACATGGGCTCAGTAGTGGTTCAACCTTCATGGTTTCTACCACCTGCTCACTGTATTGCATTCATTCACCATAGTTCCTGTTTCTTTTGTAACTAATTTGGTCTGTCATCTCTGTGTGACTTTGCCATAGAGGCGGCTGAATCAATACTCATGTAGTGGGATAGTGCTTCTGTGCTCTGATTTGCCGAAATTGTATTCTTTTAGTCACATCATGAGGAATTTGCTATTTTTATTCTATTCTATGAGAAGATTTGTTATATAAACCCTCAATTTTTGGGGTGAACCAGAGACTTTTCTGGTGCTACTAGGGATGCCGTCCAATTTAATTCTGATTTTGCTGATCATATGGGTAATAACATTTTTGATTTTACCGATTATTCTGTATCGCTCTATTACTCAAAGTCTTTATGACAATGATTATCTGCACTTTACAATCTCTGCATTGTAATTTTATATTTTTGTAATAAAGCTTTCTACATTTTTCTAATTATGGTGCAGAACTCACATATTAAGTATGTCCTTCCTCATTTGACCCTATTTTTCTACGTTATTTTTTTAAGCAAATCTTGGTACGGGAAACATCCTTTACAACGCAACTTTTACCACGCAGTACCTTTACGACGTAACTTTTACAACGCAAACCATTACAACGCATTGCGCTGGGGGGCGCTCTAGGATAGGGAATAAGATTAATTTATTATCCAATACCTTCCCTACTATCCACGGGGACTGGAGTTGGAATAGTAAATTAAACTATTCACTATCCAGCACCCCAAAGCACTATGCGTTGTAAAGGCATGCGTTGTAAAAACCGTGTTGTAAAGGCATGCGTGGTAAAAGTATGCGTTGTAACGTCATACATCCCTTGGTACACATTGCCTCAGGAAATTTAGGTTTAACACTGTCCCGATCCACTCACCCATGAATATGCTGTTGAGGTGTCTCTTGCGGTGTAAGATTTAAGGGATTCTTCACGCCCACACCAGTGAGCTTCTGCATGAGTGCACAGGCTTAAATACACCTGCTGCCTAGATTGCCCTGGAAAGGATTGGCCAACCCTGGAATTGAGGACACAAAGTGGTTAGCAGTCTAAGTTTAACTTCCTTTGCTTTGTCTTACACAGCTTCGAACCAACCTTATACCAGTTTTCATAGTATGTGCAGTTGTAGCTGGGATATGTGGTATGCCTTGTCTCTTCCCTCGTGCTGTCTGTGCTCCACACCCAAGGCTGATACTCTCCCTTCCTGTGCTGTCGGACGCTGCTCAGATTCTTGACACCCCATCTTTGCGATATTCTGACTGGCCTCTCCTGTCAGAGGAACCACACGGATCAGATTTTCTTCCCAAAACTCCTACTTCACTTCCAACCTCATTGAGTCTGGAGTCTGTATCCTGGTAAACCAGGGCTCGGGGACATAGGCTACCCCCTGGATCATGACAGACATATCTGTACTGTACAATAAACGTGTACACTTGTTCTTTATCCTGCTTTAAATAGTAACAGTATTTGAGTAGAAAACTTGCTCACACAGAATAGGACAGACTGCCCAGAGACATGGACATGAGCGAGAATAATGCAGAGAATATGGAGGTTCATTACATAATGTTTTGTTGGTAATAGACCCCAACTAAACTACACTGGATTTACTATTCTGTCAGCCCTATGTATCAAAGAGGATGTGATCAGTCAGAAGATCTGCTGCATACATGGTGCGCATGTCCATACCAGGCGATATTCTGGAAAGAGAGATGCTGGCAGGAGCGACTCGTATTGGAGTAAACAGGTGGGGTGGGGAAGGGGGCTGGGGATCTGGGGGGACCAGGGGATGTCAGAGACAAAAAAAAATAAAACTTACCTGCAGCCGTCCAGCATCGCGTTGCGCTCTTATGCTCCTCTCCGCCGCTGCAGGCAGGCATAGGCTCCTAGCATGCCCCGCAGCCAATCCTGAAGATGCTCTCATGCCTGAGCGCCGATGATGTACGCTCCAGGACAGACTGGGAGTCTGCCTGCTAGCTCCAACCTCCAGCAGTTGAGAGAGCTTTACTTTGCATGTGGTTTTTGGCCAGGTTGAGACAGCCAGCCAAAAACCATGTGTCTTGTAGGTAGAGTCCACCACTCCCCTCCAGCCTATCATCACCCTGGCCCCACGCCAAGCACTGGCACAAGCTAAATAAAACGATGATAAAACAGGTCGCGGGGGCGACGCTATTCCGCCATAGGAATGAGCCGCTGCCAAATGTATTTCTAATGCGTTTTCCCATGCTTAGAGCTCTGGGCCTCGTTCAGTGATCATGACAAAGAGATTGGGAATTGGGCACATTCATTCTCTGTCTGCCTGGTTTTGCAAAGGACTTTCAATAAGGAAATAGACAGGTAGAATTATGTTATGCCTTCAAGGTGCTACACACTAACTGTTCTTCTTCAGGTTTCATGTCACAGCTATAACTCTAGTGCTCCAAAGTGACTGCAAGATGTTACTCTCCCAGCTTCACTGGCTTCCCATTAACAAGCATTTGCAATGCAATATGTCTCACATTTGCGAGAGTTTGAGCTATTGACATCGTAAATGACAAAGCCTTTTATTCATGTATATTTAAAATCTGCAAGCGTGTATAAATACGCAGTTTGTATTTATAGTCCTTGCTTACTAGAAGCCTTGCTTTTTGTAAGCAACAACTATACAAAGTGCGTGTTTACGCACCGCTTGCACGTTTTCAAAACACATAGATAAAAGGCATTGTCATTTACAATGCCAGTAGCTCAAACCCTCGCAAATGCGAGACCTATTGCATTACAATGCTTGTGGAGCTCTGAGACGGAGGCGGCAGCAACCATAGGAAGACAGGGACCGTGATGCCAGGTTGTGCGTTTCAAAAGCAGGAGGGAGGAGGAGGCAGCAGCAGCCAAAACAGACCTCGATCTTTGAATGCACAGAAAATGTGGCAAGAGCAAGATTTATAGCCCTTTTTACAAAAGAGCTCTGAAAACCACAAGCACTGTTCTCGACTTCTCCAGTTTAAAGAAATAAATGGTGCTCACAAGCTCTGAGTAACAACACATGTAACAGGGGCAGTCCTCGAAAATGGGTCGAGCTTTTTAAGGTCATATCCTGAATACGGCATGTCTCGCAGAGACAATGCAAGCACTGCCTAGGCTAGGCGAGACCTTAAAAATAACCTACTCCCCCCTGCACATTAAGCAAAGAAATACTCACCCTACATTGGCCTGCCCACCTTGCTGTTGTAACACTGGGATTAGGCACAAATTGTTACCAAGAAAAAATTTGATAATTATACACATGAAAGTACAGAGGAAAGAAACAAGGGGGGATGAAATTAAATGAAAATGCGTTTTATAGAGTGCGAAATAGTTGCCCGGAGGCGTCCAAGCGCTGAGATTGCAAGGGGTTCTGACAGCAGGGCGAGTGACACAGAAGGGGGAGAGAACTTATTTATTTAACAAAAGAGTTTTCAAATGCTTCCTGAAGGAGGTCAAATCTGAATTGGCCCTTAAGTGAAGGGGTAGGCTGTTCCACAGCCTAGCAGCATTGAGGGTAAAAGAACGGCCTCCTGATCTATCCCGGTTAACTTTGGGCACGATAGCAAGGAATGCGTTGGCGGATCGTAACTGTCTGCTAGGGAGGTAAGGGGTGATTAAGGGACGATTGATCAGTGGGCCAGTTGCCCAGAATGACTGATGGGCAATAAAAAGGGACTTGAAACGAATCCTGTCCCTAACAGGGAGCCAATGCAATCTTATTAATCCAGGTTTAGCAGAAGACCAACAGGGAATTTGAAGTAGGGTCCGGGCTGCATAATTTTGAATCACTTGCAATTTCCGCAATGTGAAGTCAGGCGCTCCAAGTTAAAGTGCGTTTCCGAAGTCCAACCTTGAATGGATCAATCCCTGTACCACAATTTGTTTGGCTTGGAATGGTAACAGGGGGAGAATCCTCCTCAACATTCTGATAAGGCCAAAACAAGTGGCAGACAGCTTGACAGCCTGGTGATCTAACGTTAGGGACCTATCCAGCCAAATGCTCAAGCTCTTAATGGCATCCTTTGGGACTGGGGGGGGGACCCAGGCAGGCCCGCCAGATCGAGCCCATCGGAGACGGAGCCGAGCGTCCCAGCAGCATAACCTCTGTCTTGTCCCCATTGAGTTTGAGACAAGAAAGGGTCATCCAGCTGTTCACTTCACTCAGGCAACCAGCCAGATCCACCGTGGCCGCAGGGCCATCAGCTCGCGTCAGAGAGACCACCAACTTGGTATCGTCCGCATAGGTAATGATCTAAATACCATACGGACGGACGATCCCCGCCGGCGGCCTCATATAGACGTTAAACAACGTCGGGCTAAGCGAGGAGCCCTGCGGGACTCCACAGCCCAGCGGTCTGCTAGTGGAGATGGTGTTTCCCTCAAAGACCTGGAAAGTTCTATTGGTCAGGAATGACCTGAGCCATTTCAATGCTTCCCCTTGAATCCCGATGTCATGGAGATGCTGCAATAAGATTTCATGATTCACAGTGTCAAAAGAGGCACTCAGATCGAGGAGGATGACTGCCACCGATCCTCCCCGATCCAAGATGCCTCTTGTTTCCTCCAGAACTGACAACAAGGCCGATTCTGTCCCATGTTTGGGGCAGAAACCGGTTTGTGAAGGGTCAAGCAGTTGATTATTTTCTAGAAAATTAGTCAGAAGATTGTTGATGTATTTTTCCAGTATCTTGCTGACCCAGGGGAGCAGGGAAATCGGACGGTAATTACTGAAGTTGTTAATGTCCATGTTGGGTTTTTTCACAAGTGCCCTCACCCTAGCCTCTTTCCATGCTGGTGGAACCGTATTGGTGGAAATTGAGGCATTAAGTACCTCCAACATAACAGGGAGGATGATGTGGCTAACAGCCTTTAAGGAGCTCGGAGGAGCGGGGTCACTGGGAGAACCCGATTTAACCTGCGCCATTAAAGTGGCCAGTAGGTCCGAGTGTAGCAAAGGGAACTCATCCAACACAGGTGACAAATTGTCTATTATATCCTGCTTGGAGTGCTCCAAGATGTCAGCTGAAGCATTTGGAAGAATGGTTGAGAAGGATGAGTAGATAAGATCCACTTTATTATAAAAGAAGTCGGCTAGCTCATTACATCGGGCTTGTAGGTCATCACTATTTACAGGGGGCTTGGGTAGTTTAGTGAGGCTTTTTACAATCCGATAGATCTCCTTGGAGTTGGAGCTGGCTTCGGAGATCTTTTGTGTATAGTACCGGGCTTGTACTTTCTTTATTTCTGTCTTGTAGTCCCTAATGGATTTCCTATACAAAATTTTATCTGGGTCAGTATATCCCAAACGCCATTTCCTCTCTAGCCTTTTGCACTTGCGTTTAATATCCCTAAGCTCCTCTGAATACCAGGGGGCCGAGGTCCTAGATCTCTTTGCCCGGGTTGTCTTGGATGGAAGTATGATATTCAGTGCTCTGGTTATCCAGTTGTTAAATTCCTCGTTAGCTAACAAGGGATCTACATTAATAGATGGTATTGTGGCTTGTAGCTCGTCAGCCCATTTGTCTAATGAAAGTTTGAACCAGTTTCGAACGTCCCGTAATCCTGGCATCAGAGCAGGGGGTTTGTGAGTGTGCCGAGTTAAAGGAACTAACCAGTGGTCCGTCCAAGGGAGCACAATAGGGTGTTCTGCCTCCAAATTGGGGCAGTTACTAAATATGGGGTCCAGCAAATGCCCTTTCATATGTGTGGGGGATCGGACAAGCTGAGATAACTGTAATGCAGACAAATCGGCGATAAGCTCTTGGGCCGTATGATCACCAATATCCTCAAAATGCATGTTTAGGTCGCCCAGTAGTGTATAATTAGCAGAGGTGGAAGCTAGGCCTGCGACTGCTGAGGGCAGAGACTATACGAACTGTCTAACCGAACCTGGGGGGCGGTAGATCAGTGCTCCAGAAAAATTAATATTTGGCGAGAGCTCCGGACTGAAGGACATACTTTCACAGTCCAGAAAGGGACTGGGGGAGCAGCGGCAGGAATAATTATCTTTAAATATTATTGCTAAACAGTGCACACCAAACAGCATATTGGCACCTTCAGGTAAAGGTACAGGGGTTATGAGATATGACCGTGTACACATAGTTTTATTAGCATCTTGACAAACATAGCAATTTTGCACTAATCTCCCAGCATCACTGTCCATATACGCCACCAATACTTAGACCCTAATCTTTTTGTTGTTCCTGTGAATCCCATATGACCCTCATGGGCCAATCGGAGAGGTTTGTCTTTGACATGTGATGAAGATACCAGTTTATCATTTCTCATAATGATGGTTCATATAAGTGTTAATTCATCATAGAACTTTCCAATATGGTCTAATTTCTCAAAAACTGTACTTTTCAAAACTGAAGAACCACTGATATTTCCCACTTATACCTTTGTGAGATAACTATAACTTGTGACCCCATAATGCACTGCTTATTACTGCCCCTAACTGTAATTCCATTACCATAACCTTTGTTTTACACTGCTCATTGGCTAAAGCTGTGTGTAAGCCAGATCTAAAAAAAAAAAAACAGATGCTCCTATTTATTGCACAGGGGTACCCAGGCCCCAGAGACCTCACCTGTTAATGGTGTCACAATAAAAGCAATAGGAGAAAGGCCAGAGTAAGAAGAAGATATCTTTATTGTTCAATTAATTAAAATTGTTACAATAGTCTATCAATAAAACAAAAGCTTGATTAAGAATTCACACAATTATTTAAGAATAAAGTAATCGTTTAAAAAAGATTTAAAATAATAAAAATGACTGTTATAAATATTTCCTTAACTGGCTGTAAAATATTGCACATAGAATTTAAGAAAGAAAGTTTTTGTCATAGTCTCTCTTTCGCAATGGCCGACTAAGTCCTGTTATAGTTCAGTATACAGTTTCAATTTGACTCGGATAGCATCAGTGAATTTCCCTAGTCGGGCCACAATTTGAGGTGTTTTAGAAGAGAAGCACAGGTCGGACACTTCACTGCAACTTTGTAGGCCAAACAACCTACAAATAGGGAGAATCAAGCACTGCCTCTCACTGACTAATTTTGGGCAACAGCACAACAAATGGAGCCAGGATTCACGATGGTAATTACAGAGTCAACAAGCCACTGAGTTATCCTGCCGGGCCCAGGTTGAATTAAAATCCGTAATGGGCAAAGCGAGCAGTCTCATGTAAGAGATTCTTCCCCGGGCCAGGACTGTCAAAGCTTGCTCTAGGTAGGGTTGCGGTGTTCCCATGGTATATGAGGAGTCCAGCGAGGAGAAATTCGATTGGTGATGCAGGCTTTCCAAGTCCCTTTCAAAGGATATTTTCTTGACTTGTGTGTTCACTGTTTTCCGCCAAGCTGTTAGCGGGATGTCACGGTTATGCAGATTTTGGATGTTGATGTCCAATAATCTAATGCCTGCTGCCAAATGCACCTGCCATGGGGAGCCCTCCTCTTCAAAGAGCATTTTAATTTGCCTTTTTATTGACAATTCTGGTGCTCGCGTGGTCCTGATATAATATTTTATTAAATCACCTAAGCAAGTAATGTCCGGACTAGTGAGACCCAAATCCAACCTTACTCTTGCTCTCCCGGCCTGTCTGGGGAGAGCTAGGACCTTTTTGTAAGCCAAAATTTGATGGTTCGCAAGGAACTTATTGAAGGCACCGGGGAAAACTAAGTGGCCATAGTTAAGAGAGGACACTAGCTTAGCCTTGAAAACTTTCAAAATAGGTTCAGCAGTTGGGCTATGAAGTCGCTGATTAAGGCTTTTTAAGGAGAAAATGATGCCCGCCACTTTCCTTCTCAGATGTTTCAGGTGGACTATGGGTTTTGCCCCTTCTGATAGCCAAAAGCCCAAATATTTGTAGCTCATACTTGTTTCAATTTGCAGGGCCCCAAGTTGCCAATGCGTGGTCTTCTGACGTGGGTACTTCCCAAATATAAGTACCCTGGTCTTTTCCTGGTTCACCAGGAGTTTGTTCTGTTGGTTATATCCATGCAAGGCTTTTAGGGCCTTCTGTAAGCCAGTTCTCGTGTGGTCCATAATCACAATGTCATCCGCGTACTGGAATATTTGAAGCCACGTTATTCCCAGTCTGGGGGGCAATAAACTTGCCCCCTCCTTTGCTTTCCCCAGTTCAGCTGTATACAGATTGAAAAGTGTAGGGGCAAGTACGCACCCTTGTTTTAAGCCGTTATTGGTTGGTACCTTAGCAGTGACTAATGTTTGGCTGATTTTAATGTGGACCCAGGTCCCTTGATATAGGGATATTATGGATTTTAGCAGCTGTTGGGGGATTCCCCAAATGTGTAGTTTTTCCCACAGCTTACCGCTATTGACCCTATCAAAAGCTGCACTGTAATCAACAAAACAGCAAAAGAGTGGTAACTGAGATGTCTGGGTGGCACAATTGGACAGATGGCCCAGTACTAAGATGTTATCTGTGGTAGAGCCTTGGGCCCTGAATCCTGTTTGAAATAGGGGAAGAATGTTATTATCCGTTACCCAGGCTTCCAGTTTGTTTCAGAAGTATTCTGGCGTATGCTTTGGCTTCAACGTCCAATAATGCAACGAGCCAGTAGTTTTCGGGTTTTGTGCTGTCCCCTTTTTTGTAAATTGGGGAAAGTATTGAACCTTTCCATGATGTTGGAACAGTAGAGGTGGCGAAGGTGTGCTTAAAGAGTGTTGTCAACTGCTCTGCCCAGAATCCCTGCGAGGCTTTAAACACAGATAGCGGAACTTCTTTGGGTCTAGGAGCTCCATCTGACCTCATGTTTTTGATCAGGGTGATTACCTCGGCCACTTTGATGTTAGAAGTTTTAATGACTTTGGGCCAGATGTAGGTCGCCAATTACCGGTCGGTAACTGCCGATTTTGGCCGTTACCGACCGGTAATTGGTTTTTGAGATGTAGGGGGCCCGAATTTTACGGAATCTGTAAATTTACCGATTCGGTAAATTTACAGATTTGGTAAAATACCGACTCTGTATATTTATAGAATCAGTAATTCCAGATGTAGGTGGCACAGTTTGCAGTGCCACAGGCCCTTAGGAATTCTTATTTTACCACCCAATCCTATTGGGTGGTAAAATACCGAATTCCAGTGTACATGAATTCCAGTGTACATGCACATCTGTGCATGTACACCTATGCCATGTGACACACAGACATGCCCTTAGGGCATGTATGTGTGGCACATGGCACACAAGCCTGCAATTGGGGTGCTACAGGGTGTCAAAGTGACACCCCGTTCCCCCTGCCAGGATTCGGTATTTACCGAATCGGTAAATACCGATTCGGTATTTCCCATTGATTCCTATGGCCTTCAAGGCCCATAGGAATCAATGGGAAATACTGATTCGGTATTTACCGATTCGGTAAATACCGAATCATACAGAATTGGTAATTGGAAAATGAAAATTACCTACATCTGCCTCCTCCCAATTTACCTACTCTTAAATACCGAATCGGTATGATTCGGTATTTTAGAGTAGGTAAATCGGAATTACCTACATCGGGCCCTTTATCTTTTGTTGGAGATTATAGATGGGAATAAGTTTGGGTAATGTCCTGTTGGGTTGAATACAGCTGAGTTGCATGTTTAACCCACTCCAAGGCGGCCACTCCATTTTCTTTTATCTGACCGGTGTTGGAGAGTTGCTTTATATATCTCCAAAGTTGTATGTGGCCCCTTTCTTTGAGGAAGGTAAAAATGTTCACCCATCATGACTCAGTTTTCTTGGAGCGTATTTCCCATACTTTCTTCCTGTGCGCTGCTCGGAGAGCTGTTATTTCTTGAGGTTTGATGTTTTTGGTGCCTTTCCTTCTTGCCTTCAAGGCTCTTGTAAGACTGTTTTGTGTGGATTAGGTCTCTTGATTTGATGGTTATTGGGGGTCCTTGGGAGGGGGTATCCTGCACTTGGGTACCTCCAATTTGTACTCCTAGGGTTAGTTTCATTTCTACTAGGAGTGCTTCCCAGTAGGCCTGGGGCAAGACTGGACTCGTTACTGTGGAATGTGATTCTTTGTGAGCTACCCATTCCAGGATTTAGGGCCAAGATTGTTTGTCCATTTTCTTCTCCTCAGAATTTCATAGCGTTCTTCCCCGGTTGAAACCCCTAGTACTTTCAATTGTATTGCGGGTTCCCCACTTAGCTGCAGGGTCATCCTCAGTAGCCTGTGGTCACTCTCATCCCTATTGTCCACTTCAAAGTTGTTAAAGAATGGTGCTAGGTAGTCAGAGATGAAAATGTAGTCTATTGTGGACTTGTCCCTAAAGGTGGGTAGGGGGAACCAGAGAGGATCCACAGTTGTTTGGATAACGTGAGCTGAGACCAAACTGTGATTTAAAAAGAGCTGCTGCAGTGAGGCGCAAATGATGTGTGATGGAATATGCGCTTTCGACTTCCCTAACTCCAGAGTATTCAAATCACCGGTGATAACTGGAAGGAGTGAGGCATATTTGTTTATGAGCTGGTCCATTTTTGTTGTCATTATTTTTACAACATGTTTTTTTGCTGGGAGGCAGGGTTACATAGCAGTTGATTACCAAGAGACGGATTGAATTGTTGTTAGATTTCAGTCTGCTCACTAATACCGCTTGCATGTCAGGGATGCTAGTTGCAATAGGGGTAGTCTCTAGTCTGCGTGCTTGGTTAATGTAATTGACAGCCCGCCAGAAGCTCTCCCGAAAATGTTGCGTTTTATAGCTGTGGTGTGTAATTCATGGAAACCATGAAGAATTGTTGGTTCAGTGGCCCAGGTCTCTTGAAGGCACAAGATGTCATTTCCACGGAAATAGTTCCTCACTGAATTGTTGCCAAGAAGTCTTTTTAAGCCAGCTACATTCCAGGAGATCATGGACAGCTAGATGTTATTTCCCAGGATTCTGGTGTTGAGCAGTTGGCGTGCAGCAATTTTGTGGTTAGAAGTGCTGTTGTAGTTGCTGCTCTGCTGGACGGGACCTGGTGCCCGTCACAGGGGAATGGCTTGGCCTACTTGCGTAGACTGTCCTATGTTCGGAGGTATTGGTGATCCTAAATGTATGATACATACTCTGCTCAGTGGCTAATTTTCTTACTTGTGGATTACACTCTGTCCCCTTTAGGAGTAGACTTCCTTAAGAGGTGGTGGTGCCGCTAGCACGTGCGGATATTTCTCTGGGACAGGATAGGCAATATCAATGCCCCAGTCTGCCATTTGCAATTTGTCCTCTGGAGTTAGCCCCGTACTGGAATGGCGGCTCAGCCCTATCGAGGTTGAATCCCCATGGGTGTCACTAGTGAGGCGAAGGAACTTAACCCAGACTAATTCTTCAGAGAGTGTTCCTGACAACGGCGGAATGTGTTTGAATAGACAAAGTATATTGCCCCTATTTAAGATGTCATGTGGGCCTTTGATAATATATCTGGGCATGAGGATTACCTTGTGGGTTATTTTACAAATTTTACTTGGGTAACCAGTTTGCTCAACTTTAGGATCGATGTTTGGACCAGTGTATAACATATTTTGGTTACTACATTTATTTTATTTATTTATTTATTTTTGAGCTTTTAGAGCGCGACAGCTACCCGAAAGGGTTTCCCGGCGCTATGATAATGTAGTTAGTCGAGGATGGTCAGGCCGAATCAGTTATTGGTCGAAAAGCCAGGTCTTGACTGCTTTACGAAAGCGAGTATAGCCGTCCTCAGAGCGGATGCTCAGAGAAAGAGAATTCCATAACTTAGGTCCCAGATAGGCGAAGGAGCGGCCTCCCATTCTGGAGAGTTTGACCTTTGGCACAGAGAAGAGGATTTGGGAGGAGGAGCAAAGGGACCGGGTCGGGGAGTAGCATTTCACCAAGGCCCGTAGGTAGCTAGGTACCACCTTATGCCTTATCTTGTGCATATAGCTGAGTGCCTTGAACTTCACTCGGTTTTCCACCTTTAACCATTGAAGATCACAAAGGCAACTAGATATATGGTCGGTTTTGCGGCAACCGCTGAGAAGACGTGCTGCAGCATTTTGCACCAACTGCAGGCGTTGAGTGAATGCCTTGGCCGCCCCCAGGTAGAGTATGTTGCCATAATCCAATCAGGAGGTGACCAAGGCATTCACCACCGACCTCTGGGTGTCACTGGGCAGCATCCACAAGATCTTTCTCAACCAGCGAATGATGGTAAAACATGTGGAAAAAACCTTGTTGGCTTGGCATTGCATTGTCAGGTCCCTGTCAATTGCAACGCCCAGATTTCGTACCTGTTCCACCAGTGCAGGAAGCACCGTCTTCCCACCATTCAGCTTAAGAATATTGTGGTTCATCCACTTGGCAATTTCTCCAAATCCAAGTTGAAGGAGGTTGGCGGAGGCCCCGTCAGATTGAGTGAGGGAAAAGACAACCTGCGAATCGTCAGCATACGTAAACAAAGTAAGACCAACGCTATCTGCTATGTCGGCCAGAGGGGTAACATAAAGATTAAAAAGTAAGGGACTAAGAATAGAGCCTTGGGGGACACCGTGGGGTTGGGGATAAATATTGGAAGTGGCTGAGTGAGAGAAGATTTGAAAAGTGCGATCAGAAAGAAAAGAAGTCAGCCAGCCCAGGGCTGATCCTTCCACGCCCATGGTGGCTAGGGCGTCCAGAAGGATTTTATGGGAGATGGTGTCAAACGCCACACTGAGATAAAGTAATATCAGCGCGGCCGTCTCCCTTCTGTCAAGCAAGGACCGAAGATTCTCCGTGACGCCCAGGAGTGTAGTTTCCGTAGAGAAACCTGGCCGAAATCCTGACTGCGAAGGATGAAGTAAATTGTTTATAGTCACGAACTGAGTGAGGTGGTGATGGATGTGACGTTCCAACACCTTAGAGAAGGCAGGTAACAGTGAAATGGGGTGATAATTAGAGAGGTGCTCAGGGTCTGCAGTAGGTTTCTTCAGCACTGGCGTAACCATTGCATGCTTCCAGATGGCAGGGACGATGGCAATCTTGAGCGATAGGTTCAAGGTGGACAGATTGCGGAGGATCAAGGGACCGAAGAACAGCACAGGTAAGGGATCCGAAGGGGAGCCAGATTTAATTTTGCAGAGCATTTCGCGAAGACCGTCTAGCTGTAAGTTGGGCCAGGTTAGTAATGGGCAGGGGATAGGAGCCACGTGACAATTGTCTTCCTTAACAAGAGTGGGATGAGCCACTTTATTATTGTCGCGGTTACAAGTGGAAATGTCCGAGTGGATCTTACCCACTTTACTTGTGAAGAACTGGGCAATTTCATCGCATCTATGACTTGACAGTGGGGGAGCTTTTGCCGTAGTGAGAGAGCCAGCAAGATTTTTGACTAGGCCAAACAAAACTTTGGATTTGTCAATGGCATCCGATATGGATTTTGTCACAAATTTAGCCCTAGTAGAGGCGCATGCTTTATGATAAGACTTTAGGGCGTTTCTATGAGCGGAAGCTGCTGACTGGGAATAGTCTTTACGCCAGATGCGCTCGAGCTTCTTGCAGTAGGATTTTTCAACTTTTAGCATCTATGTCTACCAAGGAGCTGGAGCCTTGTGAGGTGCATCCTTCTTTAGAGAGATAGGGAGACAGATGTCAATAGCATTTTTAAGCCAGGAGTCTGTCAATGAAGCTGCGGTTTCCGCATCAGCTGACATGAGCAGTTCTGCAGGGAGGTGAGAGGCTAAAACTTTGTTTAAAATGCCAGTATCCAATTTTTCCATGCCCTCCTGCTTTCTGCCTGAGTACCACTGTGCGGATCAAGGGTGTTCATAGGTGTGACCCTGAAAATGACCAAATAATGATCAGACCAGAGAACAGGCAGGGCCGGATAGCTTAGTAGGTCAGGTAGGTTGGAGAAGATGGGATCTAAAAGATGCCCACCTTTGTGTGTAGGGCCTTGATTGTGGAGAGTGACGTTCATTGCTAGAAAATCAGCAATCAGTGTTCTAGCTGTGCCTTTGCTAGAATCGTCCAGGTGAATATTAAAGTCACCAACGACTAGCAGAGTGCTGGAGTTAGTCAAAGTGGAGGCAATGAGTTCAGAAAGATGAAAAGCCCAATCATTGACCGGACCAGGGGGACGGTAGATTAAAAGGCCGGTCAGTGATGTTTTGGGATGAAGGGCGAGTTTGAAGGACGCGGCTTCACAGTTGTGTAAGGCCATAAGGTCCAGTTGACACTGATACACATTTTTAAAAATAATGGCAATGCCCCCGCCAACTTTTGCCACCCTGTCGCACCTAACAATGGCATAGTTGGCCGGCAGAGCTTCTGCGAGGTCCGGGCCAGAGCCATTGTGAAGCCATGACTCTGTGACGAAGAGAGTATCAGGTTGTTCATCGTTTAGGAGGTCAAAAATCTCACGCCTATGCTTGGGTACGGAACGACAGTTCATGCTAAGAAAGTTATACACAGTTTTCGAGGTAATCAGCAGTTGAGGTGTACAAATACGACATAGCTGTGAGGCCTCTAATGACAGAGAGCAGCCTAAGCATTACTGAGAGGATTTACTATGCAAACTAAACACAGTGCAATCCGCATTACGGTGGGGCCTATAAGCTCGCAGCATGTTGGCACTATAAGTGAGTGTCTGGGGTAGGTTAGAGATTTTGCCATAGGGTATGGCCCCTGGGCCCGTTTGGGCGCGGACAGGCGCAGACGGGAACGCCTTTGGCGCGCCGTCGGCGCACCCACTGCGCCCGCCACCTGCGCGGCCAGGAGAAGCTCGCCATAAATGCCGGAAGTGGGTAGGGCGAAGAAGGGCGGGGCGGAAGAACCAACTGGTCCGCAACCGGGCGCCTCACCCAAGATGGCGGCTTCCCTTACAGCATCCAGAGTCAGCTCCTATTCGGCTGCGGGGACCTATATTGCTCTGAATAGTCTCTTTGCTAGTCCTGAAATTGTGTATCAGTGGGCTGGTCTTCGAAGGAACTAATGAGAGAAGGCCCTGAGGGGCACATACAACAAAATCAGATCCTTGTTCATTAGGCGGACTTGGTTTGTGCTCTGATTTCTTGTTGTTGATGGTTGGTACTGAGTGAGTATTTATTGCCGGACCAGATGGGTTAAGCGAGACCCCTGATCGGGGATTTGACTGTAATGGACTTTCCGTCACTCGTTTTGCTTGTGGTGAGATTGATACTGTGGATATTTCCTTGCTCAAAGCGTGTTTTGTAGTGAAGATTGGAAAGTTCTGTATTTTCCCATTGTCAACTTGTGACATTTGGTTACAGGTTGACACAGAGCAGGCAACCTTTTTAATAGCCTTTGTTTTTTTCTCTAATTTCTTAAGCTTTTTTTTGGCCCTCCTAGAGAGGGGAGCATCCATTCTTCCCTTGATGGCATCATTGCTGTCAAGCACTTTTGCTGGGTGTGTAGGTCTAGGGCTGGAATAGAAGCCTGGTGAGTTGGTGTAAACTTTGGTGGATAAGGGTAAAACTTAATTGTGGGGCGTGGCTTGGATGCCGAGGAGGTAGGCAGCGTGAGCTCGGAGCTCCGTGCCCGATCCCGGAAAATATCCTGAAAATCTGATCGGACCCCGAGGTAACCGATACCATCCGGTACTGGACGTTACTGCGGCGGGTCCGAGGCCCACGGGGGACGACACCGAGCCATCCCACAGCAGTATTTCTACTTTGAAAGTTGAACCCAGGCGAGAAGTCGCGGACCCCAAAATGGCGGCGAGGGCATGAGAGCAGACACGACGGAGACATCTGCCCGGAGACCCACTGAGGACTGCTCCCTGACGAATCAAGGGTGTTGGCGGCCACATCGCGCCTCTCCCCGGGTGCCGAGTGGACTTTGGGAGCACTCTTGGGCGGTGGCTGAGGACCGCCCCCCTAGTAGGGGCGACGGCAGTGCGGCAGTGGCCCAGTGACGAGAGCCCCGGGCCCCTGGCACGTCTGGCGCAGGCCGGGCTGCGATCGCTCAGTGTTTCCTACTACTTGGTGACAAAACTGGACCCGGGAACCCTGCCGAAGAACGAAACACGACGGCACTCGGAGGGTGACCAGGAATATACTCGGAGACCACCGCCCAAGCCGGCCCAGATGGGGAAGCCAAAGGGGAAGGGAGATGGCGCGACCGACACTGAGGCTGTGGAGGGAGCGGAGCGAGACCAAGCGGCATTGCAGCGGATGCAGGATCGTATCCTGGAGGCCATCGCCACCACTAAGGACGCCCTGCAGCAAGATATCGCTCAGGTGGCGACGGGCTTGGGCCTCCTGAAGGCCGACCACGACAAACTTAAAGACAGGGTGAAATCCGTGGAGATCACGGTTAAGGAATTAGCCCCGGGCCAAGAAACGATGAAGGCCCAGATGGTAGACGTGATGGACCGCCTGAAGGTGCTGGAAAGGAGGGCCGAGGATGCCGAAAACAGAAACAGGCGCAACAACGTACGCCTAGTGGGCCTGCCGGAAAAAATTGAAGGCGACGACATGGTGGGATACCTTGATAACTGGCTGCGGACGGAGGTGGCACCGGAAGGTCTGTCCCCCTTCTTCTCCCTGGAACGGGCACATAGAGTTCCAGCGCGCCCGCCAGCCTTGGGCCTTCCTCCTCGCCCGGTGGTGTTCAAGTTGCTCCATTATCGGGACAGAGATTGGCTCTTACAGAGGGCGAGAGAAGCAGGGCCCTTTCAAGTGGAGAACAATAGAGTCACCATGTTCCCGGACTACACGTTTGAGACGCAGCGGCTCCGGGCAAACTTCCTGTCCCTCAAGCGGGAGCTCCGCCAGGAAGGCATCAAGTACTCCCTGTTGTTCCCTGCCAAGCTAAGAGTGGTGGTGGATGAGAAAACACTATTCTTCACAACTTCCGCGGACGCTTGGGACTGGTGGGACACTTATAAAGCGGGAACGGACGGTGCCAAGGCCAGGGAGGAGGAGGCCAAGGTGGCGAAGCCGGTCAGGCAGTCCCAACGGATCAGGAGGAACCGCAAGAGAACCGGGAAACCATCGGTGTCGCAGACGGAGGCGGAAAGGCAGGCGGCACTACAGGCGGTAGTGGACTTATCTAGGACCGCCAGGACTCGGTCCGGGAAGGGCACGGAATCGGAGGACCCGGGCACGGGCTCGGAGACAGGACAATCGGAATTTGGTGGAGCCCGGGGCCCTATTGTGACGCCGCAGACTTCGGAGGAGATATTGGAGGCGTGTTGAACCGAACTGGTGGAGTGAGCTCGTTGGTTGGACACCGGGGCACTGGGCCCGCAGCAGTGGAACATTATTGATTGAGGTTTTGGGGAGCTGTAATGAGGGGATTGCGGGGTGGAGCGCGCGGGGCTGATTTGTTTTGAGGTTATATCGCATTGAGCCGCGCCTTACTGGCCCCTAAGGTCATCGTAGTGGGGACTGCGAGCATTACCACCTCTCCTTGAGGGGTGGTCGGGAGTGTTGGTTTGGATGGGGGTACTTCCAGTTGCGGGGGGGCCTGTCCTGGGGGGGTGGGAGTTGCGAGCAGTTGGGGTTGCTCGGGGGGCAGTTGTTGTTGGTGGGGTTCAGCTTCCTGTTTGGAGAGGGTGGGTGGGTGGGCCCGTGGTCGCGGGACTTGTGCGGACATTGTTCTTTGTTGTATGGTCCGGTTGTGTAGGGGGGGATGGCTAGCACTGGGGCTTTGAAATGTGTGACCTGGAATGTGCGGGGTATGCAGTCCATGGCGCGCAGACATAAAGTCCAGGCGTACCTCAAGCGTAGGGGGGTTCATATAGCGTTCTTGCAGGAGACACATCTTAATAAGCAGGAAGGGGCGGCTCTGCAAAGGCGCTGGAGGGGGCAGCTATTCTACACGACATTTTCGGCTTTTGCAAGGGGGGCACTAATTTGGATACGGGCGGGGGTCCCCTTCCAGGTCTCAAAGTCATTGGTGGACCCTGAGGGCAGATATGTGGCGGTGGAGGGGAAGCTAAGAGGCAGGGTGATATCTCTCTGTAATGTGTATGCTCCTAATGTAGACCTGCCCGCCTTCTTGTCTACCATCTCGGGCAAATTGGCGGGTTACCTGGCAGGGCCGGTCCTCTTGGGGGGGGACTTCAACTCGGTTGAGGATGTGTTACTAGATAGGTCCCATCCCCCGCTGCGCGCGTCCCCAGTACATAGGGTCGCTAAGCGTAGGTTGGAATGGCAGGAGAGCTGGGCCCTCACGGATGCATGGAGGGCGTTGCACCCCACCGCTAGGGATTATTCCTTTCACTCACACCTGCATGATTTGCATGTGCGGTTGGATGCGTTTCTTTGTTCGGCATGTGTGCTCCCCGCGGTGGGAGGGGCGGAATACTTGGCCAGGACGATATCGGACCACAACCCCTTGTTGATGTCTCTGGAATGGATGGTGACTGTTAAATGCGTGCCAACATGGCGCCTGCAACCTGATACCCTGGACGATTTGTTGTTCAGGGAGGCCCTGAGTGAGCGCATTGAGAGGTATTTTGAGGAGAACAGTGGCTCGGCCTCCACGAGGGCGGTTGAATGGGATGCGTTCAAGGTGGTGGTGCGGGGACACTGTATTGGACACGCGGCAGGGGCTCGGAAGACTCTGTTGGATGACTTAGATAAGGCTGAGACACGGCTGAGGGAACTAGAGAAGAGGCGCCCGAATCACCCTGAACTGCAGGAGGGGCTTAGCGGGGCACGGGAGGGGCTGGCGGTAGAGCTGGAGCGGCTGCGTAGTTTCGACCACAAGGCGTACATGACAAGGGCGCATGCGGAAGGTGATAAGGCGGGGTCAATGTTGGCTTGGCTTGCTAACCCAATCCGGGGGGGAGTGCCGATCATGGGGATCCAGGAGCCAGGGGAGGAGCCCTGCCACACTCAACCCGGGATCCTGAACAAGTTTCGTGCTTATTATGAAGGGCTCTATGAGAGTGGTGGAACAGGAGGGGCAGAGGAGCTTGAGGAGTTCTTGGACGGATTACAGTTGCCGCGAGTGGAGGACTCGGAGGCAGAAGAGCTAGGTCGGCCCATCTCTCTTGGAGAAATAGGTTGTGCTATAAAACAGATGGCTAGAAATAAGACCCCGGGCCTTGACGGACTGCCGATCGAATTTTATGGCAAATACCTAGAGTACCTGGCACCACGGCTGCGCGAGGTATACAACGAGGCGCAGGAGAGGGGCCGACTCCCGGGCTCCATGTGCGAGGCCCTCATGATCCCGCTCTTGAAGCCGGGCAGAGAGAGTGCGGCGCTGTCCTCGTATCGTCCGTTGTCTATGTTGACGACGGACTACAAGATCCTCAGTAAAATTCTGGCCAACAGACTGCTGGTACACATGACAGGCCTGGTTCACGGTGACCAGTGCGGTTTCATACCGACACGCAACACCACCCATAACATTCGTAGACTCACGAGACTGATGGGTGCGGACTGGCCGGACGCCGTCTCCCCATTTGTCCTTTCCATTGATATTGAGAAGGCATTTGACAGTCTTGAATGGGGATACTTGTATGAGGTGATGCGTCGCTTCGGGCTGGGGGACGGATATATAAAATGGACCAAGGTCCTCTACACCGAGGCGGTAGCGAGGGTCCGAGTGGGCACACTGATCTCGAGTCAATACCCGATTAGGCGTGGCACTAGACAGGGCTGTTCCCTATCCCCGCTCCTATTCGCGTTGGCGATGGAACCCTTCGCTGCGGAAGCCAGACTGGGCCGCCACTACGCAGGTTTGTCATTTAGGGGGAGACCGCACTTCATCTCCCTGTACGCGGATGACTTGCTGATGTTTTTGGCCGACGCGGGCCCCGAGCTTCAGGGGGCGCGGCAGCTACTGGGACAGTTCGGTAGGTTGTCGGGCCTGAGGGTCAACTGGCCTAAATCCTGTCTGTTTCCCCTGAGGCCGGGAGAACCGTGCCCACTCACTGCTCAGGGACTCCGATGGGAGCCGCGCTGTCTGCATTATTTGGGGGTCTATGTTTACCACCCCCGTCCGACCTGCTGGATGGTAACATCACTCGCTGTATTAACGCCCTGCGGGGGTCCATGGACTTCTGGGCAACCCTGCCGCTCTCCCTGGCTGGTAGAATTTCCCTGCTTAAAATGATAGCCCTGCCCAGGCTTTTGTATTATTTTAGGACACTACCGGTGTGGGTACCGAGCTCGGTTTTCAAACGCCTGAGGTCACTGGTCATAGCGTTCTTGTGGGGTACGGGTAGGAGGCGCATAGCGCTCGACACGCTGTTGCGCCCCAAAGATGAAGGAGGTATGGCAGTGCCAGATTTTGAAAGGTATTACCTAGCTGCGCAGCTGCAGACCTTTACTCAGGAGGTGGCGAGAGTGTATAGAGGCCCCGAGGACGCGAGAGTAGAAGGCACCCCGCGACACGTTCTGGCATATATTACGCTGCACCAGAAACTCCGGTGGGAGATCTGACGGTCGAGGAGCAGACGTTCCGGCTTGCCTGGGACCGGGCCCGTAAGCGGGCGGGTGTCCGCCTTATGTATGCCCCCGAAATTCCGCTGGGGATGGTCACCGCCCTCCCACATGGGGGTGACTGGTCGCGCTTGCTGGGATGGGAGGAGGCGGGAATACTAATGCTGGGTGACCTCTACGAAGATGGGGTGTTGCTGCCGTTTCAGGACCTGCAGGAGCGATTTGACCTTCCGAGGGGCGATTACTTGCTGCACGCAGCAGTCACGGGCGCTATGCGAGCCCACTGGGGGGAAGGGCTGCAGGAACCGGGCACCTCGATGGCCTGCCAGTACGCCATGATGGCGGCGGGAACCTTTAAGGCTGTCACGTGCCTCTACTCCAGGATGCAGCGGGAGGTCTTGCAACCTTTGGCAGCCCTGAAGGCCAAGTGGGAGCTGGACCTCCAAGTGGAGATACCAGACACGACCTGGAGCCAGTTGCTAAGACGGGCAAGGAAGAGCTCGAGGAACGCTAGGTTCCAATTGATTCACTTTTATGTAATTCACAGGGCATACCTCACCCCTGGGAAAATCCAACAGTATTTTGGGGCGACTGACGCTACTTGCCCCAGATGTAACACAGCTGGGGCGGATTTGTGCCATATGCTGTGGGATTGCCCCTCCTTGGGAGATTATTGGCAGGAAGTTGGGCGGGCCCTTAACGCAGCGACAGACAGGGATATCCAGTTTACTAAAGCGGTTGGTGTCCTACATTGGTTCCCGCATACACCTAGGACTAAGATGACTAGTAAATTTATAGATTTGGGGCTCAGCCTGGCCAAGCGGGAGATCACGAGAAACTGGAAGTCCAGAGTGGGGCCCACGTATAAAAGATGGTATGGAGAATGTCTGAGATGGGCCGCGTGTGAAAGTACCCTACGATACCAGTTGGCCTGGAGGTTGAATGATGAGAAGGCGCTGGAGAGGGCGACGGCATGGGAGGTGATGGTGCAGGCACTCCGGGATGTGGACGATGAGGGGCAGGATGGCGAGAGTGAACCAGATGGAGCAGACCCTAACACTACACAGGAGAACACACCTTAGCGAAAGTTTACTTCCTCCTGCAACACACCAGACACTTTTACACTGTTAACCCAGCGCAGAGCGACCACAGGGGGTGGGTGGGTAGGAGGCTGTTTTGGAGGGGAATTGGGGTACCGAAATTTGGGGAGGGGGAGGGGAGAAAAACACAAAAGCGTCCCAGGGTTATTTGCTTGATGAAGCGGTCAGACACTGTAAGGAGGCACAAGAAATGGGCAGGGTTGAGGTCACCCGCGCCAAGCTCGAGGTGAAACCCCCTGCCGGCGATCGACTGGATCTAACTAAGCCTTGTACATGATGTGTTGTTAATGCTAAGTATATTGTCTGTACATTTATATTGGTGATGCAATAAAAAAATTAAAAAAATTAAAAAAAAAAAAGGGTAAAACTTAATTGTCAGGTTTTATTATGGAATTGCTCTGGTAATTTGTAGCCAAATTGGCTTGGTGCTCTTCACTGTTTGTTATGGGTGCCATGCCACTGTTGTTTGATTGGCAAATGGTTCCTTCTGTTTGTTCCTTCAGTGCGGCTACCATGGCGGTTAACATTTTTGGGAGCATCGCCCATTTGTCAATGAGTTCAGTGCACGTGCAAGTACAGTGTTGAGTGGCCTGCGTGTCACTGAGCTTATTTCCTATGAAGTCCACCTTGTTTTTTAGCTCCACCAAGCGTTGTGCAATTGTTGTTAGCAAATCAATTTGCAGCTACATTTTATCGGACTGCCAAAGTAGTGCCCTAGCCGTTGATTCATCCGTTTCACCAGTTGAGATTGGATCAGGGTCATTTATAAAGCTGCTACTATGTGGACTTTGACTTTGAAAACTCTGAGTTGGTGAGGAAGGGAGCCGAGTATCGTTGGCCGGTCTGAGGAGTTTTGGGGTAAGCTCCAAGGTTCTTTGTATCTTTGTTTCCAGATTCTGTAAGAATGTTGGTGATAGGAAGCCACTGATTCCTTGTTGTATTAGTGTTTTGTTCTTAGTTGGGCCAAGCCCTGATGGCTCTAAGGAAGGTATCGAAGTAGGGGACTGCAGAGTTGCTTGCTGGTAGGAGTGTATTTGAACTGGGACAAACTGCACATGTTTGCCGAGAGTTGGAGCAAAGATGGTCCCTGGTAGGTCGAATGGGTCAGTTACTTGATTGGTTTCCTTTCCTGGCCAGGTGCAGGATTGGCTCCGGTGCCTCCCGGTTTGAGTTCCTTCACCTGATATCGCAGAGGTCTGAGTGATATAGAATCTCTCCAAGGGAGAGTTTATGTCATTGCTGGAATTAGTCCTTGCCAGTAAGTCAAAAAGGCAGGGGGAATTCCTGTCACTGTGGTTGCATTTTTGAAAAAATTGAGTGATAAACCCAGCTTTTGGCGACTTTAAAAATGACTTCGGGTCAGGGACTGTGTTTCTTGAACTCATTAAGTTTCTGGGTGAGACTTGAACCAAGGGGTTTGGTTTTACAAGAACATTTCCTTGGCGTTGGGAAACTGTTTTTTTTCCGTCATCCTGAGATTAGAACCCAACTGCCAAAACTGTGTTTTGCCCTGATAGTCTATACCCTCTTCTGATGGTAGCTGATCCGCTGAGAATCTCACAGTCAGTTTGGCTCCGAGTGCCTAAAGAAAAAAAAAAAAAGTTGGTGTTTAAAGCTTTAAAATTGGTGTTTGCGGCTCCTGCCGCCTTGGAAGAATGTTCGTTACTTCTGCCGCTTTTGACTTATGGTTCGCTGTTTCCGCCTCTTTGAAATGCTGCACGCGGGTGCTGGTCAGACACCCTCTCGGCCCCTACTGCCGTCGCATTCTCTAGTCGCAGTCTCTAGTGGAAGTAGAGTACTTGTCGCTAGGCCTCTCCCAACCCCCGTTTAGGGCGTTTAAGGCAGTGCGTGTTGGACAGGACACAGCAGCTTCCCCCGAAGGTTTTCACCCGGTGATTCGCGGTTCGTGGTTGCCGTCTCTCGCCGCCACCGCTCTCTCGCCGCCACTCTCCTGCTCCTGCTGCGCCTGCTCCCCGCTCTCCAGGGTCGCTCACAAGACCTCAGCTCGCAGAGGGTCTCCGTTTTCCAGTCTCCGCTAACGCTGCTCACCTGCCTCAAACAGTCGCCTCACCGCACTGCCCTGCCTATAGACGGTTGCCTCACCGGTAGCTAGATGGCAGGGAGAAAGGGCGAAGACAGCAGCAGAGGTGCGGCGAAAATCCGGCAAGGAGTCAAGCAGCGCCAATGGACCTCGGACTAGAACCCCTTTCAGTATCTCCTCGTAAAAGCGCCAGTATCTGCAGACTCGCGGCGTTTGCGGTGTTTGCCTCAAATTCCTGCGTCTCCCACTGCAAGAGGCTCTTGCCGCTCTCTGGAGGCTCTTGTAGCTAGGCAAACATCCGCGGCTCCGCTACGAAGGAAAGGGGGTCGCAGCCCCTAGCGTTTGCCGCGGATGCCCGCGGCTCCTACTGCTCTTGCTGCGTTTAGCCTGTGTTTGGAAAGCTCTTGCGGCTAGGCAGCACACCACGGCACTCGCTGCACATGGATGAACTGGCCCGACCGAGAGCCTGGCATTACCAGGAGGGTTCAAAGTACTTGACTCAGATGCAGATTTTCCCCATGACCGCGCTGCTCCTTGCCACGCCTTGCCGAGACTGTATGGCGGCTCCGGCTGCTAGGTGGCAGCAAAGTGGGACTATCTTAGGGTCCTCGATGCTCCAAAATGTGCCTGGCGATTCTGGCCGCAGCTCCGGCCGCACCTGACCCCCACCAGGCGGCTCCAGCCACGAGAGAAGTACACTACGGCCTTGGCCGCGAAGAGAACGGCCCGGCCGCACCCCCGCCTTGCCTTGGGCCGGTTGTCAGCCCCCAGGCAACGCTCTAAGTTAGCCAGTGGCTCCGGCCGCGCGAAGTGCACCCAGCTGGTCCGGAGGCTAGGAATCGCCCAGTGGTTCCCACCGCCGCACTTAGGAATGTTATGCGGCCCCAGCCGCGGTCAAGGGTGCCCAGCGGCTCCGGCCGCTGAAGGGAACGCAGACGGGACCTCACCGGGTTGAGAGGTAAAGAAACGGCTCCGAACACACCCAGGGCTCGTTAGCGGCTCCAGTCGCGGTGACACTGCCCAGAGGCTCCGGGCTCGTAAGGTTGTGTTACAGAGTGCAGCTCTCGCTCTCGGTTGCTCACTCTCGGCGTGCCTTGTGTGAACGCACCCTTGCCAGTGTTCTGCTCTGGTCAGAATATCAAAATAACAATCTCAAAGTCCTCAGGACCGGAAACGGAACTGTAACCTGCTCAGCATTTCTGGGTTTGTTTAAAAAACAAACCCCCAAAGTGGGATCTTGTTTTGAGAAACAATCAATGGCCCTGATTCAGAGAGTTTCTACTGGCATGTCGGCATAATCACTGAAGTCCCTGAACAAGACAGACATGCTTCATATAGCAGTCCTGTGCTGGGAATGCTGGTGAAGGTCACCCTGTCCTAAAAGGGGTGGGACAACTGTCATTAATTGCTCAATGTGTAAAAAAAAAGTCCTGGGCTCTGGTCAGGAGGGCACTACAGATTGCACCACCCATTACCCCTGGCACAGCTGCCAATGACAGAACAAACACAACTACTGCCATTACACACCTACAAGTGTAACAATGCAGACTATTCCAGGCCCCCAAAGCTATAAGAATGGCTTGGGCGGCAGGTATGAGTCATGTTTAAAGTATAGTGACTTAATAAACAACTGTTGTTGTGCTAATCTTTAAATCAAACAGCACCACCTTGTGGCAGACTGTCATAAGTGCCTGTGTTGACAATTAAGTGCTGGTGCCAAGCACTGGAACCACCGCACAAATTAAGCACAGCAGTGTCACTGGGACCTAATGACTGGTGGTGAATAGGCTGACAGGTAAGGAGGGCTTCTCCAGGCAGAGTCTAATGTGGCTCCACCTGCAAACCATGTGGTTATCCCACCTCTCAATGGGAGGTGAGGTGTTTACCACCAATAATGTTTAAAATGGGTTTGTAAGAACCTGCCGCGTTTGTGGTTAAATTGTGATGCAGTGGCGCCACGGAAGCACAAACTTACACTTTTTAGTGGCTTAGCAAGGCGATGCAGCACCACAGATCTGGTGAATTCCACACTGCACAAGTGGAGGACATTAGTCCAATGTCAGCAGGGCACACTGCTTTATACGCCCTCAATGCCAGTAGACTGGAGCTCATGATTCGCGATTGGGCAGGAGAAGGGAGCAGGTTTAGAGATTCAGGACATACTTTAACAACATTGGATATATTTTTGTATTATGAGATACAGCACTCATTTTGGAAGATAATGGGAGTGGAGTTAAGGGGGACACAGGCAATAAACTCACTAATAATGTACTGCAAAACAGGAGCCCCAAACAAATGAACACACAGTTACACACTCTGACGGGTAACACTCTTGTAGTTACAACTCAAAAGGAAACAATGAGCCATGGGCATACTGTTTCTCGACTATAAAAACCATATCACTGAATAGTGGACACAGGCTAATACACTTTAAATACATACAGCGGTATTTCTAGACCCTTTCAAAAGTATACAGCTATGGCCTGAGAAACACCCGGGCCACCTTAGATGCGCTGCAGAAGTGGCAGATTTCCAATATGTGGCCTGGACTTTCCAGCGGGCATATACCAATGCTGGGAAGATGTATTCTCTTATCCCATTAAGATAACAGAAACCTATATTTCACCCAAACCCATGCCTGCATTCCTTGCCTAGATAAAGCTATTACCCAAGCGTGTACATCATTTAGGGGTTCCCAGGGGTTGTAGGTGAGACCCCTGGCTTACCCCTTGCGATCCCTGGCTCTGCCTTTGCAATCCCTGACCTAGAAGATGGAAAAGTGAGTCGCTGGAGCACAGGGGCAGCTCGTCCTAATGGATGTCAGTTTGGGCTCCACTTTCCTGGTTTTCTGACAATTTTTTTATTCCCCAAATAGAAAATATAATTATTCACTATTTGTGTAATTAAAAAAAGGAGGTCAATTAGCTGGAAGATGACCCTATCTGGCAGTTAAGGTAAGTACAATTGCTTTCAAATCAAATGTAAGTTGTATGCATGCTTGCGGATGAGATTGTGTTAATGTGTGAGAGAGAGACTGAGTGAATGTGTGTATGTGTGTAAGCGTGTGTGTGTGAGTGAAAGTAAAGGTCAAACTGTGTATGCTGTCAAAGTGGCTACCTCTGGCATTTTGGTGAATTGACGCCTATGTACCCAGGTCGATCAGAAAGCGCACCCCTATGGGATTGTTACAGGTAAAATGACATTTAGCAATTTGGTGGTGTTAAGGCCCCTGTCCAACTCTAGAGGCATGGCACCGAGATTGAACATACTTCAGTGATATGTCGAATAACTTTGTTTTGCTAATGCCAATCAAGAGTAGACCTTGAAGCATATAAGGCCCATGTCAGGCACATTTGGCCAAGGTAGCGAGATACTCAGACGAGAAACCTGGAAATGATACCAGCCAGAAAATCAATTTAAGGATTGATTCCTGAAGAAAAATGCTTGAAATTATTTGTTCTTTTCCCTAGCCCAGGATTCTCCAAAGTCGGCCCTGGAGGGCGGGATCCATGCCAGTTTTTTAAAGATAAACTACATTTATCTAAATGGAGATATGCTTAAAATCTGCCATGGATCTGGCACTCTAGGGCCGACGTTTGAGAACCCTGCTCTAGCGAATTGAATTTAAATAATTGTCTTTACTTTTCATGTTGTGGCGCCTGCCTTCTTATTGGAATCTAACTGAAAAGGTTTTTTCCCCTTGATTTTCTCTCTTAGGAACTATGTCATACATGCACTGTTATAACTGTTACTCATAGTAATGTGGAACTTTCTGAAATGAAAAAATGGGCTTGTAAACGTCCCTTGCAATGTAAATCTCTCCTTTTAGGTGAAATTCATAACTTCTCTATAGGACAATCTACGGGGCCGTCGGGTTAATGATGTCACAGAAGGTCTACCAACCCAATTAGACAACTTCAAACAAATTAACTTTCTGGAATGCTTACAGTTGCCGATTGGAAGCCATTCACGACTGGGTAAACGGGATGACCCTAATTTCTGCTGGGATGAATTCACCATTTTGGATTTCGAAAACGGTTAATACATTTCCACCATAAACACAATTCATGTGCTTTTTTTTTTAACATGGCGGCGATTATATGGAAGTATTAATGGATAAAGATGCAAACAAAGTACCGTTTCTTTAATGAGACATACTAGGTGAAAAACAGTATATTGAAAGTTTTCATTATTCTAACACCGGTTCAACATTTTTATCCGCGGTCTGGGTTGTGTTTATCGGATACTAATGAGAAGCTCTAAACACCTTTCACTTCTGAGCTAAAGTGCATTGGCTTACCGCAGCAGGCTAACTCCCACGAAGGTCGCTTCCTGAAGAAACGTCACTTGCGCGACTTCTATGTGGTAGGAGAGGGGATATTTTTCGAAACACCCGAGATGCAAATTTGAAGGCCACGAAATATTTTAAGAAAGGTAAAACATGCAAAAAAGGCGCACCCGAAAAGTTTCATTCCAACAACCAAACCACTTTATTGGCTCTATCGTTTTGTAAGTTTGGAATAGCCCGATGTGCAACAAAAAAAAACAAAAAACAACACTTCGATATTATGTTGAAGCACGTTCGACAATTTATGTTATTTCCTAATTTATTTATTTCGGAAGTGAAAGAAGAAGTTTATGGAATTAGAGAGGAAACAAATGTTTGAACACATATAGGTTGTCTAAAAAATAAGGTTGTGCACATTCAACATTTGTAGCAGAAAATTCTTAAATCCAGTTTTCAGAAATTAAAAAAGATGGGCATTTGAGTCAGAATTAAAACCTCTGTTTAGATGCTAACGCTACATTAAAACACATGTATACATATACTAAGGGTGAGGATGCGACGTAACGGTCAGAGCTGCCAACTGTTGAACTGGAGAACCAGGTTGGTATCTCGGGACGCCTCAACTTCGTTTGAATCTGGGCAAATCACTTAACCTCCTGCTGCCTAAAAAACATGCATGTGTAGCGTAGGTGCTGCTCATGTAACGCGCTTAATACTCTCGGGTCGAATTCACGCTATATAAAATTGCCCAAAAAAAAAGCTTTGGCATAGCCGATAGGTCTCGCCTTTGGGACCTTATGTGTTTAGCCAGAACTTTTGGCTGTGTTGTAGAGCATTGTGGCTGCTGCGCATCATGTTGAAAAGTTATAATAAATAAAAAGTGTTAAGCATTTTTGTTACCTTTATACAAACCAAGACAACATTATGTACAACTGAACAACCTGATTAAAAAAAGATTTTAACATGAAATATGTCTTCAAATTTTTTGGTACTTGCACTGCTGGCATCTTCTTCCTGCCTGTTCAAATGCTTGTTTGTTATTTTTTTTGTAATGAAGGAGCAGGACATAAATAACCGGGGAGTGGAGGTCGGAAAACAGTAATTTTATTACACGAGCAGCGGACGGACACTAGGGTAGAATTAACAGATGCCAGATTCCGAGGTCAGACTGACGTGATGCTTAGGTGATGTTTAGGTGATGCCTAGGTGATGCTTAGGTGGTACGCTGATGCAAAATGGTGGTGGTGAATGATGTTTGGTGCTCAGATGACGCCACTATATGGTGTGGATTGGAGGTACGTTGTGGATTGTGGAGTTGAAATATGTTGTTTGGTGTGTAATTATGTGGTGTTAATTGAAAATGTGTGGAGTTGAATTGTGTGGCCTGGAACTATGGTATTGAGTGAAATTATGCTTAGTGAAATTGTGTCATTGTGTTGAGTGCATTTATGTTGATTGGTGGTATGAGGCATAGAGTGCACTTATGTGGAGCGCATTTATATTGCATTGAGTAGAGTGTAATTATGTGGCGTGTAATTATGTGGCACTGAGTGATATTCTGTGGAGTGTATTTTTGTTGCATTGAGTAGAGTGTAATTATGAGGCTAGTAATGATGTACTGAGTGCTATGTGTGGTGTATTTATGTTGCATTGAGTAGAGTTTAAATGTGTTGCATTGAGTAGAGTGCAATTATGTGGCGTGTAATTATGTGGCACTGAGTGGTATTATGTGGAGTTTATTTATGTTGCATTGAGTAGCGTGTAATTATGTGGCGTGTAATTATATGATAGTGAGTGGTATGTGGAGTGTATTTATGTTGCATTGAGTAAAGTGTAATTATTTGGTGTGTAACTATGTCACACTGAGTGGTATTTTGTGGACTGTATTTATTTTGCATTGAGTGGAGTGTAATTACGTTGCATTTAATTATATGGCACAGTGGAATTATGTGGAGTGTATTTATCTTGCATTGAATAAAGTGTAATTATGTAGTACTGAGTGCTATTATGTTGAGTGTATTTATGTTGCATTGAGTAAAGTGTACATATGTGATGTGTAATTATGTGGCACTGATTGGTATTATATGGAGTGTATTTATGTTGCATCGAGTAGAGTGTAAATATGTGGCTGGGAATTATGTGGCACTGAGTGGTATTATATGGAGTATATTCATGTTGCATTGAGTAGAGTGTAATTATGTGGCGTGTAATTATGTGGCACTAAGTGTTATTATCTGTAGTGTTTTTATGTTGCATTGCGTAGAGTGCAATTATGTGGCTTGTAAATATGTGGTACTGAGTGGTATGTGTGGTGTATATTTGTTGCATTAGTATAGTGTAATTATGTGGCGTGTAACTATGTCACACTGAGTGGTATTATGTGGAGTGTATTTAGGTTGCATTGAATAAAGTGTAATTATGTGACGTGTAATTATGTGGTACTAAGTGGTATTATGATGAGTGTATTTATGTTGCAGTGAGTAGAGTGTAAATATGTGGCTTGTAATTATGTGGCACTGAATGGTATTATATGGAGTGTGTTTCAGTTGCATTGAGTAGAGTGTAATTATATGGTGTGTAATGATGTGGCGCTGAGAGGTATTATGTGGAGTGTATTTATTTTGCATTGAGTAGAGTGTTATTATGTGGCTTGTAAATATGTTACACTGAGCAGTATTATGTGGAATGTATTTATTTTGCATTAGTTGAGTGTAATTATGTGGTGTGTAATTATGTGGCACAGTGGTATTATGTGGAGTGTATTCATGTTGCATTGAATAGAGTGTAATTATGTGACGTGTAATTATGTGGTACTGAGTGCTATAATGTGGAGTGTATTTATGTTGAATTGATTAGAGTGTAATTATGTGGTGTATAATTATGTAGCACTGAGTGGTATTATGTGGAGTGTATTTATGTTGCATTGAGTAGAGTGTAATTATGTGGCTTGTAAATATGTGGTACTGAGTGGTATGTGTGGTGTATATTTGTTGCATTGAGTATAGTGTAATTATGTGGCGTGTAACTATGTCACACTGAGTGGTATTTTGTGGAGTGTATTTATGTTGCAATGAGTAGAGTGTAATTGCGTGGTGTGTAATTATGTGGTACTGAGTGGTATTATGTGAAGTGCATTTATGTTGCATTGAGTAGAGTGTAATTATATGGCATGTTATTACATGGCAGTGAGTGGTAATATATGGAAAGTATTTATGTTGCATTCAGTAGAGTGTAATTATGTGGCGTGTAATTATGTGGCACTGAGTGATATTATGTTAAGTGTATGTTGCATCGAGTAAAGTGTAATTATGTGGTATGTAATTATGTGGCACTGAGTGGTATTTTTGGAGTGTATGTTGCATTGAGTAGAGTGTAATTATGTGGCGTGTAATTATGTGTCACTGAGTGGTATTATGTGGAGTGTATTTATGTTGCATCCAGTTGAGTAATTATGTGACTTGTAATGATGTGGTACTGAGTGGTGTATGGGGTGTCTTTACGTTGCATTGAGTAGAGTGTAATTATGTGATGTGTAATTATGTGGTACTGAGTGGTATTATGATGAGTGTATTTATGTTGCAATGAGTAGAGTGTAAATATGTGGTGTGCAATTATGTGGCATTGAGTGGTATTATATGGAGTGTATTTATGTTGCATTGAGTAGAGTGTAATTATGTGGCGTGTACTTATGTGGAACTGAGAGGTATTCTGTGGAGTGTATTTATGTTGCATTGAGTAGAGTGTAATTAAGTGGCTAGTAATGATGTGGTACTGAGTAGTATGTGGGGTGTATTTATGTTGCATTGATTAGAGTGTAATTATGTGGCGTGTAATTATGTGGAACTGAGTGGTATTATGTTGAGTGTATTTAAGTTGCATTGAGTAGAGTGTAAATATGTGGTGCGTAATTATGTGGCACTGACTGGTATTATATGAAGTGCATTCATGTGACATTGAGTAAATTGTAAATATGTGGCGTGTAATTATGTGATAGTGAGTGGTATGTGGAGTGTATTTATGTTGCATTGAGTAAAGTGTAATTATTTGGTGTGTAACTATGTCACACTGAGTGGTATTTTGTGGAGTGTATTCATGTTGCATTGAGTGGAGTCTAATCATGTGGCATTTAATTATATGGCACAGTGGTATTAAGTGGAGTCTATTTATGTTGCATTAATAAAGTGTAATTATGTGACGTGTAATTATGTGGTACTGAGTCGTATTGTGTTAGGTGTATTTATGTTGCATTGAGTAGAGTGTAATTATGTGACTTGTAATTATGTGAGTGAGTGATATGTGGAGTGTATTTATGTCGCATTGAGTAAATTGTAATTATTTGGTGTGTAACTATGTCACACTAAGTGGTATTTTGTGGAGTGCATTTATGCTGCATTGAATGGAGTGTTAATATTTGGCGTGTAATTATGTGGCACTGAGTGGTATTATATGGAGTGTATTTATGTTGCATTGAGTAGAGTGTAATTATGTGGTGTGTAATTATGTGGCACTGAGTGGTATTATGTGAAGTGTATTTATGTTGCATTGAATAGAGTGTAATTATGTGGCTTGTAAATATGTGGTACTGAGTGGTATGTGGGGTGTATTTATGTTGCATTGATTAGAGTGTAATTATATGGAGTGTGATTATGTGGCACTGAGTGGTATTATGTGGTGTGTGTTTATGTTGCATTCAGTAGAGTGTAATTATGTGGCGTGTAATTATGTGGCACTGAGTGGTGTTATGTGGAGTGTATGTTACATTCAGTATAGTGTAAATATGTGGTACTGAGTGGTATTATGTGGAGTGTATGGTGCATTGAGTAGAGTATGATTATGTGGTACTGAGTGGTATTATGTTGAGTGTATTTATGTTGCATTGAGTAGAGTGTAAATATGTGGCGTGTAATTATGTGGCACTGAGAGGTAATGTATGGAGTGTATTTATGTTGCATTGAGTGGAGTGGAGCTATGTGGCATGTAATTATGTGGCACTGAGTGGTATTATGTGGAGTGTATTTATGTTGCATTGAGTAGAGTGTAATTATGTGGCGTGTAATTATGTGGCACTGAGTGGTATGTGGGGTGTATTTATGTTGCAGTGGGTAGAGTTTACTTATATGGCATGTAATTATGTGGCACTGAGTGCTATATGGAGTGTCTTTATGTTGCTTTGAGTGGAGTGTAATTATGTGGCTTGTAATTATATAGTACTAAGTGGTATGTGTGGTGTATTTATGTTGCACTGAGTAGAGTGTAAATAATTATGTGGCACAGTGTTATTATGTGAAGTGTATTTATGTTTAATTGAAAAGAGTGTAATTATGTGATGTGTAATTATGTGGTACTGAGTTGTATTATGTTAAGTGCACTTATGTTGCATTGAGTAGAGTGTAAATATGTGGCATGTAATCATGTGGCACTTAGTGGTATCATGTAGAGTGTATTTCTGTAGCATTGAGTGGACTGTAATTATGTGGCGTGTACTTATGTGGCACTGAGTGGTTTTATGTGGAGAGCATTTATGTTGCATTGAGTAGAGTGTAATTATGTGGTGTGTAATAATGTGGCACTGAGTGGTATTATGTGGAAAGTATTTATGTTGCATTGAGTAGAGTGTAGATATGTGGCGTGTAACTATGTCGCACTGAGTGATATTTTGTGGAGTGTATTTATGTTGCATTGAATACAATGTAAATGTTTGATGTGTAATAATGTGGTACTCAGTGATACTATGTTGAATGTATTTATGTTGCATTGAGTAGAGTGTAAATATGTGGCGTGTAATTATGTGGCACTGAGTGGTACTATATGTAGTGTATTTATGTGGCATTGAGTAAAGTGTAATTATGTGGCGTGTAATTATGTGGCACTGAGTGATATTATGTGGAGTGTACTTATGTTGCATTGAGTAGAGTGTAATTATGTGACTTGTAATTATGTGAGTGAGTGATGTGTGGAGTGTATTTATGTTGCATTGAGTAAATTGTCATTATTTGGTGTGTAACTATGTCACACTAAGTGGTATTTTGTGGAGTGTATTTATGCTGCATTGAATAGAGTGTTAATATTTGGCGTGTAATTATGTGGCACTGAGTGGTATTATATGGAGTGTATTTATGTTGCATTGAGTAGAGTGTAATTATGTGTCATTGAGTGGTATTATATGGAGTGTATTTATGTTGCATTGAGTAGATTGTAAATATGTGGCTTGTGATTATGTCAAGTCAAGTCAAGTCAGGTACATTCAACTGAATAATTGTGCAGTAGTTGAATGGTCTAGTTATATAGAGTATAATAAACCAACGCATGGCACCACCAGCAACCATAGGTGAAATCCAATATCCAGAGATGGATTACCATCAAAATCTTGTTGGTGATGTAGTTTTCTCATGTGGTCATCCACAGGGCTAGTCTGGTGTGTCTCTAGATCGATTGAGACTACAACCAGGACAGCCTGTCAGGACTGGGGTCACGCCCGCAGTCACTAGCCGACCATGCGTGGGATCACCAATTGGAAAAAGGTGCAGTGCAAAGAGTGAAGGTGTGAAGAGAAAGTGACATTAAAAAAGAATAGAGGACTCACGGTAAACTTTAATGAGTGAGAAACCTCTTTCAATTTAAAAACCAGAACAGCGCAAAAACAGCAGTATAAACAAATGACTGCTTTAGGGCCGACATGTTTCTACCAGTAGGGGATATACTCCCTTGGCTTTCTTCAGGGCCTCTGTTCTTAAAAACATTTGCTACTGCAAGTGTTCAAAATGAATCAACTTAATACATAAAGCATATACAGTGACATAATTTAAAGGATATTTTCCTATTCCTCCTTATCAGCTGGTGTTTTTAATGTCACTTTCTCTTCACACCTTCACTCTTTGCACTGCACCTTTTTCCAATTGGTGATCCCACGCATGGTCGGCTAGTGACTGCGGGCGTGACCCCAGTCCTGACAGGCTGTCCTGGTTGTAGTCTCAATCGATCTAGAGACACACCAGACTAGCCCTGTGGATGACCACATGAGAAAACTACATCACCAACAAGATTTTGATGGTAATCCATCTCTGGATATTGGATTTCACCTATGGTTGCTGGTGGTGCCATGCGTTGGTTTATTATACTCTATATAACTAGACCATTCAACTACTGCACAATTATTCAGTTGTTTGACACTATGTATGGTTTTAGACACACCTTTGTCTTGATGATAGACCCCCAGGTTTCTTGTATTTTGATATTGCATTAAGGGAAATTACCTGGGCCGGTCTTTAAATTCCCTTAGACCCTCCAACCCCCGTCTTTGTATTTGAAGTCAGGTACATTTATATAGCGCGCTACATACCCAGAGGGTCTCAAGGCGCTTGAGGAAGGGTGGAGAATTATTTGTCAAATATCCAAGTTTTAAGTTGCTTTCTGAATGCCAGATGGTTCTGCGTGAGACGAAGGTGAGTGGGGAGTGAGTTCCAGGTTTTAGCTGCCAGGTAGGAGAAGGATCTACCTCCCATGGTGGTTTTATTGATGCGAGGTACGGTAGCAAGGGCTTGGTTGGAGGATCGTAGCTGGCGGGGGGGGGTTGTAGAAGGAGAGTTGTGTGTTGAGGCATTCGGGTCCAAGTTCGTAAAGTGCTTTGTGTGCGTGGGTTAGGAGGCGGAAAGTAATCCTCTTATTGACGGGGAGCCAGTGGAGTTTTTTCAGGTGACTGGAGATGTGGTCTTTACGCGGGATGTCTAGTATGAGTCTGGCTGATGCGTTCTGGGTGCTTTGGAGTTTTTTCTGGAGTTTTGCGGTGGTACCGGCGTATAGGGTGTTTCCGTAGTCCAGGCGGCTTGTAACCAGGGCGTGGGTGACCGTTTTTCTGGTCTCGGTGGGGATCCAGCGAAATGTTTTTTTGAGCATGCGAAGAATGTTGAAGCAAGAAGATGAGACGGCGCTGACCTGTCTGGACATCGAGAGGGAGGAGTCTAGGATGACGCCCAGGTTCTGTGCGTGATCCGTCGGGATGGGGGCTTTTCCAAGGGCCTCTGGCCACCAGGAGTTATCCCAGGCGGAGGGGGAGGTTCCTAAGATAAGGACTTCTGTTTTGTCTGAGTTAAGTTTCAGACGGCTATGCTTCATCCATTCGGCTACTTCTTTCATTCCTTCATGTAGGTTGGTTTTGGCGATGTTAGGGTCTTTGGTGAGTGAGAGGATAAGTTGGGTGTCATCAGCGTAGGAGATGATGTTGAGGTTGTGTTGGCGCGCGATGGCTGCGAGGGGGCTCATGTATACGTTGAAGAGGGTGGGGCTGAGTGAGGATCCTTGTGGTGTGTATTTATGTTGCATTGAGTACAGTGTAATTATGTGGCATGTATCTATGTCACACTGAGTGGTATTATGTGGAGTGTATTTATGTTGCAATGAGTAGAGTGTAGTTATGTGGTGAGTAACTATGTGGCACTGAGTGGTATTATGAAGAGTGTATTTATGCTACATTGAATAGAGTAATTGTAAAGTGTGATTATGTGGTACTGAGTGGTTTTATGAGGAGTGTATTTATGTTGCACTGAGTAGAGTGTAATTACGTGGTGTGTAATTATATGGTACTAAGTGTTATTATGTGGAGTGTATTTATAATGCATTGATATTGCATGTGGCGTGTAATTATGTGGCACTGAGACACTTATTCAAACGAGCCTCTGATTTAAATATAGCACCGGACTCTAAGAACAGGGAAGCATTGTCTGCGTCCCCGGTGAACATACTCGCCTTTTTCAAGAAACAGTGGCCAACAGAAGTAGGCAATTCGGATGACTAGCGGTTCGGTTTCCAATGGTCGTGGGCGCTATTCGTTCAGGTCACAAGAGCACTTCACCACAGACTGGACAGTGAAAGTGCAGCAACTGCCCTGTCCACATGGTGCCTCTTGTCCAGACCAGCGAGTACTGTCCAGTCGTTCTGCCACGGCTCCGGTGTCTCCTCCCCTCTGTTGACAAGGCAGGCTATATGTGCTCTTAGGCCGTTGGTCAAATACTGCTGTGTCTGTCCTGGGGTTTGAGTTGGCAACAGAAGTAATGCACAGATGGCTGAATTATGGCAGGGCCTTTCGGCGCCAGTGCCATACATCGGAGATCTGTGCCTGCCTGCACGACCGTAGGTTCAATCCCAATGGGCCCACACTACCTTTCATCCTTGCAAGGTCGACTAATCAGAACCATTTGCTTCGGCAACCAAAAAACACGCAGAAGAGTCCCAAAAGACCCTGGGAGTATGTCAACTCGGCCCTGTCAGAACATCTCGCCAGGACCAATGCCCTTGATCCCACACAAAATGGCTTCTGTGCTGGGCACAGCACGGAGACCGCTCTTCTTGTGATGGTGGAACATCTCCGTGCGGTGTTGGATGCTGGTCAGATGGCGGCGCTGATATTGTTAGACCTCAGCGCCGCCTTCGACACGGTCTCTCACAGTATCCTTCTGCATCGGCTCGAGGAGATTGGTGTCGGTGGTCAGGCGCTGCAGTGGTTCCGCTCCTTCCTCGGCAATCGTTCCTTCTGTGTTGCCATCCCTCCCTTTAAGTCCAACTCCCAGCCACTGGCCATGGGGGTTCCGCAGGGGTCCTCGCTGAGTCCCACGTTGTTTGATCTGTACGTGAGACCGCTGGCTGAGGTCGCCAGGCAGTGGGGCCTAACTCTGGTCTCATATGCCGACGACACACAGCTGGCGGTCACTCTCATCGGGGATGCGGAACAAGATGCCCCCAGGTTTCAGGATGGACTGAAGGCGGTGGCTAGCTGGTTGACGGGGAACTGTCTCCAGCTTAATGCCACTAAGACAGAGGTTATGATTGTCGGAAGGGGAGTGGAACTATGGGGTGACCAATGGTGGCCGCCAGAGCTGGGACCAACCCCGACTCCGGTGTCGGAGTTGAAAAATCTGGGAGTCTGGCTTGACGCTGGTCTTACCTTCGTAGGACACACTAAAAAAACAGCTGCCTGTTGTTTTGGTCTGTTGAGAGGCTTAAGACCTGTCCTCAAATTCTTCGATGCCCCAACCAGGCAGCTGGTAATCCAGGCCACTGTCATCTCTCGCCTGGACTACGCTAGCTCTCTCCTGGTTGGGGCCAATCAGGCTGAGTTTACTCGCCTGCAACGGGTACAAAATGCTGCGGCCAGAGCGATTGTCGGCCTGCCCAGATTTTGCCCGGTGGCGAGTGTCCTTCGCTCCCTACACTGGCTTCCAGTGAGGAAGCGTATTCTCTTCAAGGTCCTTTGTTTGACCTTTAAGATTTTGAGAGGTATAGGCCCTGAAATCATGTCCAGCTTTCTCTCTTTCTATGTCCCCACACGCACCCTCCGCTCCCAAGGCCAGGCCTTTGCTGTAGTTCCTAGATTTAAGCTCAGCCGTATGGGGGGACGCTCCTTCAGCGTAAAAGCTGCATCAACTTGGAACTCTCTCCCGGTTGAAATTCACCTGCTGGAGGATCTCATGACTTTCCGGAAAGCAATAAAAACCTTTCTGTTTTAGCTGTCCCTTTTAGTTTTCTGCTTATTCCTGTTGTGTTATGTTCCTCCTTGTCTATGCGCCAGGACGCTCCTTGGCTGGAGTAGCTGTGCGCACAAAAAATAACAATAACATAACATAACATAACGTATGCTTTACAATTCATTACATGGGCGATGAAGTTCAGGAGCCCGAAGTACACCTTTCAAGACAGTTTACGGAGCTCAACATCCTTAGAGGGGATTTTCGCCTTAAAAACGAATGAAGATTAACCCCTGGAAACTTGACACCCTTAAAAATAGAAAAACATACCAACAGACCACCCCATCCCCTAATTTGTTCACCATGTCCTTAGTTAGGAGGCAATCTGTCTACTAAATGTGAGCCCCACGCTGAAAAGAACATGAGTAAGAAGTGTGTGAGAATGTAACATGAACAAGCATTTCGAAGAAACTTATAGCTGCTCCTAAACTGTCTTCTTTCTTGTCTGAGATGCCTTGAGGCTCCGAGGGTGTGAGGGGCTTTGGGGCATGGAAGCTGCTGTCAGGTTGCTATACATATGCTAATGTAACCACGGTTTCCAGTGTTTGTGTTCTGCTGGAGAAAGGCGGCGTCATGTAGTTTAGGTTAAGTAAACTAAAGTTTTGCTTTGTATAATGGGTTACTCCTCTGACTTGGCCTCTTGGTTTGTCCTCACCAACAAACAATTTGCCTTTCAAGGAAACCCATATATCTTTAAATGTAAATTTTTAAGAAAGCCAAGTATTGTGCAAGAACATACGTGTAAAGTGTAAACAGGTTTTTCCTGCAGCAGTTATTGTCTCTCTTCAAACAGGGGATTTTTGAAACCTGTCAAAACGCGCATACTTTTTTACTTATAAATTATCTGTTATTGATTCTTAAAGACTGTTTAACACTCATTGCAGAGCTTTATTATTCTAGCTATCAGCAAACAACAGAGTGAACATTCATGATCTATGTAAATACTGTGGCAGTGGCTCTTTATAATTCTTTGGCCTTTTATCAGGTTTCATTTAGGTGTTATCTGGGATCATTTGAACATAAGCGCTAGTACAGAAAAACAAGCATTTGAAAGAAAAGCAGGCTAGCGCGGTAAAAGCAATTAGTAACAGGATACTAAGTTAAGCAAGGGCGGCTGCGTTCTGGAAGGCAATAAATTGCAGATAACAAAAGCAAGTGACAAAGGAGGAATGCAGCTGTCAGCCTGATCGCTCCCAAGACCCCTAGGCCATGGGAGTGAACATTTTAAGAAGAGGTGTGACATGCACCCTCCTTTGGCCAATTGCGTGCTTTCATTTATTGAAAGCAACACCCAAAGGCCAATAGAATTTAACAACCAGACGTACAAGCTTTCTGAAAGCTTTCTGAATGTCTGATTTCAAGAGGCCTCCCTTAGTGCAGCGCATGTGCGCTGCGCTAGGCGAGACCTAAAAACACCTGAGCGTGTCTCATTTAGAAGGTGGCCCTTTAGTGAGGCTCATGGAGGTTTGCTTGCTCTCCCCTCTCTCAATCTCCCCTACAAATGCATGAAGCCGGAAGCACTAACACCTGGGTGTCAAACATGTGATGCTGTATAAATACGCAAATACTGTGTGGCCGCATCTCTGGTGTTGTAACTTCACTATATAGTGAGACCTCTGAGCAAACTGTGATGACCGCTGATTCCGGATACGTGAGGATCACACCTCTTGAGGCGCCTCAGGGGCCAGTGCGGACTGAGAGGTACACGTCAAGTGGTGGTCAGTGGATAGGCCACCTGAGCTCCCGTGGGGACACTTAAACACCGTACTCTGGCCTGAAAGCTTATGGGGGGAGGGTGAGCGGGGGCCTCCATGTACCTTGCCGGGTGGGGATCAAGTTCAGGCCTGGACTGGCCCACGCGGGCATCGGGCAATTCCCTGGTGCGCCGCAAGGGTGGGGGCTAGTTTTGGGCCCCTCACGGCCGATCTTGTTACAGGGCTGTTTTTGCAAAATCGGCCCTGTAACAAAATTGGCCGAAAGCCGGCCCCAGCTGTGGAAAAAGCAAACAAAACAGGTGATGGACCGAATGTGGATCAATGTCACACATTCACCCCAGTCCAAAGATCAGGGCCCAAATCCATCGTTTTTTTGCACTCCACACCACCCTGGGTTAGACAATGGCGATATGCAAATCAGCTCTGACCCTGTGCCCCATGGGAACAGTCCAGTCCGAACTACAAAAGCCATGTCCTTCCCAGAACGGAATCAAGCATCCGAGGACCGGACCGGTTTCTAGGTAACACCTCTCATCAGCCCGGCTAGCTTGACTCCAGTGGTGTGGAGTGCCTGGGACCCACGTCTGGGCATCACCAGCGCACTTATGGCGGCAATTGCAAACAAAACAGGCGATGGACCGAATGTGGATCAATGTCACACATTCACCCCAGTCCAAAGATCTGGGCCCAAATCCATTGTTTTTTTGCACTCCACACCACCCTGGGTTAGACAATGGCGATATGCAAATCAGCTCTGACCCTGTGCCCCATGGGAACAGTCCAGTCCGAACTACAAAAGCCATGTCCTTCCCAGAACGGAATCAAGCATCCGAGGACTGGACCGGTTTCGAGGTAACACCTCTCATCAACCCGGCTAGCTTGACTCCAGTGGTGTGGAGTGCCTGGGACCCACGTCTGGGCATCCCCAGCGCACTTATGGCGGCAATTGCAAACAAAACAGGTGATGGACCGAATGTGGATCAATGTCACACATTCACCCCAGTCCAAAGATCTGGGCCTAAATCCATCGTTTTTTTGCACTCCACACCACCCTGGGTTAGACAATGGCGATATGCAAATCAGCTCTGACCCTGTGCCCCATGGGAACAGTCCAGTCCGAACTACAAAAGCCATGTCCTTCCCAGAAAGGAATCAAGCATCCGAGGACCGGACCGGTTTCGAGGTAACACCTCTCATCAGCCCGGCTAGCTTGACTCCAGTGGTGTGGAGTGCCTGGGACCCACGTCTGGGCATCCCCAGCCCACTTATGGCGGCAATTGCAAACAAAACAGGTGATGGACCGAATGTGGATCAATGTCACACATTCACCCCAGTCCAACGATCTGGGCCCAAATCCATCATTTTTTTGCACTCCACACCACCCTGGGTTAGACAATGGCGATATGCAAATCAGCTCTGACCCTGTGCCCCATGGGAACAGTCCAGTCCGAACTACAAAAGCCATGTCCTTCCCAGAACGGAATCAAGAATCCGAGGACCGGACCGGTTTCGAGGTAACACCTCTCATCAGCCCGGCTAGCTTGACTCCAGTGGTGTGGAGTGCCTGGGACCCACGTCTGGGCATCCCCAGCGCACTTATGGCGGCAATTGCAAACAAAACAGGTGATGGACCGAATGTGGATCAATGTCACACATTCACCCCAGTCCAAAGATCTGGGCCCAAATCCATCGTTTTTTTGCACTCCACACCACCCTGGGTTAGACAATGGCGATATGCAAATCAGCTCTGACCCTGTGCCCCATGGGAACAGTCCAGTCCGAACTACAAAAGCCATGTCCTTCCCAGAACGGAATCAAGCATCCGAGGACCGGACCGGTTTCGAGGTAACACCTCTCATCAGCCCGGCTAGCTTGACTCCAGTGGTGTGGAGTGCCTGGGACCCACGTCTGGGCATCCCCAGCGCACTTATGGCGGCAATTGCAAACAAAACAGGTGATGGACCGAATGTGGATCAATGTCACACATTCACCCCAGTCCAAAGATCTGGGCCCAAATCCATTGTTTTTTTGCACTCCACACCACCCTGGGTTAGACAATGGCGATATGCAAATCAGCTCTGACCCTGTGCCCCATGGGAACAGTCCAGTCCGAACTACAAAAGCCATGTCCTTTCCAGAACGGAATCAAGAATCCGAGGACCGGACCGGTTTCGAGGTAACACCTCTCATCAGCCCGGCTAGCTTGACTCCAGTGGTGTGGAGTGCCTGGGACCCACGTCTGGGCATCCCCAGCGCACTTATGGCGGCAATTGCAAACAAAACAGGTGATGGACCGAATGTGGATCAATGTCACACATTCACCCCAGTCCAAAGATCTGGGCCCAAATCCATCGTTTTTTTGCACTCCACACCACCCTGGGTTAGACAATGGCGATATGCAAATCAGCTCTGACCCTGTGCCCCATGGGAACAGTCCAGTCCGAACTACAAAAGCCATGTCCTTCCCAGAACGGAATCAAGCATCCGAGGACCGGACCGGTTTCGAGGTAACACCTCTCATCAGCCCGGCTAGCTTGACTCCAGTGGTGTGGAGTGCCTGGGACCCAGGTCTGGGCATCCCCAGCGCACTTATGGCGGCAATTGCAAACAAAACAGGTGATGGACCGAATGTGGATCAATGTCACACATTCACCCCAGTCCAAAGATCTGGGCCCAAATCCATCGTTTTTTTGCACTCCACACCACCCTGGGTTAGACAATGGCGATATGCAAATCAGCTCTCTCCCTGTGCCCCATGGGAACAGTCTAGTCCGGACTAAAAAAGCCATGTCCTTCCCAGAACGGAATCAAGCATCCGAGGACCGGACTGGTTTCGAGGTAACACCTCTCATCAGCCCGGCTAGCTTGACTCCAGTGGTGTGGAGTGCCTGGTACCCACGTCTGGGCATCCCCAGCGCACTTATGGCGGCAATTGCAAACAAAACAGGTGATGGATCGAATGTGGATCATGTGGTGTGGAGCATATTCCGCCCTAAGTGCACTGGGGATGCCCAGACGTGGGTCCCAGGCACTCCACACCACTGGAGTCAAGCTAGCCGGGATGATGAGAGGTGTTACCTCGAAACCGGTCCGGTCCTCGGATGCTTGATTCCGTTCTGGGAAGGACATGGCTTTTGTAGTTCGGACTGGACTGTTCCCATGGGGCACAGGGTCAGAGCTGATTTGCATGTCGCCATTGTCTAACCTAGGGTGGTGTGGAGTGCAAAAAAATGATGGATTTGGGCCCAGATCTTTGGACTGGGATGAGTGTGTGACATTGATCCACATTCGGTCCATCACCTGTTGTGGTTGCATATTCCGCCCTAAGTGCGCTGGGGATGCCCAGACGTGGGTCCCAGGCACTCCACACCACTGGAGTCAAGCTAGCCGGGCTGATGAGAGGTGTTACCTCGAAACCGGTCCGGTCCTCGGATGCTTGATTCCGTTCTGGGAAGGACATGGCTTTTGTGGTTCGGACTGGACTGTTCCCATGGGGCACAGGGTCAGAGCTGATTTGCATATCGCCATTGTCTAACCCAGGGTGGTGTGGAGTGCAAAAAAACGATGGATTTGGGCCCAGATCTTTGGACTGGGATGAGTGTGTGACATTGATCCACATTCGGTCCATCACCTGTTGTGTTTGCATATTCCGCCCTAAGTGCGCTGGGGATGCCCAGACGTGGGTCCCAGGCACTCCACACCACTGGAGTCAAGCTAGCCGGGCTGATGAGAGGTGTTACCTCGAAACCGGTCCGGTCCTCGGATGCTTGATTCCGTTCTGGGAAGGACATGGCTTTTGTAGTTCGGACTGGACTGTTCCCATGGGGCACAGGGTCAGAGCTGATTTGCATATCGCCATTGTCTAACCCAGGGTGGTGTGGAGTGCAAAAAAACGATGGATTTGGGCCCAGATCTTTGGACTGGGATGAGTGTGTGACATTGATCCACATTCGGTCCATCACCTGTTGTGTTTGCATATTCCGCCCTAAGTGCGCTGGGGATGCCCAGACGTGGGTCCCAGGCACTCCACACCACTGGAGTCAAGCTAGCCGGGCTGATGAGAGGTGTTGCCTCGAAACCGGTCTGGTCCTCGGATGCTTGATTCCGTTCTGGGAAGGACAGGGCTTTTGTAGTTCGGACTGGACTGTTCCCATGGGGCACAGGGTCAGAGCTGATTTGCATATCGCCATTGTCTAACCCAGGGTGGTGTGGAGTGCAAAAAAACGATGGATTTGTGCCCAGATCTTTGGACTGGGATGAGTGTGTGACATTGATCCACATTCGGTCCATCACCTGTTGTGTTTGCATATTCCGCCCTAAGTGCGCTGGGGATGCCCAGACGTGGGTCCCAGGCACTCCACACCACTGGAGTCAAGCTAGCCGGGCTGATGAGAGGTGCTACCTCGAAACCGGTCCGGTCCTCGGATGCTTGATTCCGTTCCGGGAAGGACATGGCTTTTGTAGTTCGGACTGGACTGTTCCCATGGGGCACAGGGTCAGAGCTGATTTGCATATCGCCATTGTCTAACCCAGGGTAGTGTGGAGTGCAAAAAAACGATGGATTTGGGCCCAGATCTTTGGACTGGGATGAGTGTGTGACATTGATCCACATTCGGTCCATCACCTGTTGTGTTTGCATATTCCGCCCTAAGTGCGCTGGGGATGCCCAGACGTGGGTCCCAGGCACTCCACACCACTGGAGTCAAGCTAGCCGGGCTGATGAGAGGTGTTACCTCGAAACCGGTCCGGTCCTCGGATGCTTGATTCCGTTCTGGGAAGGACATGGCTTTTGTAGTTCGGACTGGACTGTTCCCATGGGGCACAAGGTCAGAGCTGATTTGCATATCGCCATTGTCTAACCCAGGGTGGTGTGGAGTGCAAAAAAACGATGGATTTGGGCCCAGATCTTTGGACTGGGATGAGTGTGTGACATTGATCCACATTCGGTCCATCACCTGTTGTGTTTGCATATTCCGCCCTAAGTGCGCTGGGAATGCCCAGACGTGGGTCCCAGGCACTCCACACCACTGGAGTCAAGCTAGCCGGGCTGATGAGAGGTGTTACCTTGAAACCGGTCCGGTCCTCGGATGCTTGATTCCGTTCTGGAAAGGACATGGCTTTTGTAGTTCGGATTGGACTGTTCCCATGGGGCACAGGGTCAGAGCTGATTTGCATATCGCCATTGTCTAACCCAGGGTGGTGTGGAGTGCAAAAAAACGATGGATTTGGGCCCAGATCTTTGGACTGGGATGAGTGTGTGACATTGATCCACATTCGGTCCATCACCTGTTGTGTTTCCAGCTGTGGAAAAAGGCACGGGCCGATGACCTTTTTCAAAGTTGCCCGGCGCTAACCGCCTCTAATACCACTCAAGTTACCAAACAAAGAGGCAGGCGCTGGAGACTGGAAGGCAGGAAACAGAAGTTTTATTCCGACGGAGCAGTACACATCAATTCAGACAACAGGGTATCTTCACGAGGTGCTCTAACCGCATCTCTGAGGCCTGGCCTCTTATACACCGGTTTATGATCTTTATTACAGTTTATTGCATGTGGCACATTGTCGTAAATACTTTGAAGTACGGAAAGGCATCCTCGGAATCCCCGCTTCAGGCCCGTTCCCACACACATTTACAGTAGAAGTCCCCACCCCGGTCACAACAGGTGACGATTGTTGCGCAGCTGGACATTCCGCCGATTCACGGAATGTATGTGGTCGATCGGATCTCATGGGGTCGGGGCTTTGATCAACTCGTGGATCCTTTAATGGGAGAAGCTTCCTACTGTATGGGGGGGCAATAAACAGGGCCAGGTGGCGGCCTGGGAACGAGTAAGACAATCGGGTACAGAGGAAAGGGGGTTTTATCAAAGGACCCGGGATCTTGAAAGGAATGGAGGGAGGTGTTGAGCTGGGAACAGGATGGGGTTCCGAGGCAGGGTTGCGCTGAAGAGGGGTTTATGGCCCAAGCATGTGGGAGCGGGGGGTTGTCAGCGCGCGCGGGGGATGCCTGCGAGGTCAGGAGAGAGAGAGAGACGCGCTGGCTGTTGGCGATGGGCAGAGTGGCTGTGGTATTGAAAATGGCTGCCGCTTACGCGCACAAATGGACTCAAAAAGGGGGACAAGATGGCGCCGATAAGTTGACACTGCAGACCAGATTTTAACAGTCCTCCCTTTTCAACATATCTAGCCAGCTTGTCTAATCAATGTCTATCTGCATCAGATTCCTAACCTCGACATCATACAGTGCTCTCGTGCGTTCTTTTTCAAAGTCCACAGTCTTGGGGCAGATACAATTCGCACATAGTGAACACAGAGGCGGCAGGCATTGAATTCCTAAGCAGAACCCACATATTACAACCACAGGGATCAGGATAATAGTAAACAGTATCCAGCCCCAGTTCTTAACAGTACTCCAAAACCATCCACCAAGCGACCATTCTTCTTGCTCCTGGTGAACTTCTGAGGAGAGTCTGTGGAGATGTTCGATGGCTTTGTACACTGAGGGTGAATTGTCCGGTATATATGTACAGCAGCTGGACCCAATAATGCGGCATGCTCCACCACGATCCGCTAGAACCACATCTAGAACAAGGCGGTTCTGGAGAGCCACCAAGCGGACCGCTTGAAGCTTGGCTGTATTGTTGGCAAGGATGCCAGCTGTGATGTTCATTGTTGTCTCGACTGCCTGAGTCAAATGTCGGATGGCACGGCTGTTTGCCATCGGGCCCCAGAGCGGAACAAGTCCCTTCATTGCATCGAGGAACTGTGCTCCTGTAGAGTCGGCTTGTTCAATGTCCTTGGCTCGTTTTTGTCTATGGTGATTCGCCGGAGCCACATAGGTCGGAGGAAGGACGAAGGAGATAAAACAGGTGCCCCCCCAGCCTTTGGGGAGCCAGGTGTAGGCTTTTGTGCCGCAAACAAAGTACATGTTTGGAGAGGATACAAAGGAAGGTGGATCGGTGGAGTCCAAAGTTCTGGTGATGCGGCAGGCACTGCGGCCCACCAGCTGTGTCCCAAGTCCTTCTATGCACATAAGGCCTGTGACGTTTTATGACGGATAGGGCCACAGTCAAGGTGGCAGCTGTTCGTTTCCGAAGGTAGGAGAAGGTGGGTCTGGTCGGATTGTTAAACACCTGCATTTCAATTCGTTCTTTGACAGGGATGTCCATGTGGATAGAGTCGTTGGAGGTCTGCGAGCAGAAGTGTGTCTTCGTTTTGCTTCGCCAGACCTCATGAAAGAAATGCGTCATAGTTTTGCTGGAGGTGGCATTATCCCTATAGCTCTCTTGTAAGAGGATCAGCCAAGCAAGGCAGGAGCCGTGAATTGAGAAGGGTGAAGGGATGAAGGGTATCGAATGTCCAGTGGCGTGGGGTAGCAACCCACAGATCCAGCAGTTGGTGGCATTGGTGGCAAGATTGTGTTGGTGCAGCAGTTGCACGAAGGAGTTGTTCCAAAACTCCTTTTGCCTTTCTCTGAGTTGGGGTGAAAGAGAAATCAGATAATGCTCCTTCATGGTGGTAGGCTGTGTAGTGGTCAGGAATGTCTCATGAGCGGGTGCGCTTTCTTCCACAATCCAGAGGGTGGTCATGAGGAGGAGGCAAAAGAGGATTGCGATAAAGAGTGCAATTGTCTTAGAACTGTGGATTTTGTCAGTCTTTGGGTTTCTGTAGTGAATCTTCGGGTGTCCGGTTGCTTCCATCATCTTCTTATCGGGCGCTTCCATCATCTTCTTATCGGGCGCTTCCATTATCTTCAAGGGAGCTCGGTAGCAGGCAGAACCAAAGACCTCGTCTGGCTTTCTCTCCTGACAGCCTTTGTAGTGTTAGGCCACCGATCTAAGAATTATGACTTAGTCAATGGTCTACTTAGCCGAAACTCCCTCCTTTCGTCGCAGGTTATACCCTTCTCTGGATGGCACTGTGGGGGCAGGAATCTTTGCTAGTTCGAGTGTCTCTGTGTCTGGATAGCAGTTCAATGATGGTCGGTCTTTGTCCAGGAGCTCTTCCTGGGTGGTCACGTCTTCGGTCGTCGTCAGAGTCGGGGGGATCCGTTTGCAGTGGTGCGCATGTACCCAGGTCCGTTTTCCTTCCACTCGAAGAGCTGTTCGGGTGGTGAGGAGGACTTGCCAGGGGCCCGTCCACCGGGGTTCCAGACTCTTGGCACGCTGGAAGTTTCTTATCAAGACGTAGTCCCCGGGTTGCAGGTTATGTCCGGGACCCCTGGAAGCGTCAGGGATGGCATGCAGCACCTGTTGGTGAATGACAGACAGAGTTTCAGTCAATTTATACAAGTAATCAGACATTAGGACGTCCGGGACGTCATGAATGGAAGTCGGTTTTGGTGCAGACCAGACGCTCATGGGTCGACCGAAAACGACCTCGTAAGGTGTCAAGTGGTGTTTGGTGGGGGTGGAACGCATCGATAGCAATGCCAGTGGGAGAGCGTCTAGCCATTTCAGTCCTGTGGTAGCCACTATCTTAGCTAGTTTTAGTTTTAGTGTGGCATTGTGTCGCTCAACAAATCCAGCAGACTGGGGGTGGAAGACTGCCTGGAACTTCTGTTTTACACCCAGCCCCTTCAAGATGAGCTGGATAACTTCGGCTACGAAGTGGGGGCCATTGTCGCTCCACAAAATTCGTCAAAGGCCGTAGCGAGGGAAAAATTCTTTTAATAGTACTTTTGCAGTGGCCATGGCAGTGTTGTCACGGGTTGGGTATGCTTACACCCATTTGCTGAATGCACACACCACAACAAGTATGTATTTCAGGCCTTGGCATCTGTCTAGTTGGATGTAGTCCATCTGTAGGACTTCAAATGGGTGATTGGGAACCCAAAACCCTCCCCGGGGTACTACAGTTCCTTTCCCAGGGTTATGTTGAAAGCATATAAAGCATTGTTGGACCAGACGTTTGGCGGAGTCTGTGATTTTGTCGTTGTGCCAAACTCTGGAGACAAGTTTGATCATGGGAGCTGATCCTATGTGTGCAGGGGAGTGTGCCATAGTCAATATGGGAATCAGGTATGAGTCAGGTAGCAACCATTTGTTCGTGTCTTTTGTTCGCCAGCAGCCTTCGTCGTCTTTCAGTCCCACCCGTGCCCATTCAGTCAATTTGTGTTGCGAGCTAGCCATTGAATGTCCCTAATAGTGTCCCTACCGTCGGTCCATGTCTCTGCTTGGGACCTGGTCACATACATGTGTGTCGTCGTCAAATTCTCAGCTGTGGTCCGAGCAGTGATGTCGCCTAGTGCATTTCCCTGTCCAATAATGTCTGTCACCTTCTTGTGTGCCTGGCATTTGATGACCGCAAGTCGTTTGGGGAGGAGGACAGCTTCGATCAGGGCGGAGACTAGATCTCCATGTAAGATGGGGGTGCCGTGCAAGGTCAAGAATCCCCTCTCCTTCCAAAGGAGTCCAAAATGGTGAACCACCCCGAAGGCATTCTGGCTGTCGGTGTAAATGTTTGCTGTGGTTCCTGCTGCTAGGATGCATGCTCGTGTCAGGGCAATCAGTTCTGCTGCCTGTGCCGATCGTTGTGTGATGCGGGCTGTCTCTACTACAGTCCGGGCTGTGGTGACCGCATAAGCAGCTGAGGTGGTGCCATCAGGGAGTTTGATTCAAGAACCGTCCACCCACAGCTCTCCATCGGGGTCAGAAAAAGCTGTGTCTCTGAGGTCGACCCTACTCCTAGTCTGTTCGTCCGTGAAGGTCACACAGTCATGTACAGGGGACACATTGGGATCGTTTTCCGGTAGGGGCAACAAGGTTGGCGGGTTCAGTGTGGTGCATCTTTTCAGGGTGATGTGGGGTGCAAGCAGAGTCAGTTCGTACCCAGTCAGTCGTGCACTCGTCAGGTGTTGCGTTTTAGGTTGGTTCAGGAGGGTTTCAACTGCATGGGGTACTAATACCGTGAGGGAATTCGAGAGCACGATCCCCTCACTTTGTCGGATAGAGATAGCAGCGGCAGCTACAGCTCGAAGGCAGTCAGGCAAGGCTCTGGCTACGGGGTCAAGAGTGGCAGAGAAGTAAGCGCATGGTCGTTGCTTTGGGCCAATGGACTGGGTCAAGACAGACAAAGCACATCCCTCCCTTTCGTGAGTGTAGAGGGAGAAGGGCTTCGTGTAATCGGGGGTACCTAGGACAGGGGCGGAACAAAGGGCATCTTGTAGTTCTATGAAGGAGGATTGGCATTCAGGGGTCCAAGGGAGTGGGAAGGGGACATCTTTAGCTAGCAGAGAAAGCTGCGGTTTCACAATGAGACTGAAGTTTAGCAACCACTGTCGACAGAAGGAGGTGAGGCCTAGTAGGGAGCGGACTTGTTTCTGAGTCTTAAGGACAACGGTTTCGAGAATGGTTTGGATCCGGTCGGGAGTAAGCTTCCTTCCGTCTTTGGACAAAAGGTGGCCTAAGTAAGTGACCTGGGGTTGGCAGAATTGCAACTTCTTTTTGGAGACCTTGTGGCCATTTTCCACAAGGAAGTGCATGAGTTGAATGGTGGCTGTGACTGCTAGTGGAGTGGTGTCGGCCGCCAAAAGGATGTCATCGACGTATTGTATCAACACCACTCCATCGGGTAACTGGACTTCATCCAGTTGTCTCTTGAGGGCCTGACTGTAGATGCTGGGGCTTTCTGTGTAGCCTTGGGGTGCTCGACAGAATCTATATGAGCGGGCTTTTAGGGTGAAGCCAAAGAGGTATCGGCTGTCTGGATGGATGGGGATAGAGAAGAAAGCATTTTTGAGGTCAATGACAGTGAAGGTGGTGGCAGTAGAAGGAATCAAAGTCAGGATAGTGGTGATGTCTGAGATCACGGGGTACTGGGGTACAACTACTTTGTTGATCTCTCGAAGGTCGATGATGAAGCGGGACGCTTTCTCATATCCCTCTCCTTGTTTCTTGATGATGGGCAAGATAGGGCTGTTGCAAACATTGCTAACCACTTCCTCTACCACTCCTGCGTCTATCAGTGACTGAATAATCTTTACCAATGCCTTCTCGCCCTCGGGCGATATCCGATATTGTGGAAGTTTCGGGAGTATTGCGTCCTGTCGAACAGTGCACTGGGTCAATCATCATGCGTCCTACGTCCAAATATGTCTTTGCCCACAGATACGGAGGCAGAGCGTCAAGTAGGGACGAGTCAGCGTCAGTGATGGAAAACATGCGCCGGGAAGGGCAATGTCTGAGCAGAATTGGGTTGTCGTACAGGAAAACTCGAACTCCGTCTTGTGAACATCTAATAGTAGCTCGGAAATGTTTCAGCAAGTCAAGTCCCATAATGGCGTCAGGAGTATTGGCGGAAAGCAAAAATGTCGTGTCAGTTGTGTTGTTCTCTAAGTCAAAGGAGATCGGTGTGGACAAAGGGTTAGTGGAGGGCGTTCCATCGAAACCTATCGATGTTACAAGCGAGCCAGACAAGGGTGCCCTTGGAATCAGTCGTTTAGATAACACACTACGTGTCGCGCCAGTGTCTACCAGAAATGGAGACTTTGTACCCAGGACCTTAGCGGTGACATAAGGACCTTGCTGGTCAACATAGAGCTCGATTGGATCCCTCCCTTGCCCTAGGCAGTCCTATGCGAAGTCGCGGGCATCGTCGCAGTCAGACTGTTGGTACTGGTTCTGTCGGGGACGGTCAAATGTATTCGGTCTGTTTGATCTATTGTTAGTCGTGTCATTCGTGGACCCCCGTTGCTGTCCTCTATTTCTCGGTCCACCCGTTACGTCCTTGGGATCCCTATTTCTGTTCATCCCCAACAGAACCGGACACTGGGATTTCCAATGGCCGAATCCTTTGCAGAAAGCACACTGGTCCTCGCTAATGTCTCTATGTCCAACATGGGGTGTTGGGGTGCGGTCTTTAGGGGGTGCGTTCCTAGGGACATTTGTCTGAAAGTTCCCTTTGTACTGCTCTCGTCCTACAGTCACCCCTTGCAACTGAGCAATCATCACCCTTTCTTTTAAGTCTTTCTTCTTTTTCTCTGTCGCTCTATCGTTTTCATTTTTCTGGTGCTCGTAATATTGGGCCATCTGGAGGATAGCCGCGGGTTTTGGAGATTGCCCAACTACTCTCGCTGGCCTGCAGTTTCTGAGAGACCTCCTGCGACAAACCTTTTACATAATTCTGGACAAACAGATGGTGTCCGGTTGCAGTGGTCATGTCCTGGCCGCTGTAATCGGAGAACACCGTTTCAAACCGGGAGAAGTATTCCGATACGTCTTCCTGGGGTTTCTGACGACAGGCCGTTACTATCGACCAGTCCACTTTCTTTTCTGGGATCAGGGTTTTCAATTTCTGTACAATTTTGTCTGGGAGTTCTAAAATGGATTTCAAAGGCTTCTGTCCAGGTTCTCGTTGCCCATCTATGCCATCGAGTTGTGACCAGGTATGTCCGAACAGCTCAAGGTGGTCGACTTTCCGGATTTGCTTCCACACATCAGCTGGTAGACATAACCCAAAAAACAAGTCGATGTCAGCCAGGGTCATAATCGTTGAACCTAGGGCTGTACCTAATTAAGTGTAGAAAGCAGTGGGGTTTTTACGTAAATCGGACTTCCGGAACGTCAGAATATCTTGCCGATCCCATGGCTGGTAGACCCAGTTGTACACTACTCTCCCTCTTGCATCTTGGTGGTTGACGTCATCATGTGTTCCCAGACCTTGTGGGGGAACCCAGTAGGGGGCAGCCTCTCTTATTGGCATCATGGTGCTAGCTCGCTCAGTTTGTGATTCGGTCGCTACGGGTGTCGTAGGTTTAGCTTCCGATTCTTGTTCAGTGTGGTGGCGGAAAACCTCAAGCGTACGCGTAAGGAGGTCCGTCACGTCACACTCGCCCTCATCCTCGATATCGACCTTTCTATACAGAGTCGTTAGGCTCTCGGGACCTTTGTCTCGATATCGGTCCTCATACGCATTCAGGGCATGATAACACAGTCGTACGGCAAAGTGCCGTCTGTGGCTCCCTGCATATGAGTTGAACATATCCGTGATGTGCTCCCCACTCTCCTTTCTTTCTACCAGTGTCCTCACTACCTTGTCGATCCCTGCTCGCTCATCTTTGCTTAACCTGTTCGTTCTTGTGGAATCTGTTTTTCGTGCCTCTGGGTCATCTAACACTGTCGCTTGTGCTGTATCTAGTACAAGGGGTTTGGCCGGCGCGGAGGCCATGGGGACCGAAGCTCTGGTACTACTCTCGTCTGTGCTTAAGGGTGGTGGGTGCTGTGCTAAAGGTTGGGAAGGGGCATATGGAGGGGGCATGTAGATGATCGGAGGACCTAACAAAAGATCATCGTTGGCTCGCTGTTTCGAGGGTAATTCGGGGTAGAGCGTAGAGGATGTTCTAACCGGACACTGGCTTGATGTCGCTAACTCTTGTTTCTGTTTGTCTTTCTCTCTCTCCTTAATCTCTTCTTCTAATTTATTAGCAGCTAGGTGGGCTGCTTTTCGCAGCTCTTTTTCCAACCTACTTTCATTTCTCTTTTTACGTTGTTCTGTTTCTTTGCGCCACATGCCGAGACTATCAAGCATAGTGGGCGTTGTCTTGTGTTTCCCAAGGGCTGTTTCTAGCGCGCGTATTTTATCCTCGTCGAAGGATCCTATCAGTGGCCACTGACTTTTCTGATCCTTCTTCGTATATTTATGCCACAGCTTGCTATAGGCTATAGCGATCAATCCATGCTTCATAAACATGTCCTTATTAGGGGTGCCTTCCAGTGGAGCTGGATGGTTCATCTCTAATAAGCGGTCCGGGCTAAACAGGCTACCAATCAGTGGGGAGAAGATAGGCATGACGGATTACAACGGGGACAAAAGTCTGCACTACCTATCTTATCACTGCGTGCAAAGACTAGACAGAATATTTCTATTCTTCGTTATTTGCAGGCGGTGAATACCTCAAAAGAACCAATATCGAACAGTCAATGTTCGGTCAATCAAACAATCAATGGGGAGAATAAGTAGGCACAACGGGTTACAACGGGGACAAAAGTCTGCGTTACCTACCCTTTCATTACCTGCAAAGAGAGAACCTGTTCTTCTCCGTTTGCAGACAGAGAATCTCCAGAAAACAATCCGCGAACAACAGTTCGGGCCAAACAATCAATCAGTGAGGGAGGAAGATAGGCACGACGGATTACAACGGGGACAAGAGTCTGCGTTACCTATCCTTCACTACCTGCAAAGAGAGAACCTGTTCTTCTCCGTTTGCAGATAGCGAATCTCCAAAAGAACCAACAATTCAAAGAGTAATACTAGTATTTTCCAAATCAAACAATCATTTCGCAATTTGTCGTGTTACACGACCTTACCCGGACCGCATGGACAGTTTCTTGTCTTCCGAATCCAGCGCCCAATCGTCCTCTACTCTTCGTGACCGTCGCGGCACTCCTGATGGTTCCCAGTCAGGACCGTAGATCACTCGAGAGAGGTCTGTTCGGAACCAGTGAAGTTCGGATGATCGGCTGTCAGACGAGGGTCTATCGGACAGGAGCTCTCCCGATCGTTGCAGTCGTTCACTCAGTCGTCAGGACCTCTCCCACTGGATCCACGAGCCGCTGATGGGCCCCACGTTTGGGACGCCAATTGTGGAAAAAGGTACGGGCCGATGACCTTTTTCAAAGTTGCCCGGCGCTAACCGCCTCTAATACCACTCAAGTTACCAAACAAAGAGGCAGGCGCTGGAGACTGGAAGGCAGGAAACAGACGTTTTATTCCGACGGAGCAGAACACATCAATTCAGACAACAGGGTATCTTCACGAGGTGCTCTAACCGCATCTCTGAGGCCTGGCCTCTTATACACCGGTTTACGATCTTTATTACAGTTTATTGCATGTGGCACATTGTCGTAAATACTTTGAAGTACGGAAAGGCATCCTCGGAATCCCCGATTCAGGCCCGTTCCCACACACATTTACAGTAGAAGTCCCCACCCCGGTCACACAGGTGACGATTGTTGCGCAGCTGGACATTCCGCCGATTCACGGAATGTATGTGGTCGATCGGATCTCATGGGGTGGGGGCTTTGATCAACTCGTGGATCCTTTGATGGGAGAAGCTCCCTACTGTATGGGGGGGCAATAAACAGCATCCGCAGGGCCAGGTGGCGGCCTGGGAAAGAGTAAGACAATCGGGTACAGAGGAAAGGGGGTTTTATCAAAGGACCCGGGATCTTGAAAGGAATGGAGGGAGGTGTTGAGCTGGGAACAGGATGGGGTTCCGAGTCAGGGTTGCGCTGAAGAGGGGTTTATGGCCCAAGCATGTGGGAGCGGGGGGTTGTCAGCGCACGGGGGATGCCTGCGAGGTCAGGAGAGAGAGAGAGAGAGACGCGCTGGCTGTTGGCGATGGGCAGAGTGGCCGTGGTTTTTAAAATGGCTGCCGCTTTCGCACACGAATGGACTCAAAAAGGGAGACAAGATGGCGCCGATAAGTTGACACTGCAGACCAGATTTTAACACAGCAAAGAGCGCGTCGCGCCCCCCCCCATAAGGGGGGGGGGGCGGGCGGCTGAATACTTTGCCTGGGTCAGTTTTGGCTCTCAGTCCGGCCCTGATCAAGTTTCGTTACGGCACTAGTGGCAGATTCAGTACTTGGAAACTATTGACTAGTAGTGAAAAGCCTGGACATACTGAAGTGAAACCAACAGACTTCGGTGACGATTACACGTATGTCAGTGCTTTAAATGGGCCGGCACTCACCGGTACTGAGTATCAGCACTTCCTATTTTTATCACCCTGAGTACCGGCTCTTCTCTACGGCTGTGGAGAGTACCAGTACTCATGGAAGGTAGGCACATTGGCCTCTAGTGGTAGGAGCCAGCCAAATAACTTTTATAGCCCTGAGCTGAGCCCCCGCTGAACTATTCAGCGTGGGCTCATTTGCATGATATCTGTAGTGTCCCAGTCGGGGCCTATGAATTGAAGGACACAGGACACGTGTAGTGCTGTTGGTGGCGGTAATTAACCTGACCACGCCCAGAGCCCTGGGCCTTTTATTACCTAACTTGCGTGTCCACGCTTACGCCTGGACTGAACCAAAGACCCCTTACGCTCTAGGGGTAAACTATGCAGGAACAGTGGGAGGGGGCGTGTGCTGCAGTGGTACGCCCCACTGTCAGCAACACTACATTCCTCCTTTACCTAGGGATAAAACAAACTGGAAAAATACAAGTGCACACAAATGTCTCTCTGGTCAGCGGAAGTGCTGTGACCGTTAAAGCTGCTATATTCAACAAAGTTCACCAAACAGTCTCTGGTGCAGTCTCTGAATGTACTGACAAATCCATAACATATAGGATACAAAAACAGACAGTCTTACTTTATTCTCGGCGGGGTCAGCCATCTCGATCAGTTCACCGCCAGCATTGGGCCACAAAGTCTCGGTATCTCTGGGAAGGTTTGGGGCATGGACGTAAGCTGTATCTTGCTTGGCTGCGACCCTCCGCCGCGACTGGGGGTGGTTCTTCTGACTCTCTAGTCTCGTCGACGCTGGGGTCTTCTGCTGGTCTTTCTGGCTCCTTGTTGCTCGAGGTGATGTCACCTGTTAGGTGCATTGTGGTGTTTGTTCCGGTTGTTTCAGATGGTCTGCGCGGGGGCTCAGGTGCCAATCATCCGGTTCCGGGTCTTCTCCTCTCTCGGGTATTTGTTTGAAAAACGAAATGTTCCTTGTGACTACTTCCCCATTCCTGACAGCCGTGACCATTGTCCCGTTTACCTCTGTCACCCTCCAGGGGTCTAGCTCGAATGGCAGGCGGAACTTCCCGCCGGGATGGCGGTCTTTTACAAGAACGGCGTCCCCGACTTGGATGGGGCTGTCTGCTGCCCTCCGTCTTCGGGATGCTTCCTGGTTGTTCTTGGTGCGCTGTTCCATGGACCGGTGTCTGGGGTTAGGGGCTAGCTCCCACATGGGGTGGTGTGGGATGGTGTCAGCAATAGCCTGTTTGAAGGAGAGTCGGCTTGGGGAGACTCCTGTAATGCAATGTGGGGTCTGGCGATATTCTCTGAGAAATTGGTAGATGGCTAGCTCCAGACAGTGGCCATCGGCAACTGCAATTTGGATTGTTTTGTTCAAAGTTCTCATTAGCCTTTCGACTTCTCCGTTGGCCTGCGGCCATCTTGGTGTTATCCGTTTGTGTTTGATGCTATGGCTCTGCAGGTACTCTGTAAACTCGCTGCCATTGAATGGGGGTCCATTGTCTGTGCGGACTTCCTTCATGATTCCGTGGGTAGCGATGACTTTTTCGAACTTTGGGATCACTTCGGATGCCGCTGTCGATGTCACAATTTCTACTTCGGGGTAGCGAGAGAAGTCGTCCACCACGACGAGCATGTATTTGCCTCCGGGAAGGCTGCCGAAGTATGCACTTACTTGTACCCACGGGGATGTTGGCCCTTCTTCGGTGATCACAGGTGCTGGAGGGTTTGGTAGGCTCGTTGCTAGGCACACCGGACAACTATGAACCACTTCTTCGACTGCTCTGTCGAGTCCAGGGAACCACAACTTGCTGCGGAGCCTGTTTTTAGACTTGACGATCCCTTGGTGTGATCCGTGTGCCAGCAAGGCAGCTTGTTGGGCGAGGCTGCTGGGCAGTACAAGGCGCGGGCCTCTCAGGAGACATCCTTCGGCTGAGACGGATAGTTTGTGTCTGACTTGATACAGGGCCTTCAGGACGGCTTGGGCGTCTGGAGTGCGAAAAGATGCCGGGCTCTGCAGCGCCTTCCAGTCGCCTGATTCTATGGCATGGATTGCGATCTGGAGGCAGTCATCGTCCTTAGTGGCTCTCGCTACTTCCTCCAGGGACATCGGACGTGGTCTTGACCGTTCGACGATTAGCCGGACGTACTCCTCTGTGGCTGCTGCTTCAGCTGCTTCAGCGTCGGTAACTGGACGGGCGTGTCTTGACAGAAAATCCGCGGAGTTCCGCGGGCCGGGCCGGTATTCCACTGTGAATTGGAACTCCTGCAATTGCAGCACCCATTTTTCGATTCTCGGAGGTGGGCGAGAGGAAGAGCCTTGGAAGAGTGGTATGAGGGGCTTATGATCGGTGATCACTAAGAAAGGATGTCCATAGAGGTATATATGGAAATGGCGGCACCCCCATAGAATGGCGATGGCCTCACGTTCAATTTGCGAGTAGTTGTTCAGTAGGCGTCAGCGTGCGGCTGGCATATGCTATGGGGGCCCACTCTCCGCATGCTTGTCGCTGCGATAGGACCGCTCCCAGGCCAGTGGGGCTGGCATCAACTAGCAGTTGTGATTCGTGCTGCGGGTTGAAGTAGGCCAGGGTCGTGTCAGCCGACAGGGCTGCTTTGGTGTTCATGAATGATTCCTGCTGTTCCAGGCCCCACATCCAGGCGGCATTTGACTTCGTGAGGTCGCGGAGAGGTCCTGTCAGATCCGACAGATCTTTGATGAAATGCCCGCAGTATGTCACCATACCCAGGAAACTGCGGACGGCCGTTACAGACGTGGGGGCTGGCGCGTTGTGGATGTCCTTGACTTTTTCCGGGTCGGGGCCCACTCCTTGGTCGGAGAACTTGTATCCAAAGAAACTGATGTCTTTGCGTAGAAACTCACATTTGTCCTTGTGGAGAGTTAGTCCTCTCTCCTTCAGCCGGTTGAACACTGCTTGGAGGCGTCTGATGTGCTCTTCCAAGGTCGGGGCATGTATCAGGATATCATCGCTCACGTTGAGCACACCGTCGAGACCTTGGAGGACATTGTGAATGATGTTTTGAAACACCTCCGCTGCGCTTGATATGCCGAAGTTTAGCCTCGTATATCTCCACAGGCCTGCGTGGGTGGAGAAGGTTGTGATTGGGCGCAAGTCTGGGTGGAGAGGGATTTGATGGTACCCCGACCGCAGGTCCATCTTGGAGAACCACTTGGACCATGCGAGCTCCCCAATGATGTTGAGGTAATATAAATTTTATGGTCATGTTGTGTTCCCTAGCGAGTACCCCACCGACTCCATGTACGAGTTAAAAGTGCATGTAACTTCCCTCCTGTACCAGCTATGAAGACGCAAATACATTTGCGTCCAACGTTAACTTGTCCTCTTTCAGACCCACCATGAATGGGTTTGATGGTCCGTTCCTAAGTATGCTATGCCAACGTCTTTTTGAAGTGTACTCCTACGTTTTTCAGCCTGGCTGAAAGTAGGCCCTGAATCTCTGCCACCGAGCCTCTTTTCTGGCTTCTGACTGCGAGGGCCTCTGCCCAAGCAGCCCCCGTACCCGTGAACTCTGACTTACTTCTAGCGCGGCCCTCCGTGCTCAGCTCAGCCTGCTGCCTGCCAAGATTGACTATAACCTTCGAGTTATCTGTTTTCCTCCCCGAAGATACATTCCGGCCTGCTAGCTTCAGTAAACATCCTTCCTCAGCTACAGGGCTAAAGGGCCGACCTGTCTTTATGCAAGTAATTCATAGCCTCTGTTGCCATGCTTCCATGGAAGGCCCCATGCCCCCACGCTTCTCATACAGACACTCAGGCGCTTATACACGCACTCACAGCAAGTATAGAATAGCTTCTGCTCTAGAGACCTTTCTGCCCAGATAGCTTAGTTCCTAAACATCAGATATCAGATATGATAGAAGCACAAGTTGATCTGACATGCCAGACTTCTGTCTCTTTCCGCCAGTGTAAATGTCAAGTCCCCTGCACCCCGTCTATCACACGTCATGCAGCTGCGCGCGCATCCAAGCTTCCGATTTCTGCTGACATTGCAACATTCTGTTAGCACCACCCCTTGGTGCCACCCACTTGCGTCACCTATCAGTGACGTTTCTAGCACACACGCCTAGTTTACGCCTCTTGATGATGTACTAGCACCACGTGTATACTGTTATCTTGTCTTCTCTCAGCTGTTACGCCTCTTACATTGAACCTTATGATGTAAATCAAGTATATAAGCTATGTATTGTCAATAAACGACGGCGCGCTCATCTATCCCTTCTGACATCCTGTGTGGTGGTCAGAACATGATATCCTGATTCCTTTATGAGGAATAAAACCCTTAGAAACTCTTACACCACGGACTCTGTTTTCCTTCATTTCGATTGAGTTATTATTGATTAAGTACTTACCTGCATAGAAATTAAGAGAGTAAATTAATTATTTACATCATTTTGGCGCCCGAACAGGGACCCCTCCCCCACCTCACGCGCCGGAAGGTGCGTTGCAATCCGTGTCCCCTGCCATCAGTTAGACGGACAACACGTGTACTGGCAGGATTTCCTGCATCCCCCTCTGACACACGGAGGTGACGAAGACTGCGATCAGTGCCCAGACGAGGCGGTGAGGAGTGCGGAGGATCCCGACCAGAGCCCAGCCGAAGGAAGCAAGGTCCGAGGTGTGAAGAGGCCCACCAGTTTTCCGAAGTTTTCCGAAGTTTTCCGAAGTTTTCCGAAGTTTTCCGAAGTTCCGAGTCGAGTCCAGTCGAGTTTTCCGAGGCCTTCTGTTTTCCGTGCTTCCCGGTGAGTACCATTGCTGGGTCGTATCTAGACGGGTTTGGGTACGCAAGTCCGGTCTGCACTGTTTTTAGGCAGTGTATCTGTACTGTTTAGCAGTATATAAAGTATTCCGAATTTCTGCACTGTTACAGCAGTGTATCTGTATCGTTGAGCGGTACATTCAGAGTAGGGGGAAGTTAGCTATGTCTTTAAATGTTTCATGTGATTAATGTCGTGGTATGAATGTGATTGTTTTTGTGCATTATTGTGTTTTTTTGTTTAAATAGTTACAGTTGACATTAAGTATCAAGGATCAAGCATTCCAGTATCAAGTAGGCACAATGCCGTTTTTTAACAAATTAAAGCAGATAGGAACTAGGAAAGGGATGTTAGAGGAAGAGATTCCAATCCCCCCTAGGGACACTCCAGGTAATTTCATGTATAATAAGCATGGCATAGACGCCATCTTGTATCTAGAGTTATGGACAGATTATACCAAGCACCTAGAGGAAAGATACCGATGGCCAGTTAACGGAACATGGGATGCCGAGTGCATCATAAAGGTAGAAGAAATATTACGGAAAAAGAAAGCTAGACAATCTCAGAAAGACGCCATAGAATTTTGGCGTAAGGAATCACGTAAGCGTGCTGATAGAGCACTCCGTAGAGAAGACAGGCTTAAAGAATCAGAAAAGGCCCAAGAAAACGAATTAGTTACTGAGGGAATTCGAGTAAAAGTAGAACAAATAGATCGTATCCTAAATGGCAAAGTGAACAACATGTATCTTTTGGCCGATGGTACCCCTGACGCCATTTCAGAAATACCGAAAAATTTGCCGTCACCATTAGTTCCAACTAAAGTAATGCATAAGACTACTAAAGACATATTCCTAAATTCATATCTCGAAGATGTAGCGCCAGCTTACACCAATCTGCCTGTTCGTGCCCTGCCTACTGACAGGGCCGGGGGTGGTACTGCCCCCCAAGATCACTCTCAGCCGACACCGAAAAAGACTAGTTCCGTTCCGCCAGCTCCGCCACTTCCCTCACCTAAAACTGATCTGCCGAAACCACTTCAATCAGATCCTACTAAAAGACAAATTCAGATACTGACTACACACAGAGATAATGCCCAAGTTTCCGCTTCAGGAGGTGCGACCGCGGGTCTCCAGACCCCGCCACCGACTCACAGATTAAATCTCAGAGGTATGCAGAGTCCTCTTACGCACAGATCCCCCCGTTCTTCTAATTCATCCCGTCTTGATGCACTAAAAGAAAATATGTCAGTTTGTAGATATGATCCAGAACCTGGACAGGACGACTTAATGATATTAGCGTCTTTACGGTTAAGATCTGCTACTGATAGTTTGTTATGTTATGCAGGAATGAAGGAGCACCTAGATAGAATATATGAGTTCGTTCAAACGGGAAAGGACCCCGACAGTATTAAGGATGCCCTGGAGAAACAGAAAGTTACCATGCAAGCGCTGATACTACGATTTTTCATAAATTGTCTAATAAGAGAACGAGACAGGCCCGGAACAGAGCAGAGTGAATTAGATGCATTGAACAAGTGGGGTCAAAATATAGCCGATGGAAAACATGACAGACAAAATTGCATAGAGGCCATGTATAAAAAGATTAAGAAAGCCGTGATAGCAGTACACGAGAAAGAGAAAGAAAAGGCTCCCTCCGAGGAGGAAGAAGAATCTGAAGAACTAGAACCGACTACAAGCACTATAGCATATGTAGGTAAGGGAACTTATCTTAGGAAGGGTATCCGTCCAGAAAGCAAGAGAGTTTTCTTCTCTGCCTTAACGAATCCGAATTCTGCTGAACATCAGTTCCAGGAAACTGATAAACGGCTTCGAGATCGAGTTGGGTACCATGTACTCAATTCTATGGATGAACAAGAATTAGCCCGATCAGCGGTATCATGGGCCGAAAATGCAGACATATATAATGATGACACCGTAGCACAGACATTTCTGAACCTCTCCCCCGACGAACAGAAATTAGCAGGTATATATATGATTCAGCACCTTCTCATTAAGTACAGAAAACATTATTCCGATCCAGGTCCCTTACATGAGACACTAGAAGCACTACTGATGGATAGATGGAGAGGCTTAAGCACTAAATTAGTTCAAATAATTCTAGAACAACGACGCAGATATGACACCTTTGTAAGTCCTGAATATGTTCCCGCCCCACCTCCAGAAAGGAAAATGTACCATATGCAGTGCGGGGGTGGTATTGAAAGTCAGAACCCCTTGCGAGAAGTGCACCCTGTTATGGGTGAGGATAAAATTTTGAAACGCGTGTATGTACACACGCCTCTAACTAAATTAGAACTGTTAGAAATGAAGAAATTAGTACCATGCCATGATAAAGACCCTGCAGGTTTTCATAGAGAGCTCAAAGACATGTTACTGATGGGGGACTACACATATGATGATATCATGAAAATGTTGAAAGTATTATTGCCTACGGGTATATTCGAGAAATTAAAGGAAAAGGACTGGGAGGTGGGAGACGCAAAGATTGCCTGGGCAGAAATAGAGGATGAAGAAAAGAAACGGGTTCCAGGGTTAGGCCTTGGGGACAAAACTAAAGCATTACCAGGTTTAATAGTACAGGTCCTGCCCAGATTATTGACAACTAGAAAGGAGGATTGGGATGCAATCTCGTCCTGTAAACAGAAACATGATGAAGATACTAGCGACTTTTATTCAAGATTCGAGAAATGTTTTATTATCAATAGTGGCCTCCAGCCAAGTAGCGAGTCGTACCCACATCTTTTTGTATCAAAGTTAGTCGAGAATTCCCTACCGTTAGTTAAAAATAGAGTGTATAAAGTCGAGAGTACATGGCAAGCAAATACGCCATCCCAGATGTTACAAATGTTACAATATCACCAGAATAGAATTAGGGAAGAACAAGATCAGGAACAGAAGCGCATGAAAGACACGAAAATGAAAATGTTAGTAGCCCAGACGGTCCCATCCGACAGTCACAGGAAAGGTACGACCCAGACAAGTCACGCTGCAGCTCCTGTTAAAGGGACATGCAATTATTGCAAGCAGCCAGGTCACTACGTACACGAATGTGCAGTTCTGAAACATAACATAGCGACAGGTAAAACTAAAGAGAGACCGCATCCGCCTAGACAAGACCATAACCAGCATCAGTCTACACAGAATACACAGCCCATGCATGCATCAGCACAGACAGCACAGACCGTAGCAGTACCACAGCCACAGCCCATTGCTGCAACTCAGCAAGTCTCACAACAGATGTACCAGTATGCCCAGTCAGCTTACCCCGAATATTCCCGATATACATGAAACAGCCTAGAGAGGGAAGGTGGCTTGCCTCTTATCGAGATTCCTGTAGATCAAGAAGGTCCTTATGTACACAGTCAAGTATTGGGGAAAGATAGAAAGTTTTTAATTGACACAGGGGCAAGTCGCACTACAATAAGTCATGACGAAGTTCCAGGGGCACCCCTCTCAGGCTCACAAAATGTTTCCCTTGGTTTTTCAGGACAACCTATTGTAAATGAAGTCTCAGAACCAGTTCCCCTGGCTGTGGGTCCATTATCACGCGTTACAGACCTGTTATTAACAAAATCATGTCCGGAAAATCTGTTAGGAATTAAAACACTGAAGGCTCTAGGAGCCATAATATGCTGCTCCCCGGAGGGGGTTAGACTCTTTCTGCGGGATTTCAAGGGTCATTACGTCCTTCGTGAGTTTGACGTCAGATTGAAAAATGTACCTGATTACTTGTGGGCAAAAGGCCCAACTGATGTAGGATGTATGCACATTACACCATACCGCGTTACCCTCAAGGCAGGTGTTGTATTACCCAGAATCAGACAATATAAGTTACCACCCGATGCTGTAGCGGCTTTACTGAAAATCATTGAAGAGCTCATTGCCCAAGGAGTGGTCGTCGAGACCGACTCCAATATCTGTAACTCACCCATCATTCCGATTCTTAAACGTACTGATCCCAATGCACCGCCAGTATATCGGCTGGTGATTGATCTTCGAGAATTGAATAAATGCATTATCCCACAGTATCCTGTGGTCCCCGATATATCATCTCTCTTGACTGCTATTGATTCAGAAGCAACGTTCTTTACTGTAATTGATCTCAAGAACGCCTTCTTCAGCGTGCCTATTGATCCAGAGAGCCAATATCTCTTCGGATTCTGTTTAAATGGACGCAGTTTCAAATTTTCGCGCGCACCTCAAGGATTCACAGAAAGCCCCAGCATCTATAGTCAAGCACTGAAAAGACAACTAGATTGTATTCAAATGCCAGTTAACACCGCTTTACTACAATACGTCGATGATCTGCTGATCACCGCACGAAGTGAGCCCGAATGTGAAAAAGCATCACTGACAGTTTTACATTTCCTGGCCGACAAGGGACACAAGGTGTCTCCTTCGAAGCTACAATTCTGTGTTCAGCAAGTTGTGTACTTGGGTCACTTGCTGTCCAAAGTGGGGAGACAGCTCACTCCCGATCGCATTCAGTTAATTGTGAACATGCCGCAACCCAAGACACAAAAGGAAGTGCGGGCCTTCATAGGCCTCACCTCGTACTGCAGACAATGGATTCCCCAGTATGCATTTCTAGCTAAACCACTCATCCAGTTAACGACACAGGAGGCAGCGACTTCGACTGTCCTCCCTTGGACTCAGGAACACACACAAGCTTTTGAAGAATTAAAGAAAGTTTTATGCCAAGCACCAGTTTTAGCGACACCATGTTACAGCAAACCGTTTACACTTTTTGTTACAGAACGTGATGGCACAGCGTTGTCTGTCCTCACTCAAGACCAAGCAGGTTCACATAAGCCTTGTGCTTATTTTTCTAGTACATTGGATTCAGTAGCTCAAGCACTCCCTGCGTGCTTAAAGTCAGTAGCAGCAACAGCGTTAGCAATAAGACAAAGTGATTCAATTGTTTTAGGTCATCAGTTAACAGTTCAAGTACCACATTCTGTAGAGGTTTTGTTAAACAGAACCCAGACTCAACACTTAACTATAGCACGACTGACAGGTTATGAATTAACACTATTCCAGCCACACATAGAAATCAGACGTTGCAGCATCCTGAACCCAGCAACACTGTTACCTACAGTTATGACAGATCCAGCTCCGCATGATTGTATAGAAATAATTAATGCAGTAACTAAGCCTAGACGAGACTTAACAGATGTCCCATTGACAAATCCAGACCTGACACTTTATGTGGATGGTTCATGCATGAGAACAAGTACAGGAGAATTAGTGGCCGCGTACGCCGTGACCACTGAAACTGAAATTAAAGAAACACATCGTATTGACACCCTGTCTGCTCAAGCAGCAGAGCTCATCGCTCTGACCCGAGCTTGTATTCTAGCCAAGAACAGAAATGTTAACATATACACAGATTCCCGCTATGCCTTCGGAGTTGTACACGACTTCGGAGTCCTCTGGCAAGAACGAGGTTTTCTGACTTCTCATGGGGCCAAGATACAACATGGCCCCCTCATTCAAGCACTGTTAGAAGCAATACATTTGCCCTCGGGCATATCAGTCATGAAGTGTAAGGCACATACTAAAGTCACAGATTCTGTTTCCCAGGGTAACGACCTGGCAGACCAGACAGCAAAACATACAGCATTGACTTACACCCAGACTACTGATGTGACACAGACAATAGTACAAACACAGTGTATGACAGTTAGAGATCCCGCCCTAGACGTAATTGACATCCAGACACATGCTACTCCAGAGGAGATAAAGAAATGGACTGAACTAGGAGGGATTCAGACAGATCAAGGTTGGGTGACGAAGGGAAAATCTATATGGTTTCTCCCCGACTCAATGGTTCAAGTCATGATAAATACAGCACATAGTCCTGCCCATCTTGGAGAGAAAGCCATGTTAGACAGTTTACAGAATCTCTGGTACAACAAACACTTACGAGCAGCAGCAAAAACAGAAAGTGCGTACTTGCATGATCTGTTGTCAGTTCAATCCAGGTAAAAGTGTCCCTGTTGAGCAAGGTGGATTCCATCCTCCCGATCACCCTTTTGAAGTCCTCCAGATGGATTATATCCAGATGAATAGCTGTAGAGGATTTAAGTATGTCCTTGTAATTGTTTGTGCTCTGTCCCGCTGGACCGAAGCATACCCAGTCCCAGACTACACTGCTCCGACCACTGCCAGACAGTTGGTTCGTGAATTCTTCCCACGGTACGGTTTGCCCCGTGTCGTGTATTCAGATAACGGACAGCCGTTCTCGTCCGAGCTGATGAGACAAGTTTCCCTCTTGCTAGGATATCAGTGGAGGTTCCACTGTGTCCGACATCCCGAAGCAGCTGGCCTTGTAGAAAGGCATAATCAGACACTAAAAATCCGTCTTGCCAAGATCTGTCAGGAAAAAGGGGTCGACTGGATAGTCGCCCTGCCCGTGGCACTATTCTACATGAGAATGGTTGCCCACTCGAGATCAGGGCTATCTCCGTACGAAGTGGTCTTTGGAAGACCGCCGAATATGTGGGGGACGCCCGTTCCGAAAAAAATCACTGATATTGATTGTAACATGTTGACAGATTACCTTGCCTCCTTGATGTCTGCACTCCAATCATGTCGTTCACAGGTTGCCGCAGCCTTCCCTGACAACACCGATGTAAAGGCGAATGAGGTCCGTCCAGGGGACCTGGTAGTCGTCCGGAATTTCGACCGGAAAAGTCCGCTGGAGCCCCGCTGGAAGTCTCCAAAGACCGTTCTGCTTACCACCAGGACCGCCGTGAAAATCGAGGGGAGAAAGGGGTGGGTCCACACGAGTCACATCAAACTATGCAATGAACTAAAAAACGGACTGAAACAGGACTCTGACTCGTCCACCCCCACCAAAGACTGTGTTGAAGCACAAGACGTTACTGTGCCTAAAAGAGAAAAGACTCCTCAAGAACTTTACCGTATGAAGCTTCGATCTAGCAAGTCAGACAGTTTAATTGTTTAAGTCCTCCCCTAGGTGAATCGGTTAAATAGTTTCTGACATGTATCCCCTAGATCGAGTTAGAGAGAGAGAGGAAAAGAGAAGAACATATTGCAAATCACTTCGTAGTCACTGCATAGTGACACTAATAATCATGTTTATTCTGAGTATTCTAATTATTATTGCCAGCATTCTGCTTCCTATGTACTGGCCTATTTTCAGGCGTGAACAATCTGCTTACAATGTCTCTGCTGAACACACTTTTAGTGAACTTCCCGCACATGAACTCTCTTACAGACTTGCGCTGCGCAACAATACATTCATTAGTATGTTACACCATTCCCATCAGACAAATAATGCTACAGACTGTTGGATATGTGGCCGACTCCCTCCCTACCAGAATTACAAGGGAGCTCTGCCCCTCTTTCCGTACCCATTCACTCACAATGGCTCCTGTGGAGCATGGTTTAAAATAATTAATTCTTTAGATCCTGATATTGCTGTTTTCGATGGGGGCTGGGTTTGGGGAAACTTGAACTTAGTCCTGCTCAACGTCTGTTATCCTGATCAAGAAGGACTTCCCACTCGAATAGGAACTGATCTAGAAAATGAAGTATATGGATTAGGTAATTACACAATTAGCCTTATGATCCTCACTGTTGAATCTGAAACTGCTCCAGTTCTGCCCCATATGTTAGTACTACCAGTCACAGGTGAATTATGTGTTAGCAAGAAAGGTTCAGTACACGTAGGTCATAGTAAATGCACTACTGTGGTCGAGTTCAGTGACCATGGTAAATCGTCTTTTAAAGCTACCAGTCATTCCTACTTTGTTTGTGGTCATACCGCATACATACGTTTGCCCCCAGATTGGGATGGTACCTGTTACATTGCATTCCTTCTGCCACCTGTTTTCCTAGCTCCTCCTGATTACCATAGAAATACGAATCTAGCACCGAATAGACCCAAAAGAGATATTCCCCTTGTCGACTACACAGAAACGGCATGGGAACAGTACACTGATTTCAATAAAGGATTCTTTTTCTTCCTAGGACCTGTCCAAAACAGTAAATTAATACGCAGATTAACGAGAACACTCGAAGCAGTAGTGAACGAAACTGCCTCCGCTCTAGGTAACTTAACAGAGGAGCAGTCTGCTATACGGACTGTTGTCCTTCAAAATCGTCTTGTGATTGACGTCATCTTGGCAGATAGAGGTGGAGCTTGTAAGGTCATCGGGTCAAGTTGCTGTGTTTTCATTCCACAAAACGCACCATCTGTCTATCAAGCTATCACCCGTTTACATAAAATTGCAAATCAGATACATCAGAATCCAGGCACCTGGACTTGGTCCGGTTGGTTCTGGACTACGTTAACAGCTTGGGGATGGAAGATCTTATCGTTCCTAGGCATTGGCCTTGTTATAGTATTCAGTTGTTGCCTGTGCCTGCAGTGTGGGCCAGCGATATGTGGACTGTGTGCCACATCCTGCATTGAGCATTCCAGTTGCCTCTCAAACAGTCAAAGAAAGAAAGACGAACATATAATGTTACAAGAACAAACTGATCGATTTATGAGGATCGATATATCATGAAGGGTCCGTAGGGAACAAGGAGGGAATGAGGTAATATAAATTTTATGGTCATGTTGTGTTCCCTAGCGAGTACCCCACCGACTCCATGTACGAGTTAAAAGTGCATGTAACTTCCCTCCTGTACCAGCTATGAAGACGCAAATACATTTGCGTCCAACGTTAACTTGTCCTCTTTCAGACCCACCATGAATGGGTTTGATGGTCCGTTCCTAAGTATGCTATGCCAACGTCTTTTTGAAGTGTACTCCTACGTTTTTCAGCCTGGCTGAAAGTAGGCCCTGAATCTCTGCCACCGAGCCTCTTTTCTGGCTTCTGACTGCGAGGGCCTCTGCCCAAGCAGCCCCCGTACCCGTGAACTCTGACTTACTTCTAGCGCGGCCCTCCGTGCTCAGCTCAGCCTGCTGCCTGCCAAGATTGACTATAACCTTCGAGTTATCTGTTTTCCTCCCCGAAGATACATTCCGGCCTGCTAGCTTCAGTAAACATCCTTCCTCAGCTACAGGGCTAAAGGGCCGACCTGTCTTTATGCAAGTAATTCATAGCCTCTGTTGCCATGCTTCCATGGAAGGCCCCATGCCCCCACGCTTCTCATACAGACACTCAGGCGCTTATACACGCACTCACAGCAAGTATAGAATAGCTTCTGCTCTAGAGACCTTTCTGCCCAGATAGCTTAGTTCCTAAACATCAGATATCAGATATGATAGAAGCACAAGTTGATCTGACATGCCAGACTTCTGTCTCTTTCCGCCAGTGTAAATGTCAAGTCCCCTGCACCCCGTCTATCACACGTCATGCAGCTGCGCGCGCATCCAAGCTTCCGATTTCTGCTGACATTGCAACATTCTGTTAGCACCACCCCTTGGTGCCACCCACTTGCGTCACCTATCAGTGACGTTTCTAGCACACACGCCTAGTTTACGCCTCTTGATGATGTACTAGCACCACGTGTATACTGTTATCTTGTCTTCTCTCAGCTGTTACGCCTCTTACATTGAACCTTATGATGTAAATCAAGTATATAAGCTATGTATTGTCAATAAACGACGGCGCGCTCATCTATCCCTTCTGACATCCTGTGTGGTGGTCAGAACATGATATCCTGATTCCTTTATGAGGAATAAAACCCTTAGAAACTCTTACACCACGGACTCTGTTTTCCTTCATTTCGATTGAGTTATTATTGATTAAGTACTTACCTGCATAGAAATTAAGAGAGTAAATTAATTATTTACATCAATGTCGTCAATGGTCGGCGTCAAGAGACGTTCTCTCTTAATTGCTAGGTTGGGGAGGCGCATGTCCACGCATATCCTTACTGCTTCGGATTGCTTCGGCTTCTTGGCCACTACGATGGGGGATACCCACGGTGTGGGTCCAGTCACTCGTTCGATGAAGCCAGCTTGTTCAAGCATCCTTAGCTCAGCTTCAACTTTGGACCGGAGGTGAAAAGCGATCCGCCTGTGCCGGAGGGCTACTGGGGCTACCGACTGGTCAATGTGGAGTCGGACGGGGGGCCCTCGTAGGCACCCAATGCCCTCGAATAGCGAGGAGTGCTCTGCAACCAGATGGTCCAACCCTTGGGCTTGCACTGTTAGGGCAAAGTGTATGAGCCCGAGCTCCCGTGTCGTCTTGCAACCAAGAAGGAACCCTGATCCTTCCTGGGATACGTAGATCTTTGTCTGTAGCTGCGTTGAGTCGTGGGACACAGTCGTCCGGAATACTCCGCACAGGCGCAACGGGCACCGGGTTCCGTAGGCAAACACTTGCACCCTTGTGGGGTGAAGCGTGGGGGCGTCTTCGAGGCATTGGTACACGCTGGCGGCCATGAGGTTTATCGTCGCGCCGGTGTCGATGAGGGCTCTGACTGCTTGGCCATGCACTTGGACGGAGCACATTGGTTCGGTCGAAGACGCGGCTGCTAGGGTATTGAGCATGCGCACCACATGGACTGATGCGGTGTCTTCTTCGTCGTCGTCCATGTCGCTGCTGTTTGACGTGTTCTGTAGTGGCGCCATCTGTCGCACCCTCCTGGGTGGGCCACTCTGCCTCTTCCTTTGAGACGATAAGCAGACACTAGCAAAATGATTTGCTTTTCCACACGCGCTGCAGATTTTTTCCATGGGCCGGGCAGGAGCCTTTGTGGGGGGTGGCGCCTCCGCACCACATGCAGGCTTGATCGTGGGTGGACTGGCCCTGTTTCGGCCGCCCTTTCCTGGGAGGTCTCATCCGGTTGTCTGTAGGTTGCGACTTGATGGCACACACGGGTTCCGTCTTGATTGTTACAGCTGGTTTCGGTTCCATGTGGGCAGCGCGGGCTTTGGAAAGTTCTTTAGACCGCCCCAGGGCTAGGATGTCGCGCATGGACATAGCGTCCGTTTCTAGCACCCTCTGTCGCAGCTTTAGGGAGGCGCATCCCTGTATGAATTGGGCGCGAATTTCATCCTCCGCATCCGGGAGAGTGCACGTGCTGGCTAATTTCTTGAGCCGAGCGTAGAACACATCTACGGACTCCTCTGGGAGCTGGCGTGCCTGGCGGAGTAGAAAGCGTTCGTAATCCACGCTAGCAAACGGCTCGAAATACCTCGTGATGGCGTCCCGTAGGGTGTTATATGTGTGGGGCGGGTCACCCTCCGTGATGTCTTTGGAGATGTCTTGGATGGCTTCACCCCCTAGGTATAATAGCATTGCGCGTCGTCGCTCCGCTGCAATATCTGCTGCGATTAAATAATTTTCGAGCCGCACCACCCACTTCCTCCACCGGGCAGCCTGGGAAGGGGGGGTACCAGTAACTGCGAAAGGCTCCAGGGGTGGTACGTTGGCCATGACGGCTGGTACTCGCCAGTAGAGGTCGGCAGGGGGACCTTAGGCAGGTGTGGTGGGCCCCAGCAGTCACCAGACGAGGAGCAAGCACAGTGGGAGGCTCTCAGGTGCAGAGGAGTGCTTGTAGGCCCGTTCCGCGGGAAGCAGGAGGAATAGCAGGGCCGGTGACACGCAAAATGCGTGAGGATCGGCAGCGAGGCCGCGCAGCGCGTCTACCACGCGGCGCGGGGCGCACCAGCGCATGCGCGGGCCTTACCAGGGAGCTGCCGGGGCTGGGCCCGGGAACGAGATGTGGCCTGGGTGCCGGAGGCCGCGGGCAGCAAAGCAGAGGGCCTGATGTACCTGGCTGTGGCGTCCGGGGCCACGCTGCAGCAGAAGTCCGCGGTCAGCAGGGGAAGCTGGCGGAAGGCGCTACGGGGCACCGGCAGGCGTCGTAGAAGGCAGCAGCAGGTAGGCAGGCGGCGACACCGGGGTAGGCCACGCCGGGCCGTCGAGGAGAGCGCCACGCAGGCTGGAGGTTGGCAGCCAGTGGTAGTGTGAGTGGAGGCGGCTGGGCACGCAGTGGGCCGGACGAATAGCCACCTCGTCGCCAATGTAGTGTTCCAGTCGGGGCCTATGAATTGAAGGACACAGGTCACGTGTAGTGCTGTTGGTGGCGGTAATTAACCTGACCACGCCCAGAGCCCTGGGCCTTTTATTACCTAACTTGCGTGTCCACGCTTACGCCTGGACTGAACCAAAGACCCCTTACGCTCTAGGGGTAAACTATGCAGGAACAGTGGGAGGGGGCGTGTGCTCAGGCGCGGTTCGTCCATTGGGGCGTGGGGGCGTAGCCCCCCCTGCCTAACGCCGCCCGCAGCTCCCTCATGACAATCATGTCAATGAATCAACATGACGTCAGACCGCCGGGCGGGCGTCATGTTGATTCATTGACATGATAATGTACAAACGGCAACACAAGTACGCATGCGTGGGGACGGAGGGTGAATTTTTACCTGTGCCCACGCATGCGTACTTGTGTTTTGGCGGCGTTGCGCATGCCCATCAGGAGCCCTAATGGGCGTGCTGCGGGCGAGAGGGTACCTGTGCCCCTGGCGCCAGGATTGGCCAGGGGCGCTGTGAGCCTGTGACGTGTGCGGGACCGGCAGCAAGGTAAGAGTGTGTTTTTCGGTGTTTAGCTTGCACAAATGGCTTGCGATAGTTCAGTGTGTTTAAGCATCTGCTGCAGAAATGTGTAAATACATGAATGATGGATGGATGCAGGGTGGGTGCATTAATGATTGTTCGGTGGATGGGTGGGTGGATGGATGCATGAATGATGTATGGATGGATGCATGCATGATGGGTGAATGCATGATGGATGGATGGGTGGATGGATGGGTGCATGAATGAATGATGTATGGATGCAGGATGGTTGGGTGGATGGATGGGTGGATGCATGAATGATGTATGGATGGATGCATGCATGATGGGTGGATGCATGATGGATGGATGGGTGGATGCATGAATGATGGATGGATGGGTGGGTGAATGGATGGATGCATGAATGATGTATGGATGGATGCATGCATGATGGGTGGATGCATGATGGATGGATGGGTGGATGCATGAATGATGGATGGATGGGTGGGTGAATGGATGGATGCATGAATGATGTATGGATGGATGCTTGCATTATGGGTGGATGCATGATGGATGGATGGGTGGATGGATGGGTGGGTGTATGAATGAATGATGAATGGATGCAGGATGGGTGGGTGGATGGATGGGTGGATGCATGAATGATGGATGGATGGGTGGGTGAATGGATGGATGCATGAATGATGTATGGATGGATGCATGCATGATGGGTGGATGCATGATGGATGGATGGGTGGATGCATGAATGATGGATGGATGGGTGGGTGAATGGATGGATGCATGAATGAATGATGTATGGATGGATGCTTGCATTATGGGTGGATGCATGATGGATGGATGGGTGGATGGATGGATGGGTGGGTGTATGAATGAATGATGAATGGATGCAGGATGGGTGGGTGGATGGATGGGTGGATGCATGAATGATGTATGGATGGATGCATGCATGATGGATTAATGCATGATGGGTGGATGGATGGGTGGGTGCATGAATGATGTATGGATGCAGGAATGGTTGGGTGGATGGATGGGTGGGTGCATGAATGATGTATGCATGCAGAATGGTTGGGTGGATGGATGCATGAATGATGTATGGATGCATGCATGCATGATGGGCGGATGCATGATGGATGGATGGGTGGATGCATGAATGAATGATGTATGCAGGGTGGGTGAGTGGATGGATGGATGGGTGGATGCATGAATGATGTATGGATGGATGCAAGGTGGTTCGGGCTCGCTCACTGCGCTCGATCGCTGCGGTGCAATATGCAAATTAGTTTACGCCCCACCACTTTCAAATGTCACCAGCCGCCCCTGCGTGTGCTGCAGTGGTATGCCCCACTGTCAGCAACACTACAATATCCCAGTGTTCGAGGTCATGCTGTGTTGCAAGGAATCGAGGCAGCCCAGTGACAGTACAATGAGAAAATCCATGGGAAGTTAAAAGGGCTTTAATCCCACCTGATTCTTTTGTGTGAGCGCTGCTTATGTGTGTCTGTTTGCCTGCTTGTGTGTGTGTGTGTTTTTGTGAGAGAAATACCACTTAATAAGGAAATGTTCAAATATCACTGTTTGACGTTCATTTTGTATAACGAATTAACCTGATTTGTTTATAGAAAGACATTTCTCGTTTGTGCTGCAACTAGTATATAAGCCAATATACTTTGCATGTCTTGCCTTCAGCCGCGCCCCTAGCCCCGCCCACTGGCCACATTTAAATGAGTACCTGGACTATTTTTTTCCATTTAAAGCACTGGTATGACGTATCCCAGCTTCCATACATCAGACGTCTTGTTGAGCTCCCGGGCAGCTACGAGCTGATGGGTGCATTTTTGCAGTTTCGTTTCATAACAATGCCCCTGTAGTGCCACCTAGTGGCACATCATGATTGTTGCACTCAGCAGCTGACACTTCAGTGCTCATATTGCTTGAACGCGCGTCAAAGTATGAAATGGACATAGAGAGGCCAATGGGGGAACCAACCACCAAAACAGCGCGAGCTGGAGTCCTTGTCCAATGGTCTATATTTAATTTGTATAGATTGTTCCAAGATTTTTGAAGCCGTTTAATATTCCCAATGCTCTTGGGAATACTTTTCAGGCTGCAACTGGCTCATTCAGTCATTTGTAATTTTTGTGTCTGGCTAGAGTCAAAAGCAGCTCACAAGAGCACCTGACTTCACATAACAATCTCCAGCACTTACAGCGGACCTGCACCGCCTCTAATTATATGAAAAGAGCCGCCAACCCCAGAAATCACACTCACTAAAATCCAACTGTGCTAGTAAAGGAGAAGGGAGACCCCAAAATGTGAAAAATAACCAAAGCATTCACCATATAAAGTGGTGCAGCCTATCCGATGCTACATGCCAGCACACACAGGGCCTGTTTTATTCTTTTAGAAATCTTAATCTCTGCTTCAATCATGAACCCTATTATGCTTAAGAATTTTCAAGCATCTGGCATACACAGCCACTTCACTGCCGCCATACATCTAATTTGCCCCCTTCAGGCAGTCATTCACATTACACTCTGTTAATTCACAGTGTAGTAAATCCCTAAGGCACCGATGGAGGCAGCAATGCCCTGTGCCCCAAAATGGGCACAAAGCCCATCCTTTTTTTGTGTGCAGAAACAATGCATAAAAAGAACACAAATGGACTGAAAAAAACAAAAACAAAAATAAATAGTCTCATTACTAAAATGTTCTAAACTATACAAATATAACCTTTTCCTGCCCAGGATCCTAAACTACAAGCAGTAGCCATGCTAATAAGTCTGGCTTATGATTTAAAGTGCCTTTGTGTCATTCATGTTGGTAGGCCTTCAATAAGTAATCAAACATGCAATCTGTCACTCAGCTTTGCCCTCATGCATCCATTCACCTATCCATCACTTCATACATGCATTCTCTCGCTGACACAACCACAATAAAACACACCCAAACTCAGCAACATATGTAAGAAAAATTAAAAGTGCCACCCTCATTTCCGACTTGGAAACATTAGGGTTAAAACAACGGGTCACTTCCCCCACCCACCTAACTGGCCACATTTTGGATCCTATATTTTCTAATTTAGAGGGCCTACAAATAACTAATATCTTACCCTTGCCGTGGACTGACCATCACGCAATCTTTGCCACAATCACTATTAATACCCCTTGCGATAAGAAACCTATTCCCACTCCTCAAAAGCCTTTTAAAGATTGGAAAAATATTAATCTGGACGACCTCAGGCTAAAACTGGATCATACTCGCCCAGTGTTGTCCGCTGAATCCAATTCAGCACTACTTCAATTCCACACCTGGTTGGGTCTGGCCACGAATCAATCAGCCCCTACCAAAGAATTATCCAAAAACAGATCCAAACCCACTGCTCCCTGGTATAACGAAGAACTAAGGTCACAAAAGCAAATTAATCGGAACAAGGAGAGACAATGGAGGAAAAATTACGATACAGCGAGCAAAGCAACTTATAAGGAATCTCTGGCACTCTATAAAGCCATGATCACAAAGGCGAAAAAAGACTATTACACTGACCAAATCCAAAAAGCCAAAAATTCCAGTAGACGATTGTATCAAATCACAAAATCACTGTCAGGCAACTCCCCGGATCTCACTCCCCCTCCGTCGCAAGCTTTATGTGACTCCTTAGCCTCCTTTTTCTTTACCAAAGTTGACGATATCTATCAGGCATTCTCGGCAAAATCACTCCCTAGGACAGTTAATTCCTCTACTCTACCTCTAGCCAACACGTTCCCCAGCTTTCAACCAGTCACAACTGACCAAATAAAAACCATAGTGTCCACTATTAAATCAGGATCGGCACTGGACCCTTGCCCATTCTCAGTGCTCCTGCCGGTAATGGACTCCATCATTCCATTACTCACCCAAGTCTGTAACTCCACTCTACTTGCAGGCACTTATCCAGACCCCCTAAAAAACACACTACTAAAACCCCTGTTAAAAAAACCTTCCCTGGATAAAAATGAGTTAAAAAACTACCGGCCCATTGCGAGTCTCCCGTTCGTGGCTAAGGTGATCGAAAAAGCCATGAACACTCAGATCTCTGAATAAATTGAAAAACACCATCTCCTGGATGACACGCAATTTGGATTCCGGAAATACCATGGGACAGAGACAGCCTTGATTAAGGCTGCCGATGATATCAGGGTAATCAGGGATCAGGGGGGAACAGTCATCCTGGTAATGTTGGATTTATCAGCGGCCTTCGACACGGTCGACCATACCATCCTGGTCGACCGTGTCGAGGGATTCGGAATCTGTCACTCTGCTAAAGACCTAATTGCCTCCTTCCTAGCCAGAAGAACGCAGGCTGTCATCTTAGGCCCCTTTCAATCGGCACAACTTTCATCTCCCTGTGGAGTTCCTCAAGGCGCATCCCTTAGTCCGACACTATTTAACATTTATGTGTCGGACCTTGCTAACACCATCAAAGCACACGGGATGAGCCTAACCTCCTATGCCGACGATACCCAGTTGGTATTAGCAATCAAAGGTGACGGAGATCAAGTGGCAGAAAAATTTAAGAAGGGACTAGTAGATATAGGAGAATGGATGGCCACCAACTGCCTTAAATTAAACTCAGAAAAAACTGAGGTGGTCATATTTGGACCTCTTCTCCCAGCCTGGCCATCAAGTTGGTGGCCAGATGCTTTCGGCACCCCTCCCACCCCGACTGCCAAAGTTAGGAACCTCGGAATCATCTTCGATGAAGGTCTAAATTTCATGGATCATGCAAATAAAACAGTCTCCACGGCACATCTAAAGCTGAAGATCATCAGAAAAATCCGTCCTTTTCTCCCGGAGTCAGCCATAAAAACATTGGTCTCCTCCCTAGTACTATCAGCTCTGGATTACTGTAACGGTCTCTTCCTCAACGCTCAATCCAGAGTAATAACCAAACTACAAACTATCCAGAAAGCAGCAGCACGTCTGCTTTCTGGCAAAACAAAATACGAACCAATATCAAAAAGCATAAAGGATTACCACTGGCTCACTATTCAAAACAGAATTCACTTCAAGTCCCTTTGTATCGTGTTCAAAGCGCTCAAAAACCAAGGACCTCATTTTCTGAAAGAGCAGCTGCAACTGTACAAACCTAGCAGAATGCTACGTTCAGCCACCCTCAGCCAATTGGTCATTCCCCGTACAAAGACAGTATCCTGGGGTGATCGACGCTTCCTGGTGGCAGCCCCGAAGCTCTGGAATACCTTACCCCTAAACATCAGGCAGAGCCCCTCCCTCCTTCACTTTCGCAAGCTCCTAACAACTTGGCTGTTTGATCAATGATTGCTCTTTCCCCACTCTCCTCATTACAAATAACCGGTTTTATCAGCGCCAAGACGCCCGAGGGTATTTGCTGCGCTTTAGAAATATCAAAAATAAATAAATAAATAAATAAAAGATTACAAGTAGAAAAAAGAAAACATGCTGCCGGCTTAACACAGCGGACATATTCCTGCAACGATCATCTTCCAGTGGTATTGCACAAAGTCTATTGCTCTTTCAAAGTTTCAGAATGGGTTCCAAGTTTAGAACCAATATGTTGGCCATCTTGGAATGGTAAAACAATTATACCCACTGGTTAATGTCATTTCAAAATGCTCACTTAATTGAGAGGAAGTGGCCACACAGGATGCAGCATACTGCTGATGACATGAAAGGCAAGCAAGTGGTCGGTGAGCACTGCCTGAGGATCTGTGGTATCCTCTTCAGAAGAAAAAAAGAAAAAAATAAAGCCCAGTTTGCCATCAATTGTATTAGGGTAGTTTGCATTGCTGTGAGGATTTCGTGCAGTTCTCCCCCTGCCTCGGCGTCCTAGGGCCTGGGGGTGCTCATGGCTTCCTGGTCTTTGCTCCGCAATCCAGACGACTTGCACTGATCAAATTGTAATTTTGATTGTAGTTTATCTGTTTTACCCATGGCTAATTACTGGTCGGTGAGAGGTGACTGGCAATAAACTTAATACGGTGCAGCAGTGTTGTGTAGCTGTTGTTGCCGCATAGTTAAGGTTTATTTCCCGTATGCAGAGCCCCCCCCCGAGTCCTTCCCTGTTAATTATAACTGGGCTGCACAGTTGTAAGGTTAGGATAATAAAGCGGTAGTTTTTTCAGTGATAGCCTCTCCTGGTTTTACTGAGGTGTCTGCTGCCTGTCCGTAGGAGTTTGGATTCTTGCATTTCAAACCTCCCAGTGACCTGCCAGTTATGCTCCTCAGATCTTGTGCCTGGTCTGTGCAGTGTGTTCCCGATAAGTGCCCTTCGTGTGCAAGCCCTGCGTCTGCACACCTTTCTGGTTGTCTCTCCAGGCCTCCACACGTGATGAGGTGGTTCTGCACAGCGTGTGTTTTAACACAGGACTAGATGGAGCCTCGTCAATCTCGGGTCTTCAGCGCTGATTGTGGCACATTCGTGTTGCGGCCTTCGTGGTCGGGCGGCCCACCCCGCCTCGCACAGTGGCTTCGTTACCAGGGGAGTACCCCGTCAGCTATTCCAGCTCCTCTACTTTCACACTCGCACAGCCTCTGGGGGGTTAAATGTTACAGTTTTCACCTCCCGTCGGCAATGTCAATGTCAGATATTCTTGTATCTCTGACACACCCGCCCTCTCGCAGCCGCCATAGAGCGTGCGTGTGTCAGTACGTCAATGCGTGTGGGGCTGCTGGGAGGTGTTGTACCATCCAGGGGTTGTCATGAGAACCCGCCCAAAGTACTTAACTCTGTGTTCCAATCGTAGGCTATGAGAAGTGTGTTCCAAGGCTCTCTCAAGAATCCCTGCCAATTTGTAAATAGTGTTCTAGTGCATTCTTTTCAGCAATGCAATGGAAGCCCACTCTCTTCCTAATAATGATAAAATCATTCTCAATACAGGGTATATCAATTTAGAAACACACTGGCCCCACTCCACATATTCTGAAAGGGGGGGTGGCGGGGGGTTTGATTAGTGACCCATTATACCATCCTATATCACCCAGGTTAATTCGAACGTATTAGCCCAAGCGATTAGAGAGGAAACAGTATACTTCTGGTCAAGAGAGACCATCACCGGAATGAAACTAGCCTTAAGACACATTTGGTCAGAAAGAGTGTATGTCAATATCTCTTCTGACCAACCAAACCAGTTCCCATTGCCAGTAGCTCACATTTATACACCTGATATCTCTGTAGCACAGAACCTGAATGAAACTGAATCAAAGTTCATCTACCAAGGGTCTGCCAAGGTATATCATCATTAAGTCCCACAATATGGCTCCTGAGCCGATAGACCCATTTCTGTTCACGCAGCAATAAAGATCGATTGTCATCCACCGCATGCCTACCCAACTGGAGTTTTCGATCACAGTCCACCTTAAGGCTTCCAAGGTGTGCCCTACCTCTAGGAAGTGTGCCGTCAGCCTATTATTAGATCTGCCACATCTAATAGTGCTACGGTGTTCTGTAATTTGAGTCTTCACCTTCCTACTGGTCATGCCTACCTACTGTTTGTGGCATGGGCGTGTGATTAGATAAATGACCCCCTGCGAGTTGCAATTAGTATGGGATCTCTGTTCCCAAGGGGAATGAAGTCCCAGGTCGATGTGCTTGGTGTTAGAGGTTAGATGACATATGCTGCACGAGCCACAGCGAGTGTGGCCCATCATTCTGGGTAAACCTGTAGTTGTCATGGTGGTCCCAATCTTCTCAGGTGACCTGGGTCTAGTGTGAATTAGGAGATCTTTGAGATTTTGACTTCGTTTAAAGGAAAATAAAGGTTTGTCCACATTCAAGCCACCAGAGTTTAGGATCTTCCAATTTCGTAACAGAGTTCATCTGATCTGTTGTGACGCAGTGTTAAATGTTGAAACAAACACTGGTTTATTCATTCTTGGTCTGATGGTTTTTGACAGAAGTGCTTCACGATCAACATTAACTTTTTCTGGCTTGTTTGATCACCCTGGTAGGGTACCCCCTGAGGTTCTTTGAAATCTGAACCTGTGTTTAAAATATCATTATTCTGCTATGATTTTGATATCTGAGAAACGAAAATGGCAAGTTTTCAATGTGTGTGTATTTTCATCACGATACAATGATGAATGCAGAAGTTATTGACAAATTCATTCTGAGCCCACAGGTTCTATGTTGTGAACAGCAGCCATCTTAGGTGTTGCCCTTTACATAGGCATATACATGAGCCAATGATTCTGGTAGAGCAAGTATTAAAGGACACGTACCCCTTAGCTTGAGTTCTTCCTGACTCCCATTTGACCTGAACAGGCTGAATCTGCCTACGTGATGTTGGCCTCACCAAACCAGTCCATGCCCTCTAGTCAATCTATATTAAAGATCTGAGCAACTTGTTGTGTACATTGGCCTGAGCAAGATTAGAAGGCCGAATACAGTAGCCATGCCTGTTTATGACCCACAAGCATCCCTTATCCTACATTTCTATCTTCCACACCTGGCTCTGTTTCTCTGCTTCTGGGCTTTTACAATGGGGAGGTGACCGTTTATATGATGGGGAGGAAACCAGTTCTATTGTGAGTTTCTCCGGCCTGCACAGGAAAATATGTGAAGTTTGACATATGTTCATGGTGGAAGATGGGTTGGACAGTTTGGGCAAGCAAACTGGTATTTGTAATTATAACATGCTTTGTTAGTAACATGGGAGTGACCTACAATGATGTGTTTCAAAGTAAGAATGTGAGCCTAGGGCCAAACTTTTTGTATAAAAAGCCTGCCTGAGAAAGCTCAGGCAGGCTCCCTCTTTCAGTTGTAAAACTACGGTTGGACGACGAAGCCTCATAATTAATTATAATAAAGATGTCTTTTAATTTTACAGATTGGCTGTCAATTCCTTTGCTGCTTTATTATGCAAACTGTTGGATAGATCCCTGTGATGGAGAGTGAGTTATTTCCTACTTTTCCTCAAATGGCGCATACAACTGTGGGCCTTATCATGGAGTGGTTATCTGCAGGAGTATTTTGTCAAAGGGTGGAAAAACTACTGGGGAAGACAAGACAGAATTCTACCAAAAAGAGGTACTCTGGGGGATTATCTGTCTCTGCGGCCCAGTATGTTTTTTTGATTTTTCTAACTTAAAACTCTCCTAAAGATGTCACTCCTGACTAAGGAACCCATTCTTTTTTTTTGCTGTAAGTATTTTTAACAGACTGTTAGTGCAGTGGGGAATTGACAGTTATAATTTGGACAAATATTTGTGTATATGCAAATTGCAATTTGTATAGGCAGTAAATGAAGAGATATTTTCTCCATCTGCTTTAGTTGAAGAATAAAAGTGGGTCGCTCCCAGTTCTTTGTGGTTCTGAGTCCTTAGTTATTTATTGGTCGCAGAAATGTGACGCGGTCCTTAGTATTTATTGATACTCTTGGTTGCTTTTGTAGATTATCACTGGTTGCTTTTGTTAAGATAATCTTGTAGTGAGCGTTTTACATGTAGAACAGTCACAAATAGCAATAATTAGGTTTCATTAGGAGAAAATAATTGTTAATTATTAAAAATAATTATTAAAAACAAGTGCTACAAAAATCGTTTTTTATATTTGTGAAACTTAACACTCATACTATGACCCCCTAGCATTAAAATGTTTGATTTAAGTTATGTTGTATCACGAAAATGACAAAACACTTCTGTGCGCAATTTCCCTTACCCTAGGCGCAAACAAGCTCATTTCTATAAGGTATAACTTAGTATTTTCAAATGTATGACTCATAAATTAGGTAGTAGACATTCTAGTAATACCCATTATGCAATAAAATTGTAGGATATTTATTTCTTAGTATCTAGAATACCAAAGTCGATTTTCAGATAAATAGACTGTTTTAAATGGTTTCAGGGCCCCTTTTTTTAAAGTGTCTCTTTAGTAAATACATACATTTAGATCTTAATATATATGTTTGCAGGTTGTGCCTTCTTATGATTCAGCGAGTCAATGTGTCATAGAATTACAAGAAGCTTTTATGCTGAAAAAAAACTAGTATGTGTGTTATTAGGTTTGGTGATTTATTCAGTAAATCTAGGTTAATAATATAAGAGTAGGGAGATGAATTTTAGCGCAAAAGAAAAGAAACAAAAAAGAGAGAGAAATTATTGTTTTAAATAGAGTGAAATATTGCAGGTGTTTAAACTTACTGGCTTTCGTCAACTTCAGTTACCATGAGCAGGGGACTGGCAGAACCTGTATAACGTGTTCCAGCAGTAGCGGCCGAGATGTTATCTTGTAAGGCTGTCTTGTTGATATTTGTGACCTTTTAATTAGGGCCTCGCCTGTGGAATGCAGCATGACATGGTTAAACATGCATCTGATGCTAACTTCAGCTGCCTCTTTGTATTTAAAACCCTGCCCCTGCCACGGTCCGACCTGAGGTCACTTGAATAGCCTGACTTGCTCCGATAAATGTAATTCCTCTTCATGTTCATAATTTAAAAGTGTCTTCTTAAAGCGTTACAAATTTGACATTAGCTGGGATGGGGTTTTTGTTTTTGAACTAAAATGAGCAGAGGATGCAGGGCACATGTACAGCAAATGATGATTGCTTTTTAGCCAAAGAATAAATAATAGCTCCAGCATGTTCCCACAAAACGCTTGTTGTTCGGTAAATTATGTCATCAACACATTTATCTCAAATTAGAAATACGGCAGGGCTGACACAGCATTGCATCCCGCTAATAATAATAAAAGGAACACTATTTAATTTGTAAAACTGCAGCCTCATTTGTCAGTACCCTGAAGGATTGTAGAGCCCACACGTGGTTTGCATAGCTCCCAGTTGCTTTCAAAATGCTGCACACAAGCGCTTTATATGAGATGTAGTTGATTGTATATGATTTAAATCTGTAACCTTCATTCATTGCAGGCTGGCTTGTTCTCATTTGCCGCATTCACATTACATCTGCGTTAAAAGCGCACATCTGAGATAATAAACAAATAGGAAAGGTATTCCTCACGCAAAATTGTAGCACCTGCACTTCATGTCTTACAAATTAAGCACTGTGTAAAATGAGGGAACATGATTTAAAAAGGGCAAATGCAAAAGTGATTTCTTTGAAAAAAAAATATCAAACATTCTGCTAAATGATCTGTAGAACTGATATATGTGTGTCTCCATGCTAGGAACTAATTTTTTTTTAGTTAAGTTTATTTGACAAAAAGAAAAACGAAGTGTTACATTGAGTTTTAGATAGGCAATAAGTAGAAACCCTTCCCCAAAATTCTGCAACTTAAAGGCCTTAGGCCTGAGTGAGAATGGGCGTTTTTGCAAGGTACATGGACAAAAAGTTACAGGTAAGTAATGAAAAGTTTTTGTATGTCACGTTGTGTCATGTTTTGTAGTCTGATAAAAAGGGTTATAATTGATGTTGTATTATGAGAAATGTGTGTGTTGTGTATCTTTTCTGCTTCTTCCTACAGATAATTCATGGATTAATTCACAAGACACGTGAGTTGGCTGGTTGAAGAGAAATGTTTTTTTTTGCGTAATTTCTTTAAGAAAAAATGTGTGTGTTTATGTTTCATTTATACATTTGGTCCACTGAAACGCGTTATTTGACACAGCGACATTATATTTGACAGCAGAGTATCAGTTGCCTAGTGCTCTTCTGTCAAAAGGAGGGTATAGGATTTTAGACTTGACAATTAAGATTGGGCTGCAGGTTTACAGTATAAAGTACATATGCCACAATATTGTGCATGACCGCTTATTCATATATTCTGTTTCTTTGTCTGGGCTGTTTTCCTTTGTGTTTTATATACAGCAAGTATATCTGATGGCCTGATATGTGTATTTTAAAAAGAAAATTGTGTGTATGTTCTGTTCTATGGTAATACTTTGAATTACAAGTTCCCCTGTGTTGTGAAGGAACACATATGACGATATGTGTTATTTCACAATAAATTGGATGAATATTGTATTAAGATAAATTTCACAGATATGGACCTCATACTGTGAGCGAGTAAGGCAGCAGTTTTTCCAGTGCATGCCTAAATTTGGCTGTAATGATTTTTAAGAAAACTAAAATGATATACTGGATCAAAGTGTGTCAACCGCTGTTAGTCACTTACTGCCCTTTCCCTTAAGGACAGGCAGCTCTGCATTTATGTATCCTTGATTGGCCTAAGGATGGAATTATAGATCCGTGACTAAAGGTGGCCTAATTTCGATATCGCATTTTTTGATCGCATTTTTTTTTGATTCCTGAATAAGCCTATGGATTCATTTTTTTCTCCCTGAAGAGACAACTGAACATTAGTTAGAATTACCGTGTAGGGTATAGATTGTCAGCGGTAGAGTTAAATTTCTGTAACATTGGTCTTTCATGTATCCCCGTGCTCTTGGTGCTGTGTCACATGCCTTAGGCCACCCAAGCGAACTCTTGTCCTTCCTATAGATTTTTTTTTTTGCTTCTTACCTGACCAATGTTGCATCATGTTTAGTTATTTGTGTTCTACTTCCATTTTCCCTTCTCCATCTTCCTTTCACCAGTCAGCCCATTTATTATTATGGGTGTATTGTTCATGTTCACACTTCTAGACTGCAGTGATGTATTAGGAACCCCCCTTATGCTACATACCATTCCCTTTTGTGTGACCAGACTGGTTCTCAAGAATTTTCTTTAGGCCTACTTCAAATGCCTTTTCAGACTGACTGTCAGAATAGTAATAGCCTGGTTAATTGACCCAATACAAGTTTTTCATCTCAATAGGAGATATCCCCAGTTTGTTTCTGCTGCCTCAATTTTTTTAATTAGATGTGTTCTAATCATGCAGATACCAGGACTCTCTAGTTCTTGTCCTTTTTGTCTGCACAGTTGATCAGTAGCCTTTGTATTACATAGCGCACTTGATGCACATTGTTTTAAAAAGGGACTTTTCTTCATGTCCTTGATAATGTGTATTATGCCATTTCTCTATTTGAGATGTTCTAGATGATGGTTAGGAACACCTAGGCTTCATCATTAAGGAGAATATGTATTTACCCCATTAAATAATGTACCCCATTAGACAATGCCACTGTGTGAGGGCATCCATTTAGGTTCCCATGACGTATTGCCACTCCTTTGCAGATTGCAGGCCACTTGCTTGCAGCCCTCTTGTCAAAAAGCCAACCCATTAACTGTTTTTGTATCTGAAGGAAACTAACAATTGTGTTACATATCCTACATCACTAGGGTCCTGCTGGATCTTCCAGAGTCAAAGGAAGAGTGATTCCCTGCAGACCTGTGATCAACACTAAGCCCACTCCCCATCAGTGACCGCTACAGATTGCTCTACAAATCCTGCAACAAGGAAGTCGCAAAGCTGGACAGCGATCATCAGCGCGACATCAGTGGTACCTCCAAAAGCAAGGCATCTGCTTGAAAGGCGTTGCAGAAAAAGGAGGAGCCGGTTCCTTGTTTTCCACAGAATTAGAATTTATTCATTTGGGCTCTGTACCTGTTATGTGCTGGAAACCTCTGTCAGTGTACATTCCCTTGAGCCCTTGGCCCGAGTTTTGGCCTCACCCACACCTCTTTTGCTTTGCACCAGCGGAATGGCAGTGCACCCAAGGATCCACGTTTGGAAAAAGGCACTACCTTCTGGTGCCCATGAGAGAGCAGCTTGAGCGTCCTCTGACACTAAATGATAAGTGTTGGAGTCTGAAAGTGCTGCTGATTTTGCTAAGTAGTGCTTGGATCTGCACAAGATGCTTTGTGCCCTTGATTAATGAAGAGCGCATCATTTGTAGTGTCTGCCACAAAGAAGAGACACTGGTGCATTGTTTTGAGACATTGAGACTTTCGAGTGAGCTGTGAGTGTTTTGCCCGGAGGGCACTCCAACTAAACAGTATTGTCTTCTCATGAAAAAGCCTGAATTGAAGAGGCCCAACGCGAAGAAGACTCTGGAAGCGGATTTGATGGACAATAGAAGCCTTCCAAGAGGCTTATAACGGATTTTGGACACAGCTGCTAATATAGACTGAGTTATTGCCTATGTAAGGGCAAAAGGGGCGTCTGAGGTTCTTTGAAATCTGAACCTGTGTTTAAAATATCATTATTCTGCTATGATTTTGATATCTGAGAAACGAAAATGGCAAGTTTTATATGTGTGTGTATTTTCATCACGATACAATGATGAATGCAGAAGTTATTGACAAATTCATTCTGAGCCCACAGGTTCTATGTTGTGAACAGCAGCCATCTTAGGTGTTGCCCTTTACATAGGCATATACATGAGCCAATGATTCTGGTAGAGCAAGTATTAAAGGACACGTACCCCTTAGCTTGAGTTCTTCCTGACTCCCATTTGACCTGAACAGGCTGAATCTGCCTACGTGATGTTGGCCTCACCAAACCAGTCCATGCCCTCTAGTCAATCTATATTAAAGATCTGAGCAACTTGTTGTGTACATTGGCCTGAGCAAGATTAGAAGGCCGAATACAGTAGCCATGCCTGTTTATGACCCACAAGCATCCCTTATCCTACATTTCTATCTTCCACACCTGGCTCTGTTTCTCTGCTTCTGGGCTTTTACAATGGGGAGGTGACCGTTTATATGATGGGGAGGAAACCAGTTCTATTGTGGGTTTCTCCGGCCTGCACAGGAAAATATGTGAAGTTTGACAAATGTTCATGATGGAAGATGGGTTGGACAGTTTGGGCAAGCAAACTGGTATTTGTAATTATAACATGCTTTGTTAGTAACATGGGAGTGACCTACAATGATGTGTTTCAAAGCAAGAATGTGAGCCTAGGGCCAAACTTTTTGTATAAAAAGCCTGCCTGAGAAAGCTCAGGCAGGCTCCCTCTTTCAGTTGTAAAACTACGGTTGGACGACGAAGCCTCATAATTAATTATAATAAAGATGTCTTTTAATTTTACAGATTGGCTGTCAATTCCTTTGCTGCTTTATTATGCAAACTGTTGGATAGATCCCTGTGATGGAGAGTGAGTTATTTCCTACTTTTCCTCACCCCTTTGTTGTAATTTTTTGTATAACAGGTCCGCCTCTGCCATGAAATCAGCCCGTTCTGAACAATTGCGGCGTATGCGAAAGAATTGTCCAACCGGCAAGTTGTACCGTAGGGACTTAGGATGGAAACTGTCAAATGCCAGTAATGCACTCTTGTCGGTAGGTTTGTGGTATACTTTCGTATGTAGTGTCCCTCCTCTTGGTTCTATCACTAGGTCCAAGAAGAGTAAGCTCGTTTTGGTGACAGTCGAAGTGAAAGAGGGTTTCTTTGATTCAGCCACTCTAAAAAGAGGGTGACAGATGATTCATCGCCCTTCCAAATCACCAAAACGTCATCAATATAACGACACCATAATTTCAAGTTAGGTCCCCACGGGCACGAGATGTCATAAGTCACTGAGCGCTCAAGGCCCCCACATACAATCCTGCCAAGCTTGGCGCGAAAACACTACCCATAGAGGTACCATGGGTGTGCAGGTACATCGTTCCTTCAAATTCAATTTTTTTTTGTTAGAGCTATTTCTGCCAGGTGTAAAACAAATGCCCTGGGCGTTTGGTAAAGCCACTCTTCCTCAAAAAAAAATATTTTTCAGAACCCTCAGAGTCTCCCTTTGTGTAATATTAGTATATAAGCACTTGATATCGAGGCCTATAAGGAACTCAGTATTGGGATCAAATGACATATCTTTCAGATGGTTAAGAATGTCAAGGGTGTCTCTCAGGTAGGCAGGCAGCTTTTGTACAAGAGGTTTCAGATAGAAGTCACAAAATTGTGACAGGGATTCCAGCAGGGACCCCATCCCGGAGACAATCGATCTACCAGGAGGAGGTCTTACTGCTTTATGGATTTTAGGGAGGACATAAAAATAAGGCTTTTTAGGTTGTTTATTCATTAAAAATTACGCCTCATGCCCTGAAATCCAATCATTTAATCGAGCCTCCTCCACCACTGTGGCAATCTCCCTGGTAGTTGCCTCAGTGGGATCTTTCTTAAGCCTACGATATTTCCTCTGATCTGATAAGAGGCGGGCACATTCCTCATTGTCGGTGTCTCTATCCAGAATCACTGTGGCCCCACCCTTATCCTCTGGCTTCAGGACGATGTCTCTATTATCCATAAGCTCCTTCAATGCCACTTTTTCTATATTAGATACATTTGAAAAATGGTGGTGCTGGGATTGATTTAAACTCTCCAAATCGTGGACAACGGCCTGCTCAAAAGCCCCCACTTGCGGTGGTAATAAAGTTAACTGAGGAGTAAAAGTAGACTTGGGGCCGAAAGGGGTGTCCCCCTTCAAGGGATCTGTAAACTCTTGTTCTTGAAAGAAGATTTTTAATCTCACATTGCGAAAAAAAGACCGCCAAATCCTGGCGTAACTTGAACAAATCCAAATGGTTAGTAGGGACAAAACCCAACCCTTTATTGAGTATTTGTTCCTGTATTGGAGATAGAACACAGGAAGATAAATTCACAACTAGGGTGGTCCGTGACTGGTCCCGGGTAGGCTGCTCGATGCCATACTCCTGGTCACCCGCCGGGTAATTTCCTGATCCTGATTATCCCAAGTTACTCGCTGTTGACCTCTTTGTTCCCCGCGGCCTTTGTTCCGGCCTCTCCCTAAAAAAGGCCCCTGATAGTTCTGAAACTGCGTTGTTTGAAACTGGGGAGTCTGGAAACGGGTGTCTGAAAAGGTGGTTGAGGGGGGTACCCCATTAGTGGCCAATTGTAAGCCTGGTTGGGGTATTGATGGAATGATTGTTGGAACATCGGTCGGTCTTGGTCCCCGCCAGTACCCACGTACTCTACCCCTCCTTTTCTGTTGATATCACCCTTGCTACCCTCACTAGAGCTACTTGTTGTATAATGTTGTGGTCTACCCTGTTAATTACTCTTATTATTTTCAGCCAGTTTCTGCTTATCATATTCTTCTGTAGTATAAGGGTAAACTTTTTCCCTTGAGAAATTCTTTAGATCTTTCTGCAATTTAGTGATTTTCGAATGTATTAGGTGATCCCTATACTCCGAAAGTTCCGTATTTATAAGGTCCAGTTTATGGTCAAATGCAGCTATTACAATGTCAGTTCTAAGTCCCGACTCTGTCGACTGAATCTGGATCAGAACAGCATCAGCTAGTCTTTTGGCAGTACTGATTATTAAGACTAGCCAGTCCCGGGTACATTTCCAGGCCACTAAGGCCCAATCCCATCTAAACGACTCATCTTCCAGAAATATAAGGGGTTCATTAGTGACCAGAAGATCCCTAGGAGCTGCATTAGCCCTTAAATATTTGGTTAATTTTGCCCCATGTAGTATTGTTTTAACTTGTGTCCTCTTCAATTCTAACAAGGTGCCCCAGCCCTCCCCCTGTGCCAACACTTCGGTGACACCAGCATCACCCAAGAGTGAGGGTCCTACCAAGATGTTAGACACAATGTCTCCCCAAATGATAGACTAGGAATTAAAGCCATGATGAGAACGAAGAATCCGTCCTCTAGGGAAACCCCAGGAGTCGGCCACAATATAAGTACAGTGCTAGGTTGGAAAATGAGGATCTGTGGTAGTTTTATGCAGCCATATAAACTCTGGATAAACTGTCCAGAAAAAGGAATAAAAAGATTTACCCCTGCGGCTAAACTGCTGCTCACAATATCATTACTCGCAAAAGAGGGGAGAGGGTCAAAACTAGAGCTCCACTACCCCGAACCCCCTGAGACAATATGTAAACACATAAAGGGATAGGGAGGACAAAAAACACAGCAAAGACACGAAAGTGACAACACTAATATGTTTTGAAAACTGCCCTCACTCACACACAAATGTGTGTGACATGCTTCATCATCGGGTCTGCTTACAAAACGCCCTGGCTTAGCCACGCTCAGGACGGAGCATAGGGAGGGGGGAAAAAATAAAAAGACAAACCAAAACACACTTACACGACACAACACAAATGTGACAAAACAGTGATAACACAGTGAGTATCACCCAGTCACTGGGTATTGTGATAGAACAAAGTGCAGCATGAGAAAGTGCTTTAATACAGGCTCGTGCATACCCTTTGAACCTTTATTTGTAGATTCCATGACCAGGATTAAAATAGTGAAGGATGGGCAGTGTCTGAAGAGAATATTAAGTTCTCACAACACCCCTCCTTAAACTGCTTGTACCAACATGTTTCGACCGACTTACTGTGCCAATAATAAGATGGTCACCCCGGTCTTCTTCAAAACATCTATCTCTCCCAGTCCTGTTACCCACCTGTCCAGACAGGCTTTTTGGCCCTAGTGGGCAGTAGTATAGACTTTAATCTTGCTCACATCTAGGATGTGTGTTCCTGGCTTGTGTTGGCCCTTTTAGGCCCTTTCTTTCAGACATAGAAGAGGCCATCTATTGCCTATTGGCTTTGGCCTGTTATTTTTGCTTATAGTAGAGGTTGGATCCTGTGGTCCTGACTTTATATTACACATTGGTATGGTTTATGTAGGTACTCTGACAGAGCTAAGGGTTATTTCATCCTTCTCAGGCGTACAGGCCTAGAACTAGAGGGACTCCATCTTGATGGAGCTGAGAGGCTTCAAGGGTAAAGGTAAAGTTTATAGTTAAAGCTGTTGTTCACTTGGAGAGAACCGGTCTGGGCCAGCCCTTATCGGTAGGCTGTATTATTCTCTGTGTCGAAGACACCACAAAAGGCTGGCCAGCTGGGTGTGTGTCCTTGATGCGGAGTGGTGCAGAGATCTGGTGGGCGGCGGGCTGATGGCTGGAACTTTCCATGAGGAAACAGCATTCTATATCAGTGAAGTGCAGAGGCGGAGTCAGTTAGTTGAGCTGGAGTGGTAGAAGAGAGAGTTCGAGCTAGAGAGAGCTGAGCTGAAGTTGCAGTTAGTTGAATTGGAGGAGCAGAGAGCGTTGGTAGAGTTGGAGGAGTGGAATTGCAAGAGGAGAAGAGACAGAAAATGCTTGGAACAGAGAGAAGACAAACAGACAGTCAGTGAGCTGGAACTGAAGGAAGCAGTCAGAAGCAGTTACTTATCTATATCGTGGATTAACCTGTGGGAGCAGCTGGAGTTAATTGGACATTGTTACAGAAACCTTGAAACAGAGTGAACAAGCTAGTGGAATGAACGGTGATCAGAGCGGCAGGAACCATTAGATTGAAGTTGGAATGTGGAGAGAGAGTCCGTGAGGGAGAGAAATCCAGTGCAAAGTGATCAGCGCAGATGTGTATCCAAGAGGCCAGGAGAGAGAGAGTCTGGGATGAGCCAAGACACAGACGAGAGAGGAGCCCAGATGACAGCTAGAGCAAGACTTCACACTCACAAGGTGATATCCATCTTTTATAATTATACCTTAATCTTGTCCTTATTCCCTAGGCTATTATATGTCTAATCTTTTCCTTTTCAGCGGTGTGTTAAAGTCCCTGTTAATCAAGAGACCCCATTGATAACCTTGTATGTGCATTTTATCATTGTTAAAATAAACAGAAAACTGAAGGTATTCATAGGAAAGTGGTCGTCATTGGTAAGTGGCGTTAATGAGAGCGCTGGGGAGGAGACCAGCGTGGAGGCCTGCCGGATTGCGGGCCGTGTGTAAATGAGAGCACCTAAGACAGAGAGGTGTGTAGGTCTGCCAGATTGCGGACCGTGTGTAAATGAGAGCACTGGGGCTGCAGACCCATGTGTGTATACCCACAGGATTGTGGCATGTTAATGAGAGCGCCAGGGAGGACACTGGCGTGTAATGCAGTGTATAATGGTAGATAATCAGAACTGCCCCAGGGTAGATTAGTCTGGACCCATGTGGTCGCGAGACTATAAGGTATGAGTGTGGTGTAGGGCATGGATATCCTTAGTAATCAGTGAGTATTCTTAGTTTCCCTATAGATTTAGTGGTGTTTCTGATAATATGAGCTTGTATATTGCGAGTTCCCCATCCTCAGGTAGGTACCCAGGTGCCTGGATAGATGGTCCTGAGGAGGGAGATGGTTAAGTTCCGGCTGGGTTAGAGGGGCCCCTAGGGGCTGATCCCATCTGGTCCAAAAATCCAGACGGTACACCACCTCACCTCAGTCCGGCCAATAGGAGGAGAAAAAATGGATCGTGAATAAATCAAAAACGTGTGGAGGATATTCCCGCCATAACGGGATACAAATACTGGAAGGAAGCACAAGAAATTATATGCTTTCATGTATCATGCATGTAGTTGAAAAACACCATGAAAGGTTTACATCTGTCTTGTGTCTCAATGATGTCCCCCTTAATTGCAAAGTGTATGGGACTATTATATTACACAGACCCCTGAAGTCGCTCGTAAATACACCCCCCACCCTTCATGCCATAATCTGGGTTCCATAAACAATGTTAATTAAAATATATACTGCTGCATAAAAAGTACCACACTTAGCTACAGCCTGACCTGCTGCAGTGAATCTTAAAAGTCGGCATGCATATAAGCTAGTGTAATATCAGCCATCTGTGCCCGACTCTCATGGCGTACTGACCGAGTTTAGCAATGTTTTAAACTCGAAAGGGCGCCCGGCAGGGAGGATTCCAAAGAACACTACCTGTGTTCGAGGGAAAGAAAGAAAGGGGGGTAACCGTTAGTTCTATCGTTACAGGACGACACAAGATCGTTTCATGCAACCAAGTTTGGTGTCCCCTCCAGATAGCGTGTCTACTACCAACAGGATATGAGAACGTTCACACATAGTTAGAATCATTTCAATCAAGCCCCCCTACAAACCAGAGATAATTCTTACTGTTCTGTAGGACATCAGCACTAATAGTGCCTGCTCCTGGACCGCCGCGCATCGTGTCAAGCACGAGGTGGCTCCGTAACTTAATGAAAATCTCTGACACACCTGCCCTCTCGCAGCCGCCATAGAGCGTGCGTGTGTCAGTACGTCAATGCGTGTGGGGCTGCTAGGAGGTGTAGTACCATCCGGAGGTTGTCATGACAACCCGCCCTAAGTACTTAACTCTGTGTTCCGATCGTAGGCTATGAGAAGCGTGCTCCAAGGCTCTCTCAAGAATCCCTGCCAATTTGTAAATAGTGTTCTAGTGCATTCTTTTCAGCAATGCAATGGAAGCCTACTCTCTTCCTAATAATGATAAAATCATTCTCCATACAGGGTATACCAATTTAGAAATACACTGGCTGGCCCCACTCCACATATTCTGAAAGGGGGGAGTGGCGGTGGTTTTGATTAGTGGCCCATTACACCATTCTATATCACCCAGGTTCATTTGAACGTATGAGCCCAAGGGATTATAGAGGAAAGGGTATACTACTGGTCAAGAGAGACCATCACCGGAATGAAACTAGCCTTAAGACACATTTGGTCAGAAAGAGTGTGTGTCAATATCTCTCCTGACCAACCAAACCAGTTCCCATTGCCAGTAGCTCACATTTATACACCTGATATCACTGTAGCACGGAACCTGAATGAAACGGAATCAAAGTTCATCTACCAAGGGTCTGCCAAGGTATATCATCATAAAGTCCCACAATGTGGCTCCTGAGCCGATAGACGCATTTCTGTTCACGCAGCAATAAAGATCAATTGTCATCCACCGCATGCCTACCCAACTGGAGTTTTTCGATCACAGTCCACCTTAAGTCTTCTGGGGTGTGCCCTACCCCTAGGAAGTGTGCCGTCAGCCTAGTATTAGATCTGCCACATCTAATAGTGCTAAGGTGTTCTGTAATTTCGAGTCTTCACCTTCGTACTGGCCATGCCTACGTACTGTTTGTGGCATGGGCATGTGATTAGATAAATGACCCCCTGCGAGTTGCAATTAGTATGGGATCTCTGTTCCCAAGGGGAATGATGTCCCAGGTCGATGTGCTTGGTGTTAGAGGTTATATGACATACACTGCATGAGCCACAGCGAGTGTGGCCCATCATTCTGGGTAAACCTGTAGTTGTAATGGTGGTCCCAATATTCTCAGGTGCCCTGGGTCTAGTGTGAATTAGGAGATCTTTGAGATTTTGACTTCGTTTAAAGGAAAATAAAGGTTTGTTCACATTCAAGCCACCAGAGTTTAGGATCTTCCAATTCCGTAACAGAGTTCGTCTGATCTGTTGTGACGCAGTGTTAAATGTTGAAACAAACACTGGTTTATTCATTCTTGGTCAGATGGTTTTTGACAGAAGTGCTTCACGATCAACATTAAATGCCCTTTCCCTGGCTCGTTTGATCACTCTGTTAGGGTAACCCCTTTGTTATAATTTTTTGGATAACAGGTCCGCCTCTGCCATGAAATCAGCCCGTTCTGAACAATTAAGGCGTATGCGAAAGAATTGTCCCACCGGCAAATTCTCCCGTAGGAACTTAGGATGGAAACTGTCAAATGCCAGTAATGCATTCTTGTCGGTAGGTTTGTGGTATACTTTCGTATGTATTGTCCCTCCTCTTGGTTCTATCAGTAGGTCCAAGAAGGGTAAGCTTGTTTTCTTGACAGTCAAGGTGAAGTGGAGAAGAGGGTTTCTTTGATTCAGCGACTCTGAAAAGAGGGTGACAGATGTTTCATCGCTCTTCCAAATCACCAAAACGCCATCAATAAAACAACGCCATATTTTCAAGTTAGGGTCCCACAGGCAGGAGATGTCATAAATCAATGAGCGCTTAAAGGCCCCCACATACAATCCTGCCAAGCTTGGCGCGAAAACACTACCCATAGAGGTACCATGGGTTTGTAAGTACATCGTTCCTTCAAATTCAAAAACATTTTTTGTTAGAGCTATTTCTGCCAGGTGTAAATCAAATGCCCTGTGCATTTGGTAAAGCCACTCTTCGGTGAAATTCTGTAAATTTCACCGTTACCGACCGGTATTTAGCCAATTGCAATTTTCGTAATACCGAATGGATTCGGCAATAAAGAATTGGTAAAATGAGGAAAACCAGTTACCAATTCCTTATTACAAAATCGGAGATACCGAAAACCCCAAATACCGATTCGGTAAATAAGAATCGGTAAAAGAGATGTACCAAAAATCGGTAATACCGAATTTCATGAAATTCGGTATTAAAGAGTTGGTAATTACCACTGACTCAAAGCAGGTGGTAATCATGTGCACATCATTTAAACAGCCCCAAAATGCAACAGTCTCAACACAATGGCGGCCCTCTGCGTTATTACAAGGCGGCTACAACTACAGGCAGCAGGAATGAGGACCTGGAGAAGGGAGGAGTGCATATACAGACAGCGCCTCACACTATTTCAACTCACTGAGGCAGAAATTCATGAAAGGTATAGGCTACACCCCCAAACTATCCTGGTCCTGATACGGGATCTGCACCCACTCCTGGAGCATCCTACATAAGGGAGCTCGCTATACCACCACATGTCCAGGTGCTCTGTAGCCTCCACCTATTAGCATCAGGAAGTTACCAGGGGTGATAGCCGCGGTAGGTGGTGTGTCGCAGAGCTGCCTGTCTCTGTTCTTCAACAATTTCCTGGATGCCATGATGCAAAGGATGCATCACTACATAAGCTTCCCCACCACACAGGACGAACTTGCGAAAACAAAAACAGACTTCTACCAAAAGGCACAGTGCCCGCATGTTATAGGGTGCATTGATGGGACACACATACCTATCTGCCCACCTGCAGCCAACGAGTACATCTACCGTAACAGAAAATCCCCCCACTCCATCAACGTGCAGGTCATCTGCGATGCGGCCAAAATCATCACCGACATCGTGGCAAAATTTCCTGGGAGCACCCATGACTCCTACATATTCCGCAACAGTGGGATATACACACGTCTGGCTGGGGGGAGAATTTGGAGAAGGATACCTGCTAGGTAAATCACTGTGACACAACCTGATGTATACTGCTGATGGATGTGATGGTGTTTGTTATCAATGGCACTTTCTTTCTCACCTAGGTGATAGCGCATATGCCGTGCAGGCATTCATCCTCACTCCTTACCGGAACCCATCAACCCCAATTGAGAGACGATATAATGCTGCGCACAAATCAACACACAACGTGGTGGAGCGGACATTTGGACTGTTGAAGAGCAGGTTACACTGCCTCCACAAAAGCGGAGGCGCCCGTCAGTACCGACCCATCATCTGCTGCCAGATCATCGCTACATGTGCTATGCTGCATAACTTGGCAACTAAGAAAGGGACAGCAGTCGATTTTACCGACTCTGAGGACGATGATGATGACTGTCCACAGCCAGAGCCCAGCGCAGCAGGAGCGGCACCAGCACCAGATGGGAGACAAAGGCAGGCTGAGATTACATGGAACTATTTCTAGGTAAGTAAGGAGAAACAGCCAGTAATTGTGTGTGAGTGGTGTAGTTTAATAGCATATCACTACGCCACATCATGAAGGGCTGAACATTGCAGTCCCAATTCCAAACAGCCTACAAAGCCATCATGGGTTAATTCACCCATGTATCAAAAACAAGTGTGCCTGGCATTACCTCCTGCTCCTACGCACAACATGGCTGATTCCTCTGTGTACACTGTCCTCACTGGCAATCTGTCCTGTGCCACCACTTTGCCGTCCGTTGCGCCTCCTGGACTGTGTAACAGGGGGCGTTTCACTACAGTGGCTATTTGTCTCCTCGCTGTCCGCCACATCACCTGCACCAATGTTGGCAGTCTGATTATGCTGTAGCACTTCAAGTGCAGTGGTCACTGTCACCAGTCCCCTTGCCACATCCCGGCTGCAGTGTGCCATCTCTTCCTGCATGGCCACACAACGCCTGCAGAGCAGAGAAGTGGCAGTGGAGAGGTGGTTCACCGCCTTGGTGTAGTTCTCCATTTTGTGCCTCTCCCTGAGCCTTGCCATTCTGTCATTGTCCATCTTGCTTCACAGCAGCCTCACTGAGTCGGACATGTCCCTCATGCCCTCAGCCATGTCCCTCATTCGCTCAGCCAGTGTTTTGTTCATTGTGCAGATGCCCTTATCTATGCACTGGAAGTGTGCTGTCATGTGCCCCATCTGCCGCTGAACTGATCAGATAACCTTTCCTTGCAGGCGCTGCACCTTCAACATGTTCACCTCCAGACCTGCATAGACACTCTGATCCTCGCACTGCGAAGGTGGACTGTGTGCCCTAGCCCTGCGGTGCCTGGAACCTATGTGTGGTCGCTCTGTGGAGGACTGTGTACCGGCATTATTGCCATCATCTGGCACCGTTGGCTGTTCTTCCCCCCTGTAGTCCTCGTCGAACAACTCCATCTGTTGGAGGCTGGCAACTGCATGCCCCCTGGGTCTTGGAGATGATGACGTTAGTGATGCTACTGGTGATGCCGGTCGTGATGCCGGTGTTGATGCCGGTGGTGGTGGTGTTGATGCCGGTGGTGTTGATGGTGGAGGTGTTGATGGTGGTGGTGCTGACGGTGGTGGTTTTGTGGTGTGGCCCGCAGGCGTAATGACATCCTCCATCTCCGCTCTATCTCTCCGGGGTGCCTTTCTTGCCTTACCTGGCGCAGCCCTGCATGATGTCTCGCCTGTGGAGACAGATTGTATATTAATTCACTTGTCTGCCAATGAATCTGACTGTCCTCTGCTTGCTTATCGGTGATGTGCGTCACATGCCTTTGGGTTCAGTGGGCTGACTGTTATGATAGGTGTTACACTGACTACATCTCCCATAATGCATGGCTGGTGTTTAGTAAAACCTGTACTGGAGTGGGATTCACACTGCCTCAGTGGGGAATGGGGTTAGGGAGTGGGGGGCGCCGCTTGGTGTGCATGCATCTTACCTTGTTTGGTTGCAGCTCTGGCAGAGCTGTCTAAATCCCCGATGCCGCTGACACTCTCAGGCTCAATGGTGGACTCCACAAGCAGTTCCAGGGCAGTCGGTGCAGGTACTCTAATTTTTCCTCCACCTGTCAGGTGTGCTTGCTTTTTCCTTTCAGACATCCTCTTCTTCGCCATATTCCTGAGGTCATACCACCTCTTTTTTAGGTCGTCCACGTCACAGTGGGTCACACCTATGGCATTAATGAGGTCCTGGCTTCCAATCCATATTTTTCTTTTCTGTGACTCTGGCACTTGTAGTGATTTTTTTACCAAATAGCTTGGTCTATTCCTTTGTCACCTCCTCAATTAAGATCTTCAGCTCCCTCTCACTAAATTTCATTTTTATTTTCCTTTCTGCACCATCAGTTTCCCTGTCCTGGCTGTCCATTCTGGTGTTTGATGTCAGGTAAAAAAGTTGCTCCTGTTTGTCTTTCTCTGCTGCCTCCCTCTCCAACAGCTTCTGGTTTAGTGCAGCTGCTTGGGTGTGGCCACTTCCTTGTTGGGAGTAAATAGGAGGCACAGGATTGGCTGATTCCTCAATTGCAGGAATTTTTAATTACTGATTTTGTATTTACCGATTCGGTAATTCAGAATCGTTATACCGATCGGTATTAAGGATTCTGTATTTTTTCAGAATATTACCGATTCTGTAAAAATTACCGATTTTTTACCTACGTCGGAAATACCGATTTCTTAATACCAAATTGGTAAAATTCGGTATTAAGAAATCAGTATTTCACATTTACCTACATCTGCCCCTTAGAATTTGTCTCAGAATTTATTGTCTGAATAAATCTGACAGGCATCTGTCAGGCGTATAGCTGCCTCATCAATAAATTCATTGAACTTACAGTGTTTGAGGGTGTTTAGCCCCTCAACAAATTTGTTAATGGTTTCACAAACTTTTTGTCATTCTTGACTGAAAATGTATCTTTCGTAATCTAAATTCGGCATTGAATTGAACTTGAGATTCAAGGCTGATTTCATTTGACAAGTAATTTCGTCAGCTTGCTGCATTTTCTTATGACTTATTTTACACCTTCACCAGCAATATTCCTACGGTATTTGATCATCGTCTTGTTATCTGCTTCATATATCGCATCAATGAAATCATCAAACATCTCTACCAAGTAGTCCATCTGTCGACAATATTTTGCTTTTTGACGGTATTGAATAGTGGTGGTGGTGGTGGTGGTGGATTCAGGAAGGCGGTTGCATTGTAACAATTTATGAGATTGGCTGATAATGAGGGTGGAGTTCTCTCCGACCCTGTCTGCGGTCCACTGGCAGCTGCTTCACTCATGCCATCCCAAAGGCCCTGTGCTGTGCTGGCCTCCGGGTCATCTTATACAATCTGTGGAAACTTGACATCCCTTTTGATCTCCACTGATGTCCTTCACTGTCCTAGAGCCCTTTGGAGTTGTTCTGAGCCACCACCCAGCAGCTTTGATGATGTGCCGCGTTGCTTATGGATGACTCTGTCAGCACAACCCCAAGTACGTCTTCACCAAATGCTGTGGTATGCATACTCTCAATAATAAGTTCTGGTAAGCAATTGACCATTTCATGTATCTGGTTCTCTTTGCTTTTAGGCATCTCCAGGGGCGGCTCAAGGCTCATGGTGGCCCTGGGCAGGGAGCGTAGGTAGGGGGCCCCGGAAGAGGGGTTCCGGACGGGGCGGAGCACGGAGGCCAGTGAAGAGGGGGGGGTTCGGGTGTTTGGAAGCAGAACAGAGTCGGAGGCCGCCAAAACCCTGCCAGGGGCCGCCACTCAAATATGTATCCATTCTCAGAGGATTATTATATTAAGGATATATATTGGCGTGGTGGCCCCTGGGGTTTGGTGGCCCTGTGCAGGTGCACAGCTTGCACATGGCTAAGGCCGCCCCTGGCATCTCTTTCTACTGTCTGACACCTGGTTGATCTCTGCTTTGCAAAGCTTCTGACCGCAGTATTATCTTGCAATTTGCTGTCGTATTTGCTGCTCTTTCTAAACCTGGTTGTATCCACCTTTAACGTTATGACTTCATATGATGTAAAGCTTTAGGGTGCGTAGTAGTGCGGTGCCTCTTTATGTGGCCTTACCAGCAGCTTCACGGACAAAGATGCGTAGATTTCTCCGTATAGCTTTCATTATCTTCAAATGCTTCACACTGGCTGGAGTTGTGCTTTACCACCACATATGCAAAACATTGATTCTCCATTTCGACTGAGGCAATCGTGGCACGCACAAGCAGTTTGCTGGACCATGGCAAACTCTCTGGGAGAGTACTGTCGATCATCGGTTTACTTATCTCGTCGCCTGTTGTAGTAGCCTCCCCAGCCTGGGTACCCGACAATGACTGCACCACACACAGAGCTTAGTATTAAACGTCTTTATTCATTTGTGTGTAACTGCAAATTCAACATTTTAAACATGCAATCACTTCACTATGCTCTAACACCTAGGTCACAGTTCTACAGATTCCATCAGGATTCCTAAATCACACAACACTTCCTCTCCCGGGGTCCCTGACCCCGTGGGCCTAGCATGACCCCAGCCCCAGCGCAGCTTAGGCTCCAGACGCACCAGCCCCCGTTGGGAGGGTGAGGGCTACCCTAGTGAGAGAAGACGAGGAGTTTCGATGGCACCTCCGGCCTCCCCTGAGAGACTGGTTTCTGTCACACCTCTGGTCTTCCCCTGGGGGCCAGTTTCGATTGCACCTCTGGCCTCCCCGAGTGCTGGCTCCAGACCTGCTGGGCATCTGGGAATTCCCAGACGCATCCTCAAAGGGATCAAAGGACCAACTGCCGGACCTCACCCACGGGCCACCACCAAAGCCTCGGACCTCCACCTGCGAGGGTCCGGACATCAAAGGGCCACTGGACTATATCAAGGCCCACCCCTGAACTAGCGGGCAGTTGTATCTTGGACAAGGAAGCCCTGCTGATCTGATCGCGGCTGAACTGAACCTCGTAACTCTTCGAGCCCTGCTGACGCTGTCGCGGCTCATTGTCGGAACTAAAACATCGGAGCCCTGCTGACCTCGTCACGGCTCAAGCCTGAACCCTGAAGATCGACACCGAACCTCTTGAGCCCTGCTGACGTGGTCGCGGCTCCTCACGAACTACCCTCCGGATCGAGCTCTGCTGACCTCGTCACGACTCGAGGAGTCTTCCAGTCTGGTTGGACTATCGACGCTACCAACACGAGTTGAGTTGTTGTTAAGTGTAGGAGTCAGAGACTAGCGTAGGTCCAAACTTGTATTTATTTCAAGTTGTAATTTCAGGTTATGCACCCACAACCAGAGCCGTCCAGTCGTGAGGAATCCAACGTCCAAAGTGACGTTCGAGGAATCCTCGCAACTGAAGGTCTGAATTCCAGAACCATGGCAGAGATCTCTCGTGCTTGCAAGCACGAGAGAACAAAGTAATAACAATCATATAACATCTTCCCCACTAAGAAGGGAAACAAAGAAAACATACAAAAGCAAACATAAGCAAAAGCAATGAGCAAACAAGAGCACTTGCAAAGTAATGCAGAATTATTCTAAAACATAGTCTCTCAATCTGCAGGATAACTGTTTTAAACGAAAAGCCCTTTTTGTCGCCACCTCAGAAGTTTCCTGTGGAAACGAATCGTGTGATAAGGGTAACTCTGCGGGGACAGAGGACTATGATAAAGCAGAAGTGGAAGGGAGAGAATCTGGAGGAAAAAGGGAATGAGCGGAAGCTGTAGCCTCAGAGGACGTAGAGGTTCCAGCAACTGGATTGGAGGAGGATTCAGCAACTGGATTGGAAGAGGGTGGTTGAGCGTAAAAGAAATCAAACCAATCACAATGCTCAGAATCTGAAGTGGCATGTTCCCTGATGACATGGGCTTGAAGTGGAGAAATCTTAACAAGAGCTCGCTTGTTCCACCACCCACTGTCATCAAGAAGGGCTGAGGTTTTACTGACTTGTGTGACCAAATTTGGAGAGGAAAATTTAGACCTCCCTTTTGACACTCTTTTGGGATTTTTGATAAGAACCATATCTCCTTTTTGCAAAGGGTGATCAACAGAATGTTTACCTTCATCAAAACGTGATTTCATTGACAATTGTTTAGCACTCACATGATCTTGAACAGAAAAAGAAGAATCAGACAAATCACAATCCTTATGCAACCAACTAGGATTGAGAACAGAATGAACTCTTCTTTTACGAAGTAAGCTAAAGGGTGAGACCCCAGTTGTGGAATGTGGGGAGGTATTGTAGGCCCATACTTTGTCATGAACGAAAGGCAAGTGGTCAAGCCTAGAAGAAATAGCAGTTTGAACACCCTCCTTAATAATGCGATTACATCTTTCTACTAGACCATTTGAGGATGGTGAGTACAAGGCAACTTTGTAATGAGAAATATCGTGACACTTGAGGAAAGAGCACATTTTCTGAGAGACAAAATGGGTTCCATTGTCAGTAACGATGGACTTGGGAAAGCCCTCGACATCAAAAACAGACTGTAAAAATGTAATGGCGTTGTCAGTAGAAGCAGAATTGCAAAAGGAATAATAGAGCCATTTAGAGTGATAATCAACAAGAAGGATAAGAAACTTGTGCTCTAAAGGCAAGACATCATATGGACCAGAAAAGTCCAAAGCTACTTTGTCCCATGGACCAACCGGTAGAGGAACGGGGCATAAAGGTGTGGAAAGAGTTTTCCAATGCTTATCAGAGAGGATGCACTGAGTGCAATTGTCAATCATCTTTCTAATGTGAGAGTCCATGGAAGGCCACCAGTAGATTTGTTTGATGCGTTGACAGGTTTTAACAATACCAAGGTGACCCTGATGGGCAGAACGAATGATATGATCACGAACAGACTGAGGGGGAACAAATAAATCGTTGCGCATGACCATATCATTAACCAAAGAAAGTTCTTCTGAAACATTTGCAAAACCTTTTAGCTCAGAGGATAAGGTTCTACGTTCAGGCCATTTGTTGATAATGAAATCCTTAACTTTGGAAAGAACAACATCATTTTTATAAGCTATATTCCATTCTGCTTCAGAAATGGGTTGACATTCAGCAACAGCATCGATGGTGGTAACAACACATTCAATATCATCATTAACAATCGAATCATCAGTTAAAGACATTCTTGAGAGGCAATCGGCCCTGAAATTCTTACCTCCGGGAATGTGTTTGATGACAAAATGAAATTCATGGAGTTTGGAAAGGAGACGAACAAGTCTTGCAGAAGCCCTATTAGAAGTACTGTCGGAAAGCATGTGCATAAGGGGCTTGTGGTCTGTGTAAATCTCGAACTCCCGACCCCAAATGTAAGATTTGAACTTTTGAATTGCCCAAACGCAAGCCAGGGCTTCTCGTTCAATTGTGCTGTACCTGGTTTCAGCAGGAAGAAGTGTTCTGGATGCAAAGGCAACCGTGTGTTCATTGTCCTCGACCCATTGTCCCAAAACTGCACCCAAACCGGTGAGGCTGGCATCTACAGTGATAAAACACTTGGAGCCGTCGCACAAAGGATTTAAAGCAGGTGAGTCTTCGATGATCTTCTTGACTTGGTCAAAAACTTTTTGCAAGTCTTGAGACCAAACGAATTTTACACCTTTTCTTAAGAGCGTTCTCAAAGGTTCAACGATCTGTGCGTAACCATGAACGAACCTGGCGTAGTATTCAGATAAGCCCAGGAAGGAGCGAAGTGCGTCACGATCTTTGGGAGGTTTGGCATCACGAATGGCTTTAATTAAAGAGAACTTGGGTTTAATGCCATTGGGAGAAAGGGAGTGACCCAAGTAATCTAACTCTTGGACACCAAATTTACACTTGTCGTGTCTAACAGTCATGCCGGCTTTTTCCAGGACTTGTAAAACGGTATTGAGAGTGTGATTATGCTGAAAAGAGTCATTGGTGTAGACCAAGATGTCATCTTGATACGCTTGCACGCCAGGGATGTCTTGAAACAGATTGTCCATTAGTTTTTGGAAAATGCTGGCTGCAGAGGCCAAGCCAAAGGGAAGTCTAAGGTACTTGAAAGCACCAAAGGGAGTGATAAACGTTGTTAACTCTTGAGATCTGAGGGACAAAGGAATCTGGTGATAAGCAGATCTAAGGTCATGGAGGGAGAAGAATTTAGCCCCACCCAAATTAGCCAATAGGTCATGAATTTTAGGAAGGGGTGGCAATCAACGATGATATTATTATTTAGGGAACGTAAATCGGCACACAATCTCACCTCTCCAGTTTTCTTGCGAACTAGGACAATGGGGGAAACCCATTCAGATGAGTCACAGGGGGCAATGATTCCTTCATCACAAAGGTTCTTCAGAACGCTTTTAAGTTCATCTCTAGCGCTCAAGGGAAGAGGATGAACTTTGTGGACAACCGGCTGAGCATTGGGTTTAAGTCGAATTTCATGCTTAAAACCAAGCACTGTACCAACCTTATTTTTAAATAAGTTTGGGAAAGAACTCAACAAGGTGTCTATTTTGACTATGGGAAAGGAAAGATCTGAAATTTCGAAGTTCCCAGAATCATGACTAGTATAATAGTCAAGAGGAATGTCGCCTAAGGCAATGGGTTGGTCAGAACCAGGCTTGAGTATCAAGCCCATTCTGGCTAAATCAAACCAACCTACGACATCCCTGCCTTTGAGAGCAACATAAACTTTGGTGAAAGTGTATCTGCCTAGACAAGCAATGTTAGAATAAAAAAAAAACAACATATCGATGTCCTTTTCGCCAAATGCCTTGAGATTGAGATCTGACTTGGAAAGAACAACTTTACTCCAATTAGCATAAAAGATAAGATCAGATAAAATAGTGATGGGAGAACCGGAATCAGCTTTGACCTGGATTGTAATTGTACCAATCAACAATTCACACAAGGGACTCTTAATTTTAGTAAATTCAAGAGAATCACATTCAATTGACAACATAACATCATAGAGTCTGGTGGAACAAGACTCTACATTTTCTTGAATTTCAATATTATTGACTCTAGCGAATCTTTTGCGACCCCTGCAAACAGAAGGAAAATTACCAATTTTCTTGCAGGAGGAGCATTTTTTGCCAGAAGCAGGACACATGGGAGAATTGCCAAGATGACTCCTAGATCCGCATCTGTAGCAAGTAAGAGGTTTCCTATTTAGTTGTCTTGAAGAATTGTTAACAAGGTCAATGGAAGTGAAACCAGAAGCTTGTTCGACCAAATGAACAGAAGGTTGAGATATGCTTTCTTGTAGAATCTTAGAGGAATACGTTGCGCGTTCAATCCCCTTGGCGATATCAATTGTTTCAGTTAAAGAAGGGTTTTTGCAACTTAATAAACGTTCCTGGATTTTTTTGGAAAAACAAGCAAAAATAAATTGATCTCTGATAGAGGTATCTGTGTTAGCACCAAAGTCACAAGTAGAAGCTAGGATTCTGAGTTGAGCGATATAGTCTTCTACGCTCTCATCAATGCTCTGTTTACGTTTGAAAAAATTATGACGTTCTAATACAATACTGGGCTCATCGTCATATTGTTTATTGAGGCGAGCAATGGCTTCTTGGTAAACATCCCAGTTGTCACCAGACTCACCAGCGGGAGAAGAAATATGGGGTAGGTTTTCAAAAACTTGTTGAGCGGCAACTCCCAAACAACCATAAAGAATGGCAACCTTGCGAGGAGGATCATATTTGGTAGCATCGATGGCTACCAAATAGTTCTCAAAGCCTTTGAGCCAGTTGCGCCAAGCAAGAGTAGGTTTTCCAGGAGTTTGGAGAAAAGGAGCTGGTGTTTGGAACTGTTGAAAAGAAGCCATGGTGAGATAAGATAAGAAAGACAAAAATATGATATAGCAGAGTATGAGATGGACAATGGAGGATGTCAACAGCAATGGTAAATAAATGACAGTAAGCATGGAAAAATAAGGTCAAATACACATGGTAGGCAGTGAAGCGTGCCTATCGCTGTGGTCACTTGAAGACTTGTAATGAGGATGAAATGTTAAATGAACATGGTAAGCAGTAAAGCGTGCCTATCGCTGTTGTTAATAAATGACTTAAAAAAGAAAAAGTCAAGTAAACATGGTAGGCAGTAAAGCGTGCCTATCGCTGTGGTTGATAGATTACTTTAAAATGAAGAGGTCAAATAAACATGGTAGACAGTAAAGCGTGCCTATCGCTGTAGTTAATAAATGACCTTAAAATGAAGAGGTCAAATAAACATGGTAGGCAGTAAAGCGTGCCTATCGCTGTAGTTGAAAATAAAATGAAACACGGCAAAACGTGCTTAATGTTGCACCGTAATAACAGGCGAAGGCTTGGAAAGCCGCGGAAAATGGCGCCAGCGTCGTCGTCAAGGATACGGTACGACGTGATTTTCCAAGGGCGGTGGGCTTGTCTTGATGTCGTAGCGTAGCGCGCGTGAAGCAGCGCGAGCAAAAGTTAGAATGTAGCGCGCGTGACTGTGCGCGAGGCAGCAACTGCCGGAAACAAGCAGCGCCAGGAAAAAGGATAAAAATCCACGCCGGGAGCCAGGTGATGGACGGGAAAGTGTCCAAAAGTATACGACCTGGACTGGAGTTGGACTGGAGGCTGGTTCGTTGAGGAAGCAGGAGACGAACAGTGGTCGAGTCTTGGTGAGTCCTGAAGGCTTGACTGGCGGTGGGTGCGGAAAAATCCTGATCGTCGCCAAATATGTTAAGTGTAGTAGTCAGAGACTAGCGTAGGTCCAAACTTGTATTTATTTCAAGTTGTAATTTCAGGTTATGCACCCACAACCAGAGCCGTCCAGTCGTGAGGAATCCAACGTCCAAAGTGACGTTCGAGGAATCCTCGCAACTGAAGGTCTGAATTCCAGAACCATGGCAGAGATCTCTCGTGCTTGCAAGCACGAGAGAACAAAGTAATAACAATCATATAACAGTTGTCCTCCAGTGAGTAGGATCACCAGTGTGGTTACCATCTTCCGTAACCCCCCAGCTCGAGGATTGAGAGCTGTGCGCAGGGTACGCAACGTACTGGCCTATGAGACTGAGACTGTCCCGCTACCCCCTTCCTGAAGCCTCAAGACTTTTGCGATCCCTCGATTGTTGTATATAAGAGTGATAATTCTTTTACGTGATTATAAAGAAGTTGATATCGAAAACCCATGGTGTGGTGTCTGTTCATAAGTGTGGTGTGGTCCTCGTGTGTACGATTCAATACTTGAGGTCTTCCCTGGCGGAGATCTCTCGTAAGGCTCGGCATTATTGGTGGGAGAGGCGGGTCAAGGTGGAGTTGGGTAGACATAACCTGGCCTCTGGGATCGCCCCTTCTAACAGACGCCTGTAGCAGCGACCCCCGGGCAGCATGTACAATCTCAGGGGAAATCTAGCGTGCACATGCCAGGCCTGGCAGCCATCGAGAAGTCCTAATCAGAAATCGATAGACTGCTAAACCGCTCCACCGGCAGGGGCGGCGCGCCCCCGGCTCCGTCTGTCATGGGGGGCTGACCTACCTTTTTAAGGATGCTAAACACCCACGGGCTGTGGGTGCAGGGCTCGGCCGTCGTCCGATACCAGCCCCCTTTTAATTAACCTGCTGATGCATAGGACATTTTATTGTAACAGTGGTACCAAGGAGGCAGAAACAAAAGGTTCATGCAGTTACACATTTGGGGCAAATAATTTGAGTTAATCACAGACCACAAACCCCTTATATATTTGATCGATGGATATGGTAGGGACAATGGGAGAGCTTCGTCTAGGTTGGTGAGATTGTTGGCCAGGCTACAGGAATATAATTTTTCTATTAAACATATTTCAGGCAGGTGCAACATCAGAGCGTATTTTCTTTCCAGGTTGCATACAGAAGGTCAAGATAATCAAATAATTGAAGAAACAGAGTGTGTGGTGTCTAATGTAGATGTTATACAACAGAGCAATATGACCATTTCAAACGAAGAATGGGTAGAAGCCATGGGTAAAGATGTAATTTTGTCTAAAGTTAAGAAATATATGTAAACTTCATGGCCTCCCATACGTAATCTTTCATCTGATCTTAGAACATTTGTGCAAGTGGCCAATGAATTGAATATTGTGAAAGGGTTATCAGAAGAGGTGATTTGCTTGTTACCCCCACCAGTGTTAGGAACAGGATCATAGACATGGCGCATAAAACGCATTTGGGAGCTACCATGACTAAAAGACGCCTCAAAGAACATTACTGGTGGTCCGGCATGGACCTTGATGTGAACTTATTTGTAGAAAAGTGTGCTGCCTGCACAAAATCAGACAAACATTGGAAATTGAGGACTCATGAGATGCAGTTAGTTTCCATCCCGAATTCAGCATGGTTTAAGATGGCCATTGACATGGCAGGACCGTTCCAACGGCTTGGACAGGACGCTAAATTCATAATTGCTGCCAGTGACTACTACTCGAAGTGGATATACCACAAATTTGTTAGCACTATAGATTCTGACACAGTCATTGATTTCCTACGCATGTGTTTTGACATAGAAGGTAGTCCATGTATTATTGTTTCAGAGTAGACAATGGTAAACAACTTACGTCAAGCAAAATTACAGATTTTTTCAAATCACATGGGATTACCCAGGAGAAAACTCCCTTGTATTCTCCAAAATCTAATGGACAAATTGAACGAGTCAACAGGTTTCTCAAGGAAGGAATACAACTTGCCCTGGCATCAAACCTACCAGTGAAAGACTTCATAAGAGAAAGGGTGTTTACTTATAACATAACACAAAACTCTGTCACAGGTTTTTCACTGTTCTTTTTGTTGAGGGGAAGGAGATGCGACCACGACATTACCCCCAAATTTCTGTTGTCAGGGAACGAATTGCCTCCCTCCATCATTATAGATGATGAACAATTGCATGTTAAGAAAAGAATAACTGAATGTCAAGCAAGTGAAGAGTAAACAATATCATGACAAGGTGCATAGGGCTATTAACAAAGAATTCCTTAAAGGAGATTGGGCGTTAGCCACCAAGCCAGGTCATCAGGTCAAGGGCGAGTCCAGGTACATTGCCCCTGAAGAAGTAGTGGAAGTCTCAGAAAGTGCTGTTTGCCTTAAATATGCGGGGTGGCGAAATAGAAGTGATGTAATCAAAGTTAACAAACAGCAGGCTGATGTGTGGCGTAGTAATCAAGTTGATGAAAGAGGCTACAATGAGGAGTACTCCTGGTTAAATACGTTAAATGGCGATGAAGAATGTATACCTAACTCCAATGCAGTCAGGTCTAGTTCTAAGGGTCGTCGTCAAAAAAGAGGGAGTGTGATCAATGGATCGAACGGGCACCAATTACCACCTCAAAAATGAGGTGGAAGGTCCAGTTACAGCGTGTGCCCGTGTGTAGAGTACTCAAACAACAAGCGGGGTTGCTGAACTGTTCCTGGTAGGAAAGAAGAAAAGAAGATTGGCTGTACCGAAGGGGTATATTAACACCCTTGGGCATCCATTAGGTTGGACATGTTTGCCTCACACACCCCAAGGGATGTCATGCTTCATCATCGGCGGTTGCTCCTCGTCGGGGAGGCGGTGCAATCCCCGACGGGCTCACCTCAAAGAGGGGCTCTTTAGCGGAGATCTTTTTGTCCAGCTGCCTGTTGATGAAGTGTGGGTATGTGGGCCAGGGCAATAGTATCCTAAAGATAAAAAAGGTAAGGTTTAAAATATAGTAGAGGGTCCCGGAAACAACTTTATTCTGGAGGTCCTCCTACTATTATTAAAAAAAGGGTTTAGTTTAGTTTGTGAGGTCACGGAGAGTTACGTGCCGTGTTTCAAACTAGACTAATGTGATGGTCGGTCAACATGTTTCTCGCTTGGGTTCTTCCCGCGATTCTTCAGGACCTGGTGAAAGTGTGGGTGGGGGTTAAAAACAGGGACATGCTGGTGTCATGAGCCTTGTGTCGGCGGGTCGGTACAACAGAAGTTGCCTATCCGTGTCCGTGTTGAGTCACCTACCCATCACCGAGCTCGGCGGTGATGGGTAGGTGACTCAACACGGACACGGATAACTTGAGCCTGAACTATAGGCAACTTCTGTTGTACCGACCCGCCGATAACTCAGGTGGCGAGTATTCCAAGACCTTTAGGCATAGGATTCCCCTGAGGTAAAACACACAAGGCTCATGACACCAGCATGTCCCTGTTTTTAACCCCCACCCACACTTTCACCAGGTCCTGAAGAATCGCGGGAAGAACCCAAGCGAGAAACATGTTGACCGACCATCACATTAGTCTAGTTTGAAACACGGCACGTAACTCTCCGTGACCTCACAAACTAAACTAAACCCTTTTTTTAATAATAGTAGGAGGACCTCCAGAATAAAGTTGTTTCCGGGACCCTCTACTATATTTTAAACCTTACCTTTTTCATCTTTAGGATACTATTGCCCTGGCCCACATACCCACACTTCATCAACAGGCAGCTGGACAAAAAGATCTCCGCTAAAGAGCCCCTCTTTGAGGTGAGCCCGTCGGGGATTGCACCGCCTCCCCGACGAGGAGCAACCGCCGATGATGAAGCATGACATCCCTTGGGGTGTGTGAGGCAAACATGTCCAACCTAATGGATGCCCAAGGGTGTTAATATACCCCTTCGGTACAGCCAATCTTCTTTTCTTCTTTCCTACCAGGAACAGTTCAGCAACCCCGCTTGTTGTTTGACTAGTTCTAAGGGTGACTGTCAGGGTGGTGGTGAAAGCAGAATGGGGTACAGTTACTGTGATATGGGCGATGTTATTAATGAACCAGTAAGTGACGAAGAAGACATTGACCAAGTTGATGCCAGTGACAATGTATGCAGTTATGTTCCTTCCTCTGGGACCGCAGTATCTTCCGATGAAGGCTGCATACTCGGAGGGTGGCAGGGGACATGTACCAGGTCGGGCAGGATTGCAAAGTTGCCCAGTATGTACAAAGAGTATGATGTGAGTTAATACTTCCTTTAGAAAGGGAGATGTTGTAGGACTAGTTGTTTATGGTTTGCCCTCAGGCTATTGGCCACATGGCTCGCGCAGCTGTGCGCCGTCACATTGTATATAAGTGACGTCAGCGCCACAGCCGGCACTGACAGCTTCATCCTTCTTCCCTGTCGATCACCTGTTCCCTCCCCGCAAGCTCTGTTCATATAAATAAACACTTCATGTTAACGGCAGTTCGTGCGTGTGTACTTATGTTCATCACTACAATGACAATGCTTTCATTATTCCAATTTTTTTAAACCCATGAATAAAAGACGTTGTCATTTACAATACCAATGGATGAAAAATGTACAATTGCGAGACCTTTTGCATTGCAAATGCTTGTTGCATTTACTATCCTACATTTGAAAAAAACTATTTTTTGAGGCCTTAGGGTATTAAGCGATTTGCCCAGAATCACAGGATGTTGAGCTGAGCCTGGACTCGAACCTGGTTTATTGGAAAGCCTGGCGTTCTGGCTTTTTAGGCACTATTTCCAACCTGTTTATGGTTAGTTGGCATGGGCGCTACTCAACTCTCTCAAGTAGGCAAATGTGAAATTTCCGAGGCGAGCATACATTTCGCCATGGAGACCGCTGCCACTGATGACTGACTACCAAGGGTGAACGTGGGTGGAGTCGAAAGTGCCGGTCTCCGATGTAGGATTAGTTTACATTGGAGACGGTTGTCAAGGAACGAACTCTGTAACTTGGCAACCGCAGAGCACGAGACGCTCAGAGGCCACAGCTGATCTGCGCGCGCAGGCAGTACCCCCTCGAGCCAAAGCGCAGGGGTAAGCAGTGCGCGGACACAGCCCCCGTCGCTCCCGGCACCCCCGTACTTCCTCCTGCACCCCGCCATTCCGCATCATCATGACGTCGGTACTTCAGACCCAAAAGGAAGTTACGTCTGGCAGCGGGACCTACACCTTCTGCAGCCGACCCCGAGTGCTGCCAAACCGCAGCAAGTACCGTGGCATCCCACTGACCACGTGAGTGTTGGGGCCCTCATAGTTGCTGGGTTGACTTTGACGTGTGTGTGGGGGCGAGGGGGCATTGTGGAGGGGCCTATCTGTGTTTGTTGAGGAGAACTTCAGTCGTATATCTGTTCTTGTTTGTATTAACGTTATTTAACACTTCTAGCCTCACCACGGCCTTCCTTATAGAGGAAATCTGTTTAGCTCAAATTAGATATTACCTTTTTGTCCTGAACGATATGCAAACAATTTTTGTTTTGTTTCTGGGAAGGGGGTTTCTGTTTTGGGATGGAATGAAACTGTGGAAATGGTGGCAGTACTCGTGTTTCTCGGAGGTGAGGTAGAAGAGCGCCTCCTGGGGCGAAGCGCCTTGCTTTGCATGTGGGAAGAACACAGGTGAAATGCTAGTATTGGCCATTGGCAACCACTGTGGATTGTTTTTTTAATCTATCATGGAAGAGGAGGAGGACGATTGAGTCAAGTTCCATGCTTGTAACAGAAAGTGGCACTCCTGTTTTATGGTAGTGTCGGAATAGGGGAGGCAAGTGGAGCAAACCTTCTTTGCTTTGTAACTTCCTAAAGGCATATTAACCTTTGTGGCAAGTATCACTTTCGTCGCTGGTCACACTGGGTGCTTTGAATTTTTTTGGGGATTGACAGTACAAACATGCTGACAGTTACAACCTATATATGACAGCGGACCCCAGGCAAAACTCATCTTATTTGTAGATCCCCTAGACTTTAACAGGAAAACATATCAGTAATATGCACACAATATCAACACCTGCTGTAAAGGTGTAGTCCAAAAAAGGACTATTTAAACATGACCACATGTCATTCTAGCGCGGGGACACACCAATGGTGTAACCAAGCGCTTTTAAGCAAATGGATAAATAAACATAATAAGGTGCACCATACAGCATTTCTATATAAAGTCCAATGTTCAAATACAAATGAATTTCCGGTTTGTGTATCAATCTTCTTTTTATTTTGTTCCTCGTTTCAGAAGCTCAGACTTGTATGACACTCAAACAGCCAATGCGTTTTGTCCAACACAATGGACTTCTGAAGGGCAAGGTGCAGCGTGGTCAGGGTCAAGGTCTGCAACAGGCTTATTGGTTAGTACTGATTGCATTGCTGGCTCTTTGAGCACCAATTTTGATGCCGCCTGTGGAGTCTGATTAGTGCCCCTATGTTTGATACACTTGGAACCTCTCGCAATAAATGATTGGTGGATATGTGAATTCTATATCCATATATACAAATCTTAAGATGCAAGTTACCTTTGTATAGGATATGGTAGAAGCAAAGCTTGATATACGCATTATGAATTATGGTCTGGCATACAGATTTATACCACTAATCTTGACCCTGACCACGCTGCACTTTCCCTGAAGAAGTCCAATGTGTCGGACGAAACACATTGGCTATTTGAGTATCCTACAATTCTGAGCTTCTGAAACAAGGAACAAAATAAAAAGATTGATACACAAACTGAAAATTCATTTTCATTTGAACTTCAAACTCGCTGACAGGTTCAGGGCACCCAACAATAAACAGAAACAGGCAACCATTTCAAGGCACACTAATCACATGATGAGAGAGATCTGAGTGTTTTGAAACAAACCCTTTTCAGTACCTTAGTACTTTTCTGCACCCTCCGTCTGAGATCATTTTAAAATATTGCTGTTTCAAATGTGCTTATTATCCTTTTCTTTAATGTTTGCCCAAATATACTACATACTTTTTTTTTCCATCACACTCAGGATATGTATTGATGAAACTCTTGGGCCAATGCCTGTTTTCATGTTGAAGATGTAAAGGGAAATGTAAGGATGTTTTTAACATAATTGTTAATTGCTTATGATCAGACAGAATTAAAGTTTGCTTGTATTTTGATTCATAAAATCAACAGAATAAAAATAAATAAAACTGCATTCCCCGGGTGCCCCCTCAATGTCCCATCATCGCTAAGCTACTGAACTACAGGGATAGAGACCTTGCTCTTAAAAAGGCCAGACAACTGGGAGAATTGAGATATGAAGGTTCCGCACTCTCGCTATTTCCAACTTTACTCTTAAGGTCCAATAAGCTGGAAGGCAATTTGTCCCAATGAAATGAAAACTGAGAGAACAGCGCATTGAATATGCCATGCTGTAACCAGCGAGACGGAAGGTTGTGGTAAACGGGTCGGCAAAGATTTTTTCAGACTCTAAGTCTCTTCAAAAGGCCCTTAAAGAATGGAGGGTGGGGGAGCCAAATAAGAAGGCCTCGTGCACTGGAGAGGGGGCTGCGGGCTAGAGTGGAAATTTAGATGATAATGACTAGCTTTGTATTTTGGCTTTATTGTATTTGGACTTGGCCTTCTAACCCCTTTCTTTTTCAGATTTCTGCATTACATAGATGATCAGTATGTTATGTCCACCATTTGGCCTACAGTTTAAGTCCTCTCTAGACCAAGCGGCTGGGCCTAATCAGTGATTCTCACAGACGGGGGGGTTATTTAAACTTCCACTTAATTCGGTCTATTTTTGTCATTGTCTTGAACAGACGCCCCCCCCCGGATTGTTAAATCACTCCTTGCTCGATGGCTGGGTCATGTTTGTTGTTAGATGCTATGTCTGGCTACATCCGCGGGTTACCCCCGGGAGGGTCTAATGACCTTTATGTCTTATGTTTAATCTCTGATATCATAGCGAATGTTCAGGCTTGCTATGGGTGGGTGGGTGGATTACAGGTCGCATATGCTCTGTTGGGAAAGGCATTGTGTGAGGGGTTTTGTTTTGTATTCACAGCATGTGTGCACATGTACGATGCGTTAGGATCAGCGGAGAACTTTACATATAATCGTTTGCAAGCGACAGAATGTGTAGACAGCAACAGATGCTAGGAGACACACCACATAGTTAATCTGTGCAAAGTCCGGTTCATTACTTGGCATGTCAAGGGATTGAACGACTTCAGAAAGCTACGTAAAATACTGGCCTATCTTAAGCGTCATGTGGTTGACATTGCTTTACTGCAGGAGACACACTTAGCCCCCAACAATAGCATGCTTAATAACAGGAGGCTTCAAGGCACATTCCAAGCGGCGGGGTTCACCTCTCATGCCAGGGGGGTTCTGACGTGGATTAATCCTAGATTGGGGAGCTCTCTAGTTGAGTTGATGACGGATCCCAATGGTAGACAGGAAATTTCCAGGTGTCAGGGAAAGGGTTTGGACATCCAAGTCGTAAACATCTATGGTTTGAACTATGACGATCCACTATTTTCAAGACCCCCCTAGCTCAGACTTCAAACTATCCTATGTTACCTCAATTATGGGGTGGTGACCTGAACTGCAATCTGAACCCTCTACTAATCTGGTGGCCTAGTGCGACACCACTTGGCAGCTGCCAAGGCTATCTCTGACACTACAATTCGGTTGGGCCAGGTTGACATATGGAGGGCAAGGCATCCAAAGGCTGACGGGTTCACGCATTACTCTGCCCCTCACGATATACACACTAGAATCGACTACGTGCTTCTGGTTGGATTGCTTCTCCCTCTGGTCCATGAGTGCAGGGTATTGCCTCACACTTTTTCAGATCACTCTCCAATCATTCTAGAGGTTGATGTTCTTCTGCACACTGTTGCTCCATTCAGATGGACGTTTCCCCTGTATTCACTACTTGACTAGGTGTTTAAGGCTGAGCTAGCCATGGCTATCATTGATTTGATTTTACATTATAAAAGACTCAGTTGACAACTTTGCCACAGTCTGGGAGGCATTCTATTTGTACATTAGGGGTGTTGCGATCAGTAAACACCGGGTGTCCTCTGTTCTACTAGGTGCAAACTTTCAGCCTTGGAAAAAAAACGGGGTGCACTGGAGTCGGAGCCCCTAGGGTTTGGTTATCCCCAGGTAGCGGACGCTAATAAAAAAACATTGAAAGAGTAGAGCGAGGAGGGTGACAATGAAGTTCAGCACATGGGGAAGTATGCAGTTGCTAAATCCTATGGCGAGGGTGACAGACCAGGAGCAGTACTGGTGGCACTATCTCAACGCCAAAGGGAGACAAAGGGTATTTCAGTTCTGTTAGACGATGATGGCACTTTACTTAATGGACCCTTCTGATATTGCGAATAAATTCAGTAAGTATTACAAAGATTTGTATAGCTCACATATCACAGTTAATGAGTTGGCTGTGCTGGATTACCCAGAACATGTCGTCCTGCCATGGCTATCTAACTCCCATAGGGAATACCTGATTAGGCCGCTAAGTCAAACCCGAAGTCAAAGCCGCTGCCGTCGTTTTAGATGCAGAGAAGGCGTTTGACTCAGTTGAGTGTGCTTTCATGATGGCAGTGCTACGCAGAATGGGCTTGGGGGAGATATTCTTCAGATTGGTCTCCGAACTAAACAACCAGCCAATAGCTAAGGTTAGAACTGGAAATCATGTTACATTTCCATTTTCAATATCTCCGGGCACTAGGCACGGCTGCCCCATATCCCCGTTACTATGCACCATCGTGGCCGGGCCTCTGGCATGCTCTTTCAGGGAGTATCATGGGCACCTGGGAATTAGTTTTCCAAATTACAACCCTGCCATCAACCTCCCCCCTCTGATTCGGGAGGTGATAAGATTTGGCGGCGTCTCAGTGTTAAAAATAAATTGGAGTAAATCTATAATTTTTCCACTGACACCTACGATGGTTCCTTTCTATTTAGAATTCCCACTGCAGTGGATCACCGACTCCGTGAGATACTTGGGTATACAGCTGCACACTGACTCGGAGTTAGTACTGCATGATAATTACGGAAAAGCGATAACCAAAGTAAAGGAAGATAGTGAGAAATGGATCAGGTTGCCTCTCTCTCTCGTGGGTCGCATCTCTCTGATGAAAATTATTGTACTGTAGATTATAATTTCTCTTTAACAACATTCCTGTGGTATTCCCGGAATACATCTTTAAAAGGTTCAAGGCCTTGATGGTCAGACTGCCATGTGCACGGAAATCGCCCCGGGCCTAGATGACACGCTTACACTTCCATATTCTATGGGTGGACTGGGTGCCCTGGATCTCAAATTATATAACGGAGCAGCTCTGAGCTCAAATGCCTACTCATGGTGCCTTGGCCCACACACTCTCCCACACCTCCACATAGAGAGGATAGCTGTCATCCCATCTCCGCTCCCCAGGCAACTCACCCAGCCCCCCAATAGACACTAAGGAGTTCTTGACTCTATTAACTCGACAGTTCATGCTTGGCATGAGTTATTCAAAAGACAAGCAGGTGTTCTACTATACTCCCCGCTGCTCCCACTGGGCTGGTGTCAATTGTTCCCGCTGAGTGGGGAGGCTGCAGTGATTCAATCTCTCAGGGGCATTCAAATCTATAATATGGGAGATTTTTTCTCTGAAGGCAGAGTCCGCAATTGGAACAAAGTTGCCGCCGGCGGGCAATGTGCTAAAACTCTCAAACAATTTCATTATTTTAGGGCACAACACACCATGCGGGCCCTGCTGGGAGACGAGTATCTGGAGCCTCCCGCTCTTCCTTCTTTCACCTACCTCCTTCCCGCTCAGTATAAGTAGATCTCTAATATATATACAACATGTCTGTGGGAGCCCAGGCCGGATAAACAGACCCAGAGGCTGTATGTACTTCTTAATGGTGACGGTTTATTAATGTTATTGAAGTGTCCAGATATAGGTGGCGTGTGTGTTTCTCCGTCCCTCAGGTTTTCCTTCTCTGGCTTCACTGGTCTTGCATTCTCCGTCTCTTCTTCACTCCCTCTCGTCAGTGGTCTTCCTCGGAGGCTCGAGGTTAGAGAGAGAAAGAAGCGGTCAGTCAGTGTTTTTGATGGGGTTCAGAGAAAAGTGCACTCTTCACCTCACCCGTCCAGTGTCGCAAGTCAAATTAAAGAAGAAAGTGGAATATTTCAAAACGGAAGGAAAGGAAACACAAGAAAGAACAAAAAAATATATATAGGAAGGACAAAACCTGGAATGCTTCTTCACAGGTAAGCCTGATATGACAGTTAGGGATCCTGCTTCCTGAATCAGCAGCTCCCCTTTTCTGACAATAGGGATGTGCGTCAGCCCCTCTGTTGTGGGTCTCAAGGCAGTGTACCCTGGGGTCTAAGGGAAAGAGTGTTACGTGGGTGACCAGCGTTTCATGCACAGTGCCCATGATTGTCCTCTCGTTCCCCTCCTGCTACCCTCTGTCCCTTCCCGCTACCCATGGTCCCCTCTCCATGCTCACCCCTCCAGTTGTCACTCACTGTTTCCGCCGCAACTCTCCTGAGTTGCAGCTGCTCTCCTGCATCCTCCGGAGGATACTACCGCTCATCGTCCTCCTCGATTTCGGCGTCCTCGTCTCTGGTTCCGCCTTCTGAGTCTTCCACCCGATCTGCTCCTCTCTCGTGCTCTCCTTCCTTCCGACTCGCCTCCTCTCCTTTCTCCGTACAGTGCTTTTTCTCTTGTGGCTTGCTGGTTCTTCCGGGGTCAGCTCCGCCTTCTACCCCCGCATTACACCAGTGGCTCTTCCCCTGTGTAAACACATGGAATGGGGGCGGGGTTATCTTCCCGTTTTGCCTGTTGTTGGCGTTCCATATCTGGGGCCCACTCTGCTGTTGGTTGTTGGATTGAACAATGTCATCCGGAGGGGTAGGTGTAACCCGGGGTTGGGTTGGGCCCTCTCACAATGTTGCAGGAGAATAGTCTTACAAATTACTTTCCGCCCAGAGCACAGTGGCAGCTCGACTTGGGTGCTCCTATAGATGATAGTGTTATATTCCATATAGGTACCCTGTATAGGCACATGTAACACTGCAATCTTTCACCTATATCTTTCACTATTTTACATGCATAACGGTTCATAGGGACTGACCTTTTACCTAGATACGACTCTGTATTCATAACGCTGGATTTTCCCTAGTTCGAAACTCATACGTTATGCATGAGGCTTCTTAGAAGCACAGCAGGACGAACATCTCCTGTATAATATCTCTGTATAAAGTTCAGGCCCGACCTCATCCTTTAGACCGACACAGTAACACAGCAAGGTAGGACACTTGGGGAGACCTGTAGGTATATATACATCATGTCTCGCTTAGAAAGACAGAGGAGACCGGGCCTTCCCGACTGCCACACTGACCAGAGACGCTGATGTTCCTGCATGCAGACACTCCAGCTCGCAGTGATCTAACATCCCTCGCGGGGTGTCCAACTCAAGACCAAGACGGGGTCCCATATTCTCTCATTCTCAGGTAATGGAGTTTATTAGATCCTAGAGGGATTCTTGGCATAACACCTACATAGATGCAAGGTAAAGTTAGGTACATCTTGTTAGGGAGGCATCATAGGAGTACGCACTTTTATCATGTGTTTCATATACTTGTATGTATAAATGATTATTGCAAAAATGGTAGAACTTTCCCACCCCTTTACTTTCATAGCACTGCTAATCGTATATCTCTGCTACTGTCTAATGGTGGTTACAGCTCATTTATTCTACATTAGAATAACAACTGTTCAATAAAGTCTCAATGAAACGCCCAGACTATTTATTCTGTGTATCTCTGAACCCAGCTAAGTGAGCACGAGTGACTGAGCGAAAGGTAGTATATTGTTTCCACGATTCTGAGGGATCAGGGTTGTCATGTTCAAAGGTTGCCAGAAACTATTCTGTCCCCGATAAGAGAAGATAATAGTGGCACTGTGAGCAAGCTAATGCAGACAAGCTAACATATCCGGTGGGGGTGCTCGGAATCAGTCTGCCACCAATCCCACAGTTTATGTTATCCAAACGTGCAGATCCTGTATAGGTAATATAGGAACTACAAGACAATAGTAAATGGAGGTACTGTTGTGAGCTCACCCAAAAAGTGTCATTAAACAGCAGACACAGATTGATCCCCTTCAAGTTTCTTAAAAGGGTATATTACACTCCGGAACGGCTCCACAGATATGGGTTGAAAGACTCGGAATGCTGTGAGCACTGTGGTACAGGTGGTGCAGATTTTTTCCATTTGGCATGGTCCTGTCCCCAGATTGCTGCCTTCTGGAATCAAATATTTCTGGAGTTGTGGAAATGGTAGGAACTCCACTTTCTCCTGACCCCCTGCTGGCCCTATTAGGATATACAAAGCCCCTTAACAAAGATGTTAGGAAACTCATTGGTTTGGGTTCGCTCTTTGCAAAGTGGCAAAAAGCCTTGCGCTGGGCACGCAGGCCTTCTCCCTCAAAGTCTGAATGGGAACAAGACATGATATTCTGTAATACACAGTCTGAAATATATAGTGAGCTAATACCCCCACAGAGCTGCCCAAAAAGCTTATGGGGTCTGTATAAACAATAGCTGTTGGCAAGAGATGTGGACGAGACAAATGATTATTAGAGTTATTGTACTGAATTATGCCACTCATGTAGGGGCGAGATGATGTGGGCCATTTTGGTGTACAATGCTAATTCAGAGTATCTCATAATTGTGATGCAGATTACGTTGTACTGATTGGCAAATGGTTGTCGTTTCTTTTCAGCATCTACACTGTAGATAACGATGTTGTTCTTTTATTGCTGATCATTTGTTTATTCTCTCTTCTGTAATCTTAAAAAATACAGAATCATGTGCACTGCTGTGAACTGTTAAATAAAAATCAATAAACAAAAAAAAAGAATTCTGCCTTGTTGCATCACAGTGTATGCCATCAAGGTAGGGTTAGGTGCTATTTTCACACAGAGGGATGGTGAAAGCGAATACACAGTAGATTTTGTATCTAAGAGTACTGTGGGAGACAGAGTTGCAGTACTCTGTTATAGAAAAAGAACTGTTGGCCTATTGGTGGGCCATCGAAACATTCCACACATATGTGGGGGGAGACGGTTTAAGCTGCACATTGACCACAAGTGTCTAGTCTACATTCTGGGTGGGGCTGGAAGCAGGTGTTGTACACCTAGGATTTTACAAGTTTCCACTAAATTGATGCAGTTCCTATTCGATATGCCCCACATCCCGGGTGGCAGGAACAGACGAGCTGATTTTCTTTCATGGTTTTCATGCAAAGGAGACGATGACAGTGATGTAAAGTTATCTGATTTGATGGATCAAAACTTTAAAGATTGCTTGGTGGCCTCTTAAGATATTCCTGAATTGAAGGTTTCTTCAGAGGGAGAATGGAATGGAAGATGTGAAGAATAACCAGGTTTTGCAACAGGTTATAGACCTACTTAAAGGAGGTTGGCCTAGAGAAATGGTTTGTCTCCATTGTGACAACTGCATTGTAAGGTGTGTAATGAAATTGAATGAAGGTTCCAATCAAGGAAATGAGAAATGTGCTTGCTCAAGAGATTAAATCTATGATCAGGAATAAAAGAAGATTGGGGTCTTAAGAGCAGGAGAGGTAGGCCCACCTCCATGGGTGGACAGGGGCTAGTCTGACTGGCTAAAGTCAGTAATACACAATTAAAAGATGAAATTTAACAAAATATCCACCCCGGTGGTTCCCACAGAGAAGGAACTAATCAAAACGAAACATTTATGAAACGTTCAATATCAGCCTACTTCTCATGGCTCATACAATGTTTGATTTTCCAGCAGGATGGCCTTTATAGTTATCGCACAGGAAAGCTACCTCACAGCACCCTCCATGCTAAAACATCTACATCTGCCACATTGCTGCGAGCGCGCTGGACTAGCCCTGTGCGTTTTTAACTTCCCTGCGTTTTCTATTTGTGTTACTGCTTTTGTTTGACTTACCCTTGCTTTTAGATTTGGCTGTCTCCAGCCTGCGCCCCCTCCCCTCACTGCATTTAAAAAGTGCACCTCTGTGCCTAAAAGCACCACCACTTTGGTGGGTCCGGGTCCTGGGCATCTACTTCGGGCGCCATCTTGGTTTGGGGATTGGGATTCGGCGGCGGCCGCCATCTTTAAGCGGACTCGCGCGCCAAGGGCTCACTGGAGAGTCTACTTAAGGCGGTCTTTGTTTTGGAGGTGGTCCTCTACATCTGCCACATTGCTGCGAGCGCGCTGGACTAGCGCTGTGCGTTTTTAACTTCCCTGCGTTTTCTATTTGTGTTACTGCTTTTGTTTGACTTACCCTTGCTTTTAGATTTGGCTGTCTCCAGCCTGCGCCCCCTCCCCTCACTGCATTTAAAAAGTGCACCTCTGTGCCTAAAAGCACCACCACTTTGGTGGGTCCGGGTCCTGGGCATCTACTTCGGGTGCCATCTTGGTTTGGGGATTGGGATTCGGCGGCGGCCGCCATCTTTAAGCGGACTCGCGCGCCAAGGGCTCACTGGAGAGTCTACTTAAAGTCGCTCCTTCACGCGCAGCGTGACGCGCAGGTAGACGCCTTCGCTTAGCCTGAGTCGTGCCGGAGTCCTGCCCGTCTGCGCCCGTCAGCGTCCCGGAGGCGCCGGGGCGACGGTGGACTCCGGCTCGGCCCGGCGAGGGGGAAGATAATCACCTATACCTCAGCGGTGCTGCGCGCCATGCAGACCCATTCTTGCACCTGTCGCTCGGTCTTTCCAGGGTGCTTCAAGGGTAAACGCCGCTGCCCGGCCTGTGGCTGGACGCCCACGTGGACATCGGTCAATGTATGCAGGCCCGTAGAGGCTCGTGTTAGGCACCTCTGTTTGCTGCTGAATACGAGGTCGCTGGGATGTCATGCCCTGCACCTTTATGATCTCCTCGTGAGGGAAAACCCCCTGTGTCTTCTCCTAACCGAAACTTGGCTGGGAGAAGCGTCGAATCCGGATATCTTTTCCGCTATCCCCCCAGCCTATAACATCTTTCGGCAGGATAGAGAGAAAGGCAGGGGCGGTGGTGTTGCTGTGGTGGTGAGGAAGAACGTTTCTTGCTCTGTTCTCCCTCTCAATCCCATTGGGGGCTCGGAGTCCATTGCTTTTACACTCAGACTGTCCTCGGTCCAAGCATTTAAGGGGCTGTTGGTCTATAGGTCGCCAGGCCCGATGGGCTCCTTCTTGGAGGATTTGCAGATAGCGATTTCCGAACTGGCGCTTACTACACAGCACTGTGTAGTGGCGGGCGATTTCAACTTCCATCTAGATGTCACAGGCGACCCGGACACCATCAAACTGTTGGACATCACATCTCCTCTGGGCCTTTTACCGTTCGTGTCAGGTCCTACGCATGAGAGAGGGCATACCCTCGACCAAGTGTTTTCATCAGCTCCGCTTGCTGATGTAGAGACTCTGCCTGTGCTCTGGACGGATCATAGGCTGATCAGGTTCTCTGTGTGTGAGAATGGGCGGCCGGATAACATCGCCCCCATGCTACCTAGATCGGCCTCGAGAGCGCTCCATAGAGTGACACCTGATATGTTAGAGCAGGCGCTCGCGGAACATCCCTGTTATCTCTCGGGTGATCTGGAAAGAGACACGGAGGCTCTGCAGTCGTGGCTGACTGAAAGGCTGGACGATCTTGCCCCACTGGCAGCCCCTCGGTCCGCGGCTGCACGGCAATCTGCGCCGTGGTTCACTGAGGCGCTGCAGCCAATGCAAGGTTGCTGAGCGGGCCTGGCGCCTTCAGTATAATGAGGTGGCCAAACTCGCCTACAGGGCGGCTATAAAGGCCTATCATCGGGACATCTTAGATGCCAAAAAAGAATACCTTGCTAAGAGGATTGAGGTGGCGGCGAACTCCTGCAAGGAGATCTTCACGGTGGTGAAGGAGTTCACGACCCCCAGTTCCTACTCAGCCCCACCAGTGCCATCGGAGGCGTGGGCGTGTAATCTCGCCAGCTTTTTCACTAATAAAATCAAGGCGATTCAGGCCTCCTTCTCGGAGAGCGCTGAGAATGGTGGATGTGGCCCCGGAGCGGAACGTGAGCTATCGCCCATGCCTGCCGCAGTGTTGACAGATTTTCCAGCTGTCACTTGCGAGGCGTCGCAGGCGCTGCTTACCAGCCTTAAATCTGGCTCGCCACTTGACCCATGCCCTGCCAAATTTTTGGCCGGGATGGCGGCGGTGGTGAATCCCCTGGTTAACCCCATCCTCAATGCCTCCTTGAGGGAGGTAAGGGTGCCTAGCACCTGGAAGAGGGCGATGGTGATCCCCCTTTTGAAAAAGCCGGGCCTTGATGCCGAGGTCTTGGCCAATTATAGGCCAATTTCACTTCTCCCGGCTCTGGCCAAGATTACCGAGAAACATGTTCATGGCGTCTTGTCGAGCTTTCTTGAGACCAACCATCTGCTCCATCCTTCCCAATCCGGTTTCCGT